>NC_069504.1:751644143-752270809 GCF_027579735.1 Bombina bombina
AAAACTGGGATAGGCACGGACGTCCAAAGAGCCTAGATCGGATTCCACCAAAGGTACAGCTCCGAAAAAAACCTTTTCGGGAATCGAGAACAAAGGTACACACAGAAGGAGAGTTCCTCGACCTCCTGCTGAACTCTCAGAGTCAGAAAAAAAGATCTACTTTAGAAAGAACCCAACTGGTATAAACACAGAATACCAGGTCCTCAGAGTAGAAAGAATGACCTAAGATTCCCTAGAAAGAAAACAGATGGAATCCCAGAGTACACTCTCCCACTTCCATGGAAGTGACAAGACAAAACCGCCCCAGTAGACCAAAAGTTACTTTCGCAGAACAGGGAAAGATATACCGCATACTGGAGACCAGAGCGGACTATCCATAAATCTATGAAAATCTGGAAGATACTGTAGAGAAGCAACAATGCCAAGCCGAAGTGTCGGAATGGGCTAAACATCACCCTCCCACAGTACCACTGACGGTCTGAAGGAAAACTGCAGGGCAAGCATATAGAGTACTTGAACTCAAAAAGGCCTAAAGAGACTTCCTGTCTGAAAGATCAAACAGCATCCAAAGAACCACCCTGTAACCTACCCAAGGAACTTCAATCCAAATCCAACGCAAAGGAATTAAGGGACAAGAGAAATTTCTTTCAGGCGATGGGAAAACCAGAATCGACAAAAATAAGGAGCAACCAGAACCCAGGGAAACAGGATACTGTATAAAAAAAAAAACCTAGATCCCAAGAAAAATCTAGGATCAGAACGAGGTTACTGAACGATATGGTCCCTAAAAAACGTATTTCCTGAACATGATGACAGGATAGTATCCATCTCCCTGGACAAGGGAAGATAGAAGCGTATAGCAAACCTCAAAAGGAAGAAGAAATAAGCTCTGCATAGAGAGCATAGAAACCAAATAGAATGAGAGAACCCCTATGGAGCACCAATAGAAGGGGAAAAATGTCACCCCTGCGAAAAGGAAACCGGAAAAAGACTCTAACAAAGTCACCCATCCCCCCCTCATTAGGAGAGTAAAAACTTAGCTCATAAAGAAAACTGCCACAGCAGAATTCAAACTCCAAGTCAACAGCTTTGCTAAGCAGGGTATTAACTCGTAGGCCATTTGGGCTGCACACGATCCAATATCAGACGCCCAACCAAGATGATTTAAACTAGGACCAGCCTGACATCTAGGATAGAAGGGCTTCCTCTGGACTGAAGGAACAAGAAAACAACCTCTTGAGAAGAAGAGAGAGGTAAATAGTACCCAAACAGGTCCAGCCTGCTATTTAGAATACAACCTATCTGTTATAAACCTCAAAAAGAACAGAGATAACTAATACCCAACCAGGACCAGCCCGATATGTAGGATATGACATATCTGTTCAAGGGTCAAACAGAAAATTCTAAAGTTCTAGCAGGGCCATAAAACAGAGAATAATAAACAGAAAAACATATAAGCTCCAAAGCTTAAACATAGTCTTGGACAAATCGAGGGAACATCATCACTCCGACCAGAGACATCCTTCTTTGTTTTTTGTTTTTTTGTTTTTTCTTCATTACTTCCGCCGGAAGATTCCATCAATCGCGACTATGAAAATCGCTAGTACCAGAATCCCAGAGGCAAAAGTCTTCCCAAGAAGAGATTTTACAACAATCTCGAGCTCTAAAAAGAAAAAGAAAACAAAACCTATCCTAACCGGATTATAAAAGAAATTAGGCAAGTGCACACAAGTGATAGCCAAAGGGAAAGTGAAACCGACAGGTCCAGCCCGTCATGTGACACAATTTCTCAAGAGCTCAGAACTGGGAATCTGATACAAAAAACAAAGAAATAACAAATATAGAGACGATAATGAATAGGATCACCATCCCTAGTTAGGGGATGTGCATTGCACAGGGGTTTGTGCATTGGTAACAGGGCTGTGTACTTTTTAACAATAGCATATGTTCACATTTTCAAAGTGAACATTTTATAAGTGAGGCATTAATTTTTAAGAATTATACAAGAATTACACTCAATACTCTCCACACTGCTGGTTACTAACTATCAAACTGCCTACTGACATCTGCTAAGGAATGCTGAGTTAACCTACTGTCTCTTCTGCTTTCAGGTACGTGAACTCAGGCCCTGCACTGATATCTTGCTATAACCTGCATTTCTGTCATTTTACAACAAATCCCTCTTTTTGGTACGTGAACTCAGGCCCTGCACTGATATCTTGCTATAACCTGCATTTCTGTCATTTTACAACAAATCCCTCTTTTTGGTACGTGAACTCAGGCCCTGCACTGATATCTTGCTATAACCTGTATTTCTGTCATTTTACAACAAATCCCTCTTTTTGGTACGTGAACTCAGGCCCTGCACTGATATCTTGCTATAACCTGCATTTCTGTCATTTTACAACAAATCCCTCTTTTTGGTACGTGAACTCAGGCCCTGCACTGATATCTTGCTATAACCTGTATTTCTGTCATTTTACAACAAATCCCTCTTTTTGGTACGTGAACTCAGGCCCTGCACTGATATCTTGCTATAACCTGCATTTCTGTCATTTTACAACAAATCCCTCTTTTTGGTACGTGAACTCAGGCCCTGCACTGATATCTTGCTATAACCTGCATTTCTGTCATTTTACAACAAATCCCTCTTTTTGGTACGTGAACTCAGGCCCTGCACTGATATCTTGCTATAACCTGCATTTCTGTCATTTTACAACAAATCCCTCTTTTTGGTACGTGAACTCAGGCCCTGCACTGATATCTTGCTATAACCTGCATTTCTGTCATTTTACAACAAATCCCTCTGTGTTTGAGCAATTGAATTTAGTCTGTTAAAATAAAGTCCTGCATTTTTTGAAATGATTTTTCCCAATGTCTCAATTCTACTGTCTAGTTAATTGCCATGTGATGCTCACTCCTTATCAATACTTGCTATAACTCTAAAATTTATAGTTTTCTTATGTCACAGTTTTAACCCCCTCCAAATTTTATTGTCTGTTTACTTAACTCATCTCACCCTGACCAGACTCTAACATTCCAATTGGCCTTACTAACTGTCTTTGATTAGCAATTAAGTCAATTTAGTGGACTCAGCTGACTGCCCTACCTGTATATATTTCAGACTAGTTAGGGGATGTGCATTGCACAGGGGTTTGTGCATTGGTAACAGGGCTGTGTACTTTTTAACAATAGCATATGTTCACATTTTCAAAGTGAACATTTTATAAGTGAGGCATTAATTTTTAAGAATTATACAAGAATTACACTCAATACTCTCCACACTGCTGGTTACTAACTATCAAACTGCCTACTGACATCTGCTAAGGAATGCTGAGTTAACCTACTGTCTCTTCTGCTTTCAGGTACGTGAACTCAGGCCCTGCACTGATATCTTGCTATAACCTGCATTTCTGTCATTTTACAACAAATCCCTCTTTTTGGTACGTGAACTCAGGCCCTGCTCTGATATCTTGCTATAACCTGCATTTCTGTCATTTTACAACAAATCCCTCTTTTTGGTACGTGAACTCAGGCCCTGCACTGATATCTTGCTATAACCTGCATTTCTGTCATTTTACAACAAATCCCTCTTTTTGGTACGTGAACTCAGGCCCTGCACTGATATCTTGCTATAACCTGTATTTCTGTCATTTTACAACAAATCCCTCTTTTTGGTACGTGAACTCAGGCCCTGCACTGATATCTTGCTATAACCTGCATTTCTGTCATTTTACAACAAATCCCTCTTTTTGGTACGTGAACTCAGGCCCTGCACTGATATCTTGCTATAACCTGCATTTCTGTCATTTTACAACAAATCCCTCTTTTTGGTACGTGAACTCAGGCCCTGCACTGATATCTTGCTATAACCTGCATTTCTGTCATTTTACAACAAATCCCTCTTTTTGGTACGTGAACTCAGGCCCTGCACTGATATCTTGCTATAACCTGCATTTCTGTCATTTTACAACAAATCCCTCTGTGTTTGAGCAATTGAATTTAGTCTGTTAAAATAAAGTCCTGCATTTTTTGAAATGATTTTTCCCAATGTCTCAATTCTACTGTCTAGTTAATTGCCATGTGATGCTCACTCCTTATCAATACTTGCTATAACTCTAAAATTTATAGTTTTCTTATGTCACAGTTTTAACCCCCTCCAAATTTTATTGTCTGTTTACTTAACTCATCTCACCCTGACCAGACTCTAACATTCCAATTGGCCTTACTAACTGTCTTTGATTAGCAATTAAGTCAATTTAGTGGACTCAGCTGACTGCCCTACCTGTATATATTTCAGACTAGTTAGGGGATGTGCATTGCACAGGGGTTTGTGCATTGGTAACAGGGCTGTGTACTTTTTAACAATAGCATATGTTCACATTTTCAAAGTGAACATTTTATAAGTGAGGCATTAATTTTTAAGAATTATACAAGAATTACACTCAATACTCTCCACACTGCTGGTTACTAACTATCAAACTGCCTACTGACATCTGCTAAGGAATGCTGAGTTAACCTACTGTCTCTTCTGCTTTCAGGTACGTGAACTCAGGCCCTGCACTGATATCTTGCTATAACCTGCATTTCTGTCATTTTACAACAAATCCCTCTTTTTGGTACGTGAACTCAGGCCCTGCTCTGATATCTTGCTATAACCTGCATTTCTGTCATTTTACAACAAATCCCTCTTTTTGGTACGTGAACTCAGGCCCTGCACTGATATCTTGCTATAACCTGCATTTCTGTCATTTTACAACAAATCCCTCTTTTTGGTACGTGAACTCAGGCCCTGCACTGATATCTTGCTATAACCTGTATTTCTGTCATTTTACAACAAATCCCTCTTTTTGGTACGTGAACTCAGGCCCTGCACTGATATCTTGCTATAACCTGCATTTCTGTCATTTTACAACAAATCCCTCTTTTTGGTACGTGAACTCAGGCCCTGCACTGATATCTTGCTATAACCTGCATTTCTGTCATTTTACAACAAATCCCTCTTTTTGGTACGTGAACTCAGGCCCTGCACTGATATCTTGCTATAACCTGCATTTCTGTCATTTTACAACAAATCCCTCTTTTTGGTACGTGAACTCAGGCCCTGCACTGATATCTTGCTATAACCTGCATTTCTGTCATTTTACAACAAATCCCTCTGTGTTTGAGCAATTGAATTTAGTCTGTTAAAATAAAGTCCTGCATTTTTTGAAATGATTTTTCCCAATGTCTCAATTCTACTGTCTAGTTAATTGCCATGTGATGCTCACTCCTTATCAATACTTGCTATAACTCTAAAATTTATAGTTTTCTTATGTCACAGTTTTAACCCCCTCCAAATTTTATTGTCTGTTTACTTAACTCATCTCACCCTGACCAGACTCTAACATTCCAATTGGCCTTACTAACTGTCTTTGATTAGCAATTAAGTCAATTTAGTGGACTCAGCTGACTGCCCTACCTGTATATATTTCAGACTAGTTAGGGGATGTGCATTGCACAGGGGTTTGTGCATTGGTAACAGGGCTGTGTACTTTTTAACAATAGCATATGTTCACATTTTCAAAGTGAACATTTTATAAGTGAGGCATTAATTTTTAAGAATTATACAAGAATTACACTCAATACTCTCCACACTGCTGGTTACTAACTATCAAACTGCCTACTGACATCTGCTAAGGAATGCTGAGTTAACCTACTGTCTCTTCTGCTTTCAGGTACGTGAACTCAGGCCCTGCACTGATATCTTGCTATAACCTGCATTTCTGTCATTTTACAACAAATCCCTCTTTTTGGTACGTGAACTCAGGCCCTGCTCTGATATCTTGCTATAACCTGCATTTCTGTCATTTTACAACAAATCCCTCTTTTTGGTACGTGAACTCAGGCCCTGCACTGATATCTTGCTATAACCTGCATTTCTGTCATTTTACAACAAATCCCTCTTTTTGGTACGTGAACTCAGGCCCTGCACTGATATCTTGCTATAACCTGTATTTCTGTCATTTTACAACAAATCCCTCTTTTTGGTACGTGAACTCAGGCCCTGCACTGATATCTTGCTATAACCTGCATTTCTGTCATTTTACAACAAATCCCTCTTTTTGGTACGTGAACTCAGGCCCTGCACTGATATCTTGCTATAACCTGCATTTCTGTCATTTTACAACAAATCCCTCTTTTTGGTACGTGAACTCAGGCCCTGCACTGATATCTTGCTATAACCTGCATTTCTGTCATTTTACAACAAATCCCTCTTTTTGGTACGTGAACTCAGGCCCTGCACTGATATCTTGCTATAACCTGCATTTCTGTCATTTTACAACAAATCCCTCTGTGTTTGAGCAATTGAATTTAGTCTGTTAAAATAAAGTCCTGCATTTTTTGAAATGATTTTTCCCAATGTCTCAATTCTACTGTCTAGTTAATTGCCATGTGATGCTCACTCCTTATCAATACTTGCTATAACTCTAAAATTTATAGTTTTCTTATGTCACAGTTTTAACCCCCTCCAAATTTTATTGTCTGTTTACTTAACTCATCTCACCCTGACCAGACTCTAACATTCCAATTGGCCTTACCAACTGTCTTTGATTAGCAATTAAGTCAATTTAGTGGACTCAGCTGACTGCCCTACCTGTATATATTTCAGACTAGTTAGGGGATGTGCATTGCACAGGGGTTTGTGCATTGGTAACAGGGCTGTGTACTTTTTAACAATAGCATATGTTCACATTTTCAAAGTGAACATTTTATAAGTGAGGCATTAATTTTTAAGAATTATACAAGAATTACACTCAATACTCTCCACACTGCTGGTTACTAACTATCAAACTGCCTACTGACATCTGCTAAGGAATGCTGAGTTAACCTACTGTCTCTTCTGCTTTCAGGTACGTGAACTCAGGCCCTGCACTGATATCTTGCTATAACCTGCATTTCTGTCATTTTACAACAAATCCCTCTTTTTGGTACGTGAACTCAGGCCCTGCTCTGATATCTTGCTATAACCTGCATTTCTGTCATTTTACAACAAATCCCTCTTTTTGGTACGTGAACTCAGGCCCTGCACTGATATCTTGCTATAACCTGCATTTCTGTCATTTTACAACAAATCCCTCTTTTTGGTACGTGAACTCAGGCCCTGCACTGATATCTTGCTATAACCTGCATTTCTGTCATTTTACAACAAATCCCTCTTTTTGGTACGTGAACTCAGGCCCTGCACTGATATCTTGCTATAACCTGTATTTCTGTCATTTTACAACAAATCCCTCTTTTGGTACGTGAACTCAGGCCCTGCACTGATATCTTGCTATAACCTGCATTTCTGTCATTTTACAACAAATCCCTCTTTTGGTACGTGAACTCAGGCCCTGCACTGATATCTTGCTATAACCTGCATTTCTGTCATTTTACAACAAATCCCTCTGTGTTTGAGCAATTGAATTTAGTCTGTTAAAATAAAGTCCTGCATTTTTTGAAATGATTTTTCCCAATGTCTCAATTCTACTGTCTAGTTAATTGCCATGTGATGCTCACTCCTTATCAATACTTGCTATAACTCTAAAATTTATAGTTTTCTTATGTCACAGTTTTAACCCCCTCCAAATTTTATTGTCTGTTTACTTAACTCATCTCACCCTGACCAGACTCTAACATTCCAATTGGCCTTACTAACTGTCTTTGATTAGCAATTAAGTCAATTTAGTGGACTCAGCTGACTGCCCTACCTGTATATATTTCAGACTAGTTAGGGGATGTGCATTGCACAGGGGTTTGTGCATTGGTAACAGGGCTGTGTACTTTTTAACAATAGCATATGTTCACATTTTCAAAGTGAACATTTTATAAGTGAGGCATTAATTTTTAAGAATTATACAAGAATTACACTCAATACTCTCCACACTGCTGGTTACTAACTATCAAACTGCCTACTGACATCTGCTAAGGAATGCTGAGTTAACCTACTGTCTCTTCTGCTTTCAGGTACGTGAACTCAGGCCCTGCACTGATATCTTGCTATAACCTGCATTTCTGTCATTTTACAACAAATCCCTCTTTTTGGTACGTGAACTCAGGCCCTGCTCTGATATCTTGCTATAACCTGTATTTCTGTCATTTTACAACAAATCCCTCTTTTTGGTACGTGAACTCAGGCCCTGCACTGATATCTTGCTATAACCTGCATTTCTGTCATTTTACAACAAATCCCTCTTTTTGGTACGTGAACTCAGGCCCTGCACTGATATCTTGCTATAACCTGTATTTCTGTCATTTTACAACAAATCCCTCTTTTTGGTACGTGAACTCAGGCCCTGCACTGATATCTTGCTATAACCTGCATTTCTGTCATTTTACAACAAATCCCTCTTTTTGGTACGTGAACTCAGGCCCTGCACTGATATCTTGCTATAACCTGCATTTCTGTCATTTTACAACAAATCCCTCTTTTTGGTACGTGAACTCAGGCCCTGCACTGATATCTTGCTATAACCTGCATTTCTGTCATTTTACAACAAATCCCTCTTTTTGGTACGTGAACTCAGGCCCTGCACTGATATCTTGCTATAACCTGCATTTCTGTCATTTTACAACAAATCCCTCTGTGTTTGAGCAATTGAATTTAGTCTGTTAAAATAAAGTCCTGCATTTTTTAAATGATTTTTCCCAATGTCTCAATTCTAATGTCTAGTTAATTGCCATGTGATGCTCACTCCTTATCAATACTTGCTATAACTCTAAAATTTATAGTTTTCTTATGTCACAGTTTTAACCCCCTCCAAATTTTATTGTCTGTTTACTTAACTCATCTCACCCTGACCAGACTCTAACATTCCAATTGGCCTTACTAACTGTCTTTGATTAGCAATTAAGTCAATTTAGTGGACTCAGCTGACTGCCCTACCTGTATATATTTCAGACTAGTTAGGGGATGTGCATTGCACAGGGGTTTGTGCATTGGTAACAGGGCTGTGTACTTTTTAACAATAGCATATGTTCACATTTTCAAAGTGAACATTTTATAAGTGAGGCATTAATTTTTAAGAATTATACAAGAATTACACTCAATACTCTCCACACTGCTGGTTACTAACTATCAAACTGCCTACTGACATCTGCTAAGGAATGCTGAGTTAACCTACTGTCTCTTCTGCTTTCAGGTACGTGAACTCAGGCCCTGCACTGATATCTTGCTATTACCTGCATTTCTGTCATTTTACAACAAATCCCTCTTTTTGGTACGTGAACTCAGGCCCTGCTCTGATATCTTGCTATAACCTGCATTTCTGTCATTTTACAACAAATCCCTCTTTTTGGTACGTGAACTCAGGCCCTGCACTGATATCTTGCTATAACCTGCATTTCTGTCATTTTACAACAAATCCCTCTTTTTGGTACGTGAACTCAGGCCCTGCACTGATATCTTGCTATAACCTGTATTTCTGTCATTTTACAACAAATCCCTCTTTTTGGTACGTGAACTCAGGCCCTGCACTGATATCTTGCTATAACCTGCATTTCTGTCATTTTACAACAAATCCCTCTTTTTGGTACGTGAACTCAGGCCCTGCACTGATATCTTGCTATAACCTGCATTTCTGTCATTTTACAACAAATCCCTCTTTTTGGTACGTGAACTCAGGCCCTGCACTGATATCTTGCTATAACCTGCATTTCTGTCATTTTACAACAAATCCCTCTTTTTGGTACGTGAACTCAGGCCCTGCACTGATATCTTGCTATAACCTGCATTTCTGTCATTTTACAACAAATCCCTCTGTGTTTGAGCAATTGAATTTAGTCTGTTAAAATAAAGTCCTGCATTTTTTGAAATGATTTTTCCCAATGTCTCAATTCTACTGTCTAGTTAATTGCCATGTGATGCTCACTCCTTATCAATACTTGCTATAACTCTAAAATTTATAGTTTTCTTATGTCACAGTTTTAACCCCCTCCAAATTTTATTGTCTGTTTACTTAACTCATCTCACCCTGACCAGACTCTAACATTCCAATTGGCCTTACCTAACTGTCTTTGATTAGCAATTAAGTCAATTTAGTGGACTCAGCTGACTGCCCTACCTGTATATATTTCAGACTAGTTAGGGGATGTGCATTGCACAGGGGTTTGTGCATTGGTAACAGGGCTGTGTACTTTTTAACAATAGCATATGTTCACATTTTCAAAGTGAACATTTTATAAGTGAGGCATTAATTTTTAAGAATTATACAAGAATTACACTCAATACTCTCCACACTGCTGGTTACTAACTATCAAACTGCCTACTGACATCTGCTAAGGAATGCTGAGTTAACCTACTGTCTCTTCTGCTTTCAGGTACGTGAACTCAGGCCCTGCACTGATATCTTGCTATAACCTGCATTTCTGTCATTTTACAACAAATCCCTCTTTTTGGTACGTGAACTCAGGCCCTGCTCTGATATCTTGCTATAACCTGCATTTCTGTCATTTTACAACAAATCCCTCTTTTTGGTACGTGAACTCAGGCCCTGCACTGATATCTTGCTATAACCTGCATTTCTGTCATTTTACAACAAATCCCTCTTTTTGGTACGTGAACTCAGGCCCTGCACTGATATCTTGCTATAACCTGCATTTCTGTCATTTTACAACAAATCCCTCTTTTTGGTACGTGAACTCAGGCCCTGCACTGATATCTTGCTATAACCTGCATTTCTGTCATTTTACAACAAATCCCTCTTTTTGGTACGTGAACTCAGGCCCTGCACTGATATCTTGCTATAACCTGCATTTCTGTCATTTTACAACAAATCCCTCTTTTTGGTACGTGAACTCAGGCCCTGCACTGATATCTTGCTATAACCTGCATTTCTGTCATTTTACAACAAATCCCTCTTTTTGGTACGTGAACTCAGGCCCTGCACTGATATCTTGCTATAACCTGCATTTCTGTCATTTTACAACAAATCCCTCTGTGTTTGAGCAATTGAATTTAGTCTGTTAAAATAAAGTCCTGCATTTTTTGAAATGATTTTTCCCAATGTCTCAATTCTACTGTCTAGTTAATTGCCATGTGATGCTCACTCCTTATCAATACTTGCTATAACTCTAAAATTTATAGTTTTCTTATGTCACAGTTTTAACCCCCTCCAAATTTTATTGTCTGTTTACTTAACTCATCTCACCCTGACCAGACTCTAACATTCCAATTGGCCTTACTAACTGTCTTTGATTAGCAATTAAGTCAATTTAGTGGACTCAGCTGACTGCCCTACCTGTATATATTTCAGACTAGTTAGGGGATGTGCATTGCACAGGGGTTTGTGCATTGGTAACAGGGCTGTGTACTTTTTAACAATAGCATATGTTCACATTTTCAAAGTGAACATTTTATAAGTGAGGCATTAATTTTTAAGAATTATACAAGAATTACACTCAATACTCTCCACACTGCTGGTTACTAACTATCAAACTGCCTACTGACATCTGCTAAGGAATGCTGAGTTAACCTACTGTCTCTTCTGCTTTCAGGTACGTGAACTCAGGCCCTGCACTGATATCTTGCTATACCCTGCATTTCTGTCATTTTACAACAAATCCCTCTTTTTGGTACGTGAACTCAGGCCCTGCTCTGATATCTTGCTATAACCTGCATTTCTGTCATTTTACAACAAATCCCTCTTTTTGGTACGTGAACTCAGGCCCTGCACTGATATCTTGCTATAACCTGCATTTCTGTCATTTTACAACAAATCCCTCTTTTTGGTACGTGAACTCAGGCCCTGCTCTGATATCTTGCTATAACCTGCATTTCTGTCATTTTACAACAAATCCCTCTTTTTGGTACGTGAACTCAGGCCCTGCACTGATATCTTGCTATAACCTGTATTTCTGTCATTTTACAACAAATCCCTCTTTTTGGTACGTGAACTCAGGCCCTGCACTGATATCTTGCTATAACCTGCATTTCTGTCATTTTACAACAAATCCCTCTTTTTGGTACGTGAACTCAGGCCCTGCACTGATATCTTGCTATAACCTGCATTTCTGTCATTTTACAACAAATCCCTCTTTTTGGTACGTGAACTCAGGCCCTGCACTGATATCTTGCTATAACCTGCATTTCTGTCATTTTACAACAAATCCCTCTTTTTGGTACGTGAACTCAGGCCCTGCACTGATATCTTGCTATTCCCTGCATTTCTGTCATTTTACAACAAATCCCTCTGTGTTTGAGCAATTGAATTTAGTCTGTTAAAATAAAGTCCTGCATTTTTTTAAATGATTTTTTCCCAATGTCTCAATTCTAATGTCTAGTTAATTGCCATGTGATGCTCACTCCTTATCAATACTTGCTATAACTCTAAAATTTATAGTTTTCTTATGTCACAGTTTTAACCCCCTCCAAATTTTATTGTCTGTTTACTTAACTCATCTCACCCTGACCAGACTCTAACATTCCAATTGGCCTTACCAACTGTCTTTGATTAGCAATTAAGTAAATTTAGTGGACTCAGCTGACTGCCCTACCTGTATATATTTCAGACTAGTTAGGGGATGTGCATTGCACAGGGGTTTGTGCATTGGTAACAGGGCTGTGTACTTTTTAACAATAGCATATGTTCACATTTTCAAAGTGAACATTTTATAAGTGAGGCATTAATTTTTAAGAATTATACAAGAATTACACTCAATACTCTCCACACTGCTGGTTACTAACTATCAAACTGCCTACTGACATCTGCTAAGGAATGCTGAGTTAACCTACTGTCTCTTCTGCTTTCAGGTACGTGAACTCAGGCCCTGCACTGATATCTTGCTATTCCCTGCATTTCTGTCATTTTACAACAAATCCCTCTTTTTGGTACGTGAACTCAGGCCCTGCACTGATATCTTGCTATTCCCTGCATTTCTGTCATTTTACAACAAATCCCTCTTTTTGGTACGTGAACTCAGGCCCTGCACTGATATCTTGCTATTCCCTGCATTTCTGTCATTTTACAACAAATCCCTCTTTTTGGTACGTGAACTCAGGCCCTGCACTGATATCTTGCTATTCCCTGCATTTCTGTCATTTTACAACAAATCCCTCTTTTTGGTACGTGAACTCAGGCCCTGCACTGATATCTTGCTATTCCCTGCATTTCTGTCATTTTACAACAAATCCCTCTTTTTGGTACGTGAACTCAGGCCCTGCACTGATATCTTGCTATTCCCTGCAATTCTGTCATTTTACAACAAATCCCTCTTTTTGGTACGTGAACTCAGGCCCTGCACTGATATCTTGCTATTCCCTGCATTTCTGTCATTTTACAACAAATCCCTCTTTTTGGTACGTGAACTCAGGCCCTGCACTGATATCTTGCTATTCCCTGCATTTCTGTCATTTTACAACAAATCCCTCTTTTTGGTACGTGAACTCAGGCCCTGCACTGATATCTTGCTATTCCCTGCATTTCTGTCATTTTACAACAAATCCCTCTGTGTTTGAGCAATTGAATTTAGTCTGTTAAAATAAAGTCCTGCATTTTTTAAATGATTTTTTCCCAATGTCTCAATTCTAATGTCTAGTTAATTGCCATGTGATGCTCACTCCTTATCAATACTTGCTATAACTCTAAAATTTATAGTTTTCTTATGTCACAGTTTTAACCCCCTCCAAATTTTATTGTCTGTTTACTTAACTCATCTCACCCTGACCAGACTCTAACATTCCAATTGGCCTTACCAACTGTCTTTGATTAGCAAGTAAGTAAATTTAGTGGACTCAGCTGACTGCCCTACCTGTATATATTTCAGACTAGTTAGGGGATGTGCATTGCACAGGGGTGTGTGCATTGGTAACAGGGCTGTGTACTTTTTAACAATAGCATATGTTCACATTTTCAAAGTGAACATTTTATAAGTGAGGCATTAATTTTTAAGAATTATACAAGAATTACACTCAATACTCTCCACACTGCTGGTTACTAACTATCAAACTGCCTACTGACATCTGCTAAGGAATGCTGAGTTAACCTACTGTCTCTTCTGCTTTCAGGTACGTGAACTCAGGCCCTGCACTGATATCTTGCTATTCCCTGCATTTCTGTCATTTTACAACAAATCCCTCTTTTTGGTACGTGAACTCAGGCCCTGCACTGATATCTTGCTATTCCCTGCATTTCTGTCATTTTACAACAAATCCCTCTTTTTGGTACGTGAACTCAGGCCCTGCACTGATATCTTGCTATTCCCTGCATTTCTGTCATTTTACAACAAATCCCTCTTTTTGGTACGTGAACTCAGGCCCTGCACTGATATCTTGCTATTCCCTGCATTTCTGTCATTTTACAACAAATCCCTCTTTTTGGTACGTGAACTCAGGCCCTGCACTGATATCTTGCTATTCCCTGCATTTCTGTCATTTTACAACAAATCCCTCTGTGTTTGAGCAATTGAATTTAGTCTGTTAAAATAAAGTCCTGCATTTTTTAAATGATTTTTTCCCAATGTCTCAATTCTAATGTCTAGTTAATTGCCATGTGATGCTCACTCCTTATCAATACTTGCTATAACTCTAAAATTTATAGTTTTCTTATGTCACAGTTTTAACCCCCTCCAAATTTTATTGTCTGTTTACTTAACTCATCTCACCCTGACCAGACTCTAACATTCCAATTGGCCTTACCAACTGTCTTTGATTAGCAATTAAGTAAATTTAGTGGACTCAGCTGACTGCCCTACCTGTATATATTTCAGACTAGTTAGGGGATGTGCATTGCACAGGGGTTTGTGCATTGGTAACAGGGCTGTGTACTTTTTAACAATAGCATATGTTCACATTTTCAAAGTGAACATTTTATAAGTGAGGCATTAATTTTTAAGAATTATACAAGAATTACACTCAATACTCTCCACACTGCTGGTTACTAACTATCAAACTGCCTACTGACATCTGCTAAGGAATGCTGAGTTAACCTACTGTCTCTTCTGCTTTCAGGTACGTGAACTCAGGCCCTGCACTGATATCTTGCTATTCCCTGCATTTCTGTCATTTTACAACAAATCCCTCTTTTTGGTACGTGAACTCAGGCCCTGCACTGATATCTTGCTATTCCCTGCATTTCTGTCATTTTACAACAAATCCCTCTTTTTGGTACGTGAACTCAGGCCCTGCACTGATATCTTGCTATTCCCTGCATTTCTGTCATTTTACAACAAATCCCTCTTTTTGGTACGTGAACTCAGGCCCTGCACTGATATCTTGCTATTCCCTGCATTTCTGTCATTTTACAACAAATCCCTCTGTGTTTGAGCAATTGAATTTAGTCTGTTAAAATAAAGTCCTGCATTTTTTAAATGATTTTTTCCCAATGTCTCAATTCTAATGTCTAGTTAATTGCCATGTGATGCTCACTCCTTATCAATACTTGCTATAACTCTAAAATTTATAGTTTTCTTATGTCACAGTTTTAACCCCCTCCAAATTTTATTGTCTGTTTACTTAACTCATCTCACCCTGACCAGACTCTAACATTCCAATTGGCCTTACCAACTGTCTTTGATTAGCAATTAAGTAAATTTAGTGGACTCAGCTGACTGCCCTACCTGTATATATTTCAGACTAGTTAGGGGATGTGCATTGCACAGGGGTTTGTGCATTGGTAACAGGGCTGTGTACTTTTTAACAATAGCATATGTTCACATTTTCAAAGTGAACATTTTATAAGTGAGGCATTAATTTTTAAGAATTATACAAGAATTACACTCAATACTCTCCACACTGCTGGTTACTAACTATCAAACTGCCTACTGACATCTGCTAAGGAATGCTGAGTTAACCTACTGTCTCTTCTGCTTTCAGGTACGTGAACTCAGGCCCTGCACTGATATCTTGCTATTCCCTGCATTTCTGTCATTTTACAACAAATCCCTCTTTTTGGTACGTGAACACAGGCCCTGCACTGATATCTTGCTATTCCCTGCATTTCTGTCATTTTACAACAAATCCCTCTTTTTGGTACGTGAACTCAGGCCCTGCACTGATATCTTGCTATTCCCTGCATTTCTGTCATTTTACAACAAATCCCTCTTTTTGGTACGTGAACTCAGGCCCTGCACTGATATCTTGCTATTCCCTGCATTTCTGTCATTTTACAACAAATCCCTCTTTTTGGTACGTGAACTCAGGCCCTGCACTGATATCTTGCTATTCCCTGCATTTCTGTCATTTTACAACAAATCCCTCTGTGTTTGAGCAATTGAATTTAGTCTGTTAAAATAAAGTCCTGCATTTTTTAAATGATTTTTTCCCAATGTCTCAATTCTAATGTCTAGTTAATTGCCATGTGATGCTCACTCCTTATCAATACTTGCTATAACTCTAAAATTTATAGTTTTCTTATGTCACAGTTTTAACCCCCTCCAAATTTTATTGTCTGTTTACTTAACTCATCTCACCCTGACCAGACTCTAACATTCCAATTGGCCTTACCAACTGTCTTTGATTAGCAATTAAGTAAATTTAGTGGACTCAGCTGACTGCCCTACCTGTATATATTTCAGACTAGTTAGGGGATGTGCATTGCACAGGGGTTTGTGCATTGGTAACAGGGCTGTGTACTTTTTAACAATAGCATATGTTCACATTTTCAAAGTGAACATTTTATAAGTGAGGCATTCATTTTTAAGAATTATACAAGAATTACACTCAATACTCTCCACACTGCTGGTTACTAACTATCAAACTGCCTACTGACATCTGCTAAGGAATGCTGAGTTAACCTACTGTCTCTTCTGCTTTCAGGTACGTGAACTCAGGCCCTGCACTGATATCTTGCTATTCCCTGCATTTCTGTCATTTTACAACAAATCCTTCTTTTTGGTACGTGAACTCAGGCCCTGCACTGATATCTTGCTATTCCCTGCATTTCTGTCATTTTACAACAAATCCCTCTTTTTGGTACGTGAACTCAGGCCCTGCACTGATATCTTGCTATTCCCTGCATTTCTGTCATTTTACAACAAATCCCTCTTTTTGGTACGTGAACTCAGGCCCTGCACTGATATCTTGCTATTCCCTGCATTTCTGTCATTTTACAACAAATCCCTCTGTGTTTGAGCAATTGAATTTAGTCTGTTAAAATAAAGTCCTGCATTTTTTAAATGATTTTTTCCCAATGTCTCAATTCTAATGTCTAGTTAATTGCCATGTGATGCTCACTCCTTATCAATACTTGCTATAACTCTAAAATTTATAGTTTTCTTATGTCACAGTTTTAACCCCCTCCAAATTTTATTGTCTGTTTACTTAACTCATCTCACCCTGACCAGACTCTAACATTCCAATTGGCCTTACCAACTGTCTTTGATTAGCAATTAAGTAAATTTAGTGGACTCAGCTGACTGCCCTACCTGTATATATTTCAGACTAGTTAGGGGATGTGCATTGCACAGGGGTTTGTGCATTGGTAACAGGGCTGTGTACTTTTTAACAATAGCATATGTTCACATTTTCAAAGTGAACATTTTATAAGTGAGGTGTTACAAACTGCTGTTTGTAACTGGCCCTTTAAATGAAAAATTGCCCTGCTTCCCTGGATTTTGGAGAAGCCTATTTGCCAGCCTCCTTCCACATGACTATGGCCCCTGGAAGATTGTGCCCCTGAGGACATATTGACTTTTGTTGGGTGTGTGTGGCCCTTTAAGAACCATCTGGGGACATATTGTGACTTTGATGAACAATGCCCCTTTAAGACTATGTCCCCAGACCTGTGAAATGACTTGTCCCTGGCTTTCTCCCACTTGGTTCAGTTTCATTGTGTGCCATTAAGAGTTAAATTTTGTTCAGCTTCAAGAAACCTATTCTAAATACAAGTCTGCTGGGATTAGCTCTAATTAGGTTTAGTGATCAACTTTCCCATTGTCTAATCAGACTAGTATTGATAAGGTGGACTGCATTGTTTTATTGTGTGTAATGTTATCTGCTGAAGTAAATGTTGTGGCCTGTCAAAGGGAGTGTCTCTCTATCTAATATCAAATGTGTGATGGGGGATTTTATGCCTCCCCCTGAGAGTGTCCTGTTTGCATGTAACCTCAATAAAAAGGAGGCTGTGTGCTCCAGCACATCAGACCTATGTTGACCCTCTAACTTGAAGCTTTGACTCATGTTTGTAGGATACAGCTTATATCACTACAGGGATTGCTATGTTTTTCATACTCCCTTAGCTACAGGGATTGCTACAGAAGGAAGAGGTTCACCTACTGGAGCCTGGTCATAGGTCCAGGGCGCAGAGCAGACGGCGAGATACCAGCCCAGCAGCGGTGGTTCATAGAGTCTGCATTACTTATGGTGGCTACGCAGCAGTTATAGAGTGTCCACGGTGCTGCTGCTCCTTTGGTGAGCGCTAGGAGCATCCTTTTCTACGGTCCAACTTCCAGCCAGCCTGGAGGCAACCGTAACATGAGGCATTAATTTTTAAGAATTATACAAGAATTACACTCAATACTCTCCACACTGCTGGTTACTAACTATCAAACTGCCTACTGACATCTGCTAAGGAATGCTGAGTTAACCTACTGTCTCTTCTGCTTTCAGGTACGTGAACTCAGGCCCTGCACTGATATCTTGCTATTCCCTGCATTTCTGTCATTTTACAACAAATCCCTCTTTTTGGTACGTGAACTCAGGCCCTGCACTGATATCTTGCTATTCCCTGCATTTCTGTCATTTTACAACAAATCCCTCTTTTTGGTACGTGAACTCAGGCCCTGCACTGATATCTTGCTATTCCCTGCATTTCTGTCATTTTACAACAAATCCCTCTTTTTGGTACGTGAACTCAGGCCCTGCACTGATATCTTGCTATTCCCTGCATTTCTGTCATTTTACAACAAATCCCTCTTTTTGGTACGTGAACTCAGGCCCTGCACTGATATCTTGCTATTCCCTGCATTTCTGTCATTTTACAACAAATCCCTCTTTTTGGTACGTGAACTCAGGCCCTGCACTGATATCTTGCTATTCCCTGCATTTCTGTCATTTTACAACAAATCCCTCTGTGTTTGAGCAATTGAATTTAGTCTGTTAAAATAAAGTCCTGCATTTTTTAAATGATTTTTTCCCAATGTCTCAATTCTAATGTCTAGTTAATTGCCATGTGATGCTCACTCCTTATCAATACTTGCTATAACTCTAAAATTTATAGTTTTCTTATGTCACAGTTTTAACCCCCTCCAAATTTTATTGTCTGTTTACTTAACTCATCTCACCCTGACCAGACTCTAACATTCCAATTGGCCTTACCAACTGTCTTTGATTAGCAATTAAGTAAATTTAGTGGACTCAGCTGACTGCCCTACCTGTATATATTTCAGACTAGTTAGGGGATGTGCATTGCACAGGGGTTTGTGCATTGGTAACAGGGCTGTGTACTTTTTAACAATAGCATATGTTCACATTTTCAAAGTGAACATTTTATAAGTGAGGCATTAATTTTTAAGAATTATACAAGAATTACACTCAATACTCTCCACACTGCTGGTTACTAACTATCAAACTGCCTACTGACATCTGCTAAGGAATGCTGAGTTAACCTACTGTCTCTTCTGCTTTCAGGTACGTGAACTCAGGCCCTGCACTGATATCTTGCTATTCCCTGCATTTCTGTCATTTTACAACAAATCCCTCTTTTTGGTACGTGAACTCAGGCCCTGCACTGATATCTTGCTATTCCCTGCATTTCTGTCATTTTACAACAAATCCCTCTTTTTGGTACGTGAACTCAGGCCCTGCACTGATATCTTGCTATTCCCTGCATTTCTGTCATTTTACAACAAATCCCTCTTTTTGGTACGTGAACTCAGGCCCTGCACTGATATCTTGCTATTCCCTGCATTTCTGTCATTTTACAACAAATCCCTCTTTTTGGTACGTGAACTCAGGCCCTGCACTGATATCTTGCTATTCCCTGCATTTCTGTCATTTTACAACAAATCCCTCTTTTTGGTACGTGAACTCAGGCCCTGCACTGATATCTTGCTATTCCCTGCATTTCTGTCATTTTACAACAAATCCCTCTGTGTTTGAGCAATTGAATTTAGTCTGTTAAAATAAAGTCCTGCATTTTTTAAATGATTTTTTCCCAATGTCTCAATTCTAATGTCTAGTTAATTGCCATGTGATGCTCACTCCTTATCAATACTTGCTATAACTCTAAAATTTATAGTTTTCTTATGTCACAGTTTTAACCCCCTCCAAATTTTATTGTCTGTTTACTTAACTCATCTCACCCTGACCAGACTCTAACATTCCAATTGGCCTTACCAACTGTCTTTGATTAGCAATTAAGTAAATTTAGTGGACTCAGCTGACTGCCCTACCTGTATATATTTCAGACTAGTTAGGGGATGTGCATTGCACAGGGGTTTGTGCATTGGTAACAGGGCTGTGTACTTTTTAACAATAGCATATGTTCACATTTTCAAAGTGAACATTTTATAAGTGAGGCATTAATTTTTAAGAATTATACAAGAATTACACTCAATACTCTCCACACTGCTGGTTACTAACTATCAAACTGCCTACTGACATCTGCTAAGGAATGCTGAGTTAACCTACTGTCTCTTCTGCTTTCAGGTACGTGAACTCAGGCCCTGCACTGATATCTTGCTATTCCCTGCATTTCTGTCATTTTACAACAAATCCCTCTTTTTGGTACGTGAACTCAGGCCCTGCACTGATATCTTGCTATTCCCTGCATTTCTGTCATTTTACAACAAATCCCTCTTTTTGGTACGTGAACTCAGGCCCTGCACTGATATCTTGCTATTCCCTGCATTTCTGTCATTTTACAACAAATCCCTCTGTGTTTGAGCAATTGAATTTAGTCTGTTAAAATAAAGTCCTGCATTTTTTAAATGATTTTTTCCCAATGTCTCAATTCTAATGTCTAGTTAATTGCCATGTGATGCTCACTCCTTATCAATACTTGCTATAACTCTAAAATTTATAGTTTTCTTATGTCACAGTTTTAACCCCCTCCAAATTTTATTGTCTGTTTACTTAACTCATCTCACCCTGACCAGACTCTAACATTCCAATTGGCCTTACCAACTGTCTTTGATTAGCAATTAAGTAAATTTAGTGGACTCAGCTGACTGCCCTACCTGTATATATTTCAGACTAGTTAGGGGATGTGCATTGCACAGGGGTTTGTGCATTGGTAACAGGGCTGTGTACTTTTTAACAATAGCATATGTTCACATTTTCAAAGTGAACATTTTATAAGTGAGGCATTAATTTTTAAGAATTATACAAGAATTACACTCAATACTCTCCACACTGCTGGTTACTAACTATCAAACTGCCTACTGACATCTGCTAAGGAATGCTGAGTTAACCTACTGTCTCTTCTGCTTTCAGGTACGTGAACTCAGGCCCTGCACTGATATCTTGCTATTCCCTGCATTTCTGTCATTTTACAACAAATCCCTCTTTTTGGTACGTGAACTCAGGCCCTGCACTGATATCTTGCTATTCCCTGCATTTCTGTCATTTTACAACAAATCCCTCTTTTTGGTACGTGAACTCAGGCCCTGCACTGATATCTTGCTATTCCCTGCATTTCTGTCATTTTACAACAAATCCCTCTTTTTGGTACGTGAACTCAGGCCCTGCACTGATATCTTGCTATTCCCTGCATTTCTGTCATTTTACAACAAATCCCTCTGTGTTTGAGCAATTGAATTTAGTCTGTTAAAATAAAGTCCTGCATTTTTTAAATTATTTTTTCCCAATGTCTCAATTCTAATGTCTAGTTAATTGCCATGTGATGCTCACTCCTTATCAATACTTGCTATAACTCTAAAATTTATAGTTTTCTTATGTCACAGTTTTAACCCCCTCCAAATTTTATTGTCTGTTTACTTAACTCATCTCACCCTGACCAGACTCTAACATTCCAATTGGCCTTACCAACTGTCTTTGATTAGCAATTAAGTACATTTAGTGGACTCAGCTGACTGCCCTACCTGTATATATTTCAGACTAGTTAGGGGATGTGCATTGCACAGGGGTTTGTGCATTGGTAACAGGGCTGTGTACTTTTTAACAATAGCATATGTTCACATTTTCAAAGTGAACATTTTATAAGTGAGGCATTAATTTTTAAGAATTATACAAGAATTACACTCAATACTCTCCACACTGCTGGTTACTAACTATCAAACTGCCTACTGACATCTGCTAAGGAATGCTGAGTTAACCTACTGTCTCTTCTGCTTTCAGGTACGTGAACTCAGGCCCTGCACTGATATCTTGCTATTCCCTGCATTTCTGTCATTTTACAACAAATCCCTCTTTTTGGTACGTGAACTCAGGCCCTGCACTGATATCTTGCTATTCCCTGCATTTCTGTCATTTTACAACAAATCCCTCTTTTTGGTACGTGAACTCAGGCCCTGCACTGATATCTTGCTATTCCCTGCATTTCTGTCATTTTACAACAAATCCCTCTTTTTGGTACGTGAACTCAGGCCCTGCACTGATATCTTGCTATTCCCTGCATTTCTGTCATTTTACAACAAATCCCTCTGTGTTTGAGCAATTGAATTTAGTCTGTTAAAATAAAGTCCTGCATTTTTTAAATTATTTTTTCCCAATGTCTCAATTCTAATGTCTAGTTAATTGCCATGTGATGCTCACTCCTTATCAATACTTGCTATAACTCTAAAATTTATAGTTTTCTTATGTCACAGTTTTAACCCCCTCCAAATTTTATTGTCTGTTTACTTAACTCATCTCACCCTGACCAGACTCTAACATTCCAATTGGCCTTACCAACTGTCTTTGATTAGCAATTAAGTAAATTTAGTGGACTCAGCTGACTGCCCTACCTGTATATATTTCAGACTAGTTAGGGGATGTGCATTGCACAGGGGTTTGTGCATTGGTAACAGGGCTGTGTACTTTTTAACAATAGCATATGTTCACATTTTCAAAGTGAACATTTTATAAGTGAGGCATTCATTTTTAAGAATTATACAAGAATTACACTCAATACTCTCCACACTGCTGGTTACTAACTATCAAACTGCCTACTGACATCTGCTAAGGAATGCTGAGTTAACCTACTGTCTCTTCTGCTTTCAGGTACGTGAACTCAGGCCCTGCACTGATATCTTGCTATTCCCTGCATTTCTGTCATTTTACAACAAATCCCTCTTTTTGGTACGTGAACTCAGGCCCTGCACTGATATCTTGCTATTCCCTGCATTTCTGTCATTTTACAACAAATCCCTCTTTTTGGTACGTGAACTCAGGCCCTGCACTGATATCTTGCTATTCCCTGCATTTCTGTCATTTTACAACAAATCCCTCTTTTTGGTACGTGAACTCAGGCCCTGCACTGATATCTTGCTATTCCCTGCATTTCTGTCATTTTACAACAAATCCCTCTGTGTTTGAGCAATTGAATTTAGTCTGTTAAAATAAAGTCCTGCATTTTTTAAATGATTTTTTCCCAATGTCTCAATTCTAATGTCTAGTTAATTGCCATGTGATGCTCACTCCTTATCAATACTTGCTATAACTCTAAAATTTATAGTTTTCTTATGTCACAGTTTTAACCCCCTCCAAATTTTATTGTCTGTTTACTTAACTCATCTCACCCTGACCAGACTCTAACATTCCAATTGGCCTTACCAACTGTCTTTGATTAGCAATTAAGTACATTTAGTGGACTCAGCTGACTGCCCTACCTGTATATATTTCAGACTAGTTAGGGGATGTGCATTGCACAGGGGTTTGTGCATTGGTAACAGGGCTGTGTACTTTTTAACAATAGCATATGTTCACATTTTCAAAGTGAACATTTTATAAGTGAGGCATTCATTTTTAAGAATTATACAAGAATTACACTCAATACTCTCCACACTGCTGGTTACTAACTATCAAACTGCCTACTGACATCTGCTAAGGAATGCTGAGTTAACCTACTGTCTCTTCTGCTTTCAGGTACGTGAACTCAGGCCCTGCACTGATATCTTGCTATTCCCTGCATTTCTGTCATTTTACAACAAATCCCTCTTTTTGGTACGTGAACTCAGGCCCTGCACTGATATCTTGCTATTCCCTGCATTTCTGTCATTTTACAACAAATCCCTCTTTTTGGTACGTGAACTCAGGCCCTGCACTGATATCTTGCTATTCCCTGCATTTCTGTCATTTTACAACAAATCCCTCTTTTTGGTACGTGAACTCAGGCCCTGCACTGATATCTTGCTATTCCCTGCATTTCTGTCATTTTACAACAAATCCCTCTGTGTTTGAGCAATTGAATTTAGTCTGTTAAAATAAAGTCCTGCATTTTTTAAATGATTTTTTCCCAATGTCTCAATTCTAATGTCTAGTTAATTGCCATGTGATGCTCACTCCTTATCAATACTTGCTATAACTCTAAAATTTATAGTTTTCTTATGTCACAGTTTTAACCCCCTCCAAATTTTATTGTCTGTTTACTTAACTCATCTCACCCTGACCAGACTCTAACATTCCAATTGGCCTTACCAACTGTCTTTGATTAGCAATTAAGTAAATTTAGTGGACTCAGCTGACTGCCCTACCTGTATATATTTCAGACTAGTTAGGGGATGTGCATTGCACAGGGGTTTGTGCATTGGTAACAGGGCTGTGTACTTTTTAACAATAGCATATGTTCACATTTTCCAAGTGAACATTTTATAAGTGAGGCATTAATTTTTAAGAATTATACAAGAATTGAACAAGGATTGGGCAAGGGGCAAGACACAAGGCAAGTACTCTTGTATTACTATGTTTTATTTATATCATTGTATCCTCTTGCAAGTGCTGCTGTAACACTGTGTCTTATGTGTTTACTTGGTTCCCACTTTCAGAATAATGCTCAATATCTTCATATTCCTTTTTGCCACCTCTTGTCTCTACAACAAACTACATTACTCAGTTACTCCTTTTCCCTCTCCACCTGCACTGTTCATTAGCCCATCTCTCTTATACTCACCTTACTTTTGTACTCATGAACTCTACTTATTCCTAAATACTCTCTCTCCCCCCTGCACTTCAGTTAAACAACAGTCTCATTACTGCAAATCTGCTTCTCATCTCATGTCACTCTCCCTCTTGCTCATACTAGCTGCTGGCGACATCTCCCCTAATCCTGGTCCCTCACAACCTCCTAACCTTTCACATCCTTGTGTGCCTTTCAATAGACTTCAAAAACTAAACTCTGGTAACCTTAATCGCATTCCTCTTACATCTAAAACCCCCTCCCCCTTCATTTGTGCACTATGGAACTCTCGCTCTGTTTGCAACAAGCTAACTTCTATCCATGATCTCTTTATCTCCCACTCTCTTAACCTTCTGGCTCTTACAGAAACCTGGCTCTCTGCTTCAGACACAGCATCCACTGCTGCACTGTCACATGGGGGTCTCCATTTCAGCCACACTCCTAGGTCTGGCAATAGACAAGGAGGTGGTGTCGGTATTTTACTTTCCTCTCGTTGCACCTTCCAACAAATACAGCCCTTCTCTTCACTCACATTTTCTTCATTTGAAGCACACATGATTCGGTTATTCTCTCCCCTCTCTATACGTGTCGCAGTCATATACCGCCCCCCCTGGCTCCCCAACTCAATTTTTAGATCACTTTGCTGCCTGGCTTCCTTATTTCCTTTCCTCAGACACCCCTGCCCTCATTCTTGGCGACTTCAACATCCCCATTAACAATCCCACTGCCTCATCTGCTAAACAACTTCTGCAACTCACTTCCTCTTTCGGTCTGTCACAATGGACTGATTCTCCCACTCACAAAGACGGTCACTCCCTTGACCTGATGTTTAGCTATCGATGCACTCTCTCAAACTTCTCAAACTCCCCTTTTCCTCTTTCTGACCACCATCTCCTTACCTGCAACATATCATCCCTTCCTACAACTCTCCCACCTTCTACTCCTCACACCAAACTTCACAGAAGCATTAGGTCTTTAGATCAGCAACAACTTGCTAATTCCCTTCAACCGCTCCTCTCATCCTTCTCCTCCTTTTCCTGCCCTGAACAATCTATCTGCCACTATAATTCCACCCTTATATCCGTCCTTGACAATCTCGCCCCTCTTACCACTGCTAGGAAATCACACACTCATCCCCAGCCCTGGCATACTCCTCTGACACGGTACCTACACAGATGTTCCCGTACTGCTGAACGGCATTGGAGAAAATCACGGAGTTCAGCTGATTTTCTTCATTACAAATTCATCTTGAACTCCTACTACTCTGCCCTTAATCTCCACAAGCAACACTACTTCTCTACTCTTATCTCTAATCTTTCTTCAAATCCAAAACGTCTGTTCTCCACTTTCAATAGTCTCCTCCGCCCTCCCCCACTTCCTAATACAACTTCTCTGTCAGCTCAAGACTTTGCCAGTCACTTCATTAACAAAATTGATTCCATCAGACATGAAATCAGCTCTCAACACAATTCTATTCTCTCCCCCCCTCAAATACTCTCACTCAACCACAACCTGAAACTTAGTTCATTCTCCCCTGTTACTGAGGACGAAGTTTCAGCACTTATACTGCGCTCTCACCTCACTACCTGTCCCCTTGACCCTATCCCCTCACAGCTGCTCCCCTCTCTCTCTGCTACCCTTACCCCTATACTAACACACATTTTCAACCTCTCCCTCAGCACTGGTACATTTCCCTCATCATTGAAACATGCACTGGTCACACCTATCCTCAAAAAACCTTCCCTTGATCCTACCTCCCCATCCAACTACCGCCCAATTTCCCTCCTCCCTCTTGCTTCAAAGCTTCTCGAAAAACTAGTATATGCACGCCTATCCCATTTCCTTACGTTAAACTCCCTTCTTGACCCGCTGCAATCTGGATTTCGTCCCTATCACTCCACAGAGACAGCTATTGTTAAGGTCACCAACGACCTACTTACAGCTAAATCAAAAGGCCACTTCTCTCTGCTTATCCTCCTTGATCTGTCCGCAGCCTTTGACACTGTCGACCACCCTCTTTTGCTCCAAACCCTCCAATCCTTCGGCATCTGTGACACAGCCCTTTCGTGGCTCTCTTCCTACCTGTCAAACCGTACCTTCAGTGTAGCCTTCTCTGGGGCTTCCTCTGCCCCGTCACCCCTTTCTGTCGGAGTACCGCAAGGCTCTGTCCTCGGTCCCCTTCTCTTCTCAATCTATACGTCATCACTAGGTTCCCTTATTAAGTCCCACAGTTTCCAATATCATCTGTATGCCGATGACACCCAAATCTACTTCTCTGCACCAGAACTATCTCCTTCCTTGCTAACCCGTGTCACTAACTGTCTTTCTCACATCTCTTCCTGGATGTCCTCTCACTACCTCAAGCTAAATCTCTCCAAAACTGAGCTCCTCATTTTCCCCCCTTCTTCCAAAATCTCCACCCCCAATATCTCTATAACTGTCGACAACTCCATCATTACCCCTACCCCGCATGCCCGATGTCTCGGGGTCACATTTGACTCAAATCTTTCCTTCACTCCTCACATTCAGTCCTTGGCTACAGCCTGCCGCTTCCACCTTAAAAACATCTCTAAAATTAGACACTTCCTTACACAAGACACAACTAAGATTTTAATCCACTCTCTCATTCTTTCCCGCCTTGATTACTGCAACTCTGTCCTCTCTGGTCTCCCCTCCTACCGCCTAGCTCCTTTACAATCCATAATGAATGCCTCTGCCAGACTCATCTTCCTTACACGTCGCTCTTCATCTGCTGCGCCTCTCTGCCAATCCCTTCACTGGCTTCCTCTTGCCTCTAGGATCAAACACAAAACTCTCACTCTTACATACAAAGCCCTCAACTGCACTGCTCCCCGCTACATCTCAGACCTTGTCTCCAGATACTCTCCCTCCCGTCCCCTTCGCTCTGCTCATGACCTCCTACTCTCCTCCTCTCTTGTCACCTCATCACACTCCCGTTTACAGGACTTCTCCAGACTGGCTCCCATCTTATGGAACTCTCTGCCTCGCTCCACAAGACTCTCTTCTAGTTTTAAAAGCTTCAAGTGCTCCCTAAAGACTCTACTGTTCAGGGACGCATACAACCTACGCTAACCTTTCCTAATACCAGTTCCTCTCCTCCACTGCAATCCCCTGAACCCTCTTAGCATGTAAGCCTAAAAGTCCAGCTGTCCGTAGATCACCTTCTTAGAGCTGACTACAACAGTGCAACTCTTGGCAGGGCCCTCTACCCTATAATTGTTTTGTTGTACTCCCCCTTTGTTTATAGCGCTGCGGAATCTGTTGGCGCTCTACAAATAACCGATAATAATAATAATAATAATATACTTATAATAACACTGTCTAATAAAAATTATTCTAAAAGATTTTGCACAAAAAAGTTAAAAGGGCTCAAAGACATGAGGTCTCAGATGTTAGTAAAAAAAAAGGTAGGCAAACATAGAGATACATACATATACATCTCTAAATATGTATATGCATGTATGTATGTGTGTATGTATATATATATATATATATATATATATATATATATATATATATATGTGTGTGTGTGTGTGTCAGGGCTCTGCCTCACCTGTCATATGGGCCATACATTTTTTTGTTAATGACTTTAATAAAAATAAATAAAAACTAATTGCAGGGGGGTCTGGGGGGGCACGGAGGTCTGCGGGGGGATATTGGTCCAAGTCTCAGAGGTTGTGGGCTACTGAGTTAATGAGATAAGACTTGTCACATCAGGGTTCTAGTTATGGAGCAAATAAGTCCCTTGTCAAGTCCTTTGGAGTAAGGGGAGGAGAGGTGCTGCTTTATCACTCTTTGAAAGCATGGAGACCAGCTGATTTAGTGTTTGGTCTATGCAATTAGTATTAGAGATTCCTCTATTGTTATGGTAGGAGCAGTCAGAATCCTTATATTGAGATGGCCAGCCTGCTCTTGGTTTGTGGTTAGTGCAAAAAATATTTGGATTCCATTTACTTGTTCCTTCATGTAAGTTAAAAGGCGAATATGATGAACTGCTCATCCTCCTGAACACAATATGAGATGTGTAATTCACTCACAGTCACTTGGCATGATTGTACTATGATGAACAGTTTGGCACCATAAGGACAGTTGCCCTACTTCATGTAGCCCTACTCAATATATATCTAGGTGAGCAATACGTGTGTTACATAGTTTATCCATAGGGGCCGAATTATCAAGCTCTGAATGGAGCTTGATGCCCCTGTTTCCGCGCGAGCCTTCAGCAGTTATGAAGCAACGGTCTAAAGAACACTGCTCCATAACTGGTCCACCTGCTCTGAGGCTGCGGACATCAAACCACCCGATCCTATACGATCGGGCTGATTGATACCCCCTGCTAGCGGCCGATTGGCAAGAACTGCTTGTGCAATGATAAATGCCGACAGTCCATGCTGTCGGTATTTATTGATGTGCGATGGACATGATACGCTACATTGTATCATGACCGTCCGCACTTTAATAAATCGGCCCCATTAACTACAGCTTGCAATTGGTGGTTGGGATTTCAATATCATACTATAAACAGAAAACAAGTTAGGGGTCCTGGTGTGAATATATTTAATAACTGTTAGTTGTCAATTGTTGGCAATATGGTTACAGTTCATAGCAGTTAGGGGAACAAGGGTTCATAGCGGTTAAAACGTGACAAAGATAGGAATGATAGGGTTTAAGGGACAGGAAGTGGTTATGGATTAGTTCCATTAGGGTAAACAGTGGTGAGTGGGTCCAGGAGGTGGCAATGCGGGAACAGTACATTTATGTATTTGGTGTATCTGGTTGAGGGGTCCATGGTTTTGGTTTAAAAATAGTTATACTATATAATACATGTACCAGCATTGTCTTCATGTGGTAGATAATTTATGTTTGGTCTGTCTGCATTGGGTTTGCTCCTGACTTGCAACCGAAAAATATGACTTTACACCACAGATTACACCTTCAGCTCTTCCTATTGAAAAAATGGAAGCAGAATTTCTTGTCACTATGGGGATTTGTTCATCTGTTTTTTTTGTTTGCTCTACAATTTTCACTGCAACCATAATTGATAGAAACATGCATTCCATAATATAAAGACCCTCCAAAAATGAACTACATTTCAACTTTGATTTAAACCAAACTTTTTAAATTGACAATGAAATAGCAAAATTGAAGAAAAGTGTGAAATAAATTACATGTATTATATGACCTTTAGTTTATCTGACACATTTTATTTGATTGCTTTTATTCAGTTTCCCTTGCATGTGCATAATCTAAAGGGAAGAAATAACAAGTCATAGAGTCCATATTATAGAACTGATAAATGGTCATAGACACTTGGAATGTCCTGATAAACATGATATCACAAGAGCCATTTGTATTCCTGGCAACCTGCCAACCTCTTTTGGCTGGGAATACTAGTAACTGTATAGAGTTCCTTCACAATGGAAAATAGAGTTTAGGGTTCATTACTTTCTACATATGATTTTATCTCTGTGGCTCCAGTTAACTGCTTCTGTATTTATTTACTATAACTTTCCTTTTTTTTACTGGTGCCAGTAAACAGCTTCTAGTTAGGGAGGGATTATGCAGTTTTAAAAAGGAGGCAGATATTTTTAACATGGTTGTGCAATTTTAGAATCATGAGGTGTTTGTTTGTTTTTCTTGAAAAAGATCAAAACCCTGTTCCATTTCTTGTATTGTCACAAGGACTATCTACCCCATATGGCTGCATTTTCAATACTTCTTACACTTTTGAAAGACCAATATTATATAAATGGCAACTTATGTGGCTCTTGACACTTCAAAAAGGGAAATACTTTTATATTGGACCTAGTAAAATGGACAAGAAGGGGCCGATTTAACAAGCAGGGAATGCTGCATCAACGCCCCATCGTTTCTGGTCCACCAGAAATGGAAGTTAAGAAGCAACGGTCGTAAGATCGCTGCTCCTTAACATCTCCGCCATTTCTTAGGTGGCGGACTGAAATCATCCCGATCCGATTGGGATGATTGACACCCCCTGCTAGCGGCCGATTGGCCATGAATTAGCAGGAGGTGGAATAGCCCAAGCTTTTCACTAGAAATGCTTGTGCAATGTTAAATGCCGACAGTGGCATTTAGCGATGTGGAGCGGACATGATTCGCTACATCGAATCATGTCCGAATCATGTCTGAATCATGTCCGCTCGATCTATGGTAAATCTACCTCAAAGTGTCAGTATCTTGTGAGATAACATAGAATATATTTGCTTTCAGGATGTAAATATACAACATTTTTTCCTTCTCTTGTTGGAAACCTTGGGGGCTGCATGTGAAGCCTCTGAGGGGTGAATTCGTCTCCCCCCCCACCCAGCATTTCTTGCTCACTCTCGTCACTACTTTATCACCAGGCTTCCTCACTGTGATGTGCACTGCGGTTTTGCACTAAGCTGTCTATTTGAGCCCACATCGATCTTGGCATTGGGATCAGTTGTCAGCTAGGCTATACTGTTATATTTTGCTGGCCCTGACACTTTTTTACGCTAGAGCATCTGTGTAGCAGAAAGTTAGAACAATATCACAGCGTGATGGCAGAAGGGATATTATTTTTACTTTAGCACATAGCATCATGAAAATAAAGTGTACTTGCTGTGTAAAGAATAAATAAATGGCACACTGAGCAAAGCCATGGAGCATATCTAATTGTATCTTATGCTTAAATATAGTCAATGAAAGTATCAAATCCTCTTTTTGTTCTGAAATATTTGAAAATAGAAGTTGCTAAAAAATGTAATTTGTGACTAATTGTTCATAAACCAGATAGAGCTTCAATTTTAAACAACTTTCTAATTTACTCCTATTATCAATTTTTCTTCGTTCTCTTGGTATCTTTATTTGAAAAGCAGGAATGTAAAGCTTAGGAGTCGGCTCATTTTTGGTTCAGCACCTGGGTAGCTCTTACTGATTGGTGGCTAAATGCATCTTACATTATTTTATTTTTTTTATTTTTAAAAAAGATACCAAGAGAACAGGAAAAAAATGATAATAGGAGTAATTTAGAATTAAAAATTGCATGCTGTATCTGAATCATGAAACTTTAGACAGTGACTAGCCTTGTTGTCTGAGGAATAAAGCCCAGATAGGCTTCTCAAAATAATGCAATGGTGGGTGGAGTTTGACTATTGGAGAACAGCTGCAGTAAAAAAGATGTTACTTTGTTTTACAACATTAAAGGAGCATGAAACAATTTTTTTCTTTCATGTTTCAGATAAAAAAAATACAATATTACACAAATTTACGTTTTATCTAATTTGCTTTTTTCTTTAGTATCCTTTGAGAAGCATACCTAGGTAGGCTAAGGAGCAGCAATGCACTACTGGGAGCATCTGGTGATTGGTGGCTGCATATATATGCCTCTTGTCATTGACTCATTTAATGTGTTCAGTTAGCCCACAGTGGTGCATTACTGCATATCCTTCAACAAAGGATACCAAGAAAATGAAACAAATGTAATAAAAGCAGTAAATTGTACCTGCAACCTGCCAATTTAATTATAAATTTAAGCTGCCTCTGTCAGGTTCATATATGTTTCCGGCGTATCACAACCAGTGCCTCACCAGCCTCTGACCTCGCTGCACGTCACTGTGTGTACATATGTATTTATATGTGTATATATGTATTTACAGATATATATATATATATCCAAAGTCCAAGCTACAGTATTACCCTCCAAAGGTCATCTGCCTGGGTGCAAAGATGTAATAAATATTCCACAAAACAAATGCACTCACAGGTCTTTGGTTGAAGTTTTCCTTGAAAACGTTTAATTAAATTTTTGAACATACTTCAACCAAAGACCTGTGAGTGCATTTGTTTTGTGGAATATATGTACTCATCAAGTGACTCAGCAACATCCCAGCCCTGGGTGCTAGATAGCACTCCAAAAAAGCTGTGATGTCACCAGAGCCACAGGCAGTTAACCCCAGTCCGGAATGGGTGCAAGAAACAAGGGGAATTAAAAACAAAAAGTAATACAACACATAGAGACACCCAGCACTCACCAGCTAGCTCACAGATAAGATAAAATCACAACTGGAAAGGTTAGTTACCGCATCTGGCCAAATGGGAAAAGCTCAGGCACCACGTCAAGGTCCTTTCCACTGCCTGAGTCCCTAACACAGTCACACCATGCGAGCTCACCATGCGGTGCCTGAGCTTTTCCCAACACATAGAGAGTGCTGGGTGTCTCTATGTGTTGTATATATATATATATATATATATATATATTTTTTTTTACACATGTGTCTGCTATTTCTTGAAGATTGTAGGGGATATACACCGGATCCTGATCCTCAAGAGATTTTTTTTATTTTTTTTTATTGAAGTTTAAATTAGGCATGCAGTGAGTGTACAATAGTGAAATATTGTAACAATACTGCTCAATACAAATTGGCTGATCCAATCAGCCAATCAGATTGAGCTCGCATTCTATTGGCTGTTCCGATCAGCCAATAGAATGCGAGCTCAATCTGATTGGCTGATTGGATCAGCCAATCGGATTGAACTTGAATCTGATTGGCTGATTCAATCAGCCAATCAGATTTTTTTAACTTAATTCCGATTGGCTGATAGAATCCTATCAGCCAATCGGAATTCGGCGGACGCCATCTTGGATGACGTCATTTAAAGGTACCTCATTCCAAGTTCAGCAGTCGGCCGGGATGGATGCTCCGCGGCGGCGGAGCGAAGAAAGAAGATTGAAGATGCCGCCGGAAGAATGAAGACTTTGCTGCCGCTTGGAGGAAGACGTCGCCGGAGGAAGAATTCTTCTTTGCCGCTTGGAGGATGACATCGCCGGAGGAAGAATTCTTCTTTGCCGCTTGGAGGAAGACATCGCCCGGATCGGATCAGGAGTTCGGCCCGGTGTGGTGAAGACAAGGTAGGGAGATCTTCAGGGGGGTAGTGTTAGGCTTTTTTAAGGGGGGTTTGGGTGGGTTTAGAATAGGGGTATGTGGGTGGTGGGTTGTAATGGGGGGGGGTATTGTATTTGTTGTATGCAAAAGAGCTGAATTCTTTGGGGCATGCCCCACAAAAGGCCCTTTTAAGGGCTGGTAAGGTAAAGAGCTTTGAAATTTGTTGAATTTAGAATAGGGCAGGGAATTTTTTTTATTTTGGGGGTTTATTATTTTATTAGGGGGCTTAGAATAGGTGTAATTAGCTTAAATATCTTGTAATCTTTTTTTTTATTTTTTGTAATTTAGTGTTTGTTTTTTTTTGTAATTTAGTTTAGTTAATTTAATTGTATTTTTAGATAGATGTTTGTAGTTTATTAAATTTATTGATAGTGTAGCTGTATTTGTAACTTAGGTTAGGATTTATTTTACAGGTAATTGGGTAATTATTTTAACTAGGTAGATATTAAATAGTTAATAACTATTTAATATCTATTATACCTAGTTAAAATAATTAACAATTTACCTGTAAAATAAATATTAACCCTAACATATTATTATTAATTATATTGTAGCTATCTTAGGGTTTATTTTATAGGTAAGTATTTAGATTTAAATAGGAATATTTTAGTTTATAAATTAATTAGATTAATTTAATATAAATTTAGTTAGGGGTGTTAGGGTTAGATAGAGTTAATATAGTTAATATAAATACTATAGTAACTATATTAACTATATTAACCCTAATATAATTAGGGTTAATATAGTTAATATATATAATGTAATACCTATATTAACTATAATATACTTAGGGTTAATATAGATAATATAGCTGGCGGCGGGGTAGGTAGATTAAATTAGGGGTTAATCATTTTAATAGAGATGGCGGCGGTGTAAGGGGCTTACATTAGGGGTTAATAATTTTAATATAGATAGCGGCTGTGTTAGGGGCTCACTTTAGGGGGTTATAGATATAATATAGCTGGCGGCGGGGTACGGGAGCGGCGGTTTATGGGTTAATAACTTTATTAGGTTGCGGCGGGGTAAAGGAGCGGCGGTTTAGGGGTTAATAGCTTTTTTATTGTTAGGCTAGTGAGGGGGGATAGCGGATAGAGGGTTAGACAGTGCGGGCTATGTTAGGGAGGCGTGTTAGACAGTGCGGGCTATGTTAGGGAGGCGTGTTAGACAGTGCGGGCTATGTTAGGGAGGCGTGTTAGACAGTGCGGGCTATGTTAGGGAGGCGTGTTAGACAGTGCGGGTGTTTTAAACTTTAGTCAGGTTTTATAGGCGCCGGCAGTTTCTAACGTGCCGCAAGTCACTGGCGACGCCAGAAATTTGTACTTGCGCAGATTTCTGGACATCGCTGGTTTGTGAGACTTACGGCACGTTAGCATCTGATGGCGACCTATATGGGATGGCTCGAGTTGCGAGCTGAAACTGCGGGCGACGCCGGTTCCCTCGCTTGCGCCGCAAACTGCGATCGATATCGGATCGCGCCCCTAATATCCAACTTACATATTGAGGCCTACTTATGAAAGGTCTTGCGGACCTGATCCGACAGCGCGGATCAGGTCCGCAAGACCTCGCTGAATGCAGAGAGCAATACGGTCTCACAAGAGCTGCTGGTGCAACGCCGCCCCCTGCAGACTCGCGGCCAATCGGCCGCCAGCAGGGAGGTGTCAATCAACCCGATCGTATTCAATCAGGTTGAATTGCGGCAATTCCTGTCCGCCTCATCAGAGCAGGCCGACAGGGTTATGGAGCAGCGGTCTTTAGACCACTGCTCCATAACGTGTGTTTCTGGCGAGTCTGAAGACTCGCCAGAAACACGGCCCTTCAAGCTCCATACAGAGCTTGATAAATGGGCCTCATAGTATGCCAGTACATCTATAAGCCTTCTAAACAATCTCAGGAAGCCATTTTTGGACCTCTTATGAATTAAATAGTGTAGCAGAAGGCATCTTGTTGTAAGAAGACCACTCTTGGGTCTTAGATGTTAAACTTCTATTTTATAATATTATAACAGATTGCTTTAAATGTTCAACTGAGTAAACAAATATATAGTATATAAACTGGTATACTGTTATATTGAGGTATAACAATCTCTATAACTTGTTTAGATAGAAGCTGGAAATTGAAACATTTACCTATAAGTGATAGTATATTAATTACATGAAGATGATGTTGCGATTATAATAGGCATTATTGTATAGTGTTTCATAACAATGGCATATGTTGCATTGATTATTAATCAGCATATTGCATATATAGAAGATGTTAATGACTCAGAATATCAGATAGAATAACGCTCAATTTACAGTGTGAGTGAAAGCTGAAAAAAACTACAGAGTAATATTAGGACAATTAGCTATTATGTATAAGCCAGTATATGTTCCTGTCAGAATTGTCAAAGACCAGTTTATTTTAGGGATGCAAGGTAGGGATAATAAAATATGGTAGGTTAAGGTTGTTAAGATCAAACAGGTGCGGCTCAAGAATAAGGAACTGGAGTTTAAACATAGAAATAATGTCATGGAGTCACCCTAATTAACATATCTTGCAGAAAAAGGGGATTTCTGCAATAATAGTAATACCAACTGCAGTGCATTAACATTGCTTATGTAATAGATTGGTAATATCAGCTAAATATTAACCCAAAGGTTATAGAGGCCTTGTACATATGTAACCCAAGGTCTAAGAATCTGAGTGAGCACACTATGTATTGCTATGTCAGGTAGGTATTTAGCGTTAGCTAGGGGTAGTTTTATGCAACCATGGGCAGAGAAAGGATCCTCAGATTATAAATATAATTAAGTTTCTCTGCACCGGCCTAGATCTTATAGGAAGGAGATATGGTCCTTTCCTGATATATTATTGGAATTAGATATAATTGTATACATTGCTATGCATCAACATTAATGTCACACATATAATTGTCCTAGCAATAAAAGACAAGTTGAAAGAGAATGTACCTGTCTAGAAGTACTATGCATAATGTGAATTCTTAGAGATATTAATAATGCAGGTTAATACAATGAGCGGCCATTACGTGGGTGACCCAGACATACAAACAACAATAGTGCTCATATAAAGTTCCCACCTGTACAGTATCATAAGGGTATGGTGATAAGATATTGTGAAATACTTTTATTTCTGTAAGATCTATATAGAACATATAAACAGCTTATGTTAAACAGGGATAAAACTATTAGAACTAACTGCATGCTGACAAAGGTTCCTTATAAAAATAACTGCTAGGTTGTCAGCCTATTCCTATTCTCTGAGAAACCTTGTCCTTTGCAAAGTGATCAGTCTACATGGAAAGGACAGTTGTTCTCACCAGTAGTGATGTCGCCAGGGGGGGTCATTCGTGAAGATAGTCATTCCGAAAAGTCAAGTCTCTGGACCCCGCTTTGCTGTAGTAGCTCGTAAATAGAGCAACACCAAAGTGAAGAACCCTGTTCCCAAGCGCCGGGAGGTGAGATAGTTGAATACTTAGTAACCACCGGAATGGCAGGAAGCAATGATGTGTGTATCACAGCGCCTACAAACAGCTCAGGAGCCGCGACAAGGCAAGGAAAACCTTCTGCCGTTATATCAGCTGAGGGCCAAGCTGCCGGAGGTTTCGTTGGCAAGATTCTCCTCTACTCCTCCATATGAGGTTTCTCCACTAGGTCTGTAGCTCCATGTGATGACGCCACATGATACCTAGTTTTATCACTAACAACAGGACTCTGTTTATATAACCACCCAGACTTTTATTATATATTTTTTATTTTTCTTATTTTGTTTTGTTTTGTTTTGTTTTCTGGAACTTAGTATCTGTACATTTGATTCTTTAGGATATTATTTGATTAGAAGATTGCAAGTATTTATCTTAGGAAGTAAAGGAGTGACACACATATTTTCTTTATTAGGGACCTTTTTGTATCTTTCTGTATCTCTACCAAACGGAGAAGTTTGTAATCTCCCACTATTGTCAAGATTGCATTATTCTTTATTTTTTTATCCCCATATCAGAACATACCGGTATTGTTCTAGTTAGGTTTGAATTAATTTATACTAATTTCACATCAATTTTTTACACAAATTTGGAACATTTTTTCACAAAATTTCTTTGTCTTTGGTTCACTGTTTTTATTTATATTTTTATTTTTGAATTTTGAAGATTGTAAGTTTGGATTGTTTATTATTTTATATTCTTTTTCACGAATCATATTGTGATTTTTTGATTGTGTATTATATCACACATTCTGCACACATTAGATCGTATTTTCTTTAACTTGATTGTATTATTAGTCACCGGATATTTGTGACCCCAATTTCACTTGAAGTAAGTGTAAATTGTTATTGGGTATTTGTAACCCCAATTTTCACTCAAGTTTTTTACACTTCTATTTTTATTTCATTTTTCACAATTAGTTTAATGCTCCTTCAGGATTAACATAGTTGACTGAAAGTAGTCCAAACCTGGACTTGTAGCTATAAGCTCAGTTTTTACACTGTATGAAAGATAGTATCTTGAGATTTCAATTTTTATTGTAATTTTATTGTATTTTTATTGTATTTTATATTGCATTGTGATGACATATATGTGATGGGTTTGATTGTTTACAACCCATATTGATTAAAAGGAATTTTAACGGATATTTGTTGCACTTAGATTCCTAAGTTTATTTTCCTGGGAACTAGTTGATCTTTATTAGCCCTGTGATATACCTTAGCCCCCTGTGGCGCTCCTATATATATCAAACTGCTATGATACCTGCTTTGGTTAGGTAGGTGTAAGTTTCTCGCATTGCTGTTAGGAGCATTCTCATCTTTGGCTCCAACAGGAAAATTATCAGTGCCACCATACCTGTCTAGATATGTGGGCAGAAGGTCTCATAGTGCCTTAAGAATAAATATACTAATGTCCTCCATCTTGATAAAGGGTAGAGGGTACTTGCAGTGACAGACAAGAGAGCACTGCGCACTCAACGGTTCCAGGGTTGTAGCCGCAGATTGGGGCTTAAGTGAGGCCTTCTCCTCCTCTAACAACTGCCTTGATTTAGAGCCCGGAACGCTGGAGCTTGGTAGAAAATAGCTAGCAATTTCAGATGCACGTAGTTAGATTGAGCAATTGCACTCATAGTAAGCTGTGGATGCCTTCATGAGCAAAAGTTATTCAGTAGATTAGCTTGAAACACTGTGACAGCTCTCAGCATTGCAACCTGTCATGGCCGCTGCCTGGAAGTTCCCCCCCTCAAGTGATTTATTTTGAATATGGTTGGTGAGTGCTGATTTCTCTGTTTGAATATATATATAACTATTATTATTTACCCACAGGGGTTATAGATGAAGGCAGAAGAAAACGTATTATGGAGACAGCTCTTAAAGGTGATAACCTAGTTAGTGATCTCATTAAGGAGGATGACATCACTAGTTGTTTTTCTAATCTAGAACAATTGAAGTTCAAGGAAACAAATTTATGGTGGGACATAGAGTTCCTGGAATTGTATATTTCTGAAAATAAAGTCCCTAGGGGGCTGCGCATGAAAAAATTTCCTTCTTTTGCTCTCAGCAACTTGAAATTCATGGAGGAATGGAATGAAAGTTTGACCAACTGCTCCATAATACTAATGAAGCAGTTGCTGAGACATAAAAAGGAGGAAAGAGAGTTGATTCTAGTAGATATCAATAAAATTATTGCAGATTTACAGCCTTTTGAAACAACACAAAAATACATTGACTATAACAAACAATTGAATGAAACCATTGAAAATTTAGACACTACTTTGTCCAATCGTAAAGTACAAAAATACCACAGAGATTTGAAAGATTACGAATTGGACATTGTTTATTCATGGCAGAAGCATAGACCCCGTAGACAAAATAAGTCATACAATTCAAATAAAAATAACAAAAATAATAAAAATAAGTCCAAAGGTAATAATAAAAGTAAAAACAAAAACCCCAATAAACATGTAACATTTTCAAGTATTGATACTGACTATCAGGATACCAGTGCCTCTAATACTGAGGGTGAAACCCCATCATAGGTCACTCGACCTCAGGGGTTTTTAGAATCTAGTAGCAATAGAAAAGAATTGAATACATTAATTAAACAACCGACTCAGACTAGTACACCCAAAAAGGACGAGGCTTTGTTTAGATACCCCAGCAGGGTCAGAAAAACAACAAAGAAATAGCAGTAATTAATCTCTCTGAATATGAATTATCTAATGTAGAAATTGATCTTCTTAATAAAGGTTTATCATATGCACCTGCACATAACTTTGAATTAGTGAACACTTTGATTGATGTTAACTAATTTGTTCGCAAAATAGTTTTAAAAAAACATTTTTTGCATCAACAGGACACACAACACTTTGATGAAACCTCTGTCCCCACTCCAGTCCATTCAGTAGGTTTGAAGTACACTGACTTAATTGATCTCACTAATTTAATTTCTTTACAACAAGACACTACCAGACACATGGACACACTTAAAAACACTTGCACTTCTTTTCACTTCAAAGGTACTTCATATTTTTACCCAATTCACTCTAGACACCAATTGTTAGATTTATATCAGAGAGTTGTTGAAAAAGAATTGACTGGCCTATATAGGTCAATTGAACAGAAGAAATTCTCAAAAATAACAAATGACAATATTACTAGAAAACAAAGACAAGCATTGACTAAATTACAAAATAATGATAAAATAATGATCACTCAGGCCGACAAGGGAGGAGCAGTGGTAGTGCTAAGCAAAAAAGACTATATATCAGAAATACACTCACAGTTAAGTGATAATAGTTTATATACCAAATTGACATTTAATCCAACACAGTCTTTTAAAAATAAACTTTCCCATTTACTAGACCATGCTGTTGAAAACAATTTTATGAACAGGGATTTAGCTGACTATCTTTTTGTTAATGAACCCAGCACCCCATACTTTCGCATAGTCCCTAAGATACACAAACGATTGGACAAACCTCCGGGCCGGCCCATAGTGGCCAGTAACGGATCCCTATGCGAGAGGTTGGGGTGCTGGCTGGATCATGTCTTGCAACCCACAATGTTGGCCCTACCGGAATACATTAGGGATAGTGCCCATCTAATTTCACAGCTTAAAGATCTAACCTGGCATGAGACTTATGCTTGGGCAACTATAGATGTGGCGGCCCTTTATTCTAACATACCACATTCTTTGGGACTTCAGGCAATTGATGCAATGTTGCATAGACATTCTAATTATGGAGATTACTTTATCTTGTTTATAGTTCAAGTAACAGAGTTTTTGTTACAACACAATTTTTTCATGTTTCAAGGTGACTATTATCTGCAGAGATGCGGTACGGCCATGGGGGCTTAATTTGCCCCCGCCTATGCAAACATCTACATGGGCTGGCTTGAATTGAACCGCATCTTTGCAGATAATTTCCCATATACTGATAACATGATTCTATATGGGCGTTTTATTGACGATATTATCGTCATCTGGGACAAACAGAATGGCCATATGGTTGATTCCTTTGTAGAATTTATGAATGATAATGGATATAACTTGTCTTTCACTGCTGAGTCGAGCTCTACTAGCATTCACTTTTTAGACTTATTGATTGAAACTAGACAAGATAGAATCATTACTTCTACTTTCTTCTGTTAAGTGTGATCAGTCCACGGGTCATCATTACTTCTGGGATATTACTCCTCCCCAACAGGAAGTGCAAGAGGATTCACCCAGCAGAGCTGCATATAGCTCCTCCCCTCTACGTCACTCCCAGTCATTCTCTTGCACCCAACGACTAGATAGGATGTGTGAGAGGACTATGGTGATTATACTTAGTTTTATATCTTCAATCAAAAGTTTGTTATTTTAAAATAGCACCGGAGTGTGTTATTATCTCTCTGGCAGAGTTTGAAGAAGAATCTACCAGAGTTTTTGTTATGATTTTAGCCGGAGTAGTTAAGATCATATTGCTGTTTCTCGGCCATCTGAGGAGAGGTAAACTTCAGATCAGGGGACAGCGGGCAGATGAATCTGCATAGAGGTATGTAGCAGTTTTTATTTTCTGACAATGGAATTGATGAGAAAATCCTGCCATACCGATATAATGTCATGTATGTATACTTTACACTTCAGTATTCTGGGGAATGGTACTTCACTAGAATTACTGAGGTTTTTCCTATACCTAAGAGACTTACTGAAATTGTTACTAAGGAGTGGGATAGACCCGGTGTGCCGTTCTCACCCCCTCCGATATTTAGAAAAATGTTTCCAATAGACGCCACCACAAGGGACTTATGGCAAACGGTCCCTAAGGTGGAGGGAGCAGTTTCTACCTTAGCTAAGCGTACCACTATCCCGGTGGAGGATAGCTGTGCTTTTTCAGATCCAATGGATAAAAAATTAGAGGGTTACCTTAAGAAAATGTTTGTTCAACAAGGTTTTATATTGCAACCCCTTGCATGCATTGCGCCGATCACGGCTGCAGCGGCATTCTGGATTGAGTCTCTGGAAGAGAACATTGGTTCAGCTACTCTGGACGACATTACGGACAGGCTTAGAGTCCTTAAACTAGCTAATTCATTCATTTCGGAGGCCGTAGTACATCTTACTAAACTTACGGCGAAGAATTCAGGATTCGCCATTCAGGCACGCAGGGCGCTGTGGCTAAAATCCTGGTCAGCTGATGTTACTTCTAAGTCTAAATTGCTTAATATACCTTTCAAAGGGCAGACCTTATTCGGGCCCGGGTTGAAAGAGATTATCGCTGACATTACAGGAGGTAAAGGCCATGCCCTGCCTCAGGACAAAGCCAAAGCCAAGACTAGACAGTCTAATTTTCGTTCCTTTCGTAATTTCAAAGCAGGAGCAGCATCAACTTCCTCTGCACCAAAACAGGAAGGAGCTGTTGCTCGCTACAGACAAGGCTGGAAACCTAACCAGTCCTGGAACAAGGGCAAGCAGGCTAGGAAACCTGCTGCTGCCCCTAAAACAGCATGAATTGAGGGCCCCCGATCCGGGATCGGATCTAGTGGGGGGCAGACTTTCTCTCTTCGCCCAGGCTTGGGCAAGAGATGTTCAGGATCCCTGGGCGCTAGAGATAATATCTCAGGGATACCTTCTGGACTTCAAATACTCTCCTCCAAGAGAGAGATTTCATCTGTCAAGATTGTCAACAATCCAGACAAAGAAAGAGGCGTTTCTACGCTGCGTACAAGAGCTCTTGTTAATGGGAGTAATCCATCCAGTTCCACGATCGGAACAGGGACAGGGGTTTTACTCAAATCTGTTTGTGGTTCCCAAAAAAGAGGGAACTTTCAGACCAATCCTGGACTTAAAGATCCTAAACAAATTCCTAAGAGTTCCATCGTTCAAGATGGAGACTATTCGGACAATTTTACCTATGATCCAAGAGGGTCAGTACATGACCACTGTAGATTTAAAAGATGCTTACCTTCACATACCGATTCACAAAGATCATTATCGGTACCTAAGGTTTGCCTTCCTAGACAGGCATTACCAGTTTGTGGCTCTTCCATTCGGATTGGCTACAGCTCCAAGAATCTTCACAAAGGTTCTGGGGGCTCTTCTGGCGGTTCTAAGACCGCGGGGAATCTCGGTAGCTCCATACCTAGACGACATTCTGATACAAGCTTCAAGCTTTCAAACTGCCAAGTCTCATACAGAGTTAGTGCTGGCATTTCTAAGGTCACATGGATGGAAGGTGAACGAAAAGAAAAGTTCACTCGTTCCACTCACAAGAGTTCCCTTCCTGGGGACTCTTATAGATTTTGTAGAAATGAAGATTTACCTGACAGAGGACAGGCTAACAAGACTTCAAAGTGCTTGCCGCACCCTTCATTCCATTCAACACCCGTCAGTGGCTCAATGCATGGAGGTAATCGGCTTAATGGTAGCGGCAATGGACATAGTACCCTTTGCACGCTTACACCTCAGACCACTGCAACTGTGCATGCTAAGTCAGTGGAATGGGGATTACTCAGACTTATCCCCTTCTCTGAATCTGGATCAAGAGACCAGAAATTCTCTTCTATGGTGGCTTTCTCGGCCACATCTGTCCAGGGGGATGCCATTCAGCAGACCAGACTGGACAATTGTAACAACAGACGCCAGCCTTCTAGGTTGGGGTGCCGTCTGGAATTCTCTGAAGGCTCAGGGACAATGGAGTCAGGAGGAGAGTCTCCTGCCAATAAACATTCTGGAATTGAGAGCAGTTCTCAATGCCCTCCTGGCTTGGCCCCAGTTGACAACTCGGGGGTTCATCAGGTTTCAGTCGGACAACATCACGACTGTAGCTTACATCAACCATCAGGGAGGGACAAGAAGCTCCCTAGCTATGATGGAAGTATCAAAGATAATTCGCTGGGCAGAGTCTCACTCTTGCCACCTGTCGGCAATCCACATCCCGGGAGTGGAGAACTGGGAGGCGGATTTCTTAAGTCGTCAGACTTTTCATCCGGGGGAGTGGGAACTTCATCCGGAGGTCTTTGCCCAAATACTTCGACGTTGGGGCAAACCAGAGATAGATCTCATGGCGTCTCGACAGAACGCCAAGCTTCCTCGTTACGGGTCCAGATCCAGGGATCCAGGAGCAGTCCTGATAGATGCTCTGACAGCACCTTGGGACTTCAGGATGGCTTACGTGTTTCCACCCTTCCCGTTGCTTCCTCGATTGATTGCCAGAATCAAACAAGAGAGAGCATCAGTGATTCTAATAGCACCTGCGTGGCCACGCAGGACTTGGTATGCAGACCTGGTGGACATGTCATCCTGTCCACCTTGGTCTCTACCTCTGAAACAGGACCTTCTGATACAGGGTCCCTTCAAACATCAGAATCTAACTTCTCTGAAGCTGACTGCTTGGAAATTGAACGCTTGATTTTATCAAGACGTGGGTTTTCTGAGTCAGTTATTGATACCTTAATACAGGCTAGGAAACCTGTTACCAGAAAGATTTACCATAAGATATGGCGTAAATACCTATATTGGTGTGAATCCAAAGGTTACTCTTGGAGTAAGGTTAGGATTCCTAGGATATTGTCTTTTCTACAAGAAGGTTTAGAAAAGGGTTTATCTGCTAGTTCATTAAAGGGACAGATCTCAGCTCTGTCCATTCTGTTACACAAACGTCTGTCAGAAGTTCCTGACGTCCAGGCTTTTTGTCAGGCTTTGGCCAGGATTAAGCCTGTGTTTAAAACTGTTGCTCCACCATGGAGTTTAAACCTTGTTCTTAATGTTTTACAGGGCGTTCCGTTTGAACCCCTTCATTCCATTGATATAAAGTTGTTATCTTGGAAAGTTCTATTTTTAATGGCTATTTCCTCGGCTCGAAGAGTCTCTGAATTATCAGCCTTACATTGTGATTCTCCTTATTTGATTTTTCATTCGGATAAGGTAGTCCTGCGTACTAAACCTGGGTTCTTACCTAAGGTAGTTACTAACAGGAATATCAATCAAGAGATTGTTGTTCCTTCTTTATGCCCAAATCCTTCTTCAAAGAAGGAACGTCTACTGCACAACCTGGATGTAGTCCGTGCTCTAAAATTTTACTTACAGGCAACTAAGGAATTTCGACAAACGTCTTCTCTGTTTGTCATTTACTCTGGGCAGAGGAGAGGTCAAAAAGCTTCCGCTACCTCTCTTTCTTTTTGGCTTCGTAGCATTATTCGTTTAGCTTATGAGACTGCTGGACAGCAGCCTCCTGAAAGAATTACAGCTCATTCTACTAGAGCTGTGGCTTCCACTTGGGCCTTCAAGAATGAGGCCTCTGTTGAACAGATTTGCAAGGCTGCAACTTGGTCTTCGCTTCATACTTTTTCCAAATTTTACAAATTTGACACTTTTGCTTCATCGGAGGCTATTTTTGGGAGAAAGGTTCTTCAGGCAGTGGTTCCTTCTGTATAAAGAGCCTGCCTATCCCTCCCGTCATCCGTGTACTTTTGCTTTGGTATTGGTATCCCAGAAGTAATGATGACCCGTGGACTGATCACACTTAACAGAAGAAAACATAATTTATGCTTACCTGATAAATTCCTTTCTTCTGTAGTGTGATCAGTCCACGGCCCGCCCTGTTTTTAAGGCAGGTAAATATTTTTTAATTTATACTCCAGTCACCACTTCACCCTTGGCTTTTCCTTTCTCGTTGGTCCTTGGTCGAATGACTGGGAGTGACGTAGAGGGGAGGAGCTATATGCAGCTCTGCTGGGTGAATCCTCTTGCACTTCCTGTTGGGGAGGAGTAATATCCCAGAAGTAATGATGACCCGTGGACTGATCACACTACAGAAGAAAGGAATTTATCAGGTAAGCATAAATTATGTTTTTCGTAAACCATTGGCACGTAACACAATCTTGCGAGCTGATTCTTGTCATGTCCCTCATCTCAAGAGAGGTATACCAAAAGCACAATATCTGCGATTACGCAGAAATTGTTCTGAAATTACTCAATACTATGTACAAGCTCAGGAATTGACCTCCAGATTAGTTGAGAGGGGATATGACAAAGCATCTCTCAAAAAATTGGAGAAACAGATAGCTCTTATTGACAGAAAAGAATTGTTCATACCACACAAGAACAGGTTTAAATTGTCTATCACTGGACAAAAACAATCTCAGGAATAAAACATATTATTTATTACTGAATATAGTAGACAATACCGAGATATTTGCAATATAGTACAGAAAAACTTAACTATACTTAAGGGGGATGACTCCCTAATAGAAGTACTATCTAATGGGGTAAAATGTGTAGCTAGAAAAGCCCCGACTATTGCAGATATAACTAGAAAAAAATCTAGTTGGAAAACCAATCACTGACAGCACTACCACTAACTGGCTTAGTCCCAGAATTGGATGTTTCAAATGTGGCCATGTACCATGCAAGGCCTGCACATGTATCTCAGTTACTGATACATTTTTTCATATTAAAGACAGAATTGACTGTAATTCCAAATTTATTATCTATCTGGTTAACTGCCTTCACTGTTCTAAACAATATGTAGGGATTACGACCCGCCCCTTCAAGGATAGAGTACGTGAACATTTAAGATCTCTTGAGGATAAAGAACCCAAAACACCTGTAGCAAAACACTTTAGACTCCATGGTTTTGGATCAAAGTACTTTTCCTGTGTTGGTATTGATATTATCAAAAAGCATCCAAGAGGGGGCAATAGAGAAAAGAGTCTGCGAAAAAAAGAGATCTTTTGGATAGTCAAGTTACATACTAGAACTCCAGAGGGAATGAATAAAAGAATGGATGTAGATCTATTCGTAGAATGAGTTTAGACATCATCCATTTCCCTTCTGGATTGTAGAAAGAAGGGGCTTATTTGTTAATTCCATTGTTATACCTATCTTTATATTTATCTTTGAATTTATTTTTAGATAAATGAATCCTTGAATCTTTCTTCTTGACTAAGATGTGTCATCAATTAAATATTTTCTTATAGAAGATTTAGTCATGCTTTTTGTTCTCTTGTTTTTCCTTCTTTAAACTGCAAAAATACTTTTATATAGTTTATGTTTTGATTTATCATCATTTTGTTATTATTTTTGAGTATCTTTCTCAACAGTGCATATAGAGAAAATACATTTTTTCTTTGTTATAGCATTTTCAGTATATATCTTTTAATAAATTATTTTTTTCATTTACTTAATTTGTATTTTTTAATAAATTGTTTTGTCATTGTTTATTTTGTAAATGGATTATAATGATTATTGGGACACTAAAAACCTCTATTGTTAAATGATGTATCTACCTTAGGGTTTATTTAAACCTGCAGCTTTTGGATGTCCCAAAGTTATTAGATTATGTGTATTTTTTTGTATTGTATTGTTTTTTGTGTTTATATATACATATGTGCATACATTTTTTTGTGTTTACATATATTTTTTAAAATAACTTTCTTAGTTTCACTTTTTAGTTCTCAAAATGTTTTTTATTTCATTTTTTTTTATCTGAAAGTTGATGTGAACGCATACTTAGATGTACTAATGCTAATATATATTTACAAATGTATTTGTGAGAGATACTATGCCTTCATGCTTACCAATGGTACACTCAGGTGGACTGGACATTTGAATTAACAGTTCATGATTAGTATCTGTTTCTTTACTACCTGATTGGCTGATGGTCTGCATATAGGCTTTGGCTTTGCTCTGAGATCGTTACCTCTGATGAAGCGCATGTGCGCATGCGCGAAACGCGTCAGGTGTATTCTAGGTTACATACCTTACTATGAGCAACATTGCTGAATAAACTTCTTTGCACAAGTTTTGGAGTCCGGAGTTCCTGTTTCTTCCTCCTTTGGATGTTATGGAGTCTTATATATATATATATATATATATATATATATATATATATATATATATATATATATATATATATATAGTGGGCAAAAAAGTATTTAGTCAGCCACCAATTGTGCAAGTTCTCCCACTTAAGAAGATGAGAGAGGCCTGTAATTTTCATCGTAGGTATACCTCAACTATGAGAGACAAAATGTGAAAACAAATCCAGACAATCACATTGTCTGATTTGGAAAGAATTTATTTGCAAATTATGGTGGAAAATAAGTATTTGGTCAATATCAAAAATTCATCTCAATACTTTGTTATATATCATTTGTTGGCAATGACAGAAGTCAAACGTTTTCTGTAAGTCTTCATAAGGTTGTCATACACTGTTGCTGGTATGTTGGCCCATTCCTGCATGCAGAGAGGAGTGATGTTTTGGGGCTGTCACTGGGCAACACAGACTTTCAACTCCCTCCAAAGGTTTTCTATGGGGTTGAGATCTGGAGACTGGCTAGGCCACTCCAGGACCTTGAAATGCTTCTTACGAAGCCACTCCTTCCCGGGCAGTGTGTTTGGGATCATTGTCATGCTGAAAGACCCAGCCACGTTTCATCTTCAATACCCTTGCTGATGGAAGGAGGTTTGCACTCAAAATCTCACAATACATGGCCCCATTCATTCTTTCATGTACACGGATCAGTTGTCCTGTTCCCTTTGCAGAGAAACAGCCCCAAAGCATGATGTTGCCATCCCCATGCTTCACAGTAGGTATGGTGTTCTTTGGTTGCAACTCAGCATTCTCTCTCCTCCAAACACGACGAGTTGTGTTTCTACCAAACAGTTCTACTTTGGTTTCATCTGACCATATGACATTCTCCCAATCCACTTCTGGATCATCCAAATGCTCTCTAGCATACTTCAGATGGGCCTGGACATGTACTGGCTTAAGCAGGGGGACACGTCTGGCACTGCAGGATCTGAGTCCCTAGCGGCGTAGTGTGTTACTGATGGTAGCCTTTGTTACGTTGGTCCCAGCTCTCTGCAGGTCATTCACTAGGTCCCCCGGTGTGGTTCTGGGATGTTTGCTCACCGTTCTTGTGATCATTTTGACCCCACAGGGTGAAATCTTGCGTGGAGCCCCAGATCGAGGGAGATTATCAGTGGCCTTGTATGTCTTCCATTTTCTAATTATTGCTCCCACAGTTGATTTCTTCACACAAAGCTGCTTGTCTATTGCAGATTCAGTCTTCCCAGCCTGGTGAAGGTCTACAATTTTGTTTCTGGTGTCCTTCGACAGCTCTTTGGTCTTCACCATAGTGGAGTTTGGAGTGTGACTGTTTGAGGTTGTGGACAGGTGTCTATTATACTGATAACAAGTTCAAACAGGTGCCATTAATACAGGTAATGAGTGGAGGACAGATGAGCCTCTTAAAGAAGAAGATACAGGTCTGTGAGAGCCAGCAATCTTGCTTGTTTGTAGGTGACCAAATACTTATTTTCCACCATAATATGCAAATAAATTCTTTCCAAATCAGACAATGTGATTGTCTGGATTTGTTTCCACATTTTGTCTCTCATAGTTGAGGTATACATATGATGAAAATTACAGGCCTCTTTCATCTTCTTAAGTGGGAGAACTTGCACAATTGGTGGCTGACTAAATACTTTTTTGCCCCACTGTATATATATGCATACATATATATACATACACATATTAACACATAAATACATATGTACACACACACAAATATATGTAAAATACATATTTAACCCCTTAATGACCACAGCACTTTTCCATTTTCTGTCCGTTTGGGACCAAGGCTATTTTCACATGTTTGCAGTGTTTGTGTTTAACTATAGTTTTCCTCTTACTCATTTACTGTACCCACACATATTATATACAGTTTTTCTCACCATTAAATGGACTTTCTAAATATATAATTATTTTCATAATATCTTATAATTTACTATAGAAAAAATATAAAATATGAGGAAAAAAATGGAAAAAAACACACTTTTTCTAACTTTGACCCCCAAAATCTGTTACAAAAAACACCCATGCTAAATAGTTTCTAAATTTTGTCCTAAGTTTAGAAATACCCAATGTTTACATGTTCTTTGCTTTTTTTGCAAGTTATAGGGCAATAAATACAAGTAGCACTTTGCTATTTCCAAACCACTTTTTTTCAAAATTAACGCTAGTTACATTGGGACACTGATATCTTTCAGGAATCCCTGAATATCCCTTGACATGTATATTTTTTTTAGAAGACATCCCAAAGTATTGATCTAGGCCCATTTTGATATATTTCATGCCACCATTTCACCGCCAAATGAGATAAAAAAAAAAAATTGTTCACTTTTTCACAAATTTTCAAAAACTTTAAGATTCTCACTGAAATTATTTGCAAACAACTTGTGCAATTATGACACAAATGGTTGTAAATGCTTCTCTGGGATCCCCTTCGTTCACAAATAACAGACATATATGGCTTTGGCGTTGCTTTTTTGTAATTAGAAGGCGCGCTAAATGCCACTGCGCACCACACGTGTATTACGCCCAGCTGTGGAGGGGTTAATTAGGGAGCATGTAGGGAGCTTCTAGGGTTAATTTTAGCTTTAGTGTAGTGTACTAGACAACCCCAAGTATTGATATAGGCCCATCTTGGTATATTTCATGCCACCATTTCACCGCCAAATGCGATCATATAAAAAAAATTGTTCACTTTTTCACAATTTTAGGTTTCTCACTGAAATTATTTACAAGCAGCTTGTGCAATTATGGCACAAATGGTTGTAAAAGCTTCTCTGGGATCCCCTTTGTTCAGAAATAGCAGACATATATGGCTTTGGTGTTGCTTTTTGGTAATTAGAAGGACGCTAAATGCCGCTGCGCATCACACGTGTATTATGTCTAGCAGTGAAGGGGTTAATTAGGTAGCTTGCAGGGTTAATTTTAGCTTTAGCGTAGAGATCAACCTCCCACCTGACACATCAGACCCCCTGATCCCTCCCAAACAGCACTCTTCCCTCCCCCACCCCACAATTGTCCCCACCATCTTAAAAACTAAAATAAAAGGTATCTTAATTTTTAATTTTTTTAGCATATTTACATATGCTGATGTGTAACCTTAGCCCCCAACATCCCTGATCCCCCCAAACAGCTCTCTAACCCTCCCCCTCTACCTTATTGGGAGCCATCTTGGGTACTGGCAGCTGTCTGCCAGTACCAAGTTTACCAAAAAAATGCTTTTTTTTAAATTTAATTTAATTTTTTTCTGTAGTGTAGCTTCCCCCCCCCCAAAGAACAACCTCCCTCCCTCTCCCAGATCCCTTAGATGTTTTTTTAAATTAAATTTGACCCCACTCTATCCCACTTTTCTTCAACATTTTTTTTTTTATAAACTTTCTTTATTAAGGCTTTCAGAACAAACATATACATTAAAGCATTTCAACAATTGGTCCAATATGCCCTTTTCAAAGTCCATAACTGCTAGGATATTAGACACATTTTGCAGTCCATTCATTCCTGCCTAAGATGGCAGGGGATCATAAAGTCTATTTTCATCTGTTCTTTCCAGCCATTTTGATATTAAACACAAATAGAGTCAAATCTGAGTTGGCTTATTGAAAGTAAAATTTAGCATGAGATTTTAACTTTAACATCAGACTTAAAATTAAACTGAAACTAAAACAAAAAGAAGAAAACATACAGTCTATATTGATAACATACTGTGATTAAGTAATCCCATTATATAACTCATATATAGCACCCTTAATCTACCTGCTTGTATCGATCTTTATTTTACGATCCATAACAGAGAGTACCTGGGCCCTCCACCATGCATTACCATCAGTCAAAAGTCCATTGTCCTGTGAGCTGTCTTTCTAGGATATAGATAGTATTTCTAAATGGATTAATGATCTGTGTCTGTGACTCCTGGGCAAGCGAGAGTATAAAAGGCTCCCATTTTTTAATGAATTTTGCTGTCCTTTTAGTTGGGTCCCCTAGGGTGTCCCATTTCTCCTTAGTGAGTTGAGAAAGAATGACATTTTTCAATTCATTCAACTTCGGGATTTTATTTGAGGGCCAATACTTCAGAATTAGTTTCTTCGCCAGAACAATCATATTAACAATAAATGGTTTTAATGGTGTTGGTGTATTATCTAGTTTAAGTAATATGATTTGTTCCTCCTCTAGTGGCGTATTGTGTGAAGTAAGAACCTTAATCCAATATGCTATCTGAGCCCAGTATCTTTTTTTTTTTTTTTTTTTTTTTAATTTTTATTGAGGTTTTTGTCAAAATAAACATTTGGTAATTGCCAATATACAATAAAAAGAGAAAACAGGGGAGTATTACAAAGTGAGCTGCAGACATATGACAAATAGGAGAAACAGATAATTGAAAGACAATTACATTCTCATATTATACAGTACTGGAGAGGGCCACTCATGGACCCCAACTGAAAAACCTCATTTTTTGTTTTTTTTGTTTTCTAGGATAATATAATGTCAAGCTCCCTTACTAATAGATGAATTTATAATGACACATTGGAACCCCTCCATTAAATTAACTGACAGCTGTGTTAAAATAGCATGCGTAGATGACACATATTAGTGATCAGTCCTGCTGATCAAGACGGGCATATAGCCCAGTATCTTTTAATATGCAGACAACTGATTATGAAATGTAGTGTATCCGGGTCCAGAAATTGGCACTTTGGGCAAATGTTTGGAATTGATGTATTCCATTTTTTAAGGATTTTCAGAGTTAGATAAGCCTGGTGAAGCATTTTTGTATTGGCTTCCCTACGATCTGAGGCCAAAGTGGCTTTACTTATTACCTGAACGCTGTCTATAACAGTTTGATCTGTAACTACTCTGCCAGAAGTGGAAGACCACTTTGAGACAATTGCCTCTATCGTATGTTTCTCAATATTGTGTAATAGCGTTCTATAGAACAAGGAGATAGAATGCTTACCGTTTTTAAAGAGTGAGATAGTGGACTCTAGTCTTGGATTTCCCGTCAGAGATACTGATTATTTAAGTGTCTGATTGATTTAATGTGTGGTTTGTAAGTATGCATAGTAATGAGTGTTAGGTATATCAAATTCCCTCTGCAGCTCTTGGAATGATTTGGTTTCTCTCCCTCCCATTTTTAAAATCTGACTAACCGTCCTTAGGCCCTTCTCGTACCACACCCAAAAAGCCTTGGTTGAGTATCCAACTATAAAATTAGGGTTTCCTCTTAAGGGGAGATATTTAGACTAGGTATAATCTATGCTCAGCCATTTGCATATTTTTTGCCACGCTCTCAATGGTTCGATAAGAGGTAGGTGTAGACCCACTGTCTTTTCCACCTGTAACCTAGTCAAGTGCGGCAACATTTCTAATGACATAGGGGTTCTTCAGCATTTTTAATGTAGTGTAGTCATTCCCACCCGTTTCCACCCTGTGCATGCGCGTGCCTCCTTGCGTGCCCCCGGCGATCCCGCCCATGATCCCACCCAACTCTTGCATCAGCAGATGCATTGATGGCCGTCCACCAGCCTCCCAGACTGGTTCCCACCCACCAATGATACCGGCCATCGATGTCCGGTTCAGAGAGGGCCACAGAGTGGCTCTCTCTGCATCGGATGGCCAAGGAGGGTTATATCGAGGCATCACTGCAATAACCGGAAAGCGCCTGGAAGCGATCAGGATCGCTTCCACCGCTTTCCAAGACCAAGGACGTATGCCATACGTCCTCGGTCGTAAAGTGTCTTTTTTTTGAGGACGTACGGCTTACGTCCTTGGTCCTTAAGGGGTTAATAAATTGTTATACTGTGTATTTACTGTAAATATTTCACATTCAATTGTTCTTCAAATAGCAGAATATGTTCTAAGTATTTATAAATTGATATTCCTACATACATCTATACCTATAAATAATTATTTATATATATATATATATATATATATATATATATATATAAAATCCCTAGTGAATCCAACCTCCTGAGACATCTGCCTGGGTGCTAACATGCAATTAATATTTCCAATGAAAGAAAGCACTCACAGGACTTCTTGATAGTGGGTTAACCAAAAGGCAACTTAACTCTTTATTGACGTTTCGAGGTTCAAACTGACCCCTTCCTCTGAGAAGAGTTAAGTTGCCTTTTGGTTAACCCACTATCAAGAAGTCCTGTGAGTGCTTTCTTTCATTGGAAATATATATATATATATATATATATATATAGGTATAGATATATATTGTACCAAAATAACATCAGATATATGTAGAAAAATGTATGTATGAATAAATAGAACATTGGATTATGAAATATTCATATTTTCATGTCAGGGAATATGCAATCTGGGTTTGCACACAAGTAGGATTAGGGTTTTTCCACTTTTTTTGCTCCTTTGACTTCTATGGGGGGAATACATTATAGCTTGCACGATATTCTATGTTTGGCTTTTTACGCACGTCAAGTTAGTATACAAACAAAAACAGTAATTTTAATATGAGCGTAACCCAGCGTGCACCAAAAGCTTACTTCTAGTGCAGTTAACGTTTGAGCGGGAGCGTTAAATAGCGCTTCACTATTTATGTTTATTTTTCATTATTTCCAATTATTGAGGGATAAAGCACCGTTTTACTGTCTGTCAAGATTTACATCAGAAATCAAGAAGAACACTGCAAGAAATTAGGTTCTATTATAAGAAAATTGTCACAACTGATATCCTCTTTTTGAACAGGAATTTAACAAATCTCACAATGTAAATCATGAAACTGCTATAAATATAGTCCAAAATGGCAGAACTTACGCTACAGACTGCGTTTTCAAAACCTCACTCTACAGACTGCGTTTTCAAAACCTCACTCTACAGACTGCGTTTTCAAAACCTCACTGTACAGACTGCGTTTTCAAAACCTCACTGTACAGACTGTATTTTCAAAACCTCACTCTACAGACTATTTTCAAAACCTCACTGTACAGACTGTATTTTCAAAACCTCACTCTACAGACTATTTTCAAAACCTCACTGTACAGACTGTATTTTCAAAACCTCACTGTACAGATTGTGTTTTCAAAACCTCACTGTACAGATTGTATTTTCAAAACCTCACTGTACAGATTGTGTTTTCAAAACCTCACTGTACAGATTGTATTTTCAAAACCTCACTGTACAGATTGTATTTTCAAAACCTCACTGTACAGATTGTGTTTTCAAAACCTCACTGTACAGATTGTATTTTCAAAACCTCACTGTACAGACTGTGTTTTCAAATCCTCACTGTACAGAACACGTTTTTAAAACCTCACTGTACAGACTGTGTTTTCAAATCCTCACTGTACAGAACACGTTTTTAAAACCTCACTGTACAGACTGTGTTTTCAAATCCTCATTGTACAGAACACGTTTTTAAAACCTCACTGTACAGACTGTGTTTTCAAATGCTCACTGTACAGAACACGTTTTTAAAACCTCACTGTACAGACTGTGTTTTCAAAACCTCACTGTACAGAACACGTTTTTAAAACCTCACTGTACAGACTGCGTTTTCAAAACCTCACTGTACAGACCGTGTTTGTAAAACCTCACTGTACAGACTGTGTTTGTAAAACCTCACTGTACAGACCGTGTTTTTAAGACCTCACTGTACAGACCTCGTTTTTAAACCTCATTGTACAGACCGTGTTTGTAAAACCTCACTGTACAGACCCCATTTTTAAAGCCTCACTGTACAGAATGAGATACCTCTTTAAAGCATTGTTGGGACATTAAAGAAATCACATTTATGAAGACAACAGTACTGTAACTGACAATCACCACAATGCCGGTGAGAATTAGAAACAAACAAATGCAGAACAAGATTTCTACATTCCATTTCTACTTGTTTAAGCCGTGATTCCTGTTTCTCACATTTTCTGCAGATCTTGCTAGCTGTGCAGAATATTACTATTATATATATATATATATATATATATATATATATATATATAACTATATATATGTGTGTGTGTGTGTGTAAATCTGTGTCCTGCCTTGGACTATATAATAGCAATGAATATAAGTTTAATGAATCAAGATCATATATTAATGTATATGTCTAAAATGGCATCTGTATACAATATAGGGAATTTACATCAACTCTGAGAAACAATGAAAAAACAGTGATTGTACTTTTTCTGTTTTCAAAAACCAAATTGACTGATACATTCTCCCTAATCCCTATATACTTTAGAAAATAAAACTTTAAGCTTTTATCACCAATTTTGCTTTGATCTCTTAGTATTCTTAGTTGAAAGCAAAACCTAGGAGTTTCATGTGCTAATTTTTTAGACCTTGAAGGCCGTTTCTTATCTGAATGCATTTTGACAGATTTTCACCACTAGAGGGTGTTAATTCTTGTGTGTCATATGAATAACTTTGTGTTTATGCCCGTGGAGTTACCTAGGAGTCAGCACTGATTGGTTAAATTGCAAGTCTGTCAAAAGAACTGAAATAAGGGGTCAGTTTGCAGAGGCTTAGATACAAGGTAATTACAGAGGTAAAACGTGTATTAATATGACTGTGTTGGTTATGCAAAACTAGGGAATGGGTAATAAAGGGATTATCTATCTTTTAAAACAATAACAATTCTGGTGTAGACTGTCCCTTTAAGACAGTGGATAATTCTAGTAAATGTGTTAGGCAGGTTGCTATGTGATTTCTCTGCTATTTATTGCTTTTATTGAAAAAAGAAAAAGGGAAAAATAGAGAGAGAGAAAGAAAGAAAACAAAAAAACTGAAAGAGAAAGAACACGAAAGAAAAAAGAAAGAAAATAATCTTGCTTGAAATTTTCCATTCCAGCAAGGAGCTGGGTGCTGTGAGTGTTAACTTACTATGTAGCAAAAACCTGGCTGCTCTGGATACTATGGGCCCGATCCGATATGCAGCGTCGCCTGCAAAAGCCGCCGCCACCTACATTACCTACCCCCTAATGTGAGCCCCCTACACCACCGCCACCTACATTAACTACCCCCTAATGTGAGCTCCTACCCCGCCGCCAGCTATATTACCTACCCCCTAATGTGAGCTCCTACCCCGCCGCCAGCTATATTAAAATTATTAACCCCTGATTTAATCCCCCTACACCGCCGCCAGCTATATTAATTACATTAACCCCTAATTTAATCCCCCTATACTGCCGCCAGCTATATTAAATTAATTAACCCCTAATCTAATCCCCCTACACCGCCGCCAGCTATATTAAATAGATTAACCCCTAATCTAATCACCCTACACCGCCGCCAGCTATATTAACTATATTAAGCCTAATTATATTAGGGTTAATATAGTTAATATAGTTATTATATTATATAAATTAACTATATTAATCCTAATTATATTAGGGTTAATATAGTTAATATCGTTATTATATTATATATATATTAAGTATAATAACCCTATCTAACTCTAACATCCCTAACTAAATTCTTATTAAAATAAATCTAATTAATATTAATATTATTAATTAAAATATTCCTATTTAAATCTAAATACTTACCTATAAAAATAAACCCTAAGATAGCTACAATGTAATTAATAATTACATTGTAGCTATTTTAGGGTTTATATTTATTTTACAGGTAACTTGGTATTTATTTTAACTAGGTACAATAGCTATTAAATAGCTATTAAATTCAAGTTCAATCCGATTGGCTGAACCAATCAGCCAATCAGATTTTTCTACCTTAATTCCGATTGGCTGATAGAATCTTATCAGCCAATCGGAATTCGACGGACGCCATCTTGGATGACGTCATTTAAAGGAACCTCATTCATCGGGAAGTTGTCGTGCCGGATGGATGTTCCGCGTCGGAGGAGCGAAGAAAGAAGATTGAAGATGCCGCTTGGAAGAAAACTTCGCCCCGATGGAGGACCTCTTCTCTGCCGCTTGATTGAAGACATCGCCGGATGGAAGACTTCTTCTTTGCCGCTTGGATGAAGACATCGCCAGATGGAAGACTTCTTCTTTGCCGCTTGGATGAAGACATCGCCGGATCGGATGAAGAGTTCTGCCCGGCTGGGTGAAGACAAAGTAGGGAGATCTTCAGGGGGGTAGTGTTAGGTTTATTTAAGTGGGGTTTGGGTTAGAGTAGGGGTATGTGGGTGGTGGGTTGTAATGTTGGGGGTGGTATTGTGTTTTTTTTTTTACAGGCAAAAGAGCTGATTTCTTTGGGGCATGCCCCGCAAAAGGCCCTTTTAAGGGCTGGTAAGGTAATAGAGCTGTTAACTTTTGTATTTTAGAATAGGGTAGGGACATTTTTTTATTTTGGGGGGCTTTATTATTTTATTAGGGGGCTTAGAATAGGTGTAATTAGCTTAAAAATCTTGTAATCTTTTTTTATTTTTTGTAATTTAGTGTTTGTTTTTTATTGTAATTTAGTTTAGTTTATTTAATTGTATTTTAGTTTAGATATTTGTAGTTTATTTAATTTATTGATAGTGTAGGTGTATTTGTAACTTAGGTTAGGATTTATTTTACAGGTAAATTGGTAATTATTTTAACTAGGTAGCTATTAAATAGTTATTAACTATTTAATAGCTATTGTACCTAGTTAAAATAAATACCAAGTTACCTGTAAAATAAATATAAACCCTAAAATAGCTACAATGTAATTATTAATTACATTGTAGCTATCTTAGGGTTTATTTTATAGGTAAGTATTTAGATTTAAATAGGAATATTTTAATTAATAATATTAATATTAATTCGATTTATTTTAATAAGAATTTAGTTAGGGATGTTAGAGTTAGATAGGGTTATTATACTTAATATATATATAATATAATAACGATATTAACTATATTAACCCTAATATAATTAGGGTTAATATAGTTAATATAGCTGGCGGCGGTGTAGGGGGATTAGATTAGGGGTTAATCTATTTAATATAGCTGGCGGCGGTATAGGGGGATTAGATTAGGGGTTAATGTATTTAATATAGCTGGCGGCGGTATAGGGGGATTAAATTAGGGGTTAATAATTTTAATATAGCTGGCGGCGGGGTAGGGGGATTAGATTAGGGGTTAATAATTTTAATATAGCTGGCGGCGGGGTAGGGGGATTAAATTAGGGGTTAATAATTTTAATATAGCCTGCGGCGGTGTAAGGGGCTCACATTAGGGGGTAGTTAATGTAGATGGCGGCGGGGTAGGAGCTCACATTAGGGGGTAATATAGATAATGTAGGTGGCGGCGGGGTCCGGGAGTGGCGGTTTAGGGGTTAATAACTTTATTAGGTGGCGGCGGGGTCCGGGAGCGGCAGTTTAGGGGTTAATACATTTTTTATTGTTAGGATAGTGAGGGGGGATAGCGGATAGAGGGGTATACGTGTCGGGCTATGTTTGGGAGGCGTGTTAGACAGTACGGGAGATTAATACTTTAGTCAGGTTTTGTAGGCGCCGGCAGTTTCTAAAGTGCCGTAAGTCACTGGCGACTCCAGAAATTTGTACTTACGCAGATTTCTGGACATCGCTGGTTTATCAGACTTACGGCACTTTAGCATCTGACGGCGCCGTATATAGGATAGCTCGAGTTGCGAGCTGAAACTACGTGCGGCGGGGGTTCCCTCTCTTGCGCCGCAAACTACAATCTTTATCGGATCGCGATTAGGCAGGCAGAATAATATTTAAACTATATGTGCCCTATGATTTTAATGTAATTATTATATTTGCACAGATATTAGTGTGCTACACTTTCACAAGAAATCTGCTTTCGAAAGAGCAGAATGCTGTGAGCGGCCGCATTCTTCTGCATTTGGATCAGGAATGATCTGAATGCACCTCTATTGAATAGTGTAAATTTGAACCTTCAAAGCTTTTCCCAACCTAAAGGGACACTAAACCCAAATTTTTTATTTTATGATTCAGATAGAGGATGCAACTTTCTAATTTACTCCTATTATCAATTTTTCTTCGTTCTCTTGATATCTTTATTTAAAAAGCAGGAATGTAAAGCTTAAAAGTGACATGAAACCCAAAATTGTTCTTTCATGATTCAGATAGAGAATACAATTTCAAACAACTTTCTAATTTACTTCTATTATCTAATCTGTTTCTTTTTCTTGCAATCATTTGTTGAAGGAGCAGCAATGCACTACTGGTTTCTAACTGAACACATGGGTGAGCCAATCACGATAGAGATAGAGATGATAGAGATAGAGAGAGATAGAGATAGCTATATATATGCAGGCACCAATCAACAGCTAGAACCTAGATTCTCTGCTTCCCCTGAGCTTGCCTAGATAAACCATTCAACAAAGGACAACAAGAGAAGGAAGCAAATTAAATAATAGAAGTAAATTGAAAAGTTGTTTAAAATTGTATTCTCTATCTGAATCATGAAAGAAATTTTTCTTTCATATAATTAGCAAGAGTCCATGAGCTAGTGACGTATGGGATATACATTCCTACCAGGAGGGGCAAAGTTTCCCAAACCTCAAAATGCCTATAAATACACCCCTCACCACACCCACAATTCAGTTTTACAAACTTTGCCTCCCATGGAGGTGGTGAAGTAAGTTTGTGCTAGATTCTACGTTGATATGCGCTTTGCAGCAGGTTGAAGCCCGGTTTTCCTCTCAGAGTGCAATGAATGTCAGAGGGATGTGAAGAGAGTATTGCCTATTTGAATACAATGGTCTTCCTCTAGGGGATCTATTTCATAGGTTCTCTGTTTTCGGTCGTAGAGATTTCTTCTCCTACCTCCCTTTTCAGATCGACGATATACCATTACCTCTACTGATTCTCGTTTCAGTACTGGTTTGGCTATGTACTATATGTAGATGAGTGTCCTGGGGTAAGTAAGTCTTATTTTTTGTGACACTCTAAGCTATGGTTGGGCACTTTATATGTAAAGTTCTAAATATATGTCTTTAAACTTATATTTGCCATGATTCAGGATAATCAGTATTCCTTAAATTCAGACTGTCAGTTTCATTATTTGGGATAATGCATATGAATAAATATTTTTTCTTACCTTGAAAATTTTCAATTGACTATTTTTCCCTGCGGGCTGTTAGGCTCGCGGGGGCAGAAAATGCTTCATTTTATTGCGTCATTCTTGGCGCTAACTTTTTTGGCGCAAAATTTTGTCATTTCCGGCGCCGTTGTTGACGCCGGAAGTTGTATTCAGTTAATGTCATTTTTTTGACGCATGTGTATTCAGACATTTTTTTGTGCCAAAAAATGTGGGCGTCGGTTTCGGCGTCAGAGGATGTGGCGTCATACTTGGCGCCAAAAATATGGGCGTTGTACTTGGCGCCAATAATGTGGGCGTCATACTTGGCGGCAAAAAATGTGGGCGTCTTTTTTGTTCCACTTTTTTCTCACATTATTTAAGTCTCTCTTTTTCATTGCTTCTGGTTACTAGAAGCTTGTTATTGTGCATTTTTTCCCATTCCTGAAACTGTCATTTAAGGAATTTGATAATTTTGCTTTATATGTTGTTTTTTCTATTACATATTGCAAGATGTCTCATCCTGACCCTGGATCAGAATCTACTACTGGAAAGACGCTGCCTGATGCTGGTTCTACCAAAGTTAAGTGCATTTGTTGTAAACTTGTGGTAACTGTTCCTCCAGCTGTAGTTTGTGTTAGTTGCCATGATAAACTTTCCAATGCAGATTGTGTCTCCATTAGTAATAATCCTTTACCTGTTGTTGTTCCTTCAACATCTAATGTTCAGGATGTTCCTGTTAATGTAAAACAATTTGTTTCTAATTCTATTAGGAAGGCTCTGTCTGTTATTCCTCCTTCCAGTAAACGTAAAAGGTCTTTTAAAACTTCTCACATTTCGGATGAATTTTTAAGTGACCGCCATCATTCTGACTTATCTGTTTCTGATGAGGATCTATCTGGTTCAGAAGATTCTGCCTCAGATATTGATACTGATAAATCTTCATATTTGTTTAAAATGGAGTTTATTCGTTCTTTATTTAAAGAAGTGTTAATTGCATTAGATATGGAGGAGTCTAGTCCTCTTGATACTAAAACTGCTAAACGTTTAAATTCGGTTTATAAACCTCCTGTGGTTATTCCAGAAGTTTTTCCAGTTCCTGATGCTATTTCAGAAGTGATTTCTAGGGAATGGAATAGTCTGGGTACTTCATTTACTCCTTCTCCAAGGTTTAAGAAATTGTACCCTGTGCCATCTGATAGATTAGAGTTTTGGGACAAAATCCCCAAAGTTGATGGGGCTATCTCTACTCTTGCTAAACGTACTACTATTCCTACGGCAGATAGTACTTCCTTTAAGGATCCTTTAGATAGGAACCTTGAATCCTTTCTAAGGAGAGCTTATTTATGTTCAGGTAATCTTCTTAGACCTGCTATTTCTTTGGCTGATGTTGCTGCAGCTTCAACTTTCTGGTTGGAGGCTTTAGCGCAACAAGTATCAGACCATAATGCTTATAGCATTGTTAAACTTCTTCAACATGCTATTAACTTTGTTTGTGATGCTATTTTTGATATCATTAGAATTGATGTCAGGTATATGTCTTTAGCTATTTTAGCTAGAAGAGCTTTATGGCTTAAAACTTGGAATGCAGATATGACTTCTAAGTCAACCTTGCTCTCTCTCTCTTTTCAAGGTAATAAATTGTTCGGTTCTCAGTTGGATTAAATAATTTCAACTGTTACTGGGGGGAAGGGAGCCTTTTTGCCTCAGGACAAAAAATCTAAAGGTAAATATAGGGCTGCTAATCATTTTCGTTGCTTTCGTCAGAATAAGGAGCAGAAGCCTGACCCTTCCTCTAAAGGAACGGTTTCCGTTTGGAAACCTTCTCCAGTCTGGAATAAATCCAAGCCTTTTAGAAAGTCAAAACCAGCTCCCAAATCCGCATGAAGGTGCGGCCCTCATTCCAGCACAGCTGGTAGGGGGCAGGTTACGATTTTTCAAAGATGTTTGGATCAATTCGATTCACAATCTTTGGATTCAGAACATTGTTTCACAAGGGTACAGAATAGGTTTCAAGGTAAGGCCGCCTGTGAAGAGATTTTTTCTCTCACGCATTCCAGTAAATCCAGTGAAGGCTCAGGCATTTCTGAAATGTGTTTCAGACCTAGAGTTGGCTGGGGTAATTATGCCAGTTCCAGTTCTGGAACGGGGTCTGGGGTTTTACTCAAATCTATTCATTGTACCAAAGAAGGAGAATTCCTTCAGACCAGTTCTGGATCTAAAAATATTGAATCGTTATGTAAGGATACCAACATTCAAAATGGTGACTATAAGGACTATTCTGCCTTTTGTTCAGCAAGGGCATTATATGTCTACAATAGACTTACAGGATGCATATCTTCATATTCCGATTCATCCAGATCATTATCAGTTCCTGAGATTCTCTTTTCTAGACAAGCATTACCAGTTTGTTGCTCTTCCGTTTGGCCTAGCAACAGCTCCAAGGATCTTTTCGAAGGTCCTCGGTGCCCTTCTCTCTGTAATCAGAGAACAGGGTATTGCGGTATTTCCTTATTTGGACGATATCTTGGTACTTGCTCAGTCTTTACATTCTGCAGAATCTCATACGAATCAACTTGTGTTGTTTCTTCAAAAACATGGTTGGAGGATCAATTTACCAAAGAGTTCCTTGATTCCTCAGACAAGGGTAACCTTTTTGGGTTTCCAAATAGATTCAGTGTCCATGACTTTATCTCTAACAGAAAAGAGACGTCTGAAATTGGTTTCGAAACCTTCAGTCTCAATTGTTCCCTTCAGTAGCATTATGCATGAAAATTCTAGGTCTCATGACTGCTGCATCGGACGCGATCCCTTTTGCTCGTTTTCACATGAGACCTCTCCAGCTTTGTATGCTGAACCAGTGGTGCAGGGATTATACAAAGATATCACAATTAATATCCTTAAATCCCAATGTTCGATCTTCTCTAACTTGGTGGTTGAATCACCATCGTTTAATTCAAGGGGCTTCTTTTGTTCGTCCAACCTGGACTGTGATCTCAACAGATGCGAGTCTTTCAGGTTGGGGAGCTGTATGGGGATCTCTGACAGCGCAGGGGGTTTGGGAATCTCAGGAGGCGAGATTACCAATCAACATTTTGGAACTCTGTGCGATTTTCAGAGCTCTTCAGTTCTGGCCTCTTCTGAAGAGAGAATCGTTTATTTGTTTTCAGACAGACAATGTCACAACCGTGGCATATGTCAATCATCAAGGTGGGACTCACAGTCCTCAAGCTATGAAAGAAGTATCTCGGATACTTGTATGGGCGGAATCCAGCTCTTGTCTAATTTCTGCGGTTCACATCCCAGGTGTAGACAATTGGGAAGCGGATTATCTCAGTCGCCAGACATTACATCCGGGCGAATGGTCTCTTCACCCAGAGGTATTTGTTCAGATTGTTCAAATCTGGGGACTTCCAGAAATAGATCTGATGGCCTCTCATCTAAACAAGAAACTTCCCAGGTATCTATCCAGTTCCAGGGATCCTCAGGCGGAAGCAGTGGATGCGTTGTCGCTTCCTTGGAATTATCATCCTGCCTATATCTTTCCGCCTCTAGTTCTTCTTCCAAAAGTGATTTCCAAAATTCTAATGGAGCGTTCGTTTGTACTGCTGGTGGCTCCAGCATGGCCTCACAGGTTTTGGTATGCGGATCTCATTCGGATGGCCAGTTGCCAACCTTGGACACTTCCGTTAAGACCAGACCTTCTATCTCAAGGACCATTTTTCCATCAGGATCTCAAATCATTAAATTTGAAGGTATGGAGGTTGAACGCTTGATTCTTAGTCATAGAGGTTTCTCTGATTAATACTATGTTACAGGCTCGTAAATCTGTCTCTAAAAAGATTTATTATCGAGTTTGGAAGACTTACATTTCTTGATGTTCTTCTCATAAATTCTCTTGGCATTCTTTTAGAATTCCTAGAATTTTACAATTTCTTCAGGATGGTTTGGATAAGGGTTTGTCTGCAAGTTCTTTGAAAGGACAAATCTCTGCTCTTTCTGTTCTTTTTCACAGAAAGATTGCTAATCTTCCTGATATTCATTGTTTTGTACAGGCTTTGGTTCGTATCAAACCTGTCATTAAGTCAATCTCTCCTCCTTGGAGTCTTAATTTGGTTTTGAAAGCTTTACATGCTCCTCCGTTTGAGCCTATGCATTCTCTGGACATTAAATTACTTTCTTGGAAAGTATTGTTCCTTTTGGCCATCTCTTCTGCTAGAAGAGTTTCTGAGTTATCTGCTCTTTCTTGTGAATCTCCTTTTCTGATTTTTCATCAGGATAAGGTGGTGTTGCGGACTTCATTTCAATTTTTACCTAAGGTTGTGAATTCTAACAACATTAGTAGAGAAATTGTTGTCCCTTCATTGTGTCCTAATCCTAAGAATTCTCAGGAAAGATCTTTACATTCTTTGGATGTAGTAAGAGCTTTGAAATATTATGTTGAAGCTACTAAAGATTTTAGAAAGACTTCTAGTCTATTTGTTATCTTTTCTGGTTCCAGGAAAGGTCAGAAGGCTTCTGCCATTTCTTTGGCGTCTTGGTTAAAGTCTTTGATTCATCTTGCTTATGTGGAGTCGGGTAAGTCCCGGCCTCAAAGGATTACGGCTCATTCTACTAGGTCAGTTTCTACTTCCTGGGCTTTTAGGAATGAAGCTTCTGTTGATCAGATTTGCAAAGCAGCAACTTGGTCTTCTTTGCATACTTTTACTAAATTCTACCATTTTGATGTGTTTTCTTCTTCTGAAGCAGTTTTTGGTAGAAAAGTACTTCAGGCAGCTGTTTCAGTTTGATTTGTCTGCTTATAATTTCAGTTTTTTTCATTATAAGATTAAAACTTTTTGATTTGGGTTGTGGATTATTTTTTCAGCGGAATTGGCTGTCTTTATTTTATCCCTCCCTCTCTAGTGACTCTTGCAGGGAAGTTCCACATCTTGGGTATCTGCTATCCCATACGTCACTAGCTCATGGACTCTTGCTAATTACATGAAAGAAAACATAAGTTATGTAAGAAAGTACCTGATAAATTCATTTCTTACATATTAGCAAGAGTCCATGAGGCCCACCCTTTTTATGGTGGTTATGATTTTTTTTTTGTATAAAGCACAATTATTCCAATTCCTTATTTTTGATGCTTTCGCTCCTTTCTTATCACCCCACTTCTTGGCTATTCGTTAAACTGAATTGTGGGTGTGGTGAGGGGTGTATTTATAGGCATTTTGAGATTTGGGAAACTTTGCCCCTCCTGGTAGGAATGTATATCCCATACGTCACTAGCTCATGGACTCTTGCTAATATGAAAGAAATTAATGTATCAGGTAAGTTCTTACATAAATTATGTTTTTTGGTTTTATGTCCCTTTAAGAGAACAACATTTTAGGTTCACCACCCTGGAAAGTGCTTACTTATTAGTGGTTACATTTGGCTAACCAATAAGCAAGCGTAACCCAGGTTCTGAACTAAAAATGGACTGGCTCCTAAGCTTTACATTTCTGCTTTTTAGATAAAGATAGCAAGAGAATGAAGTAACATTTATAATAGGAGTACATTAGAAAGTTGCTTGAAATTGCATGCTCTATCTGAATCATTAAAGAAAAACATTGGGTTTAGTATCCCTTTAACAGTGTAAATTAAACAAATTTGAAGTCATTCCCCACCTTTTGAGCAATGGTTTAATATTTTTTTGTCATGTACTCTTGTTTGTTCATTTTTTTGTTAAAGGGACTGCTCCTTTCATTTTCAGTAAAATATAATAAATTACACAAATGTATTTATGTTTCATTTGTCTTTATTTGAATGCACATCTATAATAATTACATTATAGGAAAAAATGATGGAGTGAGCGATATCTTACAGAATACAAATAAATGGTATAGTGACATAAATAAACTAGACTGGTGACAATGACTGAAGTATGATAAAATATGCTGTTAGTAACAGATGTTAAACATACGGAATCAAGTGACGTCTAGTATTCACTAATAATATTAATACTATTCACTAAATTCACTTAAAAAACCTACCAAAATACTATCAATTAAGATCTGTAATCTTTACTCTGATTTACTAATACTTGGGTTAGCTCTCCAGTCATAAATGAATTTGAACTTTATAATCTCTGACTCTGAACTGAGATGTACTGAATTATTTTAAATTCAAACGTGCTGCAAGCTACTGAGGCCGCGTTCGGGCAGCGCTCATGAGCTAGTGGAGGCGCTTCACTTCCAGCAATGACGTGGCGCTAGGTGACGTCACAAGCAAGGGAGCTTAGAAAAAATGTTCGCAAAGGGATCTGCTGCACAATAATGGACTTTGCGGCATGCAAATGTTTTTATTAAGCTCCCTTGTAGCTGTTATGCCGATAATTATTTCCCCAGTATTTCTGGTTCCCCCTGCCTCTCGGCTAACATTGGAACTCCGACCCACCTCCATTCAGCTGCTCTCAGCTCAGCCCCTGTAGCTCATCCTGCCCCATTCAGCTAATAATAAATAAAGATATAAGGGCTGCAGTTCCCATCACTCATATGGGGCAGGTTAAGCTACAGGGGCTGAGCTGAGAACAGCTGCATGGAGATGGGTCAGAGTTCTGATGTTTGCCGAGAGGCAGGAGAAACCAGAAACACTGGGGAAACCATTCTCAGCGTAACACCGGTGCTCTAATAATTAAACCCAGAAGTTTAATTGCCAAAGGGGGTTATTGTGTCTGTTATCAACATCTGTTTGTATATTACATTGCACCAAATGCGTTAGAAAGGGCAGCGCTAATGTATAATTGTGATATAATAATTGTCTGTTTTCTACACATATTCACTGGGGAAACCATTCTCTGCGTAACACCGGATAAGCCTCACAGCAGCATTTAGTACAGGGCAAAGTGGAGAAGATACGTTACTTAACGTATCTTCACTTTGCCCTGTACTAAATGCTGCTGTCAGGCTTATCCGCCTCACCTGTCCCTCCTCTGCTGCTTATAAAAACATAGCAGCCTCCACAGCAACAAGTTTGTGGAGGCTGCCATGTTGCCAAGCGTCTGAGCGTGCTCAGAAAAGTCCCAGCTTTTCCAGCACGCTGGAGGCGCTGGGACTTATGTCAGCAGAGCGCTCAAAAAACGCCCAGCCTCTCACTTGCAAGTGTGAGGAAAACGCTCCTAGGGCTCCATGTACTAAGCCGTCAATTCATCCGTCATTTTAGTCGCGGCTAAACTCGCCGTTACTCGCCGCGGGCGAAATGGTGTCCGCTGTAGCTATGTACTAATAATCCCACAACAAATAGACACCTCTAGCCCGCCGCGAGCAGTGGCGGAATATTGATAAATTTGACGCCTCGCTCGCCGCGAATAAGCTGATGTACTTAACTTTCAGTTCAATTGTCTGGCCAATTGTTAACACGTGACATGTAAGGTGTCATGAACGTCATAGTAGAAGCGGGAATAGAATTTTGCTCCTATAAATGGACAAGTTTTCTAAACAACTTTATTATTGTTCCAAAATTTTTGGAGAGTAATTACAGAGCGCTCGTTTTTGAGATCTTTATTTACTATTTCGATATGGCTTCATCTGGATCTGAAACCGCTTCAAAATCCAAGAATCCTCACTTTTCTCATCAGCAAAACGTCGTTTTGATTGATATGATTATTGACTCTTATGATTATTTGTTTGGATGTCGTGTCAAACAGACAAATTTTTCTAGAAGGAAGCAGATCTGGCAAAGGATCAGCGACGCTGTTAGTGCCCAGGGTCCAGGAAAAAAGGATGTCGATCAGCTGAAGAAGCGTTACAACGACATTAAACGCTTCGCCAAAGCTAAATTGGCCAGAGAGAAAAATTCGGCACGTGCTACCGGAGGTGGACCAGCATATGTGGCAGACCTCAATGACTATGAGCAGAAGCTTGTTCAGCGTCTGGGACCGGAGATCATCACTGGCATAACGGATGATTGTGACAGTGATTTAAGAGGTAAATGTACAACATAGTTGACGTAAATGTTCTTTTTAAAGTTATGATAGGTTATTGTCTCCAATATATATTTCTTTAAAATAACATTATCTGACTTCTTACGCTTCAGTATCCTATATGCCATCTAGGCCCCAAATACTGTAATCATTTATGTCGCATATATGTATAAGGTATTGTACAAGCCATTTAGGCCCCAAATACTGTAATAATTTATCTCGCATATATGTATAAGGGATTGTACAAGCCATTTAGGCCCGAAATACTGTAATAATTTATCTCGCATATATGTATAAGGGATTGTACAAGCCATTTAGGCCCCAAATACTGTAATCATTTATGTCTCATATATGTATAAGGGATTGTACAATAATAGTATTGTTATACTGCCTTTTTTTTAATGGTCTAACGGAACTAAAGATTTGTTGATTATTACTATAGTGATCCCTAAAGATAACACCCATGTGTTTATTTTCAAACCAGTATTGCATAGAAACCTTAAAGAGATAATGACAATAGAAATAATGTAATTTGAAACTATTAAAATAATATTGTATGTCCGACATTAATCATGAGACTAACCCCAGATCACATGCCTTCTTAAATTTCTGATCTATTGACTTCCATGTTGCGTTATTTCACTATAGAATATTATTGTTAGCATCTTTCAAAATTGTTCTCCGCTTTATAAACATACATTTTTCAGATATAGCTATGCACATAGTTGACGCAGTCACATGAACCATCTATGTGCATCAACCAATGATCATTTACTGTGCCTGTATAGATTTGCTTTTCCTCAAAGTATAAAAATCCAATGAATGCAAAAACATAATACATTTAAATATTTTTAAAAATGCATTTTCTTATGCAATTTGTAAAGGTAATTATTTTTTTTCATGTCCCTTTAAAGGGCCACTAAACCCAAAATCTTTTAATAATGATTCGGATAGAGAATTGAAATTTAAACAACATATTACTTCAATTTTCTAGATATTCTTAGTTGAAGAAAAATAAATACACATGTTGAGCCAATCACACGAGGCTTCTTTGTGCATCAATCAAATGCTTTTCAACAAAGAATATCTATAGAATAAAACAAATTAGATAATATAAGTAAATTATAAAGATGTTTATAACTGCATTCTCTTTCCAAATCATAAAAAAAGGTGGTTGTCATGTCCCTTTAATGATTGAGCCTGCATTCACTGCTGTAATTATTATTATTAACAGTTTTAACTTTCAGTTTCAAATATAAATAAAAATAAACCTAATTTTTTTTTTAATTTTTTTTTTTTTAAGCAATGCCAACAACAGCAGAGCCTGTGAGGAGTAACGAGGTGCCCACTTGTTCTACTTCTTCTTCTGCGGTTTCGAGACCACCCGGTGCAGCTGTTTCAAGACCTTCGGACAGTTTTACACATGGACAATTTATACGCTCATCATCTAATGTTACACACACAACTTCCTCGGCGGACACACTTCCGGATCTAAGGACCAGCACTCCACAAACTGGTGTTGGTAGAGCAACTGGTAAGTACTTTACAAATGAATAATTTCAATGTTGTGTGTTTTATCTCTTTTATCTCTCTTTTTTTTTTTTGTAATTTTTTTTTTAAATGTCAAATGTCATTATTGACATATTCTATTTCGAGATCTTGTACATATTTTTTTAAATGAGGATTCTTGTAGAGCATGCATGCTATTTTAATCAACTTTCAATTTTTTTTAAAATTTATCATTATTTTCTTTTTGAGAATTGATCATAGAACTACATAAGAAAGCTGATAGAAATTCCATGCAATATATCTTATTCTCAAAAAGATTATTTTTGCTTCAGTGTCCAGTTAATTGCAAAATACATTTCCATTAATGATCTTCAATCTCTCGATACAGGTGTAATATCGATTCACGATCAAGCCGGAATCTTTGTATGATCTCTCGGTCAGAAAGGCCGTGCAAACCAACCCGTGGAAGGAATACACGGGGGACTCGAACTCTCCTTCTTCTAACCAATCGATTAGCTACATTTCCAGTATTCTGTCTTCTAGCCCGGATTCGCATCAAACGGAGAATAAACAAAAACAGAATTCTCTCCATAGCTGCTGAAATGAACAATGTAAGTACAATGCTGATATTACTGCCTTTTATATATGTCTAGACTGGCGTCTAGAGTGACTTTCCTATTGTTTTGTACCTTGCCCGCCACCTAAAAGGTGGCGAGGCAAAAATAACGAGGTGGGAGCGGAAATTGACGCGAGCGGACAAATAGATTTTTTAGTACATTCGTTTTTGGCGAGTTGGTGGTCAAATGTGTCTAATTACAGTAAAAAATGGAGAGGTAGCGAGGTATGGCGGATAAGTACGCTCGCAATTTTAAAGATGCGAGTTTTTACATAATTGACGGCTTTGTACATATCAGTTTGCGAGTTTGGGCGCGAGATTTGTTGCGGGTAGCTCGCTGACTGCTTAGTACATGGAGCCCCTAGTGAGCCCCAGTCAAATATGAAACTGAAAGTCTGAGTCTACACTAGATCAGAAAAAAAACACCAATAAGAAATGACTGGGTGGGATTTGGTTAGCAGAGAGGAAGCAGACATAACTGGTAAGAAGAGACTGAATGTGAATCGGTCAATCACTCAGCAAAGCACAGCTTGAAAGAACAACCAATTTCAAATAAAGTCCCCAAGGAATAGGAAAACACTTCTATACTGAATTTTCTTCCAACCTATACAGAAGGATTTGAAAGGCTCTTTGGATTATAGTTTAACATGGCATCCTATTTAAACTGGAACTATCATCTAACTGTATTACTTATTCTTGTTACTTGTCTCACAGGTAAGCTCATTTTTATTCTTATTTACTATGAAACTGTTATATCAAATGATATACAATAAATTACAGTGTACTCACATATGTCATGTGTCTCTTTTGAAACATGATATTTCAAAATGTACTTTAAAAACAAAACAAACAAAAAAACATTTTGTGCTAAACAATACTTTGTCTTTGTTTCTTCAGCATAATTTCTACTGTAAAAATTATAACATTTTCTTACTTTCTTGCTATGTATCATGAAAAAACAAACAAAGCCACAAAAAGAAAATATTGAACAATATATGTTTTCCTTCTTATTATTTTTCATGATTCAAATAGAGCACGTGGTTTTAAGCAGCTTTCCAATTTACTTATTTTATCCAATTTGCTTCATTCTCTTGTTATCCTTTTTTTTGAAGTAGCAACAATGCACTACTGGGAGCTATTTGAAGACATCTGGTGAACCAATAAAAAGAGGCATTTCTGTGCAGCCACCAATCAGCAGCTAGCTCCCAGTAATGCATTGCTGCTCCAGAGCCTACCTTGATATGCTTTTCAAAAAAGATACCAAGAGAATGAAGCAAATTAGATAATAGAAGCAAATAGGAAAGTTGTTTAAAATCACATGAAAGAAAAATGTTGGGTTTCATGTTCCTTTAAAATCTGGCAGTGATGTGTTTATTAATGTATTTTATAGAAGGATGTCAGTCATATGCCATAAAAGCCAGTTCTACGATCATAGTGTATAAAGCATCTCTACTGGCAAACTGTGTGGGGCATAAAGGGACATACAATTTAAAGGGACATGGATCCCAATTTTTTATTTTTTTATTATTTAGATAATAGAGCATGTTTATAAATAACTTTCAAGTTTACTTCAGATATCAATTTTGCTTTATTCTTTTGGAATCATTTGTTGAAGAAAGAGCAGAACCACTGGGAGCTAGCTTAACACACCAGTAAGCCAATTATAAGAGAGCAAATTAGACGATAGAAGTAAATTAGAAAGTTGTTTAAAATGGTATGATCTGAGGGGTGTGGGTAAAAGCCGGATCTTGCCGGATCCATGCCTAATTTAGCCAAATACACACTAATTTAATTGTTTTCTACACAAACACATCTAGACACTTCTGTATCCAACAACATTTTACAGCAAAACATTTGGGTCCTTTCAGAACCAACATGTTTTTACAGAAAAACAGCCGGATCCTGCCGGATCCATGCCTAATTTAGACAAATACACACAAATTTTATTGTTTTCCACACAAACATATCTAGACACTTCTGTATCCAACAACATTTTACTGTAAAACATTTGGGTCCTTTCAGAACCAACATGTTTTTACAGAAAAACAGGCGGAACCTGCCGGATCCATGCCTAATTTAGACAAATACACACAAATTTAATTGTTTTCCACACAAACATATCTAGACACTTCTGTATCCAACAACATTTTACTGTAAAACATTTGGGTCCTTTCAGAACCAGCACTTTTTTTTATAGAAAAACAGCCGGATCCTGCCGGATCCATGTCTAATTTAGACAGATATACACAAATTAGAATTTTAGTAATTCCCCTAAAAGAAGGGGATTTACGTTTGGGGACAGGTCAAAGTTTCCCAAAATATCCCAACAGGGTAGGCCTATGTATCCCTGGGGGGCAGTGCCTGATACCTGGGTAAATATCAAAGAAATATAAGGAAAGAAAAAGAGGTATCTTGTGGCACACTTAAATGGAAAACTTTATTTTCGATCTGATATTATAGAAAAGGCATTAAGGAGAAAATTAAAATATAACTTTTATTTATTTCTTTAAAACATTTAATGACATGAAAACAAAACATATAAAATAGGGAGATTTGATGTTTTCAAAAGGTGTATCCCAAATGGTACTAAATTGTCATTTGTAAGTCATATATGAACAGCTAGATAATTGCTGTTAATAAATAAACTCTATCAATCTGTATTTTGTTTTCCTATTACCATGGGAATTTACTTATACTCATTAGTGTCAAATTTCCCTAGAGATGATCTAAGTCATCAAAAATTACTTGCTTATGGTAAAAATTGGTGTGAAAAACATTAAAATTGCTGTGTCAGGGATCACACAGGGAGATAGTGTATAACTTATTGGTGTAACTTGCGATCTCAACTTTAATGGGGAATTATGTCAAATATTTGGTGTAACAATATATTCCAAACTTGTTGTTTATTACCGATTGTTGAGTGAGGTGCTTAAACAAAGTTGCAGCATTGCCCCATCCCAAAACTAACTTGTTTGGTTTGGACCACAGGATAGCATGAGTAATGCCTAATAAATTCTTAAATATAAGGATTGTCCCCAAACATGTACACAATATTAAGTAGAAATACCCCCCTGAGGAGTTAAAGTATTATTGGAGACGTCTTCCAATAATATGATAGTGTTCTGTGACACAGCTAGTTTTGTTAAAATAATATGTATATGCGCTTCTCGTTATACATAAGGGGAATAACCCCTAGATTTCAGTATTCTAAATCGATATATTTTAGCTTAAGACCCGTTAGTGGGTGATGGACTAAGTGTCACTGGTTAGAGGTAGTAAATAAGGCTATCGTAAGTAAAGCTATCAAAAAGTAGGAGCAATGTGGATACTCCACAATCCAATAATGACCATACACTATAATTTTTACGATAGTTCAATAGCTAATTTTTTACCCGCTAACTACCCACCAAGTTTAAGCTAAATTGCCGACATACGGCCAACAAAATTAGGAGATTTCTATTTTAGACAGAGAGCATAAGGAGAAGCAACTTATGCTCTCTGTCTAAAATAGAAATCTCCTAATTTTGTTGGCCGTATGTCGGCAATTTAGCTTAAACTTGGTGGGTAGTTAGCGGGTAAAAAATTAGCTATTGAACTATCGTAAAAATTATAGTGTATGGTCATTATTGGATTGTGGAGTATCCACATTGCTCCTACTTTTTGATAGCTTTACTTACGATAGCCTTATTTACTACCTCTAACCAGTGACACTTAGTCCATCACCCACTAACGGGTCTTAAGCTAAAATATATCGATTTAGAATACTGAAATCTAGGGGTTATTCCCCTTATGTATAACGAGAAGCGCATATACATATTATTTTAACAAAACTAGCTGTGTCACAGAACACTATCATATTATTGGAAGACGTCTCCAATAATACTTTAACTCCTCAGGGGGGTATTTCTACTTAATATTGTGTACATGTTTGGGGACAATCCTTATATTTAAGAATTTATTAGGCATTACTCATGCTATCCTGTGGTCCAAACCAAAAAAGTTAGTTTTGGGATGGGGCAATGCTGCAACTTTGTTTAAGCACCTCACTCAACAATCGGTAATAAACAACAAGTTTGGAATATATTGTTACACCAAATATTTGACATAATTCCCCATTAAAGTTGAGATCGCAAGTTACACCAATAAGTTATACACTATCTCCCTGTGTGATCCCTGACACAGCAATTTTAATGTTTTTCACACCAATTTTTACCATAAGCAAGTAATTTTTGATGACTTAGATCATCTCTAGGGAAATTTGACACTAATGAGTATAAGTAAATTCCCATGGTAATAGGAAAACAAAATACAGATTGATAGAGTTTATTTATTAACAGCAATTATCTAGCTGTTCATATATGACTTACAAATGACAATTTAGTACCATTTGGGATACACCTTTTGAAAACATAAAATCTCCCTATTTTATATGTTTTGTTTTCATGTCATTAAATGTTTTAAAGAAATAAATAAAAGTTATATTTTAATTTTCTCCTTAATGCCTTTTCTATAATATCAGATCGAAAATAAAGTTTTCCATTTAAGTGTGCCACAAGATACCTCTTTTTCTTTCCTTATATTTCTTAGATATACACAAATGTAAGTGTTTTCCACACAAATACCTCCAGATACTTCTGATCCATCACTATTGATCTGAGGGGTGTGGGTAAAAGCCGGATCTTGCCGGATCCATGCCTAATTTAGCCAAATACACAATAATTTAATTGTTTTCTACACAAACACATCTAGACACTTCTGTATCCAACAACATTTTACAGCAAAACATTTGGGTCCTTTCAGAACCAACATGTTTTTACAGAAAAACAGCCGGATCCTGCCGGATCCATGCCTAATTTAGACAAATACACACAAATTTAATTGTTTTCCACACAAACATATCTAGACACTTCTGTATCCAACAACATTTTACTGTAAAACATTTGGGTCCTTTCAGAACCAGCACTTTTTTTACAGAAAAACAGCCGGATCCTGCCGGATCCATGTCTAATTTAGACAGATATACACAAATGTAAGTGTTTTCCACACAAATACCTCCAGATACTTCTGATCCATCACTATTTTACACAAAAATAATCTGATCCTACCATATCCATGTCTTATTTAGACAGATATACACAAATTAAATTTTTGTCAACACAAACACATCCATCTAGGTCATTTCAGAACCAACAGTTTTTTACAGAAAATCAGCAAAACTGTTGGTTCTAATGACCCAAATGTTTTGAGTAAAATGTTGTTGGATACAGCAGTGTCTGGATGTGTTTGTATGGAAAACACTCAAATTTGTGTGTATTTGTCTAAATTAGGCATGGATCCGGTAGGATCCAGCTGTTTTTCTGTAAAAATGTTTTGGTTCTGAAAGGACCCAAATGTTTTTGTGTAAAATATTGATAGATCCAGAAGTGTCTGAATGTGTGTGTGGAAAACACTTACATTTGTGTGTATCTGTCGAAATTAGGCATGGATCCGGCAGGATCCGGCTGTTTTTCTGTAAAAAAAGGTGTTGGTTCTGAAAGGACCCAAATGTTTTTGAGTAAAATGTTGTTGGATACAGTAGTGTCTGGATGTGTTTGTATGGAAAACACTTACATTTGTGTATATCTGTCGAAATTAGGCATGGATCCGGCAGGAACCGGCTGTTTTTCTATAAAAAAGTGTTGGTTCTGAAAGGACCCAGATGTTTTTGAGTAAAATTTTGTTGGATCTAGTAGTGTCTGGATGTATTTGTGTGGAAAACAATTAAATTTGTGTGTATTTGTCTAAATTAGCCATGGATCCGTCAAGATCCGGCTGTTTTTCTGTAAAAAAGTGTTGGTTCTGAAAGGACCCAAATGTTTTACAGTAAAATGATGTTGGATACAGGAGTGTCTGGATGTGTTTGTATGGAAACCACTCAAATTTGTGTATATTTGTCTAAATTAGGCATGTATCCAGTAGGATCCAGCCGTTTTTGTGTAAAAATGTTTTAGTTCTGAAAGGACCCAAATGTTTTTGTGTAAAATATTGATAGATCCAGAAGTGTCTGAATGTGTGTGTGGAAAACACTTACATTTGTGTGTATCTGTCTAAATTAGGCATGGATCCGGTAGGATCCGGCTGTTTTTCTGTAAAAAAGTGCTGGTTCTGAAAGGACCCAAATGTTTTGCAGTAAAATGTTGTTGGATACAGGAGTGTCTGGATGTGTTTGTATGGAAAACACTTAAATTGTGTGTATTTGTCTAAATTAGGCATGGATCCGGCAGGATCCGGCTTTTACCCACACCCTGATCAAAGTCATGAAGGTTGGGTTTCATGTCCCTTTAATTAGTTTGTTTGCGCTAACATGAAAGTTATTTTAGCCGTTTCTCTAGATTGCATAAATAAATAGCTCCAGCTCTGGTTACTAAGTATACTTCATGGATAGTGCATAGAGTATATATAGCATGGAGTATATATATTACAAGTCACCGTGCCCACGTGCGTGCAGCATGGGGTGTGAGCACGTGGCATAGAGAAAAAAAAAAAAAAACACCCCCCCACACACTGATTATTAGGTATAGCTAAAGATCAATTGGTCACTAGCTCAAATGGACAACTTCTACAAAAAACCCTGTTTTTAAAGGGATAGTCAAGTCGAAATTAAATTTTTATGATTCAGATAGACCATGCAATTTTAAGCAACTTTCTAATTTACTCCTATTATCAATTTTCTTTGTTCTCTTGGTATCTTTATTTGAATGTAAGCTTAGGTGCAAGCCCATTTTTGGTTCAGGACATGGATAGCGCTTGCTAATTGGTGGCTACATTTAGACACCAATCAGCAAATTCTACCTAGGTGCTGAACCAAAAATGGGCTGGCTTCTACGCTTACATTTTTGCTTTTTCAAATAAAGATACCAAGAGAATGAAGAAAAATTGATAATAGAAGTAAATTAGAAAGTTGTTTAAAAGGGCCTGCTCTATCTGAATCATGGGTTTCATTTTGACTAGACTATCCCTTTAACAAATGAACATCCAATGTAATTCAGTCAAAGCAGGCAGTTTAAAAAAATATTTCAAATTTAGATCTATTATAAAATGTTGTTCTCACTGTATTCTTTGTTGAAGATACCTAGGTAGGTAGTGTGCACATATCTGGAGAGCTACATTGCTGCCATCTAGTGCTCATGCAAATGAATAACATTCTTGACATACTGTTGCCATATAGAGCTGCACACACGAGCACGCTCCTGAGCTTACTAATCAGACATTTGTTATACCTTTGTGCTGAATAACAACATAATAGTAAAAAAAGACATCTTTACCTGAGGCCAATGTGGTGGTACATAATATTATACATATATGCAGCAGTGTATTTTGACCTATAAGCCAACAAGGCCTAGGGCAGCATGATTTAGGGGCAGTAAATATTAAGAGGTAGTTCTGTGGCATAATATATTCTTACTCCTATTCTCTTCAAGTGTTGTTATATTTATTCATTTTATTACAAATCAATTATCCCTGGTTCTGTAATGGAGGAAGCATGGCACCTCTATGTCTGTAGCATGATGTTTGTGTGATCTAGCAAGTGTGAATATACTTACGACTAGGGTTGCACCGATACCATTTTTTTATGACCGAGTACAAGTACCGATACTTGTTTTCAAATACTCGCCGATACCAATTACCGATACTTTTTTTTTTAATGTCATGTGACATTTTACCAAGCACAATACAGATTATTTAAGATTCCTTCTTTATAATTATAAAGGACTGTAATTCAAAAGACATTATGAAATAATAAAAAAGTTCACTGAACATGTTTATAAATAAAAAATATTACAATAAAATATTACATTTAAAGGGGTGATGCAATTGGGTTGTAGGGCTGTTATATAACATCAATCTGACATTTGTATGGAGGTTCGACTCTAAGTTGAACAGTCTTTTACTTTCCACACTACTGCATGGGGCAGAAAGATATTTTTAGGCCATTTTAGCCAGAGCTGGAAATCTGTTTATTAACTGCCCAGTACTTCAGGGGTTTGTCTGAACGAGGTACAGTGATCTCTCCTACAATAATACAAATAACAGCAATTTGTATTGGCAGAACAGTAGTAAACAATTTTTTTTTAGTTTAGTCTCCACTCCAGTTTAAAATGAAATGGGAACATGCAGTTTGAAAAAACCCCACAAGATAGCATATGGGTAGGAAGTGGAGGTATCGGTATAAGTATCGGTGCATTTGCACGAGTACAAGTACTCATGCAAATACTTGGTATCGGTACCGATACCGATACTAGTATCGGTATCGGTGCAACCCTACTTACGACACATGCACTATGATAAAATAACAATGACACCCTAGTCTAGTGGTCTCAAAGCACCGGCCCTGGTGCCATATGCGGCCCTCAAGATATTTTAATCTGTCCCTCCCTTGTTTGTTAGGTAAATTATTAATTGAAATACATTTTGTAGGGTTCTAAGAGGTGTAACAAGTTGATGTTGACAAGCGTGCATTGTTCAGAGTAGACTCACATTATGCACTGCTTGGATAAATGTCACTTTTTATTCAGTTCCAGAATGATCACTTCGCTTGGCTCTCACAAGATAAATATACACTGTGTTTGTCTATTGTGGGCTAAAGCTTTCCCCATGCACTACTATGTGGGTAAATGGTACTTCCAGTTTCTAGTATATCCAGTTCCAGAAAACTCAATCTGTTTAAGTGACCCCCATGGGAGAAGAACAATTAGCCAGTGGCCCCCGGATACCATGAGCTTGATACCCCTGGCCTGGTCTAGTGATTGCAAATCTATAGCACCAGTGACCAAGGTAGTGCTCCAGACAAATTTGCTGGTAGTCTCTGGGCTACAACCATGTTGCTTGCTTAAACTGGCTATGATTGTTGTGCTAAATAATACAATTTTGCTTATAAATCCATACAGCACAGAAGTTTTATTTATAGAAAATGTTGTCAGCTAGGTGTCATTATGGTGTAGCCGGGTGGGGGCAGTGTTCAAATGTGCAATATTATAACATTTTTGATATTTATACATTTACACTAATCTTTTCTCCACTTTCGGGCCATATTACAAGTGGAGCATTAAACGCATTAGAAGTAAGGTTTTGGTACGTGTCGGTTTGTGCTTATATTATGAGTTGAAAGTAAACTGTTTTTTTCTTGTTTGCTAACCCGGCGAGCACAAAAAGCCGAACTTAAAATAACGCGTGATAACCTATTCCCCCATAGAAGTCAATGGAGGCTTAGATACAAGGTAATCACAAAGGTAAAAAGTGTATTAATATAACAGTGTTGGTTATGTAAAACTGGGGAATGGGTAATAAAAGGGATTATCTATCATTTTGAACAATACAAATGTCCCTTTAAAGTTTTCTTTTGCGTATATGTTTTCCCTTGTGCAGATCTTTAACGTAAATTCTTCTAACTTCTTTTATTTTAACATAATCTTTTAAAACAAGTGCAAAGAACACACAAATCCTAATAAGCCATAACCTTTTAACCCCGTTAAAGACCAACGACGTATGGGGTACGTACTGCAAAAAAATGCAGTTAACGACCAAGGACGTACCCAGTACGTTGTTGGTCTTTGAAAGCCCTGGAAGCGATCCTGATCGCTTCCAGGCGCTTTCATGTTATTATAAATAAAAAGAGAGAAGCGCTCAAACTGGGAACGAACAATAGCATAATAGCTTGTTCTATGGCTAGTTACCACCCTAGAAGCAGCCTCTTTTTGCTCAATATGTGCCTTTCACAGAGAAGAACTTTCCTGTAGCATATCAGTCTGATCTTGACTTAACAGTGCAGTCCAGCCCCGAAATACCAGGCAATCCCTCTCTGAACGAGAGAAACAGCAAAACCCCAGACGTACGTTTCGGCCTATTGTGGGCCTCGTCAGTGAGGTGCAGCCATATCCCTCTAGGCACACTGAGCAACGGGTCCACGTCTGGATTACCGCATCACACTTAGGGAGACTTCCCAAAATGTCATAATTTGCATAAATAAAAAGAGAGAAGCGCTCAAACTGGGAACGAACAATAGCATAATAGCTTGTTCTATGGCTAGTTACCACCCTAGAAGCAGCCTCTTTTTGCTCAATATGTGCCTTTCACAGAGAAGAACTATAGGCCGAAATGTACGTCTGGGGTTTTGCCGTTTCTCTTGTTCAGAGAGGGATTGCCTGGTATTTCGGGGCTGGACTATACTGTTAAGTCAGGATCAGACTGATATGCTACAGGAAAGTTATTCTCTGTGAAAGGCACATATTGAGCAAAAAGAGGCTGCTTCTAGGGTGGTAACTAGCCATAGAACAGGCTATTATGCTATTGTTCGTTCCCAGGTTGAGCGCTTCTCTCTTTTTATTTATGCTTTCATGTTATTGTAGTGATGCCTCAATATTGAGGCATCCTGCAATAACAGTTTTGAGCAGTCCAATGGAGAGAGCCACTCTGTGGCCCTCTCTGCATCGGCCATCGATGGCCGTGTTCGTTGGTGGGTGGGAGCTTATCCAGGAAGGCGGGTGGTCGGCCATCGGTGGATGAGGGGGGCGGGATCACGTGCAGGTATGTGTGCAGGTGCACGGGGGTAACCCTACACTTTGGAACAGAGACATGGCTGGACTCTGTGGGAGAGAGGGTGGGAATACATTTTTTTTATCGATCTGGGAGAGGGAGTGGGGTTGGGTGTTGAGGGGGGGGGGCAGCTACACTACAGAAAATAGTTTTGTTTTAAATTTAAAAAAAAACATATTTGATTGCAAACTGGGTACTGGCAGACAGCTGCCAGTACCCAATATGGCCACAATAAAGCAGAGGTGGGGGTTAGAGAGCTGTTTGGGGGGGGGGATCCTACACAGCAGAATAAGGTTTATTTTTTTAAAAAAACAACAAAAAAACAACAACTATTATTTTAGTACTGGCAGACTTTCTGCCAGTACTTAAGATGGTGGGGACAATTGTGGGGTGGGGAAGGGAAGAGAGTTGTTTGGGAGGGATCAGGGGGTGTGATGTGTCAGGTGGGAGGCTGATCTCTACACTAAAGCTAAAATTAACCATGCAAGCTCCATACAAGCTACCTAATTAACCCCTTCACTCCTGGGCATAATACATGTGTGGTACACAATGGCATTTAGCGGCCTTCTAATTACCAAAAAGCAACGCCAAAGCCATATATGTCTTCTATTTCTGAACAAAGGGGATCCCAGAGAAGCATTTACAACCATTTGTGCCATAATTGCACAAGCTGTTTGTAAATAATTTCAGTGAGAAACCTAAAGTTTGTGAAAAAATTTGTGAAAAAGTGAACAATATTTTTTATTTGATCGCATTTGGCAGTGAAATGGTGGCATCAAATATACCAAAATGGGTATATCAATACTTTGGGTTGTCTACTACATTACACTAAAGCTAACATTAACCCTACAAGCTCCCTACAAGCTCCCTAATTAACCACTTGACTGCTGGGCATAAAACACGTGTGGTGCGCAGCGGAATTTAGTGGGATCCCAGAGAATCATTTACAACCATTTGTGCCATAATTGCACAAGCTGTTTGTAAATAATTTCAGTGAGAAACCTAAAATTGTGAAAAATTTAACTTTTTTTATTACCAATTTTGCTTTGTTCCCTTGGTATTCTTAGTTAAAAGCTAAACCTAGGAGGCTCATATGCTAATTTCTTAGACTTTGAAGGCTGCCTCTAATCTGAAAGTATTTTGACAGTTTTTCACCACTAGAGGGCGTTAGTTCATGTGTTTCATATAGATAACATTGAGCTCATGCACATGAAGCTCATAGGAGTGAGCAATGATTGGCTAAAAATGCAAATCTGTCAAAAGAACTGAAATAAGGGGGCAGTTTGCAGAGGCTTTGATACAAGGTAATTACAGAGGTAAAACGTGTATTATTATAACTGTGTTGGTTATGAAAACTGGGGAATGGGTAATAAAGGGATTATTTACCTTTTTAAACAAAAAAATTCTAGTGTTGACTGTCCCTTTAAGTATTTTCCCTCTGTTGCTAAAGGAACATGAAACCCAATTTTTCTTTCTTTAATGATTCAGATAAATCATACTATTTTAAACAACTTTCCAATTTACTTCCATTATCAAATTTATATTATTCTCTTGGTATCCTTAAAGGGACAGTTCACCCAAAATTTTTCTCCCCTTTAAATTATTCCCAATGATCCTTTTAACCTGCTAGAGTGTATTAAATTGGTTACAAGTAGCTCCTTTACTCCTATTTCAGCATTTGAAATAGCTGATTTAGCCTGCGGTATCGCCACCTATACTGAACAAATTAATACTGGAGTATAGGCTATTGAATTGCCTAAGTATACACAGCCAGCAGAAGCGATTACACTCTCAGTGGGATGCAGGATAGTTAAGTAATAAAATGATCATTTTCTATTGTTCTCTCTATGTATTGAGCTTTGGTGTTCCAGCCAAATAAAAGATAAGGAAGCAAGTCTGTTTACACAAACTTAGAACATAATGAGATCTGATATCACCTTTAAGTTCAACCCATTGTAATAGGCTGTGGTTTCAAAGCACAAAATCAGCTACTTCATATACACAAATAAGCATGAAAATGTAATTTCTCAAATGTTTTATACTCTGCAGGTGGTATAACAAGTCATTTAAAATACATTAATGGAAAAACAATTTTACAGTGTACTGTCCCTTTAATTAAAGGAGCAACAATGCCCTACTGGGAGCTAGCTGAACACATCAAGTAAACCAATGACAAGTGGCATATATGAGCAAACACCAATCAGCAGCTAGCTCTAAGTAGTGCATTGCTGCTTCTGAGCCTACCTTGGTATGATTTTCAACAAAGGATACAAAGAAAAGCAAATTAGGAATTAGAAGTAAACTGAAGTTGTTTAAAATAGCCTGCTCTTTACTGTTCTTTTAACTGAAACCACAGCTGTTCTCTCTCTTTCATTTTCAGTTTCCTATATTAGTACAAGGTCAATCTGTTGTTGATTTATGGTTCCTGGACACAGTGCATACCCTCTCCCCTGCATTTCTCTATGGCTGAATGATCTCTTGCTGTACTCTCTATTCTTCCCATGTAACTACCCTCTTACTCCTCAGCTTTACTTGTGATTGCTTCATCTGCCAATACACTTTCCTCATCTTTAAAGGGACCATTTGCTAAATCACCAGAAAGTGATGCATTATAACTGTAAAAAGCTGCTAACAATATATCACATGAACATCTAAAAAAAAAAAAAAGATATTTTACCTCAAAATGTTTTCAGCTCACCAGAGTAAGTGCCCTGTGACTCAGAACCACTCTTTTTAAAAAAATAAATAAATGTTTGTGTCATCTGTAGGGTGAACAAAACAATTGTCACTTTTCTTTACTGTGAAAGTGTTAAACACATAATTAAAGTCAGTTCCAGAGCAGCAGTGCACTACTGGGAGCTAAGTTAATTTAAAAGTGTCTTAAAATTACATGTCATGTCCCTTTAAGTCCCTTTGCATCACTTATGTTACATTATATACTGTAGCTCCTTCGTTCTCCATTCACTGTATCCTTTTCTTTCCTCACTCATTATTCCTTACAATTAGATGCCTTCCAACGTGGACTCTTTTGGAGGGGAAACCCCTTTCTAAGTAAATCCCCTGTCCCTCTTTTCAAAGGGACTCTAAATATAAATGGAAATCCCCACTCTCACATGAAGTCTTGTAAAGCATTGCTTTTTAAAAAGGGACAAACCCAAAATTGTTCGTTCATTGTTCAATGCAATTTTGAACAACTTTCTAATTTACTATTATCAAATTTTCTTCGTTCTCTTGGTATCTTCAGGCATTATATGGCAGCAGTTTTTCAGTAATGTTATCCATTTACAAGAGCACTATTTCCTGCCATATAGTGCTCCAGACACATATGTAGGTATCTCTTCAACACAGAATACCATGGGAATAAAACAAATTTGATAATACAATTAAATTTTTATTTTTATTAAAGGGACACTCAAGTCAAAATTAAACTTTTATTATTCTGATAGAGCATGCAATTTTAAATAACTTTCCAATTTACTTCCATTAACAAAATGTGCACAGTCTTTTTATATTTAGACTTTTTTGAGTCACCAGCTCCTACTGAGCATGTGCAATAATTCACAGAATAAGCGTGTATGCATTTGTGATTGGCTGATGGCTGTCACATGGTACATGTATGCGTTTGTGATTGGCTGATGGCTGTCACATGGTACGTGTATGCGTTTGTGATTGGCTGGCTGATGGCTGTCACATGGGGAGTGGAAATAGACAAAACTTTTAAAATTGTCATAAAGAAATCTACTACTCATTTGAAGTTCAGACTAAGTGCTATTGCATGGTCTTGTTATCTTGCATTGGTTGATTATGCAAATCTACTGTGTTGACTGGTCCTTTAAATTGTAAGCTCTGCCTGAATCACAAAAGAACATTTTTGGGTTTCATATTTAACATGTATAGAGAGGCAGCAGGTATTAGTATTGTGCCCAGATTAAATGCATATATTAAATAAATCATTTGCAGAACAAGCCACCATTTCAGTTGATAAGGAACTTCACCAATATATAGTTGGCAACTATCCAGACAGTCATGTTTTTATTGCCTCTTGTCCCATAGTCTAATTACCCCGGGAGTCTGTTTAGCATGGCACAAGTCTACCCGAAGGTCAAAAACCAAAGTTGCGTCCAACACACATAGACCCAGTGGGGAGAACAACCTAGAGCAACTGCCATGCTCTCAGTAAAATATGTAAGAAAAAATGGAAATTCTCCTCAGTTTATGCAAAGAACTCATCAAATTTTATTCCATAACAGGAGCAGAAAAAGACACAACGTTTTGGGGCCAATGCCCCTTAATTATGTGATAAACTAGATCATACAGCACACCTGGTTAAATAGGCATTTACCTGGGAATTTAACCCTTAAAGTCTAAATCTTAACTTAATAAATACATAGCGCCCTCATGTGACCAATAATATGTAGTGCAACCAAAAATTAAAAACAGCTAGGAAGCCTCACAGAATAAATGTATCTAAACATCTGATGTTAAACATCTTACACATTACATATCTATATATACATTAATTATAAACTCTTTCACAATTATAAAATTTACTTCATTCTCTTGATATCCTTTGCTAAAGTAGCAGCACTGCACTACTGAGAGCTAGCAAAACACATCTAGTCAACCAATTACAAGAGACAAATGTGTGCAGACACCAATCACCAGCTAGCTCCCACTAGTGTAGAATATGTACAACGATGGATACCATAGGGCTGATTTAACAAAGTTTGGCGAACATGATGGACTGCAGCGTATCATGTCCTCCAGACATCGCTGAATGCGGACAGCATACGCTGTTGGCATTCAGCATTGCACAAGCAATACTAGTGAACTGCTTGTGCAATGCCGCCCCCTGCATTTTCGCGGACAATCAGCCGCTAGCAGGAGGTGTCAATCAACCTGATCGTATTTGATCGAGTGGATTTCTGTACGCCGCTATCGTTCATGTTTTGGATAGAACATACAATTTTCAACAACTTTACATTTACTTCTTTTTTCAAAATTGCTTTATTCTCTTGTTAACCTTTACTGAAGGAGCAGCATTGCACTACTAGCAGCTATCTAAACACATCTAGTTAGCCAATCACAGGAGACAAATGTGTGCAGGCACCAATCAGCAGCTAGTTCCCACTAGTGTAGGATATATGTGTATTCTTTTTCAACAAGGGATACCAAGAAAACAAAGCACATCTTAAAATGGAAGTGAATTTAAAAGTGTCTTAAAAAATTGCATTCTCTATCTGAATCATGCAAGTTTCATTTTAACTTTCCTATCCCTTTAAGTACGGTGAAATTCTACATGATGATTGGTTAGATTAGATCACAAGCTCGTTTACATAAATCCATAACTCACCACATCCAGTAACACCAACCTTTCCAATGGATGTGTTTATTAATTGATCTTAAATTGCAAAACCTTTAAATTGTGCTGACAAAACAATAATGTTAGATAATCTTATATCATTTATTTTCTTTACATTTATTTACAATGAAGTGTTTCATTATTGATACAAACTATGCAAATATTAAAAAAAATTACTTTAAAAGTCACAAAAGTTCAAAAACAAAAATAATATCTAATGTGCAGCAATGCACTAGTCGGAGCTAGCTGAAAACATCTTGTGAGCCAATTACAAGAGGCATATATAAGTAGCCATCAATCGCCAGCTAGCTTCCATTAGTGCATTGCTGATTCTGAGCCTACCTAGATATGATTTTCAACAAAGGATACCAAGAGGACAAAGTAAATTGAAATGAATCTTAAAGTAGCAAACCTTAGCTGAACCATGACAGTTTTATTCTCATTTAATAAGGTCCCTTTAATGCATTATTTTGATTTCTATTTAAGGGAAGTCAAGTCAGCCTACGGTAATGTGATCTAATTGTTTGTTAAGTGCAAAATGTACAAACAAAAATGCTTTTTCTTTCACTGTTTGTTATTATCCAACCAGATAAATAAGTGGTCTAATCTATCTGTTTACACATATTATGAACCATATTTGTTCAGTCTATAAATATTTTGAAGTAATGTTATATATTTTACATAAGTCAAGGGCAGATATAAAACATCTGGGGTTAGATTACATATGCAGCATAAGTTTCAGCGCAACTGCTGAAACCCACATCGCCCATAAGTAGGCTGACCATATTGCCGCTTTAAAAAGGGACACATATGAAAAATACATATGTAAGGGCTGTTTTCAGGGCTGTTTAAAGAAATGGTTTTGTATAAGAACCCTCACATATGTATTTTTCATATGTGTTCCTTCTTAAAGCGGCAATATGGTCAGCCTACCCATAAGTTCACTTCGCACATCGGGTGAATCACAAACGGTGCCAGCAGATGCTATTTAAACCGATACGTCAAAACCCCTAATCCACCATCCCCCCACATCGCAACTACTGATACAAGTTATTAACCCCTAATCCACCACCACCCCCACATCGCAACTACTAATAAAAGTTATTAACCCCTAATCCGCCATCCCCCCACATCGCAACTACTGATACAAGTTATTAACCCCTAATCCACCACCACCCCACATCACCACTATTGATACAAGTTATTAACCCCTAATCCACCACCACCCCCACATCATAACTACTAATAAAAGTTATTAACCCCTAATTCGCCAAACCCCCACAACGCACACCACTATATAAACCTATTAACCTCTAATCCGCCATCCTCCAACAATGCAAACTACCTAATAAACATATTAACACCTAAACTGCCAACTCCCAACAACGCAAACTACCTAATTAAACTATTAACACCTGGGGGCGGAGCTGCTAGACACGTTGTGCAGCTCGTTGAGCTCTTGAGACCAGGAGTGGTGGAATCTTGCCCCAGCACTTTTACCCCGTTATACCCAGTTTGATCTGGGATCTGCAACGGGATCTGCACTAAATTTCTTTGTTGCAGATAAATTGTGTTTAGCTTAAGGAGAAGGTGGGGTATGTGCCCTGTTTAAGTCTATAGAGGTATATCATTGTTTGTCTGCCCTCTGTAATATATATATATATATATATATATATATATATACGTTAAAGGCTTACATTTCACAGTTCACGTGTTATATAAAAAAAAAAAAAAAAACCCATTTTTTTTTCACACTGGAGACACGCACTAACTTCTTCACAGCTTAATCTCTTTTTTTTTTCTCTATATCTGTAATCACAATTTTATTGTTGTATTTGTTTTTTGCACCTATTCCTGTTACTACTTAGATAGTTTAATGGAAAGATTTATCACTCAGGCAAAACAAAGTTCTCCCATAATGCGGTACACCCCCCATCGTCACGCATACTTTAGTATCACAATTAGTTGATATTTTTACTCCACAATTTGATATTATTAATAAGGAGCTTAGCACCATATCAACAGATATTGTATCTCTATCAAACGAGGTCAAGCAAGAATAAGTGAGGCAGAAAACAGGATTTCAGATCTGGAAGATCTGGTTAATGCCCAAGACAATATAGTGCATAATCAAGAGGTTAAAATTTCTAGTCTACAATCTCGCCTGGAAGATCGTTCCAGGCGCAATAATATCAGAATTGTTGGTTTACCAGTGTCAGGAACTATGTACTATTCACTAGGATTATACTTTCCCTTTAAGTTCCTGGTCATGTGTTCACTACTTCCTATTTAAGGATCTTTCTGCCCTTAGATCGATGCTTGGTAATTTGACTCTATAGGATAATTCCTAAGCCCTGTGTAAGCTCATTACAACCCTTGTATTTACAAACTTGCTACAAGCTTGTCTGTTGCTCTTCAAGTTTCCTTTCTGCAACTCAGCCTACCACGCTTACCTGCCTGATAACCGGAATCCAAGACTGGAACTCAGCTGTTCTCTCTGCAACAAGCACAGCACTAGCCTCTGCCTACGCCGCACACCTCAGCGTGTGACGTCACCGTGCTCCGGCCTCCTGCCGTTCCAGTTCAGCGCGGTTCCCGGTCCTGTGCCCTCCAACATCTTGCTGATTCCACAGCGGACCGAACCCCGGACCTGAGTACTCCAACATCCTATTGCTGCTAAAGCCTAAGGGGATTGTACAGTACTGTGTGATAATACCCTGCTTGGTCTACCCCATAACTGAATCTCTTATTGTCTGTGATTTATGCATGCTGGATTCCATACTCTGTTGTACCACTCAATGCAAATGTATTAACAAGCTGAATAGTGTCTTCTTGCATAACCTCTGTGCTTCTGCTGCTAACAGTACACTCCTTGTGAATAACTTTACTCTGAACTCTAATCTCCTGCTTGGGCCTAATCAGACATTAACACTCCACACAAAAGGTTATTGATTTACTTCACCCTGCAGTATTAAGTGTTGCCAACCTCCACTGGCTAAACTTCCCAGGTCTGGTATATAATCTGTTAATGAACCTGATACACTATTTGCAAGCAAGTTTGCATACCTTTGCAATATATAATATATATATAAACAAAACCTCTTAACCTATTGTTAATGACCCCTCCATAGGTCACCCTCAGTCTATATATATATATATATATATATATATATATATACGGGTATTTAACCCTTGTATCCTAGCAACCAGAAACCCCTGACTATGAGGATCTTATGAAGGTTACCTCCTTATTACTCCCTCAAGCGTTAGGTTTCCCTGCTCAGCAGCTCCCGCTAGTAGTTGAAAGGGCACATAGGATTGGCCCTAGGAAGCCTAGTACTACGTTTCCCAAAAGGAGCAGAATGTGTATTTTTAAGTTGCTTATGTATCAAGATAAGGTAGAACTCCTCAAACTATTCAGGAAGTCAGAGGTATTTATATTTGAGAAAAATAAACTTCTTTTGTTTCAAGATTTCTCGGTAGAAACCTCCACTAAGAGAAAACAAATGATTCCCTATTGTACAAAAATGACTAATAAAGGCTTGAAAGCTTGGTTAATATACCCTGCAAAGATCATAGTGGAAGATAATGGTACTAGACGGGTTTTAAATAATCCTCAAGAGGACCAAGAATTTATTGGTAATTGATAATACATTGGAGAAGGTATCTACGGTTTAATGCAAACCTAAATGTATATGGTTAAGTTTCTACTATGTCATTGTTGTTTACTGTGTTATTTTTATATTTCGCATTTTTCTTTTGTATTCCGTATTTTAATGCTTCTAAAAATGGATTCTTGGAAACTGTTTGAAATATCCTTATTGGTGAAAAAGCGGAATAGTTTGTTATTTTTGTTAACGATGGGGATGCTTTATTATATATATTTTTCTGAGTTTGGAATTTTAAAAAAAATAATTTCTCCCTCTTCTCCCCTTTCTGCTGGGTACATCTTTATCTAGAGCCCCTGGAGGAAAATATTATATTTGACATATATATGCTTTATTCAGAAGTAGGTAATAAACATGAGGGCCAAGATTAATATACTCTCCTGGAATGTGGGGGGCATAACATCCCACAGGAAACGCAAAATAATTATTAAATATCTTGCTAAATTTTATCCCGACGTAGTAATGTTGCAAGAAACACATCTTAAAGAATCAGAACTTTTGAAACTGAAATGTAAATGGGTGGGCGAATGTGTTGCTGCTCCAGCAGTTAAAAAGAGATCAAGGGTTGCAATTCTTCTCCACAAAAATTTAGACTATAACATAAGAACGGAGGCTGATCCAGAGGGAAGAGTTATTATTTTTCAAATTCAGATTAATGGCTGTAATTATGTCTTATGTAATGTTTATGGTCCTAATTCATTTTCTCCAGAATTCTGGGATGGCATTAGGGGCAAATTATTCCCTTTTATAGTGGGAAATTAGGGGGAGATTTTAATATGTCTATGTGTCCGGTATTGGACAGATTGTCATTAAAGAATACACGAGAATATCATAAAATTGCAAAATATTTAAAAAAAAATTCTGCCATGAATTAAGTTTAGTAGATATATGGAGACTTAAAAATCCCGATGTGCGCAGTTTTACATGCGAGTCAAAAAGTTCATAAGATGTTTTCTAGAATCAATATTCTATTGATCTCCAAACCATTGGCCCTGTGCAGATTATAAACAAATATTCATGACATTGTGATTTCGGACCATGCTTTAATTTCACTTACACTCTTTGCTGCTTCCTTCCCTAAGAATCAAAATATTTCATTTTTTTCCCCTGCTTCTTGTCTGATAATCCTAGATTAATTAATCGGTTAAAACAGAAGTGGAAGGACTACACTACATTTAACATAAGTGAATTTAGTAAAATCGAGACTTTTTGGGAGGCAGCGAAAGGCTGTAATGAGGGGGGAAATGAAATCCTACTTATGTAGCTGAAGAAAGAAAGTCCTTGCGATGGAATCTCAATTAGCTGCCCAAGTCAGGAACGCACTCAGTAGTTTCTATATTGATAAATCCCCTGGTAATTGGATAGATATTGTAAGCTTAAAAGGGAAAGGATATCTTTCTAAAACAAAGATCGGAGGAAGAACAGAAAATTAATTATCAGTTTAGAGGATTCTATGGGAATTCTGCGAAGTACCTGGCTAAACTAGTGAAAATTAGGAAGAATAGAAATCTTATTTCAGCTATTAAAGTTGATAACAGAAAATATACTAACGCTGAGGATATTAAAGTATTCTTTAAGGTCTTTCAACATCTATATTCAGAATTAAATATTAATTTGGATAACGCCAGGAATTTCTGGACTAAGGTTAAAATGCCAAGGATCCCTGAAGAGGATCTGTTAGTTCTGAATCGGCCCATTACAGAGGAAGAGATTTTAGAGGCCATTCAATTAGCTAGTGTTAATAAGGCTCCAGGGACAGATTTTATGCCGGTAGAGTTTTATAAAATTCTAAAAGAAGAAATTAAAGTTCCGCTAACCAGTTTATTTAATTTTTATTTTTCTTCTAGTAACACAATGTCAAGCTATTTTTCTGCTGCACGTATATCACTGATATTGAAGAAAGGTAAGGATCCTGAGGATCTGGGGTCTTATAGACCGATCTCAGTGCTTAATGCAGACTATAAATTATTGACGGCCATTGTGTCATCTAGGTTAGCGAAGTTGCTGGACAAAGTCATTCATCCAGACCAGACAGGGTTTTTGAAAGTCAGGAATTCACTCAAAAATATTCGGAAAGTCACATCTTTTTTAGATTATGTTTGAAATTTAGACTCAAACAGCGATGATTTTAAACGTGTTAGTGAAGCAGCAATTCTTACTGTTGATGCAGAAAAAGCATTTGATGCAGTTAATTGGAATTATTTATCTACAGTATTAGAGAAATTTGGATCGTTCGTTGAGTTTATTTGAGTTTATTTGAAATCTATATAATAACCCCATCTCATACTTATGCACCTATGGTTGCCTTTCTCCAAAGATATCCCTCAAAAGAGGGACTAGACAGGGATGTCCCCTCTCCCCTTTACTTTTTAATTTAGCATTAGAGCCCTTTGCTATATAGTTGAGGGATAGTTTACCCGGGATTCCTCTAGGTGCGGCTAGATTGAAAATTCTTCTTTATGCAGATGATCTGCTGATTTTTCTTGATAATGTACAACAGTCTATCCCGCTAGTTTTACAATTAACTTTTTTTTGTCATTTTCAGGTTATAAAATTAACTTTGATAAGAGTGAACTCCTTTGGCTCTGTAAAAATGGTCCCAAGTGTGTAGAGCACCAATTTAAAGTGGTGGCGTCTTTTCAGTACTTGGGTATTGTCCTACATAGAAACCCTGCAAAGTGGTATAAACTAAATTTTTTGCCTGTGTTGCAGAAAATTAAAAATGACTTGGAAAACTGGTCCTCTCTCTTAATTTTTATGTCGGTAAGAGTTAATTTAATAAAAACAATTATTTTTCCGTGGTTATTATATCGCTTACAAAACCTCCCATATTACTGTCCAACAGAGACATTTTGGACTTATAGGCCTGGCAATCTAAATTTATCTGGGGCAATAAAAAGCCCCGGATTGCATTAAATAGACTAATGCAAAAGCGGTTATTGGCTGGGTTGGCTTTACCAGATCTAAGATTGTATAACTGGGCTTCTTTGGTTAAGCTGGCCTTTTATTGGATTACGGAGCTCAACAGGTTTGTTTCCTTAGAGTTAGAAGCATTCCTGATTGCTCCCTTCTTGCTAAAGGCGATTTTACATTGCCCTATAAAATAAAAAAAAAATTACCCTCTGATATAAGTAAATTGATTTCCATAAAAAATGTAATTTTAGCCTGGCATAAAATTTGTAGTGTTTTGAAAATTTCTCCAGCATTTTCGGAGTTTCTATCGATAGTAGGTAACCCAGAATTTAAGCCTGGCATAAACCAGGTGGTTTTTAGATGATGGGCGGATCTAGGACTAGTATATGTTCATCAAATCTTTGATCTTAATCAAATCCGCCTCACTCCCGCCTCAATAACCCTATAATAAATAGTATTAACGGTGAGGTCCGGTCGGCAGATTAGGGGTTAATACTTGAAGTTAGGTGTCTGTGATGTTAGGGAGGGCAGATTAGGGGTTAATACTATTTATTATAGGGTTATTGAGGCGGGAGTGAGGCGGATTAGGGGTTAATAACTTTATTATAGTAGCGGTGAGGTCCGGTCGGCAGATTAGGGGCTAATAAGTGTAGGTAGGTGGCGGCGACGTTGGGGGCGGCAGATTAGGGGTTAATAAATATAATATAGGGGTCGGCGGTGTTAGGGGCAGCAGATTAGGGGTACATAGGGATAACGTAGGTTGCGGCGGTGTACGGAGCTGCAGATTAGGGGTTAATAATAATATGCAGGGGTCAGCGATAGCGGGGGCGGCAGATTAGGGGTTAATAAGTGTAAAGTTAGGGGTGTTTAGACTCGGGGTACATGTTAGGGTGTTAGGTGCAGACATAGGAAGTGTTTCCCCATAGGAAACAATGGGGCTGCGTTAGGAGCTGAACGCTGCTTTTTTGCAGGTGTTAGATTTTTTTCAAGCTCAAACGGCCCCATTGTTTCCTATGGGGGAATCGTGCAGGAGCACGTTTTTGAAGCTGGCCGCGTCCGTAAGCACCGCTGGTATTTAGAGTTGCAGTGGCGGTAAATTATGCTCTACGCTCCCTTTTTGGAGCCTAACGCAGCCATTCTGTGAACTCTAAATACCAGTGGTATTTAAAAGGTGCGGGGGGAAAAAAAACACGCGTAGCTAACGCAGCCCTTTGGCCGCAGAATTCTAAATCTAACGGAGTGTTTCCGGCAGAAGGTGAGGACGTTCCCTGGATTTATGATTTATACTGTTGGAAATAAATAAAATATAATAAAAATTAAATAAAAATTACAAAAAATAAAAAACTAATTATTTTTAAAAATTACCCAAAATAAAAAACCCTTACATTACCCAAAATTAAAAAAAAACTAACAGGTTTGTTTTGTAGTTTCCTGAAAATCACAAATTGTACTGTTCAGAGTTAAATCAAAGGTTAAACCATTAAATATTGTTTTCCAGTTAAACCATTATGGGCCAGATTACAAGTGGAGCGCAAACATTTGCGTGCAAACGATAAGGGGTGTTTGCACTCGCCAGGTTTACCGTTGGTATTACGAGTTGAACCAATCATACATATATATATATACACACACACACACACACACACACACACACACATACATATACATATGTATTTATATGCGTATTTATGTATTTACAGACATATATACACATATAAACACAGAAATACATATGTACGCATACATATACATATATAGACACATATAGACACATAGCATGAGAGCAAGTGAAATTCTATTGGCTGATTTGAATAGCCAATAAAATTTCACTTGCTCTTATCCTATTGGCTAATTTAAACAGCCAATAGGATTTGAGTAGCTTTCATCCTATTGGTTCATTTGAATTGGAAGAATTAAATCAGCCAATAGGAATTCAAGGGACACCATCTTTAATTGCGTACCTTGAATTCACTATTCAGTGTACGGCTAAAATCGTACGAAAAGGATCCTCCACGCTCCATGGCTCCGCGGTCGCCGTCTTCAGTTCCAGAGTTGCCGGTCTTCGGCTCCGCTCCGCGCAGGATGTTCCTGGAAGAAAAATTCACCACCTGAAACAGGACCTTCTCCGCCGGACTTCAGGAACCGTGAGTACCAACCTGGGGGTTAGACTTTTGGGGGGGTTTGTTTTATTTAGATTAGGGATGGGCAGAAAAAAAGCTAAATGCCCTTTTAAGGGCAATGCCCAAACAAATGCCCTTTTCAGGGCAATGGGTAGTTTAGGATTTTTAGTATTAGGTTCTTTTATTTTGGAGGGTGGGGGGTTTAATGTTAGGTGAGACTTAGTATATTTTTTGTAAAACAGCTGATTATCTTGGAGCAATGCCCTGCAAAAAGCCCTTTTAAGGGCTACTGGTAGTTTATTATTAGAGTAGGGGGTGTTTTTATTTTGCGGGGGTCTTTTTTATTTTAATAGGGATTAGGTTTAATTTTGTTAAATTTGGTAATTTGATTTTTTATTTTCTGTAATGTTAGCTTTTTTTTTTTTTTTTTAACTTTAGAATGTATTAGTTTAGGTATTTGGGTTTATTTAATGGGTTGTTAGGTTGGGGGTGTTAGGTTAGGGGGTGTTAGGTTAGTGTACTGTACTTAGTTATTTAAATAGTAATTTGCATTGTGGGCATTGGCAGTTTAAAGGGTTAATAAGTTAAATAGGTTTATTGTGGTGTAGGTGTATTGCGATGTGGGTTTTTTGTGGTTTTGGGGTTAATAGGGTAATTAGGTGTATTGCGATGTGGGGGGTTTGCGGTTTAGGGGTTAATAGGGTAATTAGGTATATTGCTATGTGGGGGTTTTGCGGTTTAGGGGTTAATAGGGTAATCAGGTTTATTGTGATGTGGGGGTTTTGCAGGTTAGGGTTAATAGGGTAATTAGGTGTATTGCGATTTGGGTGGTTGACGGTTAAGGGGTTATTAATTTTAGTTGTTATATGTCCTTAATTCTGATTGGCTGATAGAATCCTATCAGCCAATCGGAATTCAAGGGACACCATCTTGGATGATGTCATTTAAAGGAACCTTCATTCGTCGTCAGTCCATCGGGGAAGGAGGATGTTCCCCGCCGACGGGATGAAGATGGAACCCGGAAGACAGAAGAAAGAAGATGCAGCTTGGAAGAAGACATCGCCCGGATGGAGGACCTCTTCTTTGCCGCTTGGAGGAAGACATCGACCGGATGGAGGAACTCTTCTTTGCCGCTTGGATCAAGACTTCGCCCGGATGGAGGACCAAAACGCCCGGATTGGATGAAGACTTCGGCTCGGCTGAGTGAAGACGACTCAAGGTAGGGAGATCTTCAGGGGGTTAGTGTTAGGTTTTTTTAAGGGGGGTTTGAGTGGGTTAGAATAGGGGTATGTGGGTGGTGGGTTGTAATGTTGGGGGGGGTATTGTATTTTCTTTTACAGGTAAAAGAGCTGATTACTTTGGGGCAATGCCCCGCAAAAAGCCCTTTTAAGGGGTAGTAAAAGAGCTGATTACTTTTGTCATTTAGAATAGGGTAGGGAAATTTATTATTTTGGGGGGCTTTTTTATTTTATCAGGGGGCTTAGATTAGGTATAATTAGATTAAAATTCTGTAATATTTTTTTATTTTTTGTAATTTAGTGTTTGTTTGCTTTTGTACTATAGTTTAGTTTATTTAATTGTATTTTAGTTTAGATAATTGTAGTTAATTTATTTAATTCATTTATTGATAGTGTAGTTTTAGGTGTATTTGTAACTTAGGTTAGGATTTATTTTACAGGTAATTTTGTATTTCTTTTATCTAGGTAGTTAATAAATAGTTAATTACTATTTAATAACTATTGTACCTAGTTAAAATAAATACAAAGTTGCCTGTAAAATAAAAATAAATCCTAAAATAGCTACAATGTAACTATTAGTTATATTGTAGCTATATTAGGGTTTACTTAACAGGTAAGTATTTAGTTTTAAATAGGATTAATTTATTTAATTAGAGTAAATTTATTTTGTTGTATTTAAATTATATTTAACTTAGGGGGGTGTTACGGTTAGGGTTAGATTTAGGTTTAGGGGTTAATAACTTTATTATAGTAGCAGCGACGTTGGGGGCGGCAGATTAGGGGTTAATAATTGTAGGTAGGTGGCGGCGATGTTAGGGAGGGCAGATTAGGGGTTAATACAATTTATTCTAGTGTTTGCGAAGTGGGAGTGCGGCGGTTTAGGGGTTAATACGTTTATTATAGTGGCAGCGATGTCTGGTCGGCAGATTAGGGGTTAATACTTGTAGTTAGGTTGCGGCGACGTTGGGGGGGGGCAGATTATGGTTTAATAAATAATATGTAGATGTCGGCGATGTTAGGGGCAGCAGATTAGGGGTTCATAGGTATAATGTAGGTGGCGGCGGTGTCCGGAGCGGCAGATTAGGGGTTAATAGTATAATGCAGGTGTCAGCAATAGCGGGGGCGGCAGATTAAGGGGTTAATAAGTGTAAGGTTAGGGGTCTTTAGACTCGGGGTTCATGTTAGGGTGTTAGGTGCAGACTTAGAAAGTGTTTCCCTATAGGAAACAATGGGGCTGCGTTAGGAGCTTAACGCTGCTTTTTTGCAGGTGTTAGGTTTTTTTTCAGCCCAAACTGCCCCATTGTTTCCTATGGGGAAATCGTGCACGAGCACGTTTTTCCAGCTTACCGCTACCATAAGCAACGCTGGTATTGAGGGTTGAAGTGGCGTTAAATTATGCTCAACACTCACTTTTCTGAGCCTAACGCAGCCATTCAGACAACTCTAAATACCAGCGTTGTTTAAAAGGAGCGGTAAGAAAAAAAGGAGCGTTAGCTACGCGGGTCTTTACCGACAAAACTCTAAATCTAGGCATATGTTTTTGCACATGAACAGCCGGGATTGGCTGTGATCTGGGGGAGGTTTCTATTGGCCTTTAAAGGTTTATTTTTCACATGAGTTGTTTGTCAAAGGAAGGGACTGTGTTTTGTCCCAAAACTTCACAAATAAAAGTTTGTTTATATATATATATATATATATATATATATATATATATATATATATATATATAAAATAAAAAATACAATTTTCCTGTATTTGAAGAACACTGAAATGTTAAATATGTACAGTAAATACACAGTAAAACACATAAATTCATATGTACACACATAGATACATATATAAATACATACATACACATATTTAGACATGTATATATATGTATATACATAAAATATAGCCTTTTTGCAGTCAAACACCTTGTCATCTACCACCTTTGAGGCCTTATAACTTTCTTTTTAAATATTTATGTGAATATTTTTTTATCAGATAGTGTTTATATGACTGTAATTGTAATTTTCAATGTGTTTATGTTGTGTTTAATGCAACTTTTTTTTAACACACTACCCTTTTACACAAGCTTTTCAATAGCGCTAATCAGACAAGTGTAAAATGCGATTGCGCTCTCGCGATTGCATTCACTTTCAACTTGTAATACGAGCGATCTTTCCATCGCATGCAAAAAACCATTATCGCTTGCACTCAAACATTAGCACCACTTGTAATCTCGCCCTAAGAAACTTACGCCTAGAGTTAGAGTTCTGCGGCCAAAGGGGTGCGTTAGCTACGCGTGCTTTTTTCTGGCCGCACCTTTTAAATACCGCTGGTATTGAGAGTTCACAGAATGGCTGCGTTAGGCTCCAAAAAAGAAGCGTAGAGCATATTTAACGCAACTTCAACTCTCGATACCAGCGGTGCTTACGGAAGCGGCCAGCTTCAAAAACGTGCTTGTGCACGATTCCCCCATAAAAAACAATGGGGCTGTTTGAGCTGAAAAAAAACCTAACACCTGCAAAAAAGCCGTGTTCAGCTCCTAACGCAGCCCCATTGTTTGCTATGGGGAAACACTTCCTACGTCTGCACCTAACACTCTAACATGTACCCCGAGTTTAAACACCCCTAACCTTACACTTATTAACCCCTAATCTGCCGCCCCCGCTATCGCTGACCCCTGCATATTATTATTAACCCCTAATCTGCCGCTCCGTAAACCGCCGCTACTTACATTATCTCTATGTACCCCTAATCTGCTGCCCTAACATCGCTGACCCCTATATTATATTTATTATCCCCTAATCTGCCCCCCACAACGTCGCCTCCACCTGCCTACACTTATTAACCCCTAATCTGCCGAGCGGACCGCACCGCTATTATAATAAAGTTATTAACCCCTAATCCGCCTCACTCCCGCCTCAATAACCCTATAATAAATAGTATTAACCCCTAATCTGCCCTCCCTAACATCGCAGACACCTAACTTCAAACATTAACCCCTAATCTGCCGACTGGAGCTCACCGCTATTCTAATAAATGTATTAACCCCTAAAGCTAAGTCTAACCCTAACACTAACACCCCCCTAAGTTAAATATAATTTAAATCTAATGAAATAAATTAACTCTTATTAAATAAATGATTCCTATTTAAAGCTAAATACTTACCTGTAAAATAAATCCTAATATAGCTACAATATAAATTATAATTATATTATAGCTATTTTAGGATTTATATTTATTTTACAGGTAACTTTGTATTTATTTTAACCAGGTACAATAGCTATTAAATAGTTAAGAACTATTTAATAGCTAAAATAGTTAAAATAATTACAAAATTACCTGTCAAATAAATCCTAACCTAAGTTACAATTAAACCTAACACTACACTATCAATAAATTAATTAAATACAATATCTACAAATAACTACAATTAAATAAACTAACTAAAGTACAAAAAAGTTAAAAAAAATAAAAAAATATTTACAAACATTAGAAAAAAATTACAACAATTTTAAACTAATTACACCTACTCTAAGCCCCCTAATAAAATAACAAAGCCCCCCAAAATAAAAAAAATGCCCTACCCTATTCTAAATTACAAAAGTTCAAAGCTCTTTTACCTTACCAGCCCTGAACAGGGCCCTTTGCGGGGCATGCCCCAAAGAATTCAGCTCTTTTGCCTGTAAAAAAAAAAACATACAATACCCCCCCCCCAACATTACAACCCACCACCCACATACCCCTAATCTAACCCAAACCCCCCTTAAATAAACCTAACACTAAGCCCCTGAAGATCTTCCTACCTTGTCTTCACCTCGCCGGGTATCACACCGATCCGTCCTGGCTCCAAAATCTTCATCCAAGCCCAAGCGGGGGCTAGACATCCATCATCCGGCGGCTGAAGAGGTCCAGAAGAGGCTCCAAAGTCTTCATCCTATCCGGGAAGAAGAGGCGATCCGGACCGGCAACCATCTTGATCCAAGCGACATCTTCTATCTTCATCCGATGAGGACCGGCTCCATCTTGAAGACCTCCACCACGGACCCATCTTCTTCTTCCGACGACTTCCCGACGAATGACGGTTCCTTTAAGGGACGTCATCCAAGATGGCGTCCCTCAAATTCCGATTGGCTGATAGGATTCTATCAGCCAATCGGAATTAAGGTAGGAAAATTCTGATTGGCTGATGGAATCAGCCAATCAGATTCAAGTTCAATCCGATTGGCTGATCCGATCAGCCAATCAGATTGAGCTTGCATTCTATTACAGGCAAAAGAGCTGAATTCTTTGGGGCATGCCCCGCAAAGGGCCCTGTTCAGGGCTGGTAAGGTAAAAGAGCTTTGAACTTTTGTAATTTAGAATAGGGTAGGGCATTTTTTTATTTTGGGGGGCTTTGTTATTTTATTAGGGGGCTTAGAGTAGGTGTAATTAGTTTAAAATTGTTGTAATTTTTTTCTAATGTTTGTAAATATTTTTTTATTTTTTGTAACTTAGTTCTTTTTTATTTTTTGTACTTTAGTTAGTTTATTTAATTGTATTTATTTGTAGGAATTGTATTTAATTTATTTATTGCTAGTGTAGTGTTAGGTTTAATTGTAGATAATTGTAGGTAGTTTATTTAATTAATTTATTGATAGTGTAGTGTTAGGTTTAATTGTAACTTAGGTTAGGATTTATTTTACAGGTAATTTTGTAATTATTTTAACTATTTTAGCTATTAAATAGTTCTTAACTATTTAATAGCTATTGTACCTGGTTAAAATAAATACAAAGTTACCTGTAAAATAAATATAAATCCTAAAATAGCTATAATATAATTATAATTTATATTGTAGCTATATTAGGATTTATTTTACAGGTAAGTATTTAGATTTAAATAGGAATAATTTATTTAATAAGAGTTAATTTATTTCGTTAGAATAAAATTATATTTAATTTAGGGGGGTGTTAGGGTTAGGGTTAAAATTAGCTTTAGGGGTTAAAAAATTTATTAGAGTAGCGGTGAGCTCCGATCGGCAGATTAGGGGTTAATACTTGAAGTTAGGTGTCGGCGATGTTAGGGAGGGCAGATTAGGGGTTAATAATATTTATTATAGGGTTATTGAGGCGGGAGTGAGGCGGATTAGGGGTTAATAACTTTATTATAGTAGCGGTGCGGTCCGCTCGGCAGTTTAGGGGTTAATAAGTGTAGGCAGGTGGTGGCGACGTTGTGGGGGGCAGATTAGGGGTTAATAAATATAATATAGGGGTCGGCGGTGTTAGGGGCAGCAGATTAGGGGTACATAGCTATAATGTAGCTGGCGGCGGCGTGCAGACGGCAGATTAGGGGTTAATAATAATATGCAGGGGTCAGCGATAGCGGGGGCGGCAGATTAGGGGTTAATAAATATAATATAGGGGTCGGCGGTGTTAGGGGCAGCAGATTAGGGGTACATAGGGATAACGTAGTTGGCGGCAGTGTACGGAGCGGAAGATTAGGGGTTAAAATTTTTTATAGAGTGGCGGCGATGTGAGGGGACCTCGGTTTAGGGGTGCATAGGTAGTTTATGGGTGTTAGTGTACTTTAGAGCACAGTAGTTAAGAGCTTTATAAACCGGCGTTAGCCCAGAAAGCTCCTAACTACTGACTTTTTTCTGCGGCTGGAGTTTTGTCATTAGATTTCTAACGCTCACTTCAGACATGACTCTAAATACCGGAGTTAGAAAGATCCCATTGAAAAGATAGGATACGCAATTGACGTAAGGGGATCTGCGGTATGGAAAAGTCGCGGCTGGAAAGTGAGCGTTAGACCCTTTCCTGACTGACTCCAAATACCGGCGGTAGCCTAAAACCAGCGTTAGGAGCCTCTAACGCTGGTTTTGACTGCTACCGCCAAACTATAAATCTAGGCCTATATCTTGTACATTCGAATAATCTATCAAAACTCAGTAAGAACTTATATTCTTACTAAATAATTAGTTCATCAAAACATATTCTTACGAGTGAGCTCACACAGTGGCCTTTAGGTAGCTTTCTCAGCACGGAGACAGAAGTAGGATAACCTATTATGACTTTACCTAATAAAGCCTTTAATTACTTCTTCAGTATCGCTCAGTCTTAGGGGTAAATTTATTAATGTGCGAGCGGACATGATATGATGTAGCATATCATGTCCGCCGCACATCGATAAATGCTGACAGCATACCCTTTCAGCATTTATCATTGCACCAGCAGTTCTTGTGAACTGCTGGTGCCAATGCAGCCCCCTGCAGATTTGCAGCCAATCGGCCGCTAGCAGTGGGTGTCAATCAACCCGATCGTATTCGATTGGGTTGATTTCTGTCCGCGGCCTCAGAGCAGGCGGACAAGTTATGGAGCAGCGGTCTTTAGCCTGAAGGCTCGTTGGAAACAAGGGGCATCAAGCTCCGTACGGAGCTTAATAAATTGACCCCTATGGCTCTAGGAGGGTAACAATTTGTGCTAGACAATTAACACATCATAGATGTTTGCAGTGAATAAACTTAATAGAACATGATGTGATGGAAAAACGTGTACTTTATTTTGTGTGTGTTCTCAATAAAAAAAATATTAAAAAAAAAAACACAACATATTCTTACTAGCCCAGGATTAGTGGAAATTGCCAGCCTGTTTATAATACACAATATATATATATATATATATATATATATATATATATATATGGGAAAGGGAGTGGTTAGTATGGGCTAGACCCTACAAAACCTAGTTAGCGCTGATAATGAGATCAGTTACAGGGTAGGTAGGGGATTCTGTGGTGGCTGCTAAAAATCTCAGAGAAAGGGAGGATATCCTATCCAAATGAAGGGTAGGGGTATCCCTCCAGTGAGAAAGTGATATGGATTGGAGTTTGAGAAAAGCGCCTCCACAGAAATCTAATCCCACATTCCCTGTATATGTTAGTATACAAAAAAGTGTGTCAAAAAATGATGATAGTAAATGTGATCGTTTGTTGAAGATCACATCAAAGAAAAAATATACATATATTCAACTAATATTTGTAAATGAACTGTGATCAAAAAATTGTTATTAATTGTGAGTATGTATATATACACTCAGTTATATGTAATTACATATGTTCCATACATAAATAAAAATGTAAATATATAAGAAAAAAGTAGTAGTAGTAAAGGCAGTCCAACCACAGGTTATGTGGATGTAGAAGTACTAAAAGTGAGAAAACGCTTATCACACTTTATATCCAGGAGGTATTGCACTTACTAGAACAAACCTCAATCATATGAGGTAAGTTGCCGCCTCTTGTAAGTGAGAAACTTTCGGAACTCAGTAGTGTTGATAAATGCCTGGCCGTCTGTGTCTTGCCTTCTCCTCTCAGAGTATGGATTCAGTGTTCTGATGTGTGCTGATGATAGATATTCTCCAAGATCCCCGCAGAGTTATGCAGAATGAGAGGCAGAAGAGAAATACATAGCGTAAAATAGTTTTATTAAGTTAAAAACTATAATAAAAATAGACAAATGTCCACTCACATAATGAATCCTCAAACATATGAGGTATGTAAAAAACACTCAATATTAGCCTGTGGTTCTCAACTTCGTGGATATGAACTGCAAACGCTGTTTTCTTAAATCTCAACAGAGAAATTTCTTTTATGCACAGTTCCAATAGTGTCCGTATTAAACACAGGCCAAAAGAATGATCGTAAAACCTGTATATAAAGTGCATATAGCACCAGAGTAATCAAATAAACTCTTACAAATGGAGTATTAAAGTTCCCTTACGCGTTTCAAAGCTTCATGTACTGCTTCTTCCTCAGAGGGTGAATGTTCTAAGTCTGTATCCTGTATTTTACGCAATGTATTTCTCTTCTGCCTCTCATTCTGCATAACTCTGCGGGGATCTTGGAGAATATCTATCATCAGCACACATCAGAACACTGAATCCATACTCTGAGAGGAGAAGGCAAGACACAGACGGCCAGGCATTTATCAACACTACTGAGTTCCGGAAGTTTCTCACTTACAAGAGGCGGCAACTTACCTCATATGATTGAGGTTTGTTCTAGTAAGTGCAATACCTCCTGGATATAAAGTGTGATAAGCGTTTTCTCACTTTTAGTACTTCTACATCCACATAACCTGTGGTTGGACTGCCTTTACTACTACTACTTTTTTCTTATATATTTACATTTTTATTTATGTATGGAACATATGTAATTACATATAACTGAGTGTATATATACATACTCACAATTAATAACAATTTTTTGATCACAGTTCATTTACAAATATTAGTTGAATATATGTATATTTTTTCTTTGATGTGATCTTCAACAAACGATCACATTTACTATCATCATTTTTTGACACACTTTTTTGTATACTAACATATACAGGGAATGTGGGATTAGATTTCTGTGGAGGCGCTTTTCTCAAACTCCAATCCATATCATAACATATATATATATTAATTAGCTATATATCATTTATGTAGCCGAGTGTTTAAAGGGATAAGAAAGTCAAAATTAAACTTGCATGACTGAGAGCATGTCATTTTAACTTATTAGATACTGTTAACTTCACTTCTATTTTCAAATCTGCTTCGTTCTCTTGGTATCCCTTGTTGAAAAAGAATATGCACATATCCCACACTAATGGGAGCTAGCTGCTGATTGGTGCCTGCACACATTTGTCTCTTGTGATTGGCTAACTATGTTTGTGCAATGCTGTTCCTTCAGCAAAGGATAACAAGATAATGAAGCAAAATTGATAATAGAAAGTTGTTTGAAATTGTATGTTCTATCCAAATCATGAAAGAAAATGTGGGGGTTTCCTGTCCCAACATAGTGTTGCAGATTAAGGCCTAGTTTCCATTGCTATTTTTAGCTGTGTAAACTGGTGCTAACCAGTATCTTCATTAAATTCTATGGAGAGGTTTTATGTTACCACCAATGTGCAAAGTTTACAACAGCAATAGAAACTAGACCTAATATTATAGAATATTTACAGCTTGGTGTCAATAGCACACTATGGGCTGGCTTCCATTAAGTCGTTAAAAATTGAGCCATAAGCTACCAAAATAGTCGACAGCTAAAAGTAATTTACAGCTCCATTTTAGTACCTGGTTTCCAATTAAATATTTTGTGCAATGTGTGGAGTCGCCCTTTTCGTGTAGGTGTAAGTTAACGTTGTGTTAACGTTTCCATCCGACGTCAGATTTCTTGAAAATCAATAAGTTGCTATGGTAACCCAACCTTACACTATAAAATGTATGTTTAACGTCAGTGCTCCTTACTTGTGATCACCTCTAAAGAGAAACAAAAAACAAAAGATACACTTATTTATAATACATATTTTTTAACTATAAGCAAATAGTCGGCTAGATTACGAGTTTTGCATTAAGCTGAAAAAGCAGCGTTAACAGGTCCTAACGCTGCTTTTTCACTACCGCTGCAGGTATAGATGTACCGTACACTTTTTTGGCCTTACCGCAAACCGACTTACATAAACTTCGTAAACCCTTTATTCTATGGGACTTCCATAGCGCCGGTATTACGAGTCTGTCCTGGGAGGCCAAAAAGTGAGCGGTACAGCCTCTTCCGACAAGATCCGTAACGCATTTTAAAGTCAGTAGTTATGAGTTTTACACTACAATGCCGTAGCATAAAACTCATAACTAAAGTGCTAAAAAGTACACTAACATGCATAAACTACCTATTAACCCCTAAACCGAGGCCCTCCCGCATCGCAAAAGGGAGAAAATGTTCTTTGAGTGCGCCTGAGATATTCCTGGATGGGAGATGTTCTCAGTCTGAATTGGCCTGATTTGTAATAGAAGCAACTCTAATTTTAATTCTTTATAGAATAAAAAGTCTATTTTGTGGTAGTCAATATAGCAGTAGGTATTTTACTTATATGTTTATACTAGCGCTCAGTGACCTTTTAGTGGCTAGATATCAAATAAGGATTAAATGATATATTAAAGGATATATTTGGGGACACTATTCATACAATTTTAATATAAATGACAAGTACTCTGGACTAACAAGGACTAATATGGAGAAAATAATTTTACTAGTCAATATTAAAAAACATAAAATACATAAAAAAATCAGACAACATGCATGTATATACAGTGAGGAATAGAGAATTATACACTAATGGAATATCATATTTGTCATAGGGATGGAATGGTGTATTTTAAAAAGAGAACAAATTGTAATTAATGTACTAATTTCATAAGGGATAAATAATAAATAAACCGGATCCGGATTTAAAAACAATTAATATAAAATTATCTCAAACTTATTTTATATAACCATATGTGACTAAGTGGGTCTTTAAAGTAAATAACTGTGTATGTTATTCTGTAGTTCAATTTTTTGTGTACCCTCAGACAACGAAACTGTGGCACTATATATTTTGCATTATAATCGTATGTTTATCAACAGAGTCAAATGAAGGATACTTCAATAAATACGGTTTGAACTGCTGCTTGGTTTTAATTCTAATTTTCCTTAATATGTGTAGTCAATCAGTTTAAGATTATGAACAGTGTGTTTAAGCATAAATTAGGAAAACACCATATAAGTAACATTAAGTATCATATAGATAACATTAGATATATCCTCAGATATATTGCAACCACTGATAACTTCAGATATTCTTCACCAATTTCTTATGTATATGATTGTTAATTTTTTAGTCATTTGCCCGGGACTTATAGAAATTTTAAGGTACCTTAAATCCAAGCAGTAGGGATTGGGACAGAACGATTCTGCCTACTATACCAGTATAGCGATTACCTTTGTAATTCAGTGTGATACATTCATTTAAAGATAGTTCTCTTTTCCTTTGTCTTTGGTTTTGTAGTGGATTTTGGTTGTGGGGAGAATACCGGCCAGGGTACGTCCTAGGAACCAGCTGATAATACTTGCTTTGGTTCTCAATACGATCTTTTACCTTCTGTTGTAGCCACACTTCATTCAGTTCTTCATTATATCGTATGTGCTGGCTAGGGTACGTCCTGGGGTCCAAACTTTTTGTTTAGGTGTTATAGTTTGGCTTCCACTCGGCTACGTTCCCTCTAATAATCCTGCCGGATAAGTATAGCCTTTTCATTTTTTGGATGCGGTTGTGGGTGTCCAGATAAGTGTGGATTTTAAAAAGTTTTTTTCCTCTTCCTTGGCGCAATATGAACGCGTTTCGGCTGTCACCTGCAGCCTTTTTCAAACATACTGCTCTTAGTTGATTTGGCGGTCTTATTTAAACTGTCAGACTGATATTTCATTGGTAAAAATTATAACATGGATCAATTGAATTGAGCTTCTGTCACTCAAATAGTGCAATGTAATTGTGTTGCAAAAGTTCCTTATCATTGTTTCTGTTCTATACAGGATACAATTTTGTTTAAACCAGGTTCTTTTGGGTATCATGAGGTTTATTTAAATATAGCTCATACGGAGTTTACATCATGATTACGTTTTCTTATACATTTGTCAATTAATAGTGCATATATATAAGGTATATTATTCATGTACTTGTCATTTATATATTTGTATGATTGTGTTGGGGATAGGATGAGAAAAGTATATGATAAGTTTAAAACGATTTAAAATAAATATACTCTAATCTGCAATAAAAATAGAACAAAAATTTTATTTATAGTTAATTCTATTATACAACTTATGATACATACAAAAATTCATCAGTATTGATATTATATATACAATGTCTGGCTATATGCAATAATTGTATAGTCTTTTATACAATATAAATTGTGTCACTGTACACTGAACACAAATCAATACATATATAAGTATATAGATGTTTCAAAGTTTATTTATTTATTATTCCTAGTATTTTAAGAATGGTGAATTCAATATTTAATCCTTTAGGAGTTTTTGTTTCTAATTCATAGATCCATTTATATTGTAACTTTAATAATTCATTCTCTACATCTCCTCCTCTCCAATTTTTTTTAGTTTATCAATTGCAATGAATTTAATTTTTTTTAAATTGCAATTATTGCATTTTAAAAAGTGTTGTGGTACTGGAAGATCTTTATTCCTGTCCTCTTTTGCATTTTCTATTGAGAGTATATGCTCTCTTACTCTCCCTCTTACAGGTCTAGTTGATTTGCCTACATATTGTTTTCCACAAAAACACTGCAGATAGATTATGTTCTTATCAGTACAACGTATTACTTGTTTGATCTCGTATTCTTTTCCTGTTACGTTAGATTTAAAAAATTTTCCTTCAAGGTATTTGTCTAGCTTCTTTTTCTTTCTTAAGTCTGTGGGAGCTAATTTGGTTTTTAAATTATTTGCCCTTCTATAGATAATTTCTGGATTGTCCCCTATTACATCTTTTAATTTCTCATCTAGTTTTAGTATATTCCAGTGTTTTTTAATTATTTTTTCAAATTTTTTTTATGATCTTGATTATATTGAGTTATGAATGGCACTTTCAGTGTTTTTTTCTTTTTCAGATTAAATATTGGGTTTATATAGTATGTCATTCCTATCTCGATTTTTTACTAACTCTATTTGTTTGTCTATTGTTTCACTTTTATATACTCTATCTAGGAATTTCCTTTTTAATAATTCAGATTGTTCCATATAGTCTTGTTCCTGTGAATAGTTTTTTCTGATTTTCAGTAATTGCCCCTTGGGGATATTATTTTCCATTGGTTATGGTGGCAGCTTTCAGCATGAATATAATTGTTGCTGTCCACATCTTTGAAATGTGTTCTGCTGTTAATTTGATTCTCATTTATATATATTTCTAAATCTAAGAAAATATTTTTTTCTTTATCAATATCATAAGTAAATTTTAGGTTTTTTTTCATTGTCATTAATTTTATTGTAAAATCCCTCGAATTTTAACTTCTCTCCCTTCCAAATCATGAAGATATCATCAATGTATCTTTTAAAACATATCAGGTTTGCTCCCAATGGTGTATTAGTTAGAAATTCGGTTTCCCATAGGCCCACGAACAAGTTTGCATAGCTGGGAGTGAACCTGGTACCCATGGCTGTGCCACAGATTTGGTTGTAAAAGTTCCCTTCGAAATGGAAATAGTTGTGAGTTAAAATATATTTTATACTTTCAAGGATAAAGTCTTTTTGTAGTACTAACATCTCCCGCATCGCAAACACTATAATAAAAATTTTAACCCCTAATCTGCTGCTCTGGACATCGCCACCACTAGAATAAACATATTAACCCCTAAACCGCCGCACTCCCGCCTCGCAAACACTAGTTAAATATTATTAACCCCTAATCTTCCACCCCTAACATCACCGCCACCTACATTATATTTATTCACCCCTAATCTGCCGCCCCCAATGTCGCTGCAACTATATTACATTTATTAACCACTAAACCTAAGTCTAACCCTAACACCCCCTAATTGAAATATAATTTAAATAATCTAAATAAAATTACTATCATTAACTAAATTATTCCTATTTAAAATTAAATATTTACCTGTAAAATAAACCCTAAGCTAGCTACAATATAACTAATAGTTACATTGTATCTAGCTTAGGGTTTATTTTTATTTTACAGGCAAGTTTGTATTTATTTTAACTAGCTAGAATAGTTACTAAATAGTTATTAACTATTTAATAACTACCTAGTTAAAATAAATAAAGTCACAAGAAAAAAACAGTAGTTTCCAACAGATTTATTCGTGCAATATGCACAATGTGAACAGCCAGACCAACAAGCAGCAACGTTTCGGACTTAGTCCTTAATCATGCATAGTAACACCTGGAGATCATACAGCTTAAATACACCTGTAAACCACACCCATTCCACTAAATACCTATGACATACTGAATGAAAGCACCCTCTAGTGGTCATATCAAAAAATTGCTTTAACAGAATATAAAAAGTCAGGTTAAACACATATTGCTCCTAATAAATCAAAATACAAAAATACATTTCAAACATCTTAAAAATGTTAAAATATTTCAATAATGTATAGACCAGGCACATTACAGACATAGAGACCAATCTAGTTCCCTATTCATACCTTTTGGGTACATGGTGTCCAATCTATTGATCCAACACACCTCCCTAATTTTAAGCCTCTTAGCTCTATTGCCACCCCGCCTCAGGTGTCCCCTCGTTCTAATATTTGGAACCTTAATTGGGTTAGGTTGTGACCTACAGATAAAAAATGATTGGCCACTGGAGCATCTAATTTTTCTGTTCTAATACTGCTCTTGTGTTGGGTTATCCTTTCACGTACCATGCTGGTGGTCTCCCCCACGTATCCCAACCCACAAGGACATTTAATGTAATACACAGCAAAGTCTGTGTTGCATGTAAAGTGCCCCCTAATCTCAAATTTTTTACCTGTACCAGAATGGCTAAAAAAAGAGCCCTTAATCATGTTGTTGCAGTTTGAACAACCCAGGCAAGGGAAGCAGCCCAAATTCTTGCTACCAATATGCTTCTGTACCAGTGTCTTAGATGGACCAATATCTGCATGTACCAAAAAATCTTTCAAATTTTTCCCCCTCTTAAAAGCGGGCATAGGTGGTTCTTTAAATTCAGGTACATTAGGGTTATATGTTTTTAAAATGTGCCAGTGTTTAGAAATGATCCTATTTATTCTATTGCTCAACTTGGAGTACTGACTTACAAAAATTAACCTGTTAGGCCTTTCTTTCTTTTTGACCTCTTTCTGTTGCAGTAAATCTTGTCTTGGGATTTCCTTCACATTTTCAATCTCCTTCTGAATTAGGGCTGATGGATACCCCCTAACCTTAAAACGGTCACCCATCTCTTCTAGTCTCTGTACTACAGGACCTGTTTCAGAGACAATTCTTTTCACTCTAAGGAGTTGACTCCTTGGGAGCGACCTAATCAAAGATGGAGGATGCATACTATTGTAATGAAGAAGAGTGTTGCAGTCCGTTGCTTTCTTATGTAGGTCAACTACAAGACCCTGGTTACTCTTAAGTACCCTGGTATCAAGGAAAACAACACTCTCCTCACTACAAACCATCTTAAATTTAATGTGACAAGTAGCAGAGTTAAGTTCATCCACAAATTCCTCCAGGGTTCCAATGTCGCCCAGCCATATGCCAAAGATATCGTCTATATAGCACCACCAGGTGGCAGCATATTGTAGAAATAATGAATTATTATAGACAAAATATTCCTCATACATATTCATGTATATATTGGTGTATGTAGGGGCGACATTGGAACCCATGGCCGTACCTTGGAGCTGCAAATAATAATGATCTTCAAAAAGAAAATAATTACACCTCAGGATAATACTCAATAGTTGCAAAATAAATTCCCTGTGTTGGGTACTATATCTCTCATCCTGACTCATCATTTGTTTACAGCACCAATGCCAGCCTCATGTGTGATAGATGTATACAATGAAGTAACATCCAAACTAAAGAGGATCCCTTTAGTATTCTCAATTGGTAGATTCTGTAATTTCGTCAAAAAATCCCCAGTATCCTTGATAAAGGAGGAGCTAGAATTAACATAGGGTCTCAGAGCCTTGTCTAAAAAAATAGATGCATTTGATAGTAGAGACCCCATGCCTGCCACAATAGGGTAGCCCGGAGGGGCAGTGGAACTCTTATGCACCTTGGGGAGAGTGTAAAGGACAGGGGTGATGTCCTCTGTATTTAAAAGGAACTGTGCAGTATCATTGTCAATAATACCCAATTTAACAGCTGTCTGTACACAAAATGTAATTTCCTTTTTGATTTTAAAAAAAGGATTATAATCCAACTTTTGATATACATCATTATCAGATAATTGGGTATAAATTTCATTAACATAGTACTGTTTATCTAGGAGCACTGTTGCTCCGCCCTTGTCGGCCCCTTTAATGACCAATGATTTATTGTTCCTAAGCTTATCTTAGGCTTGTTTCTCATTAACAGACAAACCACCCCTTTTATCCTTATTAACTTTATGAGTCTGAATGTGTTTGCAAAGTTCTAACACATCTCTCTCTACCAATTTCACAAATGTTTGTACCCCTGCATTAACTTGCGCTGGTGTTAAAGTGCTTTTTTTTGACAGACCCAAAATTTTCAGATTTAACTCCTGATTTTACATGCACACAGTAGAGGTCTGACCTCTAACACTACATTCAGAGATATCTGCAAAAAAACTTTTTAATTTGACTGATCTAAAGAAGTGGTACAAATCTTTACGTATTTCAAAAACATCAAAGTCCTGCTGTGGACAAAACGATAGTCCTTTATCAGCCCTTTTGAAAGGGATACCTGGCTGAGATTCATCAAGGTCTGCTGACACTGCGGGTCATCACCCGCTTCTCCTCTACCGATGACAATTTCTTCTTGGACTCCGCTGTTTTTCCTACCACAGTGGCACCTGCCCCCTCTGTGGCAGCGTGTACCTCCATGTCGGAGTCCCCCGATGCTGAACCGGATGAAGAGCCCTGGGTACTAATTTAGTCTTCTTCCGTTCCTGGATCACCCCTCTCAACTCGGTCAGCTGTAATTCAAAAGAGGAGGTAAGTTTGTCTAAATCTTCAGTTGACAGACTGTTAGCCAATTCCTTCTTCATACTTTCGATTTGATGATTTTGGCTCTCAATTTCCATCTGGAGATATTCCACAGTGAGAACCATCAAATCAAATGAACATTTATTCAGCACTCTTTCGAAACTTCTGGCAATACTCTATATTATCTTTCATAAGAGTAGGGCGAGTGCTCATGCGAAGTCCCATTGGGATACGTTTCACTCGATGATACTCCGCCAGAGTCACAGCATGCAATTCAAAAGCAACATGCTTCTTTTGTAAATATTCCAGCTTCTTACTGATTGATTGGGTGGGTGAGGATTTTAAAAAGTCTCTGGAACCACGGATCAATGTAGTAATCCGTGCAGCCTCCAAATCTGTGTATCCAAAGGTCTTTGGCGCTTTATCTTCAGCATTCTGTTCCATAGTTACTCAGTGCAAGGAATAGTGCAAAAACTTATAGCAAAACAAACCAAACATCCAGCACCTGAAAGTAACAAGGTGTGCAAGCTTCAGGAATACTGCACTGTACTCCACACAGTATAAAGTCACAAGAAAGAAGCAGCACCAACCAGTAGTTGGTTGGTCCTTTACACTCTCCCCAAGGTGCATAAGAGTTCCACTGCCCCTCCGGGCCGCCCTATTGTGGCAGGCATGGGGTCTCTACTATCAAATGCATCTATTTTTTTAGACAAGGCTCTGAGACCCTATGTTAATTCTAGCTCCTTTATCAAGGATACTGGGGATTTTTTGACGAAATTACAGAATCTACCAATTGAGAATACTAAAGGTATCCTCTTTAGTTTGGATGTTACTTCATTTTATACATCTATCACACATGAGGCTGGCATTGGTGCTGTAAGCAAAATGATGAGTCAGGATGAGAGATATAGTACCCAACACAGGGAATTTATTTTGCAACTATTGAGTATTATCCTGAGGTGTAATTATTTTCTTTTTGAAGATCATTATTATTTGCAGCTCCAAAGTACGGAAATTGGGTTCCAATGTCGCCCCTACATACGCCAATATATACATGAATATGTATGAGGAATATTTTGTTTATAATAATTCATTATTTCTACAATATGCTGCCACCTGGTGGCGCTATATAGACAATATCTTTGGCATATGGCTGGGCGACATTGGAACCCTGGAGGAATTTGTGGATGAACTTAACCCTGCTACTTGTCACATTAAATTTAAGCTGGTTTGTAGTGAGGAGAGTGTTGTTTTCCTTGACACCAGGGTACTTAAGAGTAACCAGGGTCTTGTAGTTGACCTACATAAGAAAGCAACGGACTGCAACACTCTTCTTCATTACAATAGTATGCATCCTCCATCTTTGATTAGGTCGCTCCCAAGGAGTCAATATCTGTAGGTCACAACCTAACCCAATTAAGGTTCCTAACACTAACCCCCGAAGATTCGCTTACCGGGAGAAGTCTTCATCCAAGCGGCAAGATGTCCTCAATGAAGCCTGCAGAAGTGGTCCTCCAGACAGGCAGAAGTGGTCCTCCAGACAGGCAGAAGTCTTCATCCAGACAGCATCTTCTATCTTCATCCTTCCGGTGCTGAGCGGGTCCATCTTTAAGACATCCGACGCAGAGCATCCTCTTCCAACGAAGTCTTCTTGCTGAATGAATATCTCTTTAAGTGATGTCATCCAAGATGGCGTCCCTTAGATTCCGATTTGCTTATAGAATTCTATCAGCCAATCGGAATTAAGGTAGAAAAAATCCTATTGGCTGATTGGATCAGCCAATAGGATTTTGCTCACATTCCATTGGCTGATTGGAACCAGAGCTAAACTGAGAGCTTCTAAGTAAGTTTTTAAATGTGATTTCCAGGAGGAGAGTAGGGACTTGAGCAAGAGACTCAGGCAAAGAGGCTATCCACGAGAGGTTGTATATAAGGCCCAATCTGAAGTAAAGAAAATGGATAGGGCATCTTTGCTCAGAGGTCCTCCAAGAAATAGAAAGCTTCTATTACCTAGTGCCAAACCTAAATTTGTCACCCAGTTTTCTAATCAGTACGGAGATGTTTGTAATATTATTGCTAAAAATCTCCCGATACTGATGGGTGACAAGAAATTGAGAGACAAGGTTGAGAATGGCTGTATGTTTGTAGCGAGACGAGCTGCCACGCTGGGAAACATACTGTCTCCAAGTCTGTTGAAAGAGCCATCTGTTAACAATTCATGGCTGACACATGAGGGTACCTACAGATGCGGCAGACGTACTTGCACCTCCTGTGACCACATCAGAATGGGTAGATCATTTGTATCTAGCCAGTCTGGTGAGACATTTAATACTAAAGGATGCATCAATTGTAGGAGTACTTACATAGTCTATCTTATACAGTGTACATGCTGTTCGAAATCCTATGTAGGAAGAACTACTAGGGATGTTGGTACAAGAATCAGGGAGCATTTATCCTATATCTCTGGTGAAAAACCGTGCTCGGCTCTTTCCAGGCATTTTTTGGATATTCATTATGGTGATGTAGCAACTTTCAAGTGGCAAGCGATAGAGCAAATTCCCAAGTCCCCTAGGGGAGGGGATAGACTGTCATCCCCGTGTAGACAGGAAACTTACTGGATATTTAAGCTAAATTGCTTGCTGCCAGTGGGTTTCAATTCTAAACATGACATTCTAAATTTTTGGCACAGATAAGTTAGTTACCATCTGTATTTAACATTCAAGTTTAAAATAAAAAGAGCCCTTGATTATTATTATACTGGTTGAATTTGAACTCCACATTAGTACTTTTTCAAGTACTGTGAATAATATGGTATCTATTGTGCTACATGACATTATACTGTGTAATATTATTATTTAGGATTTTTGTTTAGCTACATGGAGTATTTTTGACCTTACTATTATCTTTAGTTTGTTGGCTACGATTTGATATTTACTATCATATGCTGAATGCATACTCTCTCTGAGTGTGCTTATTATAGCAGTTAAATTTAGTCTATAAGATGACAATTTATTATTTAGTTTTGTAGCTTTCAATATAGGTTAGGTGGACTATCTAATGTAAATATAACCTACTGTGTCTATTTCATTTTGACAAACTGAACTGCTGTATTATATGTCTTTTTTTCTTTTTTTCTTTTTTAGGCACATTAAATCTGTACTGTTTAGTAAGCCATTAAGTGCTAATGATATTTTTGTTATTGAATATTTACTTTTTCACGAATCCTAGGTTTATGTATGAGTTAAAATTGTCTATAGGTTCTCATCTTATTTTTCAGCATTACATTTATGTGTTTGAAGGTGTTTATTACGTGGCATTTGTTATTAACCAATCATTGTGTTTTTAACCCTTTTTAAGGGCAGTTACATGTGTGCATAATTATGTCTATGATTACGGTCCTGTGTGACCGAAACCGGTCAGACGTTTCAGCTTGGCTGCGTTTTTGTCCTGTTTTTTGTCTCCAATTTTAAGCTATATGGATTAAAGTTTATTTCGTTTATGACAAGAGTGAGGATCAGTTATTTTTTCTCTTTTTCTTAAGTTTTTAAACAGTTTTATACTGGATTTTTATATCAGTATCTGTGCATCTTATTCTTTATAGTAGTGTCTATTACATGCAGTTATATCAAAATGAGTGTATACTGTCCCTTTAACGGCTTATAATACTTTCTATGGGATGCAAAATATTTATGGCAGCCAGACCCTAAAATATATAAAAACACTATGGCCTAGATTTAGAGTTCGGCGGTAGCCGTCAAAACCAGCGTTAGAGGCTCCTAACGCTGGTTTTGGGCGCCCGCTGGTATTTGGAGTCAGTGATTAAAGGGTCTAACGCTCACTTTTCAGCCGCGACTTTTCCATACCGCAGATCCCCCTACGCCATTTGCGTATCCTATGTTTTCAATGGGATCTTTCTAACTCCGGTATTTAGAGTCGTTTCTGAAGTGAGCGTTAGAGCTCTAACGACAAGATTCCAGCCGCCTGAAAATAGCAGGAGTTAAGAGCTTTCTGGCTAACGCCGGTTTATAAAGCTCTTAACTACTGTACCCTAAAGTACACTAACACCCATAAACTACCTATGTACCCCTAAACCGAGCTCCCCCCACATCGCCGCCACTCGATTAAAATTTTTAACCCCTAATCTGCCGACCGCCACCTACGTTATACTTATGTACCCCTAATCTGCTGCCCCTAACCCCGCCGACCCCTGTATTACATTTATTAACCCCTAACCTGCCCCCCACAACGTCGCCGCCAGCAACTTAAAATAATTAACCCCTAATCTTCCGACCGCAAATCGCCGCCACCTACGTTATCCCTATGTACCCCTAATCTGCTACCCCTAACACCGCCGACCCCTATATTATATTTATTAACCCCTAATCTGCCCCCCTCAACGTCGCCGACACCTGCCTACACTTATTAACCCCTAATCTGCCGAGCGGACCTGAGCGCTACTATAATAAAGTTATTAACCCCTAACCCGCCTCACTAACCCTATCATAAATAGTATTAACCCCTAATCTGCCCTCCCTAACATCGCCAACACCTAACTTCAATTATTAACCCCTAATCTTCCGATCGGAGCTCACCGCTATTCTAATAAATGTATTAACCCCTAAAGCTAAGTCTAACCCTAACACTAACACCCCCCTAACTTAAATATAATTTACATCTTACGAAATAAATCAACTCTTATTAAATAAATTAATCCTATTTAAAGCTAAATACTTACCTGTAAAATAAATCCTAATATAGCTACAGTATAAATTATAATTATATTATAGCTATTTTAGGATTAATATTTATTTTACAGGCAACTTTGTAATTATTTTAACCAGGTACAATAGCTATTAAATAGTTAAGAACTATTTAATAGCTAAAATAGTTAAAATAATAACAAATTTACCTGTAAAATAAATCCTAACCTAAGATATAATTAAACCTAACACTACCCTATCAATAAAATAATTAAATAAACTACCTACAATTACCTACAATTAACCTAACACTACACTATCAATAAATTAATTAAACACAATTGCTACAAATAAATACAATTAAATAAACTATCTAAAGTACAAAAAATAAAAAAGAACTAAGTTACAGAAAATAAAAAAATATTTACAAACATAAGAAAAATATTACAACAATTTTAAACTAATTACACCTACTCTAAGCCCCCTAATAAAATAACAAAGCCCCCCAAAATAAAAAATTCCCTACCCTATTCTAAATTAAAAAAGTTACAAGCTCTTTTACCTTACCAGCCCTGAACAGGGCCCTTTGCGGGGCATGCCCCAAGAAGTTCAGCTCTTTTGCCTGTAAAAAAAAACATACAATACCCCCCCCCAACATTACAACCCACCACCCACATACCCCTAATCTAACCCAAACCCCCCTTAAATAAACCTAACACTAAGCCCCTGAAGATCTTCCTACCTTGTCTTCACCATCCAGGTATCACCGATCCGTCCTGGCTCCAAGATCTTCATCCAACCCAAGGGGGGGTTGGCGATCCATAATCCGGTGCTGAAGAGGTCCAGAAGAGGCTCCAAAGTCTTCCTCCTATCCGGCAAGAAGAGGACATCCGGACCGGCAAACATCTTCTCCAAGCGGCATCTTCGATCTTCTTCCATCCGGTGCGGAGCGGGTCCATCTTGAAGCAGGCGACGCGGATCCATCCTCTTCTTCCGATGTCTCCCGACTAATGACGGTTCCTTTAAGGGACGTCATCCAAGATGGCGTCCCTCGAATTCCGATTGGCTGATAGGATTCTATCAGCCAATCGGAATTAAGGTAGGAATTTTCTGATTGGCTGATGGAATCAGCCAATCAGAATCTAGTTCAATCCGATTGGCCGATCCAATCAGCCAATCAGATTGAGCTCGCATTCTATTGGCTGATCGGAACAGCCAATAGAATGCGAGCTCAATCTGATTGGCTGATTGGATCAGCCAATCGGATTGAACTAGATTCTGATTGGCTGATTCCATCAGCCAATCAGAAAATTCCTACCTTAATTCCGATTGGCTGATAGAATCCTATCAGCCAATCGGAATTCGAGGGACGCCATCTTGGATGACGTCCCTTAAAGGAACCGTCATTAGTCGGGAGACATCGGAAGAAGAGGATGGATCCGCGTCGCCTGCTTCAAGATGGACCCGCTCCGCACCGGATGGAAGAAGATCGAAGATGCCGCTTGGAGAAGATGTTTGCCGGTCCGGATGTCCTCTTCTTGCCGGATAGGAGGAAGACTTTGGAGCACCGGATTATGGATCGCCAACCCCCGCTTGGGTTGGATGAAGATCTTGGAGCCAGGACGGATCGGTGATACCTGGATGGTGAAGACAAGGTAGGAAGATCTTCAGGGGATTAGTGTTAGGTTTATTTAAGGGGGGTTTGGGTTAGATTAGGGGTATGTGGGTGGTGGGTTGTAATGTTGGGGGGGGGGTATTGTATGTTTTTTTTTACAGGCAAAAGAGCTGAAATTCTAAGGGGCATGCCCCGCAAAGGGCCCTGTTCAGGGCTGGTAAGGTAAAAGAGCTTGTAACTTTTTTAATTTAGAATAGGGTAGGGAATTTTTTATTTTGGGGGGCTTTGTTATTTTATTAGGGGGCTTAGAGTAGGTGTAATTAGTTTAAAATTGTTGTAATATTTTTCTTATGTTTGTAAATATTTTTTTATTTTCTGTAACTTAGTTCTTTTTTATTTTTTGTACTTTAGCTAGTTTATTTAATTGTATTTATTTGTAGCAATTGTGTTTAATTAATTTATTGATAGTGTAGTGTTAGGTTAATTGTAGGTAATTGTAGGTAGTTTATTTAATTATTTTATTGATAGGGTAGTGTTAGGTTTAATTATAACTTAGGTTAGGATTTATTTTACAGGTAAATTTGTTATTATTTTAACTAGGTAAGCTATTAAATAGTTAATAACTATTTAATAGCTATTGTACCTGGTTAAAATAAATACAAAGTTGCCTGTAAAATAAATATTAATCCTAAAATAGCTATAATATAAATATAATTTATATTGTAGCTATATTAGGATTTATTTTACAGGTAAGTATTTAGCTTTAAATAGGAATAAGTTATTTAATAAGAGTTAATTTATTTCGTTAGATAAAAATTATATTTAACTTAGGGGGGTGTTAGTGTTAGGGTTAGACTTAGCTTTAGGGGTTAATACATTTATTAGAATAGCGGTGAGCTCCGGTCGGCAGATTAGGGGTTAATAATTGAAGGTAGGTGTCGGCGATGTTAGGGAGGGCAGATTAGGGGTTAATACTATTTATGATAGGGTTAGTGAGGCGGATTAGGGGTTAATAACTTTATTATAGTAGCGCTCAGGTCCGCTCGGCAGATTAGGGGTTAATAAGTGTAGGCAGGTGTCGGCGACGTTGAGGGGGGCAGATTAGGGGTTAATAAATATAATATAGGGGTCGGCGATGTTAGGGCAGCAGATTAGGGGTACATAGGGATAACGTAGGTTGCGGCGGTTTACGGAGCGGCAGATTAGGGGTTTAAAAAAATATGCAGGGGTCAGCGATAGCGTGGGCGGCAGATTAGGGGTTAATAAGTGTAAGGTTAGGGGTGTTTAGACTCGGGGTACATGTTAGAGTGTTAGGTGCAGACGTAGGAAGTGTTTCCCCATAGGAAGCAATGGGGCTGCGTTAGGAGCTGAACGCTGCTTTTTTGCAGGTGTTAGGTTTTTTTTCAGCTCAAACAGCCCCATTGTTTCCTATGGGAGAATCGTGCACGAGCACGTTTTTGATGCCGGCCGCGTCCGTAAGCAACTCTGGTATCGAGAGTTGCATTTGCGGTAAAAATGCTCTACGCTCCTTTTTTGGAGCCTAACGCAGCATTTGTTTGAACTCTCGATACCAGAGTTAAATTTATGGTGCGGCCAGAAAAAAACCCGCGGAGCGTTAACAGCCCTTTTACCGCCGAACTCCAAATCTAGGCCTATCTGTGGTATTGTAAATCACATAAGAGTGTGACTGAAATATCTCCACTTGCAGGACAAAATTCCCATTAACTGATTATGATGTTAAAGGACACTATATACCTTATGCTTTTGTGGACCGCTGCTTCTTAACTTCCGCTTCAGGTGGAACTGAAGCGGATTGGGTCGGAACTTGAACTACTTTATTAAAATATAATACACATAGATATTTTGTGTATACTGACAAACATTACCACACGTCATCTGAGTTTCAAATGCCAATACAAATGTATATTTTTTCTATCTTTAAAAACATTCAAGACCATTTATAGCTATAGAAGAGGAAAGACGAAAATAGGCACATTGTTACCCACAAATAGGGTTGCCAACTGTCGTCACAAAAATACTGGACAATCTGTTAGTGACTGGGCACAATGCTAGGTGGTGGTCATGCAATGCTCTCCTAAAAGCTCTACCTTAGCCCCACTCTAAATCCCACAAGGTATATTTTTCATAACCTAACAGTAATTGTACCCCTTCACTGCCCCACTCTAAATCCCACAAGATATATTTATCATAACCTAGCAGTAATTGTACCCCTTCACTGCCCCACTCTAAATCCCACAAGATATATTTATCATAACCTAGCAGTAATTGTACCCCTTCACTGTCAGTGGCATTCAAATCTCTCTGTTCCAATCAGCCAATAGAATGCAAGCTCAATCCTATTAGCTGATTGCATCAGCCAATAGGATTTTTTCTACCTTAATTTCGATTGACTGATAGAATTCTATCAGCCAATCGGAATTGAAGGGACGCCATCTTGGATGACATAATTTAAAGGAACCTTCATTCCTCAGTTGGACTTCGTTTGAAGAGGATGCTCTGCATTGGCTGGGTTGAAGATGGACCCGCTCGGCGCCGGAAGGATGAAGATAGAAGATGCCGTCTGGATGAAGACTTCTGCCTGTCTGGAGGACCTCTTCTGCCCGGATTCGATGAAGACTTCTGCCCGTCTGGAGGAACACTTCGTCCAGCTTCGTAGAGGACTTCAGCCCGGTTGGGTGAAGACGTCTCAAGGTCGGGTGATCTTCAAGGGGTTAGTGTTAGGTTTTATTAAGGGGGGATTGGGTGTGTTTTAGAGTAGGGTTGGGTGTGTACGTGGTGGGTTGTAATGTTGGGGGGGTATTGTAATTTTTTTTACAGGTAAAAGAGCTGATTACTTTGGGGCAATGCCCCGCAAAAGGCCCTTTTAAGGGCTATTTGTAATTTAGTATAGGGTAGGGATTTTTATTATTTTGGGGGGCTTTTTTATTTTATTAGGGGGATTAGATTAGGTGTAATTAGTTTAAAAAACTTGTAATTATTTTATTATTTTCTGTAATTTAGTGTTTATTTTTTTTGTACTTTAGTTTATTTTTTTTAATTGTAATTAATTTAATTTATTTGTAGTTAATGTAGGTAATTAATTTAATTATAGTGTAGTGTTAGGTGTAATTGTAACTTAGGTTAGGTTTTATTTTACAGGTACTTTTGTATTTATTTTAACCAGATAGCTATTAAATAGTTAATAACTATTTAATAACTATTGTACCTAGTTAAAATAAATACAAAGTTGCCTGTAAAATAAAAATAAACCCTAAACTAGATACAATGTAATTATTAGTTATATTGTTGCTAGCTTAGGGTTTATTTTATAGGTAAGTATTTAGTTTTAAATAGGAATAATTTATTTAATTGTAGTTATTTTATTTATATTTATTTAAATAATATTTAAGTTAGGGGGTGTTAGGTTTAGGGGTTAATAACTTTATTATAGTGGCGGCGACGTTGGGGGCGGCAGATTAGGGGTTAATAAGTGTAGGTAGGTTGCGGCGATGTTAGGGGCAGCAGATTAGGGGTTCATAGGTATAATGTAGGTGGCAGCTGTGTCCGGAGCGGCAGTTTAGGGGTTAATAAGAATAATGTAGGTGTTGGCGATGTTGGGGCGGCAGATTAGGGGTTAATAAGTGTAATATTAGGGGTGTTTAGACTCGGGGTTCATGTTAGGTGTAGACATAATTTTTCTTTCCCCATAGGAATCAATTGGGCTGCGTTAGGAGCTGAACGCTGCTTTTTTGCAGGTGTTAGGTTTTTTTTCAGCCGGCTCTGACCCATTGATTCCTATGGGGAAATCGTGTACGAGCACGTTTAGCCAGCTCACCGCTACTGTAAGCAGCGCTTGTATTACAGTGAGATGTGGAGCTAAATTTTGCTCTCCGCTCACTTTTCTGCAGCTAACGCCAGGTTTCAGAAAACCTGTAATACCAGCGTTGTTTGTAGGTGAGCGGTTACTGAAAACTGCTCATTAGCAGTGCACCGCAAGCCTTACCAACAAAAACTCGTAATCTAGCCGAAAGTACGGGAGATACAGCTTCACATGTTTGGCACAATACTTACGCTTGGATGCTTTCCAACCTTTTATTGTCTTTATGTTGTCTTGTTTTTTATTTTATCTTCTTGATTTTTTTTTTCTTTTCTTTTCTTTTCTTTATATTGTAATGTTTTGAAATTATTTTTTTGATGGTGTTATTCATCCCAGTGGAACTCTATGGGCTCCATTTATGAAGCAGCCAATGCTCCTTATCTTGTTCACCACAGGTGGCGGAGTGAAATCATCCCGATCCAATATGATTGGGATGATTAACAGCCCCTGCTGGCGGCCGCCAGTGAGCAGGGGGCGGCATTGTACAAGCATTTCACTAGAAATGCTTGTGCAATGCTAAATGCTGACAGTGTATGCGTATATCGTATTAGCTATAGCGAATCATGTCCGCTCGACATTTATTAAATCTACCCCATTGTATGTATCAGCACGTGAACAGCTGTAAGTAGAATGCAGATCTATTTATTATAATGGAGCAGAATTCCTTGACAAGGGATATTTACAAATTGATATGAATTTCACAATTTGTAGGCTGTAAAAGTTTTTTTCACCATTTTCATTAAAAGGTTTTATTGAACCAATGAAACATTTTGGTCAATCATTGCAAATTGCACTTTAAGCGCTAGATTACAAGTGGAGTGCTAAATATCGCTTTACAAGTTTACAGCAATGTGAATGCGAGCGCAGTGATTGCAGCAATAATAAATATAGATGTATATGATTATGTACATAAATAGATTTATGTGCTAATGTGTATATATATATGTATGTATTATGTACCTACAAAATACTGCCTAGTGCAGTTATGTTATTAAAAAATAAAAATGGTACAATTTTGGAGGCATTTTGGAGCATATTTATAAAATTAACCTGAGATCTGATCTCTGGTTAATTTTATAAGCGCTAATTGCTACCGTGAGCTTGCAGCGGCAATAACCAGCCACTTGTAATGGTATTTATCACACACCCGCAAATGAGCAAACTTGCCTGTTTTGCAGGCACTTGATAAATTAGCACTCCACTAGTAATCTAGCCCTAAATGTCTTTTTGGCTTCTAGTTTGGACTAATATGCAAAATCTCTAAGGTAAATTTACTTTAAGCCTCTGAAACTACTAATAAAATGGAGAGATGAAAATGCTATAGTGAAAGTTGCTCAGGGTTCTATATCTTTTGCATGTAAGTTTAGGAGCCCACCTGTCTAGGATACTATATTTTGTATTTTGCTGGATTGTGAAGTGTTGGGAATTCTGGTCCTCCTTCTGCACCTCTTCCTTCCCCATAATTGTTTGTTTCAGAAAGGACCTACTAAAATAAAATTAAAAAATGCCGTACAACACACCCAGCCAAGCCCCTGACTGCCTTGGCTTTGTAATCAGTAGGTCAAACACACCAAACCCATGACCCACCATAACTGTGTCCCACAGACAACTACTAGGCCCAACCCCTGCCAAGTCTGCACCCAACTTCCCAACCCCAGATGCTAGCCAGAAAATGTTAAGAGATATTATATTATTAGCTCTCTATCGGCTAGATTACGAGTTGTGCGTTAAGGTAAAAAAGCAGCGTTAACAGTTCCTAACACTGCTTTTTTACGCCCGCTGCTATTACGGGTCTTGCAGGTATAAGTGTACCGCACACTTTGTTGGCCTTACCGCAAATCGACTAACGTAAAGTTTGTAAAGCCTTTTTTCTATGGGACTTCCATAGCGCTGGTATTACGAGTTTGTCTTGGGAGGCCAAAAAGTGAGTGGTACAGCCTCAACTGACAAGATTCGTAATGCATTTTAAAGTCAGTAGTTATGAGTTTTACACTACAATGCCGTAGCATAAAACTCATAACTAAAGTGCTAAAAAGTACACTAAGTCCCATAAAATACCTATTAAACCCTAAACCGAGGCCCTCCCGCATCGCAAATACTAAAATAAAATTTTTAACCCCTAATCTGCCGCTCCGGACATCGTCGCAACCTACATTATATTTATTAACCCCTAATCTGCTACCCCAACATCGCCGACACCTACATTATATTTATTAACCACTAATCGCCTGCCCCAACGTTGCCACCACTATATTAAATGTATTAACCCCTAAATCTAAGTCTAACCCTAACACCCCCTAACAAATATAATTTAAATAAATCTAAATAAAATTCCTATCATTACCTAAATAATTCCTATTTAAAACTAATACCTATAAAATAAACATTAAGCTAGCTACAATATAACTAATAGTTACATTGTAGCTAGCTTAGGATTTATTTTTATTTTACAGGCAAGTTTGTATTTATTTTAACTAGGTAGAAAAGTTACTAAATAGTTATGAACTATTTACTAACTACCTAGCTAAAATAAATACAAATTTACTTGTAAAATAAAACCTAACCTAAGTTACAATAACACCTAACCTTACACTATAATTAAATCAATTCGCTACATTAAATTCAATTAAATAAATTAAGTTAAATTAGCTAAATCACAAAAAAACACAAAATTACAGAAAATAAAAAACAAATTACAGATCTTTAAACTAATTACACCTAATCTAATAGCCCTATCAAAATAAAAAAAGCCCACCCAAAATAAAAAATAATCCTAGCCTAAAATACCAATAGCCCTTAAAAGGGCCTTTTGCGGGGCATTGCCCCAAAGAAATCAGCTCTTTTACCTGTAAAAAGAAATACAAACAACCCCCCAACAGTAAAACCCACCACCCACACAACCAACCCCCCAAATAAAAGCCTAACTAAAAAAACTAAGCTTCCCATTGCCCTGAAAAGGGTATTTGGATGGGCATTGCCCTTAAAAGGGCATTTAGCTCTATTGCGGCCCAAAGCCCTAACCTAAAAAATAAACCCACCCAATACACCCTTAAAAAATCCTAAAACTAACCCCTGAATATTCACTTACCGGGAGAAGTCTTCATCCAAGCGGCAAGATGTCCTCAACGAAGCCGGCAGAAGTGATCCTCCAGATGGGCAGAAGTGGTCCTCCAGACGGCCAGAAGTCTTCATCCAGACAGCATCTTCTATCTTCATCCATCCGGCGCTGAGCGGCTCTATCTTCAAGACATCCAGCGCGGAGCATCCTCTTCCAACTGCGTCTTCTTGCAGAATGAATATCTCTTTAAGTGACGTTATCCAAGATGGCAAAAAAAGAGAAATGGCGCCTCCTAGTGTAGCCAATATGTCAAAGACAATTTTCATATGGTGAAATAATACTCACAAATTGTTATGGCAAAGGTAATGCCTAGGTAGACGATCCAGGAACTCAACAGTGTCCCAGTGTATTGTGCACCAATGCAAGGGCAGCTCCTCCTGGAATCAAGATCGGATTCTGCAGTCTGAAAATGGGAAAAATAAAGAGGGAGACTCCTAGTGCAGATCAATTAGGTGTAACAAACCCACTAGCTGTTCCCAACAGGTGGATACTCACAAGGTGTGATGCACACTATAGTGCAAATGAAGCATACTGGGTATATTGTAGTGGCCCAGTGCACATATGAACCAAGGTTGTTCTCTGCTCCAATGGGTAAGTGCTTCTGGCAGCAAATGATTCAAGGGAGACTCCAGTATATTAAAATAAAGAATTACTTTATAAAAAGATATTAAAAACAATTACAGATTTTGAAGAATAAAAATGTCTGAGAAACAGCCTGGTTAGCGCTGAGAAACGCGTAGCGTGTTGTACTGATTATATTTTTATTCTTCAAAATCTGTAATTGTTTTTAATATCTTTTTATTAAGTAATTCTTTATTTTAATATACTGGAGTCTCCCTTGTATCATTTGCTGCCAGAAGCACTTACCCATTGGAGCAGAGAACAACCTTGGTTCATATGTGCACTGGGCCACTACAATATACCCAGTATGCTTCATTTGCACTATAGTGTGCATCACACCTTGTGAGTATCCACCTGTTGGGAACAGCTAGTGGGTTTGTTACACCTAATGATCTGCACTAGAAGTCGCCCTCTTTATTTTTCCCAGTTATCCAAGATGGCGCCCCTTAGATTCCGATCGGCTGATAGAATTCTATCAGCCAATCGTAATTTTGGTAGAAAAAATCCTATTGGCTGATGCAATCAGCCAATAGGGTTGAACTTCAATCCTATTGACTGATCCAATAGATTCAGCTTGCAATCTATTGGCTGATTGGAACAGCCAATAGAATGCCAGCTCAATCCTATTGGCTGATTGCATCAGCAAATAGGATTTTTTCTACCTTAATTCCGATTGGCTGATAGAATTCTATCAGCCAATCGGAATCTAAAGGATGCCATCTTAGATTATGTCACTTAAAGAGATATTCATTCTGCAAGAAGACGCCATTGGAAGAGGATGCTCCACGCCGTATGTCTTGAAGATGGAGCCGCTCTGCGATGGATGGATGAAGATAAAAGATGCCGTCTGGATGAAGACTTCTGCCCATCTGGAGGACCACTTCTGCCGGCTTTGTTTAGGACATCTTGCTGCTTGGATGAAGACTTCTCCCGGTAAGTGAATATCTTCGGGCTTAGTGTTAGGATTTATTAAGGGTGTATTGGGTGGGTTTATTTTTTAGGTCAGGGCTTTGGGCTGCAATAGAGCTAAATGCCCTTTTAAGGACAATGCCCATCCAAATGCCCTTTTCAGGGAATGGGGAGCTTAGGTTTTTTTAGTTAGACTTTTATTTGGTGGGTTGGTTGTGTGGGTGGTGGGTTTTACTGTTGGGGGGGGGGTGTTTGTATTTTTTTTTACAGGAAAAAGAGCCGATTTCTTTGGGGCAATGCCCCGCAAAAGGCCCTTTTAAGGGCTATTGGTAGTTTAGTTTAGGCTAGGGTTTTTTTTATTTTGGGGGGGATTTTTTATTTTGATAGGGCTATTAGATTAGGTGTAATTAGTTTAAAGATCTGTAATTTGTTTTTTATTTTCTGTAATTTAGTGTTTGTTTTTTGTAATTTAGCTAATTTTATTTAATTTATTTGATTGTATTTAATGTAGGGAATTTATTTAATTATAGTGTAAGGTTAGGTGTTAGTGCAACTTAGGTTAGGTTTTATTTTACAGGTAAATTTTTATTTATTTTAGCTAGGTAGTTATTAAATAGTTAATAACTATTTAGTAACTATTCTACCTAGTTAAAATAAATACAAACTTGCCTGTAAAATAAAAATAAACCCTAAGCTGCCTACAATGTAACTATTAGTTATATTTTAGCTAGCTTAGGGTTTATTTTATAGGTAAGTATTTAGTTTTAAATAGGAATAATTTAGGTAATGATATTAATTTTATTTAGATTTATTTTAATTATATTTGTTAGGGGATGTTAGGGTTAGACTTAGATTTAGGGGTTAATAAATATAATATAGTGGCTGCGACGTTGGGGGCGGCAGATAAGGGGTTAATAAGTATAATGTAGGTGTCAGCGATGTCGGGGGCGGCAGATTAGGGGGTTAATAAGTGTAAGATTAGACGATGACTTAAAGGGACAGTTTACTCAAAATTTTTCTCCCCTTTAATTTGTTCCCAATGATCCACTTTACCTGCTGGAGTGTATTAAATTGTTTACAAGTAGCTCCTTTACCCTTTTATTGGCATTTGAAATAGTTGATTTAGCATGTGGTATTCCCACATATTCTGAAAGTTTGTGGCCGCAGGTCCAAGCTATAGATAAGCTTTGTAAACACAGACAGCAGAAGAGATTACACTCCCAGTAGGATATAGCAGAGATAAGGTAATAAAATGTTGATTTTCCATTGTTCTCGCCAAGTACTGGTGATTGTTTTATGGACAGATATAAAATAAAGAAACATGTATATGTACACATGGTGATAAAGTAATGAGATCTGATTATACCTACAAGCTCAACCCATTTTATTAGGTTGTGGCTTTAATATACACAAATAACCCTTAAAATACTAATTTTCATACATATTTTGCTCTGCAGTTGGTAAAAAAAAGCAATTGTAAACACATTAAGGGAAAAACTATTTTACAGTATACTGTCCCTTTAAGCAGTGCTGGTATTGGAGTGAGGTATGGAGCACAATTTTGCTCTAAGCTCACTTCTTGCTGTTAACGCCGGGTTTGTAAAAAGCCGTAATACCAGCGCTGCAGGTAAGTGAGCGGTGAGAAAACACTGCACGTTAGCACTGCACAGCTCATAACGCAAGACTGGTAATCTAGGCGTATGTTTGTCTTTTAGGAGTAGTTAGAGATGCGACTTAGCTGTTATTTACATCAATGCCACATATTTATTTATTTTTTTATGATTCCGGCCATGAATTCAAGTAAAGGCTATGGGGTAGATTTAACTAGGGCCAAATGGCCCTTTTTTCTGCTACCTCTGAGGCTGCGGTCTTTAATCCACCCGATCCTATACGATCGGGCTGATTGACACCCCCTGCTAGCGGCCGCAAAACTTCAGGGGGCGTGGTTGCAAAAGCAGTTCACAAGAACTGCTTGTGCAATGATAAATTCCAACAGTGTATGCTTTTGGCATTTATCGATGTGCGGCGGACATGATACGCTACATCGTATCATGTCCGCTCGCACTTTAATAAATCGGCCCCTATAGTATGACTGCAGCATCTTTTGTGGGAATCCATATCTGAAATCCATTATCATTTTAAATCAATAGCAACAGCTTTAGTTTGGGACTTGTGTCTCATAGTCCATTTAAAGGCACATGATTAAGGGGTGAGCCCTGCAACGTTTTTTATTCTCTTGTCCTAATAAAGACTTTGATACTGGTGCTGCTGCTTCATTGGACTTTTTGAGTACATTTAAAGGGACACTAAACCCAAATGTTTTCTTTCATGATTCAGATAGAGCATGTCATTTTAAGCAACTTTCTAATTTACTTCTATTATCAATTTATCTTTGTTCTCTTGGTATCTTTATTTAAAAAGCAGGAATGTAAAGCTTAGGAGCCGGCCCATTTTTAGTTCAGAACTTGGATTATGCTTGCTTATTGGTGGCTAAATGTAGCCACCAATAAGCTAGCTCTATCCAGTGTGGAAAAATGAGCCGGCTCCTAAGCTTTACATTCCTGCTTTTTAAATAAAGATACCAAGAGAACGAAGACAAATTGATAATAGAAGTAAATTAGAAAGTTGCTAAAAGATTATGTGCTCTATCTGAATCAAGAAATAAAACATGTGGGTTTAGTGTGGCTTTAACAAACTACTGGGTAATTTACAGCCCCAGGAACCCTAATTCTAAATTGTCTATCACATCACTAGGACACTGTGCATGAAGTCATGTGACATGTATTGTTTTTTTTCCTATAGGTTTGGAAGCATCACAGGAAGACTGTACACTGAAAGCAGAAAGCAACACAGTTTATGCGCAATATGACCATACGGCCGTGCTAAACTGTACGTCCTGTACCAGAGGGACTTGGGAATCAAGACTTCCGAAGATTAGTACAAGTGAAGGACAAAACTGGTTTTCAGCTGAAGTACTTGTTAATGACTGGGAAATCAACAATATCAGTTGTTTAGAAGTAGATAATTATGTGAATTTTAAGCAAATTCAAGTTATAGCTTATGGTACGTTCTTTAAGTATGTCCTATGATAATAGCAAACAAAGTGATAATACAATATACAGTAATTATGCCATGAGTTGTTACAATCCTCTAGCTCTTATTATTGCACACTGTACTGTCTGGCTAGCTATATATCTATATTTATTTATCTATTTACTACAATTGTCCCCTTTTTATCTATATCTATACATTACATCATTTTCTCTTTCCTGGAGTCTGCCTTTTTATCTCATTCATCAGGCAGAGTAATTGCCTATTGAACCAGTGAAATAGCTTATTAAAACTATCTTATAGATAAGACAGACAGAAGATACAAATTATATATTTTTTTTAATCAGCACAATATTTGAGATATTGAGAGACAAATTTTAGGTCTAAAGCATAAATATATGCGTGTGTTTGTGTGTGTATGTGTGTGTGTGTGGGAGGGATATGTACCAATGTTTATATGGTTGTGTTTGTGTGTGGGGGGATATGTACCAATGCTTATATAGATGTGTGTGTGGTACATAACCCCCACACACACACACACACACATCTATATAAGCATTGGTACATATCCCCCCACACACAAACACAACCATATAAACATTGGTACATATCCCCCCACACACAAACACAACCATATAAACATTGGTACATATCCCCCCACACACAAACACAACCATATAAACATTGGTACATATCCCCCCACACACAAACACAACCATATAAACATTGGTACATACCCCCCCACACACACAAACACAACCATATAAACATTGGTACATACCCCCACACACACAAACACAACCATATAAACATTAGTACATATCCCCCCCACACATTCATATAAACATTGGTACATACCCCCCCACACACACATTTATATAAGCATTGGTACATATCCCCACACACACATCTATATAAGCATTGGTACATATCCCCACACACAAACACAACCATATAAACATTGGTACATACCCCCACACACACACACAAACACAACCATATAAACATTGGTACATACCCCCCCACACACACACAAACACAACCATATAAACATTGGTACATACCCCCACACACACACAAACACATCCATATAAACATTGGTACATATCTTCCCCCCACACACATCTATATAAACATCAGTACATATCCCCCCTCCCCACACACACACACATCTATATAAAGATCCACACACACACACACATCCATATAAACATTGGTACATATCCCCCCACACATCCATATAAACATTGGTACATACCCCCCCCCCCCCACACACACATCCATATAAACATTGGTACATATCTTCCCCCCACACACATCTATATAAACATCAGTACATATCCCCCCTCCCCACACACACACACATCTATATAAAGATCCACACACACACACACATCCATATAAACATTGGTACATATCCCCCCACACACCCATATAAACATTGGTACATACCCCCCAACACAGACACACAAACACATCCATATAAACATTGGTACATATCCCCCCCCCCCCCCCACACACACACATCCATATAAACATTGGTACATACCCCCCCCCCCCCACACACACACAGCTATTTAAGCATTAGTATATAGCCCCACACACAAACACATCCATATAAACATTAGTACAAATCCCCCCCAGACACACACGTCCATATAAACATTGGTACATATCTCCCCACACACACACATCCATATAACATTGGTACATATCCCCCCCACACACACACATCCATATAACATTGGTACATATCCCCCCCACACACACACATCCATATAAACATTGGTACATATCTCCCCACACACACACATCCATATAAATTGGTACATATCTCCCCATACACACACATCCATATAAACATTGGTACATATCTCCCCACACACACACATCCATATAAATTGGTACATATCTCCCCACACACATCCATATAAACATTGGTACATACCCCCCCCACACACACACACACACACACATCCATATGAACATTGGTACATACCCCCCCACACACACATCCATATAAACATTTGTGTGTGGGGAGATGTACCAATGTTTATATGGTTGTGTTTGTGTGTGTGTGTGGGGATATGTACCAATGTTTATATGGTTGTGTTTGTGTGTGTGTGTGGGGATATGTACCAATGTTTATATGGATGTGTGTGGGGATATGTACCAATGTTTATATGGTTGTGTGTGTGTGGGGTGATATGTACCAATGTTTATATGGATATGTTTGTGTGGTACATACCCCCCCCACACACACACACATCTATATAAGCATTGGTACATATCCCCACACACAAACACAACCATATAAACATTGGTACATACCCCCCCCCACACACACACACAAACACAACCATATAACATTGGTACATATCCCCCCCCCACACAAACACAACCAAATAAACATTGGTACATACCCCCCACACACACACACAAACACATCCATATAAATTAGAAATGAAAAAGAGGCCGCCACATAGTGTGATATTGTTGAATCTAAGTCGGAGTGAATACAATCAAAAGGCTTACCGAAAGGATATGCACCGTACTGTGACCGGTGCTATCGGGCAGACTAACACTCTCAGTGGTTAGCACACTGGTGGGTCGATGGTATGCAGCGTCTGGACCAAGACAGGTGAATCTCTGTATGGCTCTGATAGAAGTGAGCAAACTTCTTGTGAAGAATTGTATTGCAGGCTGCAGTGAAAGTCAATTCTGTCAACTCTTTCAGAGTTAAAATAAAAAGGACAACTTCTGTGGAAAAGAAGATTGTGAGAAACTTCTCAAATCAACTGCCAAAAAGAAAAATTGCTCATTTTACAGACATAAAAAAGCATTATACAGTTTACAGAATAATCCAAATATTGTAATTCGCGATGCGGATAAGGGAGGGGGCATTATAATTCAGGATTATAAAGATTACACCAAAGAAGCAGAAAGAATCCTAGGAGATAACAATTATTATCAAACTTTCCAGAGATCCCACTCCCCTTTTCTCACAAACCTATCAAAAATTAATAGGGAAGGGATCACTACAGGGAATATTAAACAAAGAAGAAAGAGAATTTTTGAAAACAGATAATCCCATTATCGCGCACTATTACCATCTCCCCAAAATCCATAAGGATAAAAATAACCCTCCTGGGCGTCCAATTATAGCTGGGATAGGCAATCTAACTTACAATTTATCATTTTATATAGATTAATTTTTACAGAAATTTGTAACAACACTTCCGTCTTATATCAGGGATAGCACCCATCTTTTACAACTATTACAAGACCTGACCCTCACAAACACTAAGAAACTTTGGATTACATGTGACGTCAGTTCTTTATGTTCAAATATTATCCACGATCTTGGAGTGGCGGCAGTATCTCATTTTTTAGAACAGGACCCGTATTTACCCAAAGAGCAAAGAGCATATATTTTAGAATGCATTAAGTACATTTTACAACACAACTATTTTCTTTATTTAGACCGTTTTTATTTACAAATCAAGGGGACGGCCATGGGTACCAGGTTCGCCCCAAGTTTCGCCAATCTCTTTATGGGATTATTTGAGGAGGTTTACATTTACCATGCGGACCTTGGGGCGAGCCTGGTATTCTATGGCCGTTACGTAGACAATCTGATATTTATTTGGGATGGGAGTCTGGAATCAGCAGAATTATTCATCACACGACTCAACAATAATGACATGGGAATTAATTTCACGTCCAATATACAATCTGAATCAATAGAGTATTTAGATCTGGTACTCAGTTGGGGACCCGATCAGACCATAACGTCCAAAACGTTCTTTAAGGATGTAGATAGCAACAGCTATCTAGAATACTACAGTAATCATCATAGAAGTCGGATTAATAATGTCCCTTACAGTCAGTTCAGACACATTAGGAGGAACTGTTCGGATTACAAAACTTTTCTAGAACAAATCAGGGAAATACTATGTTTATCACTCAATATAACAATAGTTTCCAAAAAATACAACGGATAATTTATAAACATAAATCCAAAGGGATCCCATACTAAGAAACATTGTACAGGATAGGCCAAGGATTGTTTACAAGAGAGCCCCTACCTTAAGAAGTAGATTAGCACCGAGCAAAATAGTCAAACATACCAACAACAATCCAAAAACATTACTAAACTCAAGAAAGCTATTTTTGGTTTACAGGGAGTATATAAATGTTGAAAAACTGGATGTAACTCTTGTCAATACATCAAATCTGGCACAAAACTTTTCAAGTCTCATACCACTGGAGACACGTTTCCCATTCAGGGCTTTTATAATTGCAACACTTCTTTTGTTGTATACCTTTTAGAGTGTATATGCGGCCTGCAATATGTAGGCCGCACCTCTAGGAAGGTCAAAACAAGGTGGGGGGAACACTATCGTAACTGTAAAAATTGTAAGAAAATGAAAGTTAAACATAGTGTCCCTACCCATTGTCTAACAAAGCATCAGGGCAACCCTCATATTTTCAAATACATTCCTATAGATTTCATTCCCAAGTCATCAGACTATAATAGAATTAATAAACTCAGACAACGGGAAACCTTTTGGATATTTAAGTTGAAAACACTGTTTCCTGAAGGTTTAAACGCCAACTTAGACCTAGCAGCCTCCAATTAAATCAGACGGACCAATTAGTTTCTTATCAACTAATATTCCATTCGTTTTTCTCCATCCTTTTCCTCTCTATCACGATTTTCCCATTTTCTACCCCCTTCCCGTTCCCTCTCCCCCTATCCTTGACATCAAACAGCAGTTTCTCCAACATTGGTGTGTCCGGTCCACGGCGTCATCCTTACTTGTGGGATATTCTCTTCCCCAACAGGAAATGGCAAAGAGTCCCAGCAAAGCTGGTCACATGATCCCTCCTAGGCTCCGCCCACCCCAGTCATTCTCTTTGCCGTTGCACAGGCAACATCTCCACGGAGATGGTTAAGAGTTTTTTGGTGTTTAAATGTAGTTTTTATTCTTCTATCAAGTGTTTGTTATTTTAAAATAGTGCTGGTATGTACTATTTACTCTGAAACAGAAAAGGATGAAGATTTCTGTTTGTAAGAGGAAGATGATTTTAGCAGACAGTAACTAAAATCGGTTGCTGTTTCCACATAGGACTGTTGAGATGAAGTAACTTCAGTTGGGGGAAACAGTTAGCAGACTTTTCTGCTTAAGGTATGACTAGCCATATTTCTAACAAGACTGTGTAATGCTGGAAGGCTGTCATTTCCCCTCATGGCGACCGGTAAGCCATTTTCTTAGTCAAAAACAAACAGAATAAAGGGCTTATTATGGGCTAAAAAACTGGTAGACATTTTTATGGGCTAAATCGATTGCTTTATTTGTGCATATTATTCAGATTTAGGCTAATAATTGGCATTTATAATCTTGGGGAACGTTTATAAAACGGCAGGCACTGTATTGGACACCTTTTTCAGTCAGGGGGCCTTTCTAGTCATAGACTGAGCCTCATTTTCGCGCCATTAATGCGCAGTTGTTTTTTGAGAGCAGGGCATGCAGATGCATGTGTGAGGATCTAAGAATCTCTGAAAAAGCTTTTAGAAGGCGTCATTTGGTATCGTATTCCCCTCAGGGCTTGGTTGGGTCTTAGCAAAGACTATATCTGGGACTGTATAGGGGTTAAATTGAAAAACGGCTCCGGTTCCGTTATTTTAAGGGTTAAAGCTCTGAAATTTGGTGTGCAATACTTTTAAGGCTTTAAGACACTGTGGTGAAATTTTGGTAATTTTTGAACAATTCCTTCATACTTTTTCACATATTCAGTAATAAAGTGTTTTCTGTTTGAAATTTAAAGTGACAGTAACGGTTTTATTTTAAAACGTTTTTTGTGCTTTGTTGACAAGTTTAAGCCTGTTTAACATGTCTGTACCTTCAGATAAGCTATGTTCTATATGTATGAAAGCCAATGTGTCTCCCCATTTAAATTTATGTGATAATTGTGCCATAGCGTCCAAACAAAGTAAGGACAGTACTGCCACAAATAATGATATTGCCCAAGATGATTCCTCAAATGAGGGGAGTAAACATGATAGTACATCATCTCCTACTGTGTCTACACCAGTTTTGCCCATGCAGGAGGCCCCTAGTACATCTAGTGCGCCAATACTTATTACCATGCAACAATTAACGGCTGTAATGGATAACTCCATAGCAAATCTTTTATCCAAAATGCCTACTTATCAGAGAAAGCGCGATTGCTCTGTTTTAAACACTGAAGAGCAAGAGGACGCTGATGATAATTGTTCTGTCATACCCTCACACCAATCTGAAGGGGCCATGAGGGAGGTTTTGTCTGAGGGAGAAATTTCAGATTCAGGAAAAATTTCTCATCAAGCTGAACCTGATGTTGTGACATTTAAATTTAAATTAGAACATCTCCGCGTACTGCTTAAGGAGGTGTTATCTACTCTGGATGATTGTGACAATTTGGTCATTCCAGAGAAATTATGCAAGATGGACAGGTTCCTAGAGGTTCCGGTGCCCCCGACGCTTTTCCTATACCCAAGCGGGTGGCGGACATAGTAAATAAAGAGTAGGAAAAGCCCGGCATACCTTTTGTTCCTCCCCCTATATTTAAGAAATTATTTCCTATGGTCGACCCTAGAAAGGACTTATGGCAGACAGTCCCCAAGGTCGAGGGGGCAGTTTCTACTCTAAACAAACGCACTACTATTCCTATCGAAGATAGTTGTGCTTTCAAAGATCCTATGGATAAAAAATTGGAAGGTTTGCTTAAAAAGATTTTTGTACAGCAAGGCTACCTTCTACAACCAATTTCATGCATTGTTCCTGTCACTACGGCAGCGTGGTTCTGGTTCGAGGAACTAGAAAAGTCGCTCAGTAGAGAAACTCCATATGAGGAGGTTATGGACAGAGTTCACGCACTTAAATTGGCTAACTCTTTTATTTTAGATGCCGCTTTGCAATTAGCAAAATTAGCGGCGAAAAATTCAGGGTTTGCTATCGTGGCGCGCAGAGCGCTTTGGCTAAAGTCTTGGTCAGCGGATGTGTCATCCAAGACAAAATTGCTTAACATTCCTTTCAAAGGTAAAACTTTATTTGGACCTGATTTGAAAGAGATTATATCAGACATCACTGGGGGAAAGGGCCACGCCCTTCCACAGGATAGGTCTTTTAAGGCTAAAAATAAACCAAATTTTCGTCCCTTTCGCAGAAATGGACCAGCCTCTAATTCTGCATCCTCTAAGCAAGAGGGTAATGCCTCACAACCCAAACCAGCCTGGAAACCAATGCAAGGCTGGAACAAGGGTAAGCAGGCCAAGAAGCCTGCCACTGCTAACAAAACAGCATGAAGGAGTAGCCCCCGATCCGGGACCGGATCTGGTGGGGGGCAGACTTTCTCTCTTTGCTCAGGCTTGGGCAAGAGATGTTCAGGATCCTTGGGCGCTAGAAATAGTTTCTCAAGGTTATCTCCTGGAATTCAAGGAACTACCCCCAAGGGGAAGGTTCCACAAGTCTCACTTATCCTCAAACCAAATAAAGAGACAGGCATTTTTACATTGTGTAGAAGACCTGTTAAAGATGGGAGTGATACACCCAGTTCCAATAAAGGAACAAGGAATGGGATTTTATTCCAATCTGTTCGTAGTTCCCAAAAAAGAGGGAACGTTCAGACCAATTTTGGATTTGAAGATCCTAAACAAATTTCTCAGGGTACCATCGTTCAAAATGGAAACCATTCGAACGATTCTACCCACCATCCAGGAAAGTCAATTTATGACTACCGTGGATCTAAAGGATGCGTACCTACATATCCCTATCCACAAGGAACATCATCAGTTCCTAAGGTTCGCTTTTCTGGACAAACATTACCAGTTTGTGGCTCTTCCATTCGGATTAGCCACTGCTCCAAGGATTTTCACAAAGGTGCTAGGGTCCCTTCTAGCGGTTCTAAGACCAAGGGGCATTGCAGTAGTACCTTACTTGGACGACATTCTAATACAAGCGTCGTCCCTGTCAAAGGCAAAGGCTCATACGGACATCGTTCTAGCCTTTCTCACATCTCACGGATGGAAGGTGAACAAAGAAAAGAGTTCTCTGTCCCCGTCAACAAGAGTTCCCTTCTTGGGAACAATAATAGATTCCTTAGAAATGAGGATTTTTCTGACAGAGGTCAGAAAATCAAAACTTCTAAGCTCTTGTCAAGTGCTTCATTCTGTTCCTCGTCCTTCCATAGCGCAGTGCATGGAAGTAATAGGATTGATGGTTGCAACAATGGACATAGTTCCCTTTGCATGAATTCATCTAAGACCATTACAACTGTGCATGCTCAAACAGTGGAATGGGGATTATACAGACTTGTCTCCAATGATTCAAGTAGATCAAAAGACCAGAGATTCACTCCGTTGGTGGCTGACCCTGGACCATCTGTCTCAGGGAATGTGCTTCCGCAGGCCAGAGTGGGTCATTGTCACGACCGACGCCAGTTTAGTGGGCTGGGGTGCGGTCTGGGAATCCCTGAAAGCTCAGGGTCTATGGTCTCGGGAGGAGTCTCTTCTCCCGATAAACATTCTGGAACTGAGAGCGATATTCAATGCTCTCAGAGCTTGGCCTCAACTAGCAAAGGCCAAATTCATAAGGTTCCAATCAGACAACATGACGACTGTTGCTTATATCAATCATCAAGGGGGAACAAAGATTTCCCTGGCGATGAAAGAAGTGACCAAAATAATTCAATGGGCGGAGGATCACTCCTGCCACTTGTCTGCGATCCACATCCCAGGAGTGGAAAATTGGGAAGCAGATTTTCTGAGTCGTCAGACATTTCATCCGGGGGAGTGGGAACTCCATCCGGAAATCTTTGCCCAAATAACTCAATTATGGGGCATTCCAGACGTGGATCTGATGGCGTCTCGTCAGAAATTCAAGGTTCCTTGCTACGGGTCCAGATCCAGGGATCCCAAGGTGACTCTAGTAGATGCACTAGTAGCACCTTGGACTTTCAACCTAGCTTACGTATTCCCACCGTTTCCTCTCATTCCCAGGCTGGTAGCCAGGATCAATCAGGAGAGGGCCTCGGTGATCTTGATAGCTCCTGCGTGGCCACGCAGGACTTGGTATGCAGACCTGGTGAATATGTCATCGGCTCCACCATGGAAGCTACCTTTGAGACAGGACCTTCTTGTTCAAGGTCCATTCGAACACCCAAATCTGGTCTCCCTCCAACTGACGGCTTGGAGATTGAACGCTTGATTCTATCAAAGCGTGGGTTTTCAGATTCGGTGATAGATACTCTGGTTCAGGCCAGAAAACCTGTAACTAGAAAAATTTACCATAAAATATGGAAAAAATATATCTGTTGGTGTGAATCCAAAGGATTCCCATGGAATAAGATAAAAATTCCTAAGATTCTCTCCTTTCTTCAAGAAGGTTTGGAGAAAGGATTATCTACAAGTTCTCTAAAGGGACAGATCTCTGCTTTATCGGTCTTACTACACAAAAGACTGGCAGCTGTGCCAGATGTTCAAGCATTTGTTCAGGCTCTGGTTAGGATCAAGCCTGTTTACAGACCTTTGACTCCTCCCTGGAGTCTAAATCTAGTTCTTTCAGTTCTTCAAGGGGTTCCGTTTGAACCCTTACATTCCATAGATATTAAGTTACTATCTTGGAAAGTTTTGTTTTTGGTTGCAATTTCTTCTGCTAGAAGAGTTTCAGAGTTATCTGCTCTGCAGTGTTCTCCTACTTATCTGGTGTTCCATGCAGATAAGGTGGTTTTGCGTACTAAGCCTGGTTTTCTTCCTAAAGTTGTTTCTAACAAAAATATTAACCAGGAGATAGTTGTACCTTCTTTGTGTCCGAATCCAGTTTCAAAGAAGGAACGTTTGTTACACAATTTGGACGTTGTCCGTGCTCTAAAGTTCTATTTAGAGGCTACTAAAGATTTCAGACAAACATCTTCCTTGTTTGTTGTTTATTATGGTAAAAGGAGAGGTCTAAAAGCGACTTCTACCTCTCTTTCCTTTTGGCTTAAAAGCATTATCCGATTGGCTTATGAGACTGCCGGACGGCAGCCTCCTGAAAGAATCACAGCTCACTCCACTAGGGCTGTGGCTTCCACATGGGCCTTCAAGAACGAGGCTTCTGTTGACCAGATATGTAAGGCAGCGACTTGGTCTTCACTGCACACTTTTGCCAAATTTTACAAATTTGATACTTTTGCTTCTTCGGAGGCTATTTTTGGGAGAAAGGTTTTGCAAGCTGTGGTGCCTTCCGTTTAGGTGACCTGATTTGCTCCCTCCCTTCATCCGTGTCCTAAAGCTTTGGTATTGGTTCCCACAAGTAAGGATGATGCCGTGGACCGGACACACCAATGTTGGAGAAAACAGAATTTATGCTTACCTGATAAATTACTTTCTCCAACGGTGTGTCCGGTCCACGGCCCGCCCTGGTTTTTTAATCAGGTCTGATGAATTATTTTCTCTAACTACAGTCACCACGGTACCATATGGTTTCTCCTATATATATTTCCTCCTGTCCGTCGGTCGAATGACTGGGGTGGGCGGAGCCTAGGAGGGATCATGTGACCAGCTTTGCTGGGACTCTTTGCCATTTCCTGTTGGGGAAGAGAATATCCCACAAGTAAGGATGACGCCGTGGAACGGACACACCGTTGGAGAAAGTAATTTATCAGGTAAGCATAAATTCTGTTTTTATTACACATTACACACAGTTCCTCGGTTATCGCAGTGACAGAGGCACACACGGTACACACCTCATTTCCTTTCAGATATTTATGACCTTTACATCATATATTTACATGTCACACACTGTGCATTTTTTCCAATAACACACCATATACCAAGTATATGATTTTGTACGTTTAAGTTTGAATTACAATGATTTCTAATAGTTCAGATGAGTCATAATGGTTTACATGCTCCAAATAGTATTAATCTTTCACAGTTTATTCAAGTATTAATTATATGATAATATTGGTTGCTAGTCCTCAATATACACATTAGTGAATAAACACAAGTAATACCAACAAATTGCATATACACACATTCTATCATGTACTGAGTTTTTCTATCAGTTAGAATTCCCAAGTAATACTTATATTAGGATTATACACCTGAGATTTCATTACTCACTGGTTACTTTCAGTCAGAATCCCGAAGCAACATTTTACTAGGAAAATATACTCGTCACATGTTACCCGTCTTCTTCCATGCATAATATCATACACACACGGATACACTCAAAAAATTTAATAAAAGTTCATGCTGTAATTTAAATTTATAATCTGCATTTTGCCTGATCCACCACGTCTAATACGGGTAGGAAGCTAAGACCTTTATAGCCAATTGAGGAAATAATATCACTAACAAATAATTCCTATAACAAACCCAAAAATAAATTCAACTCATTATATCCATATAAAATATTTTAAAAAATTAAAAATTAAATTTTTTTTTATTAGATTTGATTTCCATCATTTATTTTGTCAATCTGAGAGATTTGTCGATCTACGACTTTAATCTAGAATTAATATATTACTTTCAACAATGTCACTTTTGCAAGGATTTATGTGTTACTATACACCAACTTGCAAAATAGAAACTTCACAAAATCCTTCTTTCAGCAATTCAAATAATAAGTTTCCATTCAAATACATAGAAGTTGCAATTCATTTTTATTTAACTAGATACTTGATAGTTTTACAATGTTATTTCATTTTTTTTTTTTGTGTATTTTGCTAGAGCCGTGGTGCCTCAGTTTTCAATTAATTAATTTTTTAATTTATTTTTTATTATTTATTTTTTACGTATATTTCCAGTCACACATTATTTCGACATTACACAACAGCTACAATATTTTTGTTTTTTTCAAACAAAAAAACAGTCTTTTGGGTCTACATATCAGATTATGAACTCCAGTATATATGCGATAGATTTGCCAATAGTGTGTTGTGACATATGATAAGGTTTTATAACCATTTGTTCAGAGATTTTTAACTGTATGTGATCAATGGTTTAGCTCACAGGTGAATATCACAATCAGCGTCAATAAGATTCACAGTGTGAACTAAGTTACCATTGGTCTCTTTTAGGTACTATGACAACTTCCGTTTTTAAACTCACCTGTATTTAAGGTTTTAAATTTGTAACAGTTGTATCCATTGTTTTATGCCTGATGAAACGACCAGATAACGGTCGAGAAACGCGTAGCGGTACTTTTATGGATTAAAGAGATTATTCTATTCCACGGAAGTTGTCCTTCTTCTTTTTATTTTAACTCTGAAAGAGTTGACGGAATTGACTTTCACTGCAGCCTGCAATACAATTCTTCACAAGAAGTTTGCTCACTTCTATCAGAGCCATACAGAGATTCACCTGTCTTGGTCCAGACGCTGCATACCATCTACCCACCAGTGTGCTAACCACTGAGAGTGTTAGTCTGCCCGATAGCACCTGTCACAGTACGGTGCATATCCTTTCGGTAAGCCTTTTGATTGTATTCACTCCGACTTAGATTCAACAATATCACGCTATGTGGCGCCCTCTTTTTCATTTCTAATTTTCAGAATCTTCACTCCGAGGACCAGAGGAGCCGCCGCCTCACATTTGTGTTCTACGTTTACCTGTCTACACATATTCCACTAACGGTTTGTGCACAGACTTGTTTGCAACTTTTAGCGCACCCCGCAATTGGTTCCCCTCGGGGTTCCTTTTTTGACATCCATATAAACACTGGTACATACCCCCCACACACACAAACACAACCATATAAACATTGGTACATATCTTCCCCCCACACACATCCATATAAACATCAGTACATATCCCCCCCCCCACACACATCTATATAAAGATCCCCACACACACAAACACACATCCATATAAACATCGGTACATATCCCCCCCACCCCCCACACATCCATATAAAAATTGGTACATACCTCCCCCACATACACATCCACATGAATATTGGTACGTACCCCCCCCCCCACACACACACACATATCCATATAAACATTGGTACATATCCCCCCCAAACACACATCCATATAAACATTGGTACATATCCCCCCCCAAACACACATCCATATAAACATTGGTACATACCCCCCCCCCACACACACATCTATATAAGAATTAGTATATAGCCCCACACACAAACACATCCATATAAACATTGGTACAAATCCCTCCCAGACACACACGTCCATATATACATTGATATATATCTCCCCACACACACACATCCATATAAACATTGGTACATATCTCCCCACACACACACACATCCATATAAACATTGGTAGATACCCCCCCCCCGCACACACAAACACATCCATATCCCCCCCACACACACACACACACATCCATATAAACATTGGCACATATCTCCCCCCACACACACACATCCATATAAACATTGGCACATATCTCCCCCCCCCCACACACACACACATCCATATAAACATTGGTACATACCCCCCACACACACACACACACATCCATATAAACATTGGTACATACCCCCCCCACACACACAAACACATCCATATAAACATTGGTACATATCTCGCCCCCACATACATCCATATAAACAATGGTACATACCCCCCCCCACACACACACACACATCCATATAAGCATTGGTACATACCCCCCCCACACACACACACACATCCATATAAACATTGGTACATACCCCCCCCCCCCACACACACACATCCATCCATATAAACATTGGTACATACCCCCCCACACACACACAAACACATCCATATAAACATTGGTACATATCTCGCCCCCACATACATCCATATAAACAATGGTACATACCCCCCCCCCCCACACACACACATCCATATAAACATTGGTACATACCCCCCCCACAAACATGCATAGAAACATTGGTACATATACCCCCCCCACACACGCATATAAACATTGGTACATACCCCCCCACACATCCATATAAACATTGGTACATATCCCCCCCCCCCACGCACCCATATAAACATTGGTACATATCCCCCCACACATACATCCATATAAGCATTGGTACATATCCACCCCCCACACACATAAATATTGGCACATATTTCCTCCCCCCCACACACACATTCATATAAACATTGGTACATATCTCCCCCCCACACACATCCATATAAACAATGGTACATACCCCCTCACACACACACACACCCATATAAAGATTGGTACATACCCCCCACACATCCATAGAAACATTGGTACATATACCTCCCACACATCCATAGAAACATTGGTACATATACCTCCCACACATCCATAGAAACATTGGTACATATCCCCCCACAATCCATATAAACATTGGTACATATCCCCCCACAATCCATATAAACATTGGTACATACCGCCCCCCATGCACCCATATAAACATTGGTACATATACCCCCACACACATCCATATAAGCATTGGTACATATCCACCCCACACACAGACATCCATATAAACATTGGTACATATCTCGCCCCCACATACATCCATATAAACAATGGTACATACCCCCCCCCCACACACACACATCCATATAAACATTGGTACATACCCCCCCCACAAACATGCATAGAAACATTGGTACATATACCCCCCCCACACACGCATATAAACATTGGTACATACCCCCCCACACATCCATATAAACATTGGTACATATCCCCCCCAACGCACCCATATAAACATTGGTACATATCCCCCCACACATACATCCATATAAGCATTGGTACATATCCACCCCACACACAGACATCCATATAAATATTGGTACATATCCCCCACACACACACATCCATATAAGCATTGGTACATACCCCCCACACACATACATCTATATAAGCATTGGTACATACCCCCCACACACAGACATCTATATAAGCATTGGTACATATCCCCCACACACAGACATCTATATAAGCATTGGTACATACCCCCCCACACACATACACACACACAAACACATCCATATAAACATTGGTACATATACCCCCACACACACATGCATATAAACATTGGTACATATCCCCCCCACACACACACACATGCATATAAACATTGGTACATATCCCCCACACACACACACATCCATATAAACATTGGCACATATTTCCTTCCAACACACACACACATTCATATAAACATTGGTACATATCCCCCCCCCCACAAACATCCATATAAACAATGGTACATACCCCCCCCCCCCCACACACACACACACACATCCATATAAGCATTGGTACATACTATGGTGTCAGTTGTGATATTATAATATATAATGCTTTCTTCCTAGTTTGTGCTCTGACTTGTAAATTAATATAATTGTTGCAAATAAGCAGGGGCAGGGACAGTGTTGTTAGAGTGAGGAACCAGGAAATAAACGGCTAGATTACGAGTTTTGTTGGTAAAGCCGTGCGGTGCTAACGAGCAGTTTTCAGTCACTACTCACCTACAAACAACGCTGGTATTACAGGTTTTCTGAAACCCGGCGTTAGCCGCAGAAAAGTGAGCGGAGAGCAAAATTTAGCTCCACATCTCACTGTAATACCAGCGCTGCATACGGTAGCGGTGAGCTGACTAAACGTGCTTGTGCACGATTTCCCCATAGGAAACAATGGGGCAGAGCCGGCTGAAAAAAACCTAACACCTGCAAAAAAGCAGCGTTCAGCTCCTAACGCAGCCCCATTGATTCCTATGGGGAAATACATTTTATGTCTAAACCTAACAACCTAACATGAACCCCGAGTCTAAACACCCCTAATATTGCACTTATTAACCCCTAATCTGCCGCCCCAACATCGCCGACACCTGCATTATATTATTAACCCCTAATCTGCCGCTCCGGACACCGCCACCACCTACATTATATTTATTAACCCCAACTCTGCCGCCCCCAATGTCCCCACCACTATATTAAATGTATTAATCCCTAAACCTAAGTCTAACCCTAACCCTAAGACCCCCCAAACTTAAATATTATTTAAATAAATATAAATAAAATAACTACAATTAAATAAATTATTCCTATTTAAAACTAAATACTTAAATATAAAATAAACCCTAAGCTAGCTACAATATAACTAATAGTTACATTGTAGCTAGCTTAGGGTTCATTTTTATTTTACAGGCAACTTTGTATTTATTTTTACTAGATACAATAGTTATTAAATAGTTATTAACTATTTAATAGCTACCTAGTTAAAAAAAATACAAAAAGTACCTGTAAAATAAAACCTAACCTAAGTTACAATTACACCTAACACTACACTATAATTAAATAAATTACCTACATTAACTACACTTAAATTAAATTAATTACAATTAAAAAAAATAAACTAAAGTACAAAAAAAATAAACACTAAATTACAGAAAATAATAAAATAATTTCAAGTTTTTAAACTAATTACACCTAATCTAATCCCCCTAATAAAATTAAAAAGCCCCCCAAAATAATAAAAATCCCTTCCCTATATTAAATTACAAATAGCCCTTAAAAGGGCTTTTTGCGGGGCATTGCCCCAAAGTAATCAGCTCTTTTACCTGTAAAATAAAAATACAATACCCCCCAACATTAAAACCCACCACCCACACACCCAACCCTACTCTAAACCCCACCCAAACCCCCCTTAATAAAACCTAACACTAACCCCTTGAAGATCACCCTACCTTGAGACGTCTTCACCCAACCGGGCAGAAGTCTTCATCGAATCCGGGCAGAAGAGGTCCTCCAGACAGGCAGAAGTCTTCATCCAGACGGCATCTTCTATCTTCATCCATCCGGCCCGGAGCGGCTACATCTTCAAGACATCCGACGCGGAGCATCCTCTTCATCCAATGGCTACTGGAACAATGACGGGTCCATTAAATGACGTCATGCAAGATGGTGTCCCTTGAATTACGATTGGCTGATAGAATTCTATCAGCCAATCGGAATTAAGGTAGAAAATATCCTATTGGCGGATGCAATCAGCCAATGGGATTGAGCTTGCATTCTATTGGCTGTTCCAATCAGCCAATAGAATGCAAGCTCAATCCTATTGGCTGTTCCAATCAGCCAATAGGATTGAACTTCAATCCTGATGGCTGATTGCATCAGTCAATAGCATTTTTTCTACCTTAATTCCGATTGGCTGATAGAATTCTATCAGCCAATCGGAATTCAAGGGACGCCATCTTGGATGACGTCATTTAAAGGACCCGTGATTGTTCCAGTAGCCGTCGGATGAAGAGGATGCTCCATGTCGGATGTCTTGAAGATGGAGCTGCTCCGTGCCGGATGGATGAAGATAGAAGATGCCGTCTGGATGAAGACTTCTGCCCGTCTGGAGGACCTCTTCTGCCCGTATTCGATGAAGACTTCTGCCCTTCTGAAGGACCACTTCCCCCGGCTTCATTGAGGACTTCGGCCTGGTTGGGTAAAGATGTCTCAAGGTAGGGTGATCTTCAAGGGGTTAGTGTTTTATTAAGGGGGGTTTGGGTGGGTTTTAGAGTAGGGTTGGGTGTGTGGGTGGTGGGTTTTAATGTTGGGGGGTATTGTATTTTTTTTTTTACAGGTAAAAGAGCTGGTTACTTTGGGGCAATGCCCCGCAAAAAGCCCTTTTTAGGGCTATTTGTAATTTAGTATAGGGTAGGGATTTTTATTATTTTGGGGGGCTTTTTTATTTTATTAGGGGGATTAGATTAGGTGTAATTAGTTTAAAAACTTGTAATTATTTTATTTTCTGTAATTTAGTGTTTAATTTTTGTACTTTATTTTTTTAATTGTAATTAATTTAATTTAATTTAATTGTAGTTATTATAGGTAATTTATTTAATTATAGTGTAGTGTTAGGTGTAATTGTAACTTAGGTTAGGTTTTATTTTACAGGTACTTTTGTATTTATTTTAACTAGGTAGCTATTAAATAGTTAATAACTATTTAATAACTATTGTATCTAGTTAAAATAAATACAAAGTTAAAGCCTAAGGTAGCTACAATGTAATTATTATTTAATATTGTAGCTATATTAGGGTTTATTTTGTAGGTAAGTATTTTGTTTTAAATAGGAATAATTTATTTAATTGTAATTATTTTATTTAGATTTATTTAAATAATATTTAAGTTACAGGGGTGTTAGGGTTAGGGTTAGACTTAGATTTAGGGGTTAATACATTTATTATAGTGGCGGCGACGTTGGGGCGACAGATTAGGGGTTAATAAATGTAGTTAGGTGGCGGCGATTATGGGTTAATAATATTTAACTAGTGTTTGTGAGGCGGGAGTGCGTCGGTTTAGGGGTTAATACATTTTTTTAAAGTGGCGGCGATGTCCGGTTCAGCAGATTAGGTTTTAAAAATTTTATTATAGTGTTTGCGATGTGGGGGGGGCCTCGGTTTTAGGGGTTAATAGGTAGATTATGGGTGTTAGTGTACTTTTTAGCACTTTAGTTAAGAGTTTTATGCTACGGCGTTAGCCCATAAAACTCTTAACTACTGACTTTTAAATGCGGTAGGAGTCTTGACGGTGTACCGCTCACTTTTAGGAAGACTCGTAATACCGGCATTAGGAAAATCCCATTGAAAAGATAGGATATGCACTTGGCGTAAGTGGATTTGCGGTATTTTCAAATCGCATGTCAGACTCGTAATACCAGCGGGCGTTAAAAAGCAGCGTTGGGACCTCTCAACGCTGCTTTTTAAGGCTAACGCAAGACTCGTAATCTAGGCGAAAGTGTGTAGAGTTAGTTGTTGTACAAATGGACTCTGTGTCAGATATATTTCTAAATCACCTGGATTTACAAACACTACATTTTGGCGATGATGATTATGTTTGAACCCTGTTGCTTTGTCTCAGCAAACAGTGAGTAACCTGCTGCAATACCCACAAGAATGGCTGCATGTAATGAATACAACTTCCCTGTGTTTGACTCTGATGCAGAACTTAGCTCAGTAGGCCCAGGATGGCTAAAATGGATTCAGAGATTTGAAAATTATCTTATTGCTTTGGATGTTACTGATGCAAACAGAAAAAGGGCTTTACTGCTTCATTTATCTGGCGAAAAAGTGTATGACATTTACGATACCTTGGGGCCCATTAATCAAGTTCCGAACGGAGCTTGTGGACCCGTGTTTCTGGCGAGTCTTCAGACCGCTGCTCCATAACCCTGTCCGCCTGCTCTGATGAGGCGGACAGGAATCGCCAGAAATCAACCCGATCGAGTACGATCGGGTTGATTGACACCTCCCTGCTGGGGGCCGATTGGCCGCGAGTCAGCAGGGGGCGACATTGCACCAGCAGCTCTTGTGAGCTGCCAGTGCAATGTTAAATGCGGAGAGCGTATTGCTATCCGCATTTAGCGAGGTTTTGCAGACCTGATCCGCACTGTCGGATCAGGTCCGCAAGACCTTTAATAAATAGGCCCCCTTGTCTGCAACCACTGATGTTAAAGATAAACTGACAACATATTTTCTCCCTAAAAAGAACACTCAGTATGAAATATACATATTTAGACAGGCAACACAACAGGGTGATGAACCTTTAGATGCATTTCAAACCAGGTTACGTTTACTAGCAAAGAATTGTGAGCTTTCTAATGTTGAAAATGAGATTAAAGCACAGATAATACAAAGCTGCACCTCTTCAAAACTTAGGAAATATGCCCTAAGACAATCTGAACTATCTTGAAAAGATTTGCTTGATTATGGCAGAAAATTAGAAATTGCTGACAGGCAAGCTGCAAGCATAGAAAATAGATCTACTGAAGATCAGTTTATTACAAATAGAGTTCAAAAAGACAGTTCAACAGTACAGCCCACAAGAAAGAAGACCTCATGTGTGTTATGCAGGAACTGTGGGGGTTTCTATCCACATAATGGGACATGTCCAGCAAGGAATAAGCAATGCAGGGCATGTGGAAAATGTAATCATTTTGCAAAGCAATGTAGAACAAAATTGTATCAAATACCTCAATCACATACTGAGCCACATACATCAGAGCAGTGGAAAGTAAATCTAGTCAGATCTCCTGATCAAAAAGGACAATATTTAAACAATGATGACAAATATGTATTTGTAGCAAACAACATGAGTAACCTAAATCAGCCACAAGTTTATGTACTCATTAATGACACTAAAATCACTGCATTGATTGATTCAGGGTCTGCTGTTAATTTAGTGGGTGAACAAACATTTCACATGTTAAAACCACAAACACAGCTATTACAGAGTAAAATAAATATATATGCATATGAATCAACTGACCCCCTTAATGTCATTGGTAAATTTACAGCCACATGTGCATTTAAACACAACAAACTAGCAACTATGTTTTATGTTGTAAAGGGTCAAAATTCTTCTCTTCTGAGTTTTGAAACCTCATCCTGTTTGGGACTTATAAAGCTTATGAATGCAGTTTCACCTAGAAAGGACACAGGATCTGTAGCAGATTGTTTAGTACAGCAGCATTCTCATTTGTTTAATGGCATTGGTAAATTGAAAGATTTTCAAGTACAGCTGGATATTAATCCACATATAAAACCTGTAATACAACCACATAGAAGGATTCCATTTCATCTAAGGCACAAGGTTGATGCTGAACTCAAGAACCTTGAAACACAAGGAATCATCGAAAGAGTGCAGGGGCCAACTCCATGGGTCTCCCCAATAGTATCAAACTATTCTTTTAGTAGATGCTAGCCCTATTGGTTTAGGTGCTATTCTGGTGTAGAGAGACAAAGGCAAGCATTATATCATTGCTTATGGTAGCCGTTCTTTAAATGATGTGGAAAAACGTTATTCTCAAACCGAACGTGAACCTCTGGCAATAGTTTGGAGTTGTGAATACTTTCATTTATATTTATATGGTTGTCCATTCACACTGATCACAGATCATAAGCCTTTACAGTTGATCTGGAATAATCCAACATCCAAACCGCCTGCTAGAATAGAAAGATGAGGTTTAAGGCTACAACCATATAATTTTACTGTGGTTTACAAATCTGGAAAAGGGAACCCAGCAGATTATTTGTCTCTACATCCTTTATCAGTAGTTTAATTCACAAGTTCTCCAAGTTCCATGGATGCAGAAGAATATATCAATTTTGTTACTAATCATGCTATACCTAAAGCATTGAGTGTAGAAGAAATACAACAAGCAACATTAGCTGATCCTATACTGCAAAAACTTGCTGTATTAGTTCGGAATGGAAAATAGTACACAGCTGATTCTGACAAAATACATGGAAAAGAGTTGAAGTCATTTGCAAGATTTGGCAAAGAACTCTCAGTGAATAATGAAAACAGTATTATCTTGCGAGGTAATTGACTAGTCATTCCGACATGTTTACAACAGCAAGTATTATCCTTAGCACATGAAGGTCACCAAAGAATTGTTAAAATGAAAAGTTTATTACGAGGAAAAGTGTGGTTTCCATCAATAGATCAACAAGCAGAAAAGTTGGTGAGAAATTGTATTGTGTGTCAAGCCACAACTCCAGGAGCTCACAAAGAACCTTTAAAAATGTCTGCATTGCCTGAAGCCCCATGGTGTAATGTGAGTATAGATTTTTATGGCCCATTACTTACTAGAGATTACTTGATAGTGGTTATAGACGAATATTCAAGATACCCGGTAGTAGAAGTTATCAGCTCAACATCTTCAGTCACTGTTATTCCTGTTTTAGACAAAGTTTTCTCTTTATTGGGAATTCCTTAAATTGTTAAAACAGATAATGGTCCACCATTTAACAGTACTCAGTTTAATAAATTTGCTTCATATCTTGGATTTAAACATAGGCACATTACTCCTTTGTGGCCACAAGCTAATACAGAAGCTGAAAGATTCATGCGTTCTATGGGGAAATTTCTAATGGCAACTACAGCGCAAGGTAGACCATGGAAATAAAATGTATCCTCTTTTCTGAGAGACTATCGATCAACTCCCCATTGTACTACTGGCAGAATGATTCACTAACAGAGACACTCAACAAGGACTTGATACAAAATTACAGTCATGCCAAAGCCAAGATGAAAGCTTATGCGGATAAATACTATCATACCAAATCTGCTCTTTTTGCTGTTGGAGACAGAGTCCTGTGTCGGCAAGATAGACGACACAAGTTGGATACTTTATATGATGTCGTTCCATATACAGTTACAAGAATTCAAGGATCAATGATCACTGCAGTAAGAAATGGACATACAAATACTCGGAATTCTTCTTTCTTCAAGAAACTGCACAAAGAACAGGACACTGAATTATCTGATGCAGAAGATGATGATTCTGATATACCCACATTATTTTAAGAACATGATGATAATATGGATAACACAGAGAGCAGTGAGGGGGAAGAAAACATAGCACAAGATCAGTCCTTAGATACTAATCGAAAATACCCTCTCAGAAAAAACAGAAGACCTCCTGAATTCCTTAAAGACTGAAAAATAATATGTGTTTTCCTGTAATGTATTATAATGTCATCATGCAACTCTTTTATGTGAAATATAGTTAGTCTTATTTCTAGATATTAAGCATAATATAGATATAGTTATAATTATGTTTAGTTTATTGTTATGTTTCTAATCTAAAGTAAGGGAGAGATATGGGCCTCTAGTTATGAAGCCGTCTACTTACCTGCATTTGCCGGCCCCAATACGCTCGCCTAAGCTCGCCTCACATCGTCGCCGCGGACCTGAATACGCTCGCCAAAGTTATCAATAAATCTGTCAAAAAGCCGTGCACCAAGTACGGGGCGATGAGCAGCGGACTGTGATAGTTATCAATCATCAATCTCGCTGCTCTTCGGCTTTTTTACAGCTTTATTGATACCCCTGTCACTAAGCACTCACACTATACTATACTGTTCTACCCCCTATACCAGCGCCCCCGGAGCCCCCCGCAACTAAATAAAGTTATTAACCCCTAAACCGCCGTTCCTAGACCCGCTGCAACTATAATAAATATATTAACCCCTAAACTGCCGCTCCCGGACCCCGCCGCAACTATAATAAATATGTTAACCCCTAAACCGCCGCTCCCAGACCCCGCCGCAACTATAATAAATATGTTAACCCCTAAACCGCCGCTCCTAGACCCCGCTGCAACTATAATAAATATGTTAACCCCTAAACCGCCGCTCCTAGACCCCGCCGCCACCTACATAATACCTATTAACCCCTATCCTGCCCCCCCTATACCACCCCCACCTATAATAAATTTATTAACCCCTATCCTGCCCCCCCTATACCGCTGCCACTTATAATAAATTTATTAACCCCTATCCTGTCCCCCCTATACCGCAGCCACCTATAATAAATTTATTAACCCCTATCCTGCCCCCCTATACCGCCGCCACCTATAATAAATTTATTAACCCCTATCCTGCCCCCCCTACACCGCCGCCACTATAATAAAATGATTAACCCCTAAACCTAAGTCTAACACTAACCCTAACACCCCCCTAACTTAAATATTAATTAAATAAATCTAAATAATATTACTCTTATTAACTAAATAATTCCTATTTAAAACTTAATACTTACCTATAAAATAAACCCTAATATAGCTACAATATAACTAATAGCTATTTTAGGATTTATTTTTATTTTACAGGCAAGTTTGTATATATTTTAACTAGGTACAATAGCTATTAAATAGTTAATAACTATTTAACAGCTACCTAGCTAAAATAAATACAAAATTACCTGTAAAATAAAAACTAACCTAAGTTACAATTACACCTAACACTACACTATCATTAAATAAATTATTCCAATTTAAAACTAAATACTTACCTTTAAAATAAACCCTAATATAGCTACAATATAAATAATAATTACATTGTAGCTATCTTAGGATTTATATTTATTTTAAGGCAACTTTGTATTTATTGTAACTAGGTTTAGGGGTTAATAATTTTATTATAGTGGCGGCTGTGTAGGGGGGGCAGGATAGGGGTTAATAAATGTATTATAGGTGGCGGCGGTATAGGGGGGGCAGGATAGGGGTTAATAGGTATTATGTAGGTGGCGGCGGGGTCCGGGAGCGGCGGTTTAGGGGTTAACATATTTATTATAGTTGCGGCGGGGTCCGGGAGCGGCGGTTTAGGGGGTAATAAATTTATTTAGTTGCAGCGGTGTAGGGGGGGGGAGATTAGGGGTGTTTAGACACGGGTACATGTTAGGGTGTTAGGTGCAGACGTTTCCCATAGGAAATATCGGGCAGCAGCGAACATAAGCTTTCGCTATGGTCAGACTCCCATTGATTCCTATGGGATCCGCCTCCAGGGTGGCGGATTGAAATCCAGGTACGCTGGCCCGGAATAGTGGCGAGCGTACCTGGTAGTAGTTTGATAACTACCAAAAGTAGTCAGATTGTGCCGAACTTGCGTTCGGAACATCTGGAGTGACGTAAGCATCGATCTGTGTCGGACTGAGTCTGGCGGATCGAAGCTTACGTCACTATATTCTACTTTTGCCGGGCAGTAGGGTTTGATAACTAAGGCGAATCAGTCTCGCCACAAATACGCTGCAGAATTCCAGCGTATTTGCGGTTGACTGCTTGATAACTAGAGGCCATGGTGTCTGTTGTGATATTATAATATATAATGCTTTCTTCCTAGATTGTGCTCTGACTTGTAAATGTATATAATTGTTGCAAAGAAGCAGGGGCGGGGACAGTGTTGTTAGAGTGAGGAACCAGGAAATAAAGTGTGTAGAGTTAGTTGCTGTATAAATGGACTCTGTGTCAGATATATTTCTAAATCACCTGGATTTACAAACACTACACATACCCCCCCACACACACACACAAACACATCCATATAAACATTGGTACATATCCCCCCACACATCCATATAAACATTGGTACATATCCCCCCACACATCCATATAAACATTGGTACATATCCCCCCACACATCCATATAAACATTGGTACATATCCCTCCCCCACACACATCCATATATATATAAACATTGGTACATATCCCCCCACACACACACATCCATATAAGCATTGGTACATACCCCCCGACACACAGACACACACATCCATATAAACTTCTGTACATATCCCCCCCCACACACACACACTTATCCATATAAACATTGGTACATACCCCCCGACACACAGACACACACATCCATATAAACTTCTGTACATATCCCCCCCCCCACACACACACACAAACACATCCATATAAACATTGGTACATACCCCCCCACGCACACACACTTATCCATATAAACATTGGTACATATCTCTCCCCCACACACATCCATATATATATATAAACATTGGTACATATCCCCCCCACACACACACATCCATATAAGCATTGGTACATACCCCCCGACACACAGACACACACATCCATATAAACTTCTGTACATATCCCCCCCCCACACACACACACACAAACACATCCATATAAACATTGGTACATACCCCACACACACACACACTTATCCATATAAACATTGGTACATACCCCCCCCCCCACACACACACACTTATCCATATAAACATTGGTACATACCCCCCCACGCACACACACACTTATCCATATAAACATTGGTACATATCCCCCCCCACACACACACACAACACACACAAACACAGCCATATAAACATTGGTACATATTCCCCCACAAACACACATCCATATAAACATTGGCACATAGGTACATATCCCCCACACACACACACAAACACATTCATATAAACATTGGTACATCTTCCCACACACAAATGTTTATATGGGTGTGTATGGGGAGGATATGTACTTATGTATATGTGGATGTGTGTGTGTGAGGGGAATATGTACTAATGTTTATATGGATGTGTGTGGGGGGAAATGTACTGAATGATGTTTATATGGATGTGTGTGTGTGTGTGATTGTGCCCATATGTGTGTAAAGCATATATTTCTTTGTTTGGGTGCACTATATATTTGTCTGTCTATGAGTATGTTGCATAGAGGGTACAACTCAGGTTACCATGATTATATATACAAGGTTCTTTTGCTCAGATATAAACATATAGTTATGGAGAAATAGCAGACTAGAAACATTTGCATATGCACTGGGGAATGCAGAACAAACAGGCAAATAATATGTAAAACATATCTGATATACAGAGCATAATAGGTTGATAATCAATACCGCTGTAAACCTTGCCAAACAATACAGATAATATAGGTCAGAAAGTATTTTTGTGTGTATTTTTTGAACAAAAGATCAAAAGGTTAAACAAAAAAGAAAAATGTTCACATTTTTCACAGGCATCTTTGCTCATATTTACCAAGGGTGCCATTATTAGTGGAGGGCACTAATGTATATATATATATATATATATATATATATATATATATATATATATATATATATATATATATATATATATATACAGGCATACCTCGTTTTATTGAGCTTTGCTTTATTGTGCTTCACAGATATTGCTCTTTTAGCAAATTAAAGGTTTGTGTCAACTTGTGTCAAGCAAGTAAATCGGCGCCATTTTTCCAACATATGTATATACACATATAAACACATAGATGCACATGAAAACATCTATGTATGCATCTTTATATAGGTGTATATATACTTTTATATATATATATATATATATATACCACTCCCAGTAGGATAATTTTTTAGCAATAGTATTTTTTAATTAAGGTATGTACAATGTACAGTATGGTGTAAATGTAACTTTTATATGCACTGGGAAACAGAAAAAATAGTGTGACTCACTTTATTTCTAAATTCGCTTTATTGCGGTGGTCTGGAACCATACCCGCAATATGTCTAAGGTACGCCTATATATATATCTATATACAGTATATATATATATATATATATATATATATATATATATATATATATATATATATATATATAAAAGGTAACAAGAACTTGCACTCACTGGTCTTTTCTTCAAAACACCACACTTTTAATGTAACGTTTCGGGGATAGAGTATCCCCTTCCTCAGACAGAAGGGGATACTCTATCTCTGAAACGTTACATTAAAAGTGTGTTGTTTTGAAGAAAAGACCAGTGAGTGCAAGTTCTTGTTACCTTTATTCATTATTTACTAGCACCCTGGCATTTTGACTTTAAAGTGAGAGTGCTCTTCTGTGGGTTAATATATATATATATATATATATATATATATATATATATATATATATATATATATATATATATATATATATATATATATACTGTATATGTGTGTGTATATAAAGAAAAGTCACCGGCGCTAAACCTACTTATATAGTAATTTGTTATGTGTAGTTTTATGTTATTGTTATAGCCAAAGAAGGGGGTGAAGTTTCTTATTTAAAAGCAATTGATATTCACTCCCTATGGTATAATTTCAACATAATATTATTTGCAAATATAACACAGTGTGCAATCGTGCTGCCTAAGTATTGATATAGTGTACCCGTGTCACTATTGAAAGTATTAGGATGAAAGCGAAAATCAATAATAAACAAATGGCGCACAGATATGTATTGTCTCTTTTTAAAAAAAGTCAATAAATACTTTGAACTGCTGATGTCAAGTAATTAGTACAGTTCTCTTCTAGAGGTAATCCTATTGCAGAAATCATATGATAGTAAAGTCTTTCTGCTTGCCAGAGCTAACCTCAATCTTATGAGGTAAGTTTGAAGCTTTGGGAGGGAGATGATGGTTAGTTACACCTCAATCGGTCTGATCCAGAGTTTGTCTGTCTTTACTTGGATCTTTATTTTTAGAATCCTTCCCAATGGAGTCTGCGTGGTATACTTGTAGCAAATTGAATCTCTAGACTCTTTAATCTTTCATTCCGTGGTGAGAATCTGGCGGTGAGAATCTTGTCCACCACCAAAGTATGGAATATGAGGTGGGTAACCCCAATAGAGAAACATTAGTAGTCTTCTTATCCCAGCGTCAGGTGGAAATCAGTGTGAAGGACAATACTAGAACATGGATCAGAATGCTCTTAGTCCGGTGTAGTTGCTGGGTTCAGGAGTTCACCTTGAGGACAGCAAACAAACAGAATCTTTATGCCAGATAGGCCAGAAATCCAGATAAAATGCAGGCACAAAATCCACAGGAAGGAAAACAGACAAACTCTATACCCTTGACAAAGGTCCAATGTGAGGACCGAAACGTTGGGAATACCGGATTGTACAGGATAATAAAGAAATTATTAGTAGGAAAAAAACAAGAGTGCCTGGTTTACTTCACAGTATATGTATATATATATATATATATATATATATATATATATATATATATATATATATATATATGTGTGTGTATATATACATGTTTGAGCCATTTCCAGTACAAAATACCTTTAAACATGCAATATAATGTTTAATCAATTTAAATATATTCAAATGTTCTTTTAATAGAAATACCTGAAATTCCTATGTTCTTCACTTAGAAGAAAATGCTTTTTTTATTTAAAAAAAAAATAAAAAAAAAAAAATAATAATATATATATATATATATATATATATATATATATATACACACACACACACACATCTGTACTGTATATAAACATATATCTTGCGAGTGATTACTAATAACGATTTTTTTTGTAGCACACCCCATAGAAGTCTTTGGGGTGAGGGAGTTGCAATATCCAGAGTCCTTAGCAAAAAACTCAGGCACTAACTTTTTACTCTCAACTTGTAATGCATGCGCTAACCCACTTGAGTGCAGTTAGCGCACAAGCAAAAAAAAAGATTTAGAGCGCCACTTGTAATCTGGCCCATTGCATGTAAAAATCAAATGGAGCACGGATCCAGATAGAATGGTATAAAAATGTATTTTAAAGTGTATCAGATAAAAGCAGACAATCTGCCACATATTTATAAAAGATCATAAAAAATATTGTAAAGAAAGAATTGAATGTTCGAAACCAAATAATCACTTATCACTTATCACTAGATAACATTGTGGCTGATTCATAAAAAGTTAATAAGATCATAAAACACAATTAGTAACTGTAAAGTGGAACACAGCTCTCCCTGTGAGTTACCATCTGATATACAACCCTTATTTGAAAGGTGCTCTGCAAGAGAGGTTGACTTGTGTCACATTATTCCTAAATTATCCACCCTAAAGTGCAGCAGAATACATAAGTGCAGCTTAAAAAAAATAATTAGCTAATATTAAAAAAGTTCAATTTTGGGTGCGGAGCCAGCAACGGAGCCGAGAGGACGCAACTCTATAGAGCTCTCTGCAATTTGGCTCTGGTTTATCCTAAATACCAAAATAATTGCCAGTAAATCTGAATATAAATGACCACTTAGAGCTGCTACAACACTGAGGCTATACCGGAGCTGAAATCAAGCCGTTCTGGAGCCAGCAGTGAGAGAGCCCGCTGGCTAGTTAAGGAGCAAAGACGGACCACGCAGCGCCGGCTGCGCTATCATAGGCAAACAGACTGTGGGACTAAGAAAGCAGTGTTACTCAGCTTTGTGGATACTGGACGGTCGGGGCTCCTCTCCGGGTCCACTACCAACCCAGCTGCGCAGAGAACTGATTGTACACCAGCGCGTAGGAGGCCCTGCATAAAAGAGCATAGACACTGCTTGGACACAGGGCTAAATACTCACTGATTGCTCACCGAGGAGAAGTAGGAGTCTAGCAGGCCTTACTGTAAAAGACTTGAGGCCGACGAGGAATAGTTGGAGGCCCTCTTGACTGGGGCAGCTGCACATATCGATGGGGGGAAAACCTGCGGTGGGAACGGCGGCCATCTTGTCTAGCCCTAAGGAGACCGTAAGTGATCCACCTGTGCACTATACACGCACTATAGCTTTATCTCTAAACTACAGGAATATGGGCATGATAGTACTCTCTTGCTAAAGCCAGGCTATATTAACCTTATCTAAATCACAAGAAACTAGCTCCACTCCCAATCGCACTACAGTTTCAAGAACAGAACAAAAGCAGGTCACAGATGCGTAATATAAGGGCTTGAAAGCAGCTGTTTTTGCACGACAGGCTATAGCATCCATATGAAAAAGGCTCCCATTCATATTGATCAAAGCCACTACTGACCACAATACACTCCTGCTTATGAGACTGATCTTTCTGGGGCCCCTTATTGGGAAAGTTTAAAAAGAGATTTTAAGTTCTGCAGACAGTTGAAGATTTCTACAGACAGTTTGGGGGTCATTTATTGAATGCAGCTAGAACTTTAAGCAACTTCTATACCTCCTCAGGCACACATGTGGTTTATACACACCTCCCTGACAACAATTATTTCCTCACTAACTATTTAAAGGGACGGCGGTTCCTGGTCTCTCTTCTCCCTTTCCCGTTGGCCCACTCTGCCCACGGGTCATACCCTCATTCCTTTTCCCTTACATTGCTTAGAAGGAGCGCTCCCCCAGGAGAGAAACTACTGTCGCTGCCCCTGCTTGATCTACAATCAAGCTATTGCCTTCAAACAGGACCACCCCATCCACTGGTATGCCTATTGACTACCTGAAAAGCTTTTGGCCAACAATAATGGAATAGAATGTAATGAACTCTGGGCTCTCCGGGAGGGCATTCATAAACCCTAAGCTCTAACTCCACCCTATATACATGCTGGAGCCACGCTTATAATTTTAAATCAACGCAGCTATCACTCACCTGAAAGGTTATTTGCTATGTCCAATCATAATAAAAGGATATCTAAATCCACTGTAGAAATCAGTAATGGATCACTTTAGGGCAGCCAGCCCAAAAGTTTCTGCAATGGATACGGAGGGAAACAACACCCTACGAGCCATCTCAGAAGACTCAATGACCTCTCTTTCATATTCGGTTGGACATACCTCTACAGACATGGTCGCCAATATAGTTGATACCCTCACCCAGCGCATTAATGCGCTACAGGACACTTTGACCATCGCTATAAAGGGATCTGCTGCAGAACTACGCAGGGATATTGCAGCCATAGGGGAGAGAATGGACACCCTTGAGAGAAAGCAAGCAGATATGGCTGTTGACCAAGAAAATCTACTCTCCTATTCTCAGAACCTGTCTATACAGATAGCTCAAGTTATCTGACCTGGAGGACATGTCCAGACACAACAATCTGAGATTCAGGGGAGTTTCTGAGGAAATCCTGCCTGCAGATTTGGAAAGCTTTGCCACGGAATTTTGCAAGATCCTCCTCAAAGATAACGAGAACCCAAATTTTCTGATAGACAGAATTCAACGAGTCCCCAGACCACATAATGTAACATAGTAACATAGTAACATAGTAGATAAGGTTGAAAAAGGAATGAAGTCCATCGAGTTCAACCTATACAAATCTAAAATACTTTCAAAAAGCTCCAGTTAAGCTTAAATAACCCCATTGAAATGTGACCCATTTAATACTAGCAATCATATCCATGAATTTTGTTTATATACAGAAATTTATCCAGACTATTTTTAAATGTATCTATGGTATTGGCATTCACTACCTCCTTTGGTAATGAGTTCCACAATTTTATTGCTCTTACAGTGAAAAAACGTTTCCGTTGCAGGAGATTAAATCTCCTTTCCTCCAACCTTAAATTATGACCTCTTGTCAGATACAATTTTCTTGAAAGAAACAGAGCTTCTGCCATCTCTGTATATGGGCCTTGAATATATTTATATAAAGTAATCATGTCACCTCTCAAGCGCCTTTTTTCTAAAGAAAACAGTCCCAGTTTGGCTAGCCTCTCCTCATAGGTTAATTTATCCAATCCCCTTATTAGCTTTGTGGCCCTTCTCTGAACTTTTTCTAGTTCTGCAATATCTTTTTTAGCAATCAGTCCCCAGAACTGCACTCCAAACTCAAGGTGAGGTCTTTATATAATGACAGAATTATGCTTTCCTCCCTTGAATGAATGCCTCTTTTAATACATGCTAGTATCTTATTAGCCTTTGAAGCCGCTGCCCTGCATTGTGCACCCATCTTTAGCTTGTTATCTATTACTACTCCCAAATCCCTTTCCTCCTGTGTTTGGCTAAGTCTTGTCCCATTTAAAAAATACGTAGCCGGGGGGCGGAGCCAACTCTGAAGCAAGACGGTCGCATATCTCCACAGCTCTGAACATATACATAAAAAAAATTAAACTTTGCGGCCGTCTATGACTTCTCATTTACTCTTATGCTCATTAGAGAAGACCAGTAACTGCACCTGCTCCCGACAAGAATCTTGGTGTGAGTAACAAAAACGGACTTTTACATTCTGAGTGCGCTCGACATTGAACACGCGAACTGCGGTAGCCATTTTGCGGCCTATACTGCTTACCTAATAAGAAGCTGAAGACTACTACTGCTGACCTCTAATTTAAGGAACTACTATCCTGTCTGAATATGATTGATGTGGAGCACATTTTAGGGCAGATGCATGCCCTTTTAAACAAGTGTGGAAACGTGCTCGGCTGCCAAGTTACAATGGAGTCCCGGCGGACAGACACAACGCTAGCAGCACACGCTACTTACTCACGCACTAGCCTTGAAGCCCCGGGGTTTGTGAAATGACCGGGATCGTGGGTTCTGAGATCCCCTCTACATCAGGTACAGATCTCTTTGACAGAGACACGCATGACAGCAGACTTCAATACGACAGTAGAGGAGTTAGACGACAAAGCTTTTATCAGTGGGAACCTGCGACCCCCAAACAACGACGGCCGGGCCTGTAAATTATTAGAGGAGGCAGACCGCAATACTGTGACTAAGGGATATCCTCGGCCAGAGTCAGAGCCACTCTCACAAGGTCCGCGATTACTTCCACCCCACACCCGGCAAGGATCTTTACATGGAAGACAGTGTTGCTTGCCTCAACTCTCCTGGCCTCAGAGGGATGCACTGTGTCATAATGGGCTTGCTGTTACCCCTGCTAGGAGTAAGCTAAAAGGGAACATTTCAAAGCACTCAAGAGAGTACTTCAACCCTCCCATATCTAAACTGCAAACTGGAGTGGGTTAGATTCTAATAAATGAATGGAGAGTAATGGGATAGCTCCACCACAGCCTCATATAACATTCTGTGTACTTTTTCCCCTTCTAAGAGGCTGGGATCCCGGTGGCGACCTGGACCATTTAAAGCCTGACATTTAGCCTACTCCAGAGATATTGTTCTGCAGTGTTTGAGCAGACTTGATCTCAGCAATAGAAATTTGCCATTGTACCACTAGTAAAATAGAAGTGAGCCCAGTCTTTTAGAACCCACTACAGCAGCATACATGGCTATTTGTTCCCACTACTTATATTAATACCCACGCAGCTTTCTATGTACAGATCTCCCTGATAGCTTCTCCCCATTACATCACAATCTCATCTAGGTCGCAATATGTAGTGGAGGCATTTGTCAATTAGATGGGGCCTGGTCCCTTTACATGCAGAGCACTACTTATTGCATGCTTCTGATATGGTTCATGCCACTTACAGGCACATTGTTCCGAAGGGCTTACTGATACTACCTTGCTCTATGTTTCATATTGACCTCCACAATGTATTGGCTGTTTATTTACTTATAAGTTAATATTATCACGTTAATGTCCCCAAAGTAAGCATTTGTTTCACCACACTGTCATTTACCTATATGTTTAGTGCATCAATGCAGACTTATATTGGCATTTCTGTGTAGAGTTATGTTTGTTTTTAATATGATATCTATATGCAATGTGTGTTTTCTCAGTGCATCCCTCCTGTTGTTACTGTACTGAGGTGTTCAGAGATGCTATATGTTCTACTAGATGGGTCCTGCTGTTCTACATACTTTTTAACCTGGCAGAATTGTGACTGTGGAGACATATAGAACATTTATAATGACTTTTCTTCACACTACATTAGAGCAGCTGTATGGTGGGATCATTTCTTTCAATACAGTACAGACGTAGCCAGCGGCCGAGGCTGCGTCCTAACATTTGTTATGTTCCACCTTGCAGTTGTTTTATAAGGCCCAATTGTTGTGTTTTGTTGCCTTCCCTATAATGCTGCAGCTTCATTGCTGCTACCTAGGTCACATAGATTGGGTAATCTAATCCTGCCTCAACCTCAATTTTAGATTCCATTTCGCTCTGGGGACAATTTTGTATAGCTATGTGTATTGCACTTTAAGATGGTCCCATCCTAACTCCTATAGTCTATTTTTGCCCTCGCAAATATTCCAATTTTTCTTTACCAGTGCATGACCCACCCCAAATATATCCCCTTTACACGATTCCCATAATTACAACCTTACCCCGTGCCCTACTAAGTCTATTACCTTTGGCCCATTTGTTTAACACTCCATTTTACATATAGCACTTGCCTGAATGACATTAACGATTCAGTAAAAGGACCTAGAATATATATACACAGCTTCCTTTACATAGTTTTTAGAGCAGGCAGGTCCTGCATCATTGTTATTCCCTTTTATGTCCCCATTATACGAGGCATTTCTAATAAGCTCTAGGTGCTATATTAACTTTGCGATCCTCAGGTCTTACTATTTGAGACATTATCCCATCCCAGGCGCTATTAATACATTTACGCATTTAATACACTTCCACTACCACCTCCTCCCCCCACCTTTTCTTATAATATACCTCCTGTTTCAGGAGGATTACTGAAGCGATTTAAACGCAACATACCCGCATATTTTATTACAACAACTCAGTATACGAGAAAACTCTTCCTTCTTTATAATGTTTCAAACTATCTAGGGTCCATAAGTGACCCATATGCTATTTGAGGAAGGTACCTATATATATATATTGTCTATGTAACAATGAAAAAGAGGTTCCAGGTTTCTACACAACATAATTCACGATGTGAATCCTAACCTTTTCCATGGAAACTGTTTACTGGAAATGTACCATTTTTTATTTGTCTAACGATCTCTTATTTGTTGTATTTGTTCTCACACAACCTCAATAAAAATTCTTTAAAAAAAATAATAAAAAAAAAAAAATACGTAGCCTGCTTATTTTTACTTCCAAAATGTAGAACCTTGCATTTTTCCGTATTAAATCTCATTTTCCATTCACTTGCCCATAGTTCTAATTTTAGCAAATCCCTTTGTAAAGAGAGTTCGTCCTGCTCTGACCTAATGACCTTACTTAACTTAGTATCATCTGCAAAAATAGAGATGTCGCTATTTAATCCTTGCTCCAAGTCATTTATAAAAATATTAAAAAGAACAGGGCCCAGTACTGATCCCTGGGGGACGCCACTAATTACCTTTGTCCAATCTGAGTATGATCCATTTACTACTACTCGTTGCTCCCTATCTTTTATCCAGTTATTTATCCATGAGCTAACATTTTCAGATATTCCCAGTCCCTTAATTTTGTGCATTAATCTCTCATGTGGCACTGTATCAAATGCCTTTGCAAAATCTAAGTATATCACATCAACTGATTCCCCTTTATCTATATTTGTATTACTTCCTCGTAGAATCTAATTAGATTAGTTTGACATGATCTATTTCTCCTAAAGCCATGCTGATTAGAACTCATAATCTTGTTTACACGAATATGATCATCAATATAATCCCTTATAATCCCTTCAAATATCTTCCCCACTATTGATGTCAGACTAACTGGTCTATAGCTTCCTGGATCATCCCTGCTTCCCTTTTTGATAAGCCTAGAGATGTGCTTGCTAGAATCCAGTTTTTCACACATAAAGAAAAAAGTCTACGAGAACTAGCCAACAAGCCTCAGCTACCCAAAAAGTTCCAGTCAATCTTGGTTTTCCCTGATCTCTCTCAGTATACTTTGCAGAAGCACAGATCCTTTGGCCCTTTTACACAGGCCCTCAGACAGCATAACATCCGCTACAGATGGGGGTATCTGACTAAGGTGATAGTAAATAGAAATGGACAGATCCATACTACTACATCCTTGGAAGCAGGAATGGACCTATTGAAAACATGAGACCTTATATCACCTGCTCCCCTCCATCAGAGGTCTTTGCCACCTGGAGCACTACATGTGGGTGCCCCGGAGTGGAGCCCTAGACCTGGAAGAGCGGCGTTCCTGGCAGCGTCTGCGGACCTGGCGAGGTAACCGGAAGTGATGCCGGTTTCAGTGAAGTCTTTCCATGGTGAGCCAACGGAGTGCCGTAGCAGTGGCGAAACCCACTATTTAGATACAGGACAAGGAAGAAATGCAGGCACTGCTGGAGGTTCCTTAAAACAATGATACTTTATTTGAACAACGTTTAAAAAGTAAACAGCTACAACCGCTGTAAAGTGAGCTTGTATGAAAAAAGGTACAAAAAGGTAAGGTACAAGGCTGGGGTATTAAGAAACGAAAAATTGTCTGACTGAGCCCTAGACCCCAACGCCTGCTGCCACGCAAATCCCAAGAGTCCCCTGACTCATGATGAAGGTGAACTAGTTGCTACGTGACTTACCACAGAACAGCATGCTGTGATCTTCCTATTCCTATACTGGAATTCAGAGAGGACTATTTCACTCAAGATTGAGAAGTATCCTTTACAAAAGTCTTTGTTTCATGTTCATTAATGTTTATTAAAAGTTATGTTGTTTTATATGTCTTGCTGGGCAGTCGGGTGCAGTGTGGGGAGCCCGGGGCCCACTTTCAGTTATAACTTGGTTCGTTCTCTGGACAAGGTGCCCTGGGCTGAACATGCTGCAAACGATGCTGAGTGGTTGGGTGGGTCTGGGGACTGAGGAGCTATCTGTTTTAAGAAATGTTATGGGCTTACAACCAAAGGTCCAAGTCTCTGGAACTTGTCCTTGTGACTGAACTTGTACTTCCACAATAAGAGACAGTACCCTGTGAAAATATCCAGGTCTCCCTGTTTATCACACGGTTAGTGTTAGATGTATTTCTTTTTTAGCTGCCATAGCTACCTTTTGTTTTTATTGTTACCAATCAATACCTATGTCGTCATGTGCCTTATCTTCTATATATGTGAGACAGACTCTATGTATATTAATTTGCACAAATTATATGGTTCTTGTTTGTATTTGGGTATTCAAATCGCAATATATATATACTAAGATGAACGACAAAAGTCTTCCTAAGATTGTTGACAGGGTATCTCCTAGACTGCCATTAATGTGTCAAAGTCCACAGTTAGGGATTTTGGGCCGGGTTGGGTTCTGAGGGTGGGGGGACGGGACTAGGGATAGAGATGCAAGGTCCCTCTGTATCCAAGATTTTACTTACTGACTAAAATAACGGGACCCTAGTCTTTGCAATATCTAGTGATGTTATAAGAATTTCCCTTTGCCCCTTCCCCCCTCCTCCCCCCCCCTAGACATATCACCACGTAGACTTAAGCTGATCTGACTCAGTTTGATTTGTGCTTATCGTTAATATCAGGGCTGCTGGGATATATCAGTTTGGCACTACTCTAAGAACAATATGCCCTAATGATGTTGTAATCCCTGGTACTCTCCCCCGCTCCTCCTCCTCCCCCCCCCCCCCGGTATAGATAGACTGGGCAGAGTTTACTTAGAATTGGTTTACTTCTTTCTATTCATAGAGAGCTACTTGATATCGCAGTTTTTTGCCCCCCCCCCCCTTGGAGTGCCCATCTGGACTCCTGTAGTATTTACTAGTAGTCCACTTACCGTCTTCTTCCTCACCCCTTGATATCTCTTACAGAAAAGATTAAGGAATTAGACTATTCAGTTCCTAAGAAGTCGAGTTCCTTGATTGGCGGTGAATAGGACCATCACCAATTACCCACTGTTTATATATAAACGCATGTACGCATGCGCGAAACGCGTCAGGTGTCCATCTGTACTTACACCTGCTATTTGGCAATTTGGCTAAATAAAAGATACTAATTTACATCAAGTTTCCAGTCTTCGGGTCTCCTACTTTTCCTCCCCCTGGTGGGACTTACTTGTTCAATTATATATATATATATATATATATATATATATATATATTACAGTTAAACTGTTTTGTTGTTGTTGTAATTGATCTTTGTATCACACTAAGCTAACCAATTTTGTTAATATCTAAGCCATCTGACACTGACTAGTTCTGTACCTGTTGGAGTCCTGAAGAAACATCCCCAACTGATATCTCGCCTCACACGCGTGCCCAGGTGAGAAAGGGGGTTGGTTCTCTTCCTTACCCTCTTTTTCTGTCCCTTCTCCCTCTTAGTTTCCTTTCCCTCCTCCATTTTCTCTCTTATAAGCTTTTTGCCCTTTTCCTTTGGGTGGTGTCTCTTGTTTGGTGGGACCATTTTGTCTTTCTATTTACCCATACCACTGAGCTCTATACCATGCGACCCACTCCAGAAACCCTCACATTTGCTTCCCTGAATTGCAAAGGCCTGAATTCCCCAATGAAGAGGAGCCTCTTGAGTAATTACATGCACTCACTACACGCCTCAGTAATTTTTGCACAAGAAACACATTGGCCGACTACCTACACAGCTCCTTTCAGGTCACTGCACTATACCCACTATATTTCAGCCTTATATTCTGACAAAACTAGAGGAACGGCCACACTTCTGCACAAACACTTGAGCTATGAGCAAATCTATGTTGACACTGACCCTGAGGGTAGATACATTATCCTTTTGTGTAAACTGAATGGTCAGATGTATACCTTGGTGAATCTATATGCTCCAAATATGGGCCAGGTTTCCTTCCTGAAGTCCCTACTACATAAGATAGAGAACCTTAAATCTGGGATAGTTATTATCGGGAGTGACTTTAACATGGTCTTAGATCCGACACAAGACAAATAACTTTGATCCGTGACTCTATAACAGACTTTGTTCACATTAACGCTAGCCCACTAATGTCAGATCAAACTATATGGGCTGCCTTAAAGGCTTACTTGAGGGGGGTTTGTATCAAGAAGCAAGCGTCCATGAAGAAACAGATGGGAGCCCCTTTAGGTCTCCTTGTGGCTCAACTCCAAGCTAAATTAGCCCATCCCAGATGCTGTCTGATGAGATAGAAGGTTTCCGTAGGCAGATTAGGGATAAAGAGACGGAGCGAGTATGAAACGTGCTTCTCAGATTCTAACAATTGACCTACTATCAGGGTAATAAGGCTTCGGCTTTACTTGCCCATAAATTAAGAGGTCATAGAGCAGCCCCTAGAATTTATACAATTGTTAGTAATGGTATTCCGGTTACGGCCCCTAAGGATATTGGTGCTGCTTTTGCCCGGTATTACACTGGATTGTATAATCTACAAGCCCCGGGATCTGACCCAGGTCCATAGATCATCAAGATTCAGACTTTCCTGACAAGATTAAAGCCCCCAAAGCTGGACGACACTGCCCAGATATCTTTACAGATCCCCTTTACCAGTGAGAAACTCATTGCAGCCATAAAACAACTCAAAAACAACAAGGCCCCTGGACCAGATGGTTTTACCCCCTTGTTCTACAAGACCTTTTTAGACCAGGTCACCCCCCTCCTACTTAACATGTACTCAGAGGCTAGAGAGAAAGGACAGTTTCGTAGGGAGCTAGTGGAGGTGTCAATTTTAACCATTCCCAAACCGGATAAAGACCCGACCCAATGTGGAAGCTACCGCCCAATTTCCCTTATTAATATAGATGTGAAGCTTTATGCTAAGCCGTGGGCCAATAGACTTTGCACAATGCTACCTTCGTTGTTGCTTACAGACCAGGTGGGATTCACGCTAGCTAGGGAAGTGCCGGATAACACAAGTAGGGTGTTAAACATTCTCACTGAGGCAGACAGACTGCACTACCCCATGTTGGCCCTGTCTCTCGATGCCGAGAAGGCGTTTGACAGGGTCAACTGGATATACCTATGGGGGACGCTTTCTTATTTTGGTCTCCAAAGCAAAGATATAAAGGCTATCCGGGAGCTATACTCTGAACCCCATGCTAGAGTGATCGGTTTAGGATTCTGTTCAGATGTGTTCCAGATTACTAATGGCACTCATCAAGGCTGCCCTCTATCTCCCCTGATTTTCACACTTGCAATAGAGCCACTGGCCCAGGCCATTAGGGGGCTAGACGGAATTAAAGGGATGCAACTGGGCCCCTGTGCAGACAAGCTAGCCTTGTTTGCTGATGACATAACATTATTTCTTTCCCAGTCCATGGGCTCCCTGCCTGTCTTGTTTGATCTCATTACGCAATTTGGCGAACTTAGCTACTACAAAATGAACTTCCAAAAAACTGAGGCCTTCCCTGTTCATATCCCTGATCAGGAGCTAGCCCTTCTACAAACGACTTACCAGTTCAAATGGTCAAGAGATGCTTTAAAACATCTAGGAGTATATATTGGCCCAGATCTTCAGACAGTCAGAACCAAAAATCATGAGCATCTGCTTGTGGAGATCCGTCGACTCTTGAATTCCTGGAACTTCCGCGAGGTCTCCTGGATGGGCCGTATAGCTGCGGTTAAAATGACAATTTTGCTCAGACCAGTGAGTGCCTTCATATATTTTGTGTATATATATAGGGTGCACTTTCAGGAAAATATCCAATTATAGCCACGATGAAAAAGGCAACTCACTGGTATCAATGTAAAAATATAACGTTTAATTCAATCCATTAAAAAGCATAACATTTCGAGAACATTACGTTATCAAATGCCAGATATAGCAAAAAGATAAATACAGGGCTATAGGGAACGTAATGTTCTCGAAATGTTATGCTTTTTAATGGATTGAATTAAACATTATATTTTAACATTAATACCAGTGAGTGCCTTTTTTCATTGTGGCTATAATTATATATATATATATATATATATATATATATATATATATATATATATATATATATATATATATATATATATATATATATATATATATATATATATATATATATATATATATATATAGTATACAGGTGGCCCTCGGTTTACAACGGTTCAATTTGCACCATTTCAGAATAACAAACTTTTTTTCAGTCATGTGACTGTTATTAAAAAGCATTGAGAAGCAGTGCATTAATTAAAATAGCCAGTAGGTGGAGCTGTGTGCTTGTGTTGCGGCAAAGATATGCAAGCCAAGCACACAAGCAGGCTGAAATTAATCAGTGTAGCTAGCTAGACCTGAGCTATCGAGCAGCTTTCAAAGGAACAAGATCTTCCTGTCTATAAATCTGTCCAGATTGGAATGCATAAAAAGAACTGTTTGCAAAAAAATGTAAGTAAACTCTGTGTTGTGTGATTTTTTTTATTAGGTTTATAATGCTGTTTTAGCAAATGTTTTTGTTCATTTAACTTAGTTTAATTATATATTCTGTGTCTAATGATGTTTAGCATTTAAAGTCTTCATTTCAAAGCTTTAAAAATTATGTATTAGGTGTTACTTATGAGAATTTTGAGAGGGGCCTGGAACCTAACTCCCTCACTTCCCATTGACTTACATTATACACTGGGTTTCAATTTACAATGGTTTCGATTTACAACCATTCCTTCTGGAACATAACCCCGGCGTAAACTGAGGGCTACCTGTATATATATATATATATATATATATATATATATATATATATATATATATATATATATATATATATATATATATATATATACATACATGCATGCACACAGTCTAGTATTTTTATTATTGGTTATGATTTTCTATGAACTGACTGAATGCATCTTCTCTGGTGATCTAAATTGCTTTGAGTAAGTAATTAAAGTTAAATTAACTTAAGCAGATTAAAATGAGCATACACAAAATGTGAATATATTCAGATACACACTTTATTAAGTAGCTATTAGACTGACTCAAATTGATCTGCATGCCGATGAGCAGTCAGGTCTAGACAACATCAACCCTTGACTAGATTTTGAGGATAAGTGGATTGTTTGGTAGTAATTAATATTCTTAAATTGTTTTGCAGCGGAACCTGATTTGGTGACAATAGACTTACAGAAAGAAATGGAAGTAGGGACAACATACAATATCACCTGCAATGTTAATAACGTGGCTCCTGTACAGGATCTTATGGTGAAATGGACCAGAGAAGGGGAAGAGATCAACACTAAATCGTTTAAACAGGAGACCAAAAGGGGAATAACTAATGTTTCAGTGACACATGAAATTGTGGCTCAGCGAAGTGACAATCTTCAGAACTTCTCCTGTAGTGCCTTACTAAATGTGGATAAAACACGCATTACATCTTCTAGTGCAACAATTAGGACATATGGTAAGTTACACTGTGGTAAGTTACACCGCAGTGCGTTAGTTTCATTACTGTTAGTTACACCAAAGTTAGTTACATTGCAGTAAGTTAATTACACTGCAGTAAGTTAGTTACATCACAGTAAGTTATACCACAGTTAGTTACACTGCAGTAAGTTAGTTGCATCACAGTAAGTTACACCACAGTTAGTTACACTGCAGTAAGTTAGTTACACTGCAGTAAGTTATACCACAGATAGTTACACTGCAGTAAGTTAGTTACACTGCAGTAAGTTATACCACAGATAGTTACACTGCAGTAAGTTAGATACACTGCAGTAAGTTAGTTACACTGCAGTAAGTTATACCACAGATAGTTACACTGCAGTAAGTTAGTTACACTGCAGTAAGTTATACCACAGATAGTTAGACTGCAGTAAGTTATACCACAGATAGTTACACTGCAGTAAGTTAGTTACACTGCAGTAAGTTATACCACAGATAGTTACACTGCAGTAAGTTAGTTACACTGCAGTAAGTTAGTTTAATCACTGTTAGTTACACCACAGTAAGTGATGTTTGTTCTACATAATGTTACTTACAAAATTGGCATTCCAAAAGGTAAACCACAAATTCTGTGCCACAATTTGCATAATGTTTTATCTTAAATTCAACCTGAGTGACTGAACTCAGGTTGAATTGGGTCATCTTATAGATCCTTGATGAATGTTCCTTGAGGGACACATACAGTGGGGCAAAAAAGTATTTAGTCAGCCACCAATTGTGCAAGTTCTCCCACTTAAGAAGATGAGAGAGGCCTGTAATTTTCATCATAGGTATACCTCAACTATGAGAGACAAAATGTGGAAACAAATCCAGACAATCACATTGTCTGATTTGGAAATAATTTATTTGCAAATTATGGTGGAAAATAAGTATTTGGTCAATATCAAAATTTCATCTCAATACTTTGTTATGTATCCTTTGTTGGCAATGACAGAGGTCAAACGTTTTCTTTAAGTCTTCACAAGGTTGTTACACACTGTTGCTGGTATGTTGGCCCATTCCTGCATGCAGATCTCCTCTAGAGCAGTGATGTTTTGGGGCTGTCGCTGGGCAACACAGACTTTCAACTCCCTCCAAAGGTTTTCTATGGGGTTGAGTTCTGGAGACTGGCTAGGCCACTCCAGGACCTTGAAATGCTTCTTACGAAGCCACTCCTTCGTTGCCCGGGCGGTGTGTTTGGGATCATTGTCATGCTGAAAGACCCAGCCACGTTTCATCTTCAATGCCCTTGCTGATGGAAGGAGGTTTGCACAAAAATCTCACGATACATGGCCCCATTAATTCTTTCATGTACACGGATCAGTCGTCCTGTTCCCTTTGCGGAGAAACAGCCCCAAAGCATGATTTTGCCACCCTCATGCTTCACAGTAGGTATGGTGTGCTTTGGTTGCAACTCAGCATTCTCTCTCCTCCAAACACGACAAGTTGTGTTTCTACCAAACAGTTCTACTTTGGTTTCATCTGACCATATGACATTCTCCCAATCCGCTTCTGGCTCATCCAAATGCTTGCTCTCTAGCATACTTCAGATGGGCCCGGACATGTACTGGCTTAAGCAGGGGGACACGTCTGGCACTGCAGGATCTGAGTCCCTGGCGGCTTAGTGTGTTACTGATGGTAGCCTTTGTTACGTTGGTCCCAGCTCTCTGCAGGTCATTCACTAGGTCCCACCATGTGGTTCTGGGATGTTTGCTCACCGTTCTTGTGATCATTTTGACCCCACGGGGTGAGCTCTTGCATGGAGCCCCAGATCGAGGGAGATTATCAGTGGTCTTGTATGTCTTCCATTTTCTAATTATTGCTAACACAGTTGATTTCTTCACACCAAGCTGCTTGCCTATTGCAGATTCAGTCTTCCCAGCCTGGTGCAGGTCTACAATTTTGTTTCTGGTGTCCTTCGACAGCTCTTTGGTCTTCATCATAGTGGAGTTTGGAGTGTGACTGTTTGAGGTTGTGGACAGGTGTCTTTTATACTGATAACAATTTCAAACAGGTGCCATTAATACAGGTAATGAGTGGAGGACAGATGAGCCTCTTAAAGAAGAAGATACAGGTCTGTGAGAGCCAGAAATCTTGCTTGTTTGTAGGTGACCAAATACTTATTTTCCACCATAATAAGCAAATAAATTCTTTCCAAATCAGACAATGTGATTGTCTGGATTTGTTTCCACATTTTGTCTCTCATAGTTGAGGTATACCTATGATGAAAATTACAGGCCTCTCTCATCTTCTTAAGTGGGAGAACTTGCACAATTGGTGGCTGACTAAATACTTTTTTGCCCCACTGTATATCTTTTATAAATATCTTTAATATATTTTTTTATATTATTTTCCAAAATATAAGAATAGATGAAGGCTTAGGTATATGTGCAAGAGATATATACATATTTGTTTGACAGTGTAATGTATCATAAGTTCTGGGTTCCGGTGTAGTATGTTATGTGTTGATTGGTCCCTGGTCCTTTATATATGCTAAATAGACAAACAAGAGAATGAAGCAAATGTGATGATAGAAATACATTAGAAAGTTGTTATAAAAGTCTAAATCATGAAATGAAAAACTTGGGTTTCATGTCCCTTTAATAAGAAAAGTAATATGGAAAGTTGTTAAACATTGTACGCTGTATCTAAGTGATTTAAAGGGACATCAACCCCAGTTTGACTGATTCAGTAATAGTTCTGTACTTTTCATGTTATTGCCTTTTTTATTTCATGACAATGCATAGTAGTTATAGCGCTGTACTAATTGCCTTCAGTTAAAGGGACATGAAACCCAAAATTGTTCTCTCTTGATTCAGACAGAACATACTATTTTAAACAACTTTCCAATTTGCTTCTATTATTAAATTTGCTTTATTTTCTTATTATCCTTTGTCAAAGGTGCAGCAATGCACTACTGGGAGATAGCTGAACACAGTGGGTGAGCCAATGACAAGAGGCACACATGTGCAGCCACCAATCAACTGCTAGATCCAAGTAGTGCATTGCTCCTTCTGAACCTGCATAGGTATGCTTTTTTGACAAAGGATACAAAAAGAACAAAGCAAATTAGATAATAGAAGTAAATTGCAAAGTTGATTAAACTTGCATGCGCTATCTGAATCATGAAAGAAAATATTTGGGTTTCATGTCCCTTTAAAGGGATTAGAAACAGTTTCAGATAGTGATGCACCGAAATGAAGATTCTGGACCGAAACCGAAAATCCAGGATGCACTTGGCCAAAAAACAAAAACGAAAATGTCTTTTTTTTTTGGCATAAATAGACTAATAAATTAATGAATCTGAATTGAAAAACTGCAAGCCAATAAAATAAAATAACACTTTTATTAAAAGTAACTCACTTAAACTGGAAAAAACATATCTTAAAACAATAAAATGCTACACAATGATTTTACCAAGAGAAAAAACAGGCAAAAAAAACAAAACTGAAAAAAAACCATAATGCCATTTTTGCCCAAAATGTTTTTGCAACCAAAATTTCGGTGCATCCCTTTTAAATATCAATATACTGTATTATTCTTTATTTAGACCTAGATTTGGAGTTTGGCGTTAGCCGTGAAAACCAGCGTTAGAGGCTCCTAACGCTGGTTTTAGGCTACCGCCGGTATTTGGAGTCACTCAAAATAGGGTCTAACGCTCACTTTTCATCCGCGACTTTTCCATACCGCAGATCCCCTTACGTAAATTGCGTATCCTATCTTTTCAATGGGATCTTTCTAACTCCGGTATTTAGAGTCGTTTCTGAAGTGAGCGTTAGACATCTAACGACAAAACTCCAGCCGCAGGAAAAAAGTCAGTAGTTAAGAGCTTTCTGGGCTAACGCCGGTTTATAAAGCTCTTAACTACTGTGCTCTAAAGTACACTAACACCCATAAACTACCTATGTACCCCTAAACCGAGGTCCCCCCACATCGCCGACACTCGAATATTTTTTTTAACCCCTAATCTGCCGACCGCCACCTACGTTATCCTTATGTACCCCTAATCTGCTGCCCCTAACACCGCCGACCCCTGTATTATATTTATTAACACCTAACCTGCCCCCCACAACGTCGCCTCCACCTACCTACACTTATTAACCCCTAATCTGCCGACCGCAAAGCACCGCCACCTACGTTATCCTTATGTACCCCTAATCTGCTGCCCCTAACACCGCCGACCCCTATATTATATTTATTAACCCCTAATCTGCCCCCCACAACGTCGCAGCCAGCTACCTACAATAATTCTCCCTAATCTGCCGACCGCAAAGCGCCGCCACCTACGTTATCCTTATGTACCCCTAATCTGCTGCCCCTAACACCGCCGACCCCTATATTATATTTATTAACCCCTAATCTGCCCCCCACAACGTCGCCTCCACCTGCCTACACTTATTAACCCCTAATCTGCCGACCGGAGCTCACCGCTATTCTAATAAATGTATTAACCCCTAAAGCTAAGTCTAACCCTAACACCCCCCTAAGTTAAATATAATTTACATCTAACGAAATTAATTAACTCTTATTAAATAAATTATTCCTATTTAAAGATAAATACTTACCTGTAAAATAAATCCTAATATAGCTACAATATAAATTATAATTATATTATAGCTATTTTAGGATTAATATTTATTTTACAGGTAACTTTGTATTTATTTTAACCAGGTACAATAGCTATTAAATAGTTAAGAACTATTTAATAGCTAAAATAGTTAAAATAATTACAAATTTACCTGTAAAATAAATCCTAACCTAAGTTACAATTAAACCTAACACTACACTATCAATAAATTAATTAAATAAACTACCTACAATTACCTACAATTAACCTAACACTACACTATCAATAAATTAATTAAATACAATTCCTACAAATAAATACAATTAAATAAACTAGCTAAAGTACAAAAAATAAAAAAGAACTAAGTTACAAAAAATAAAAAAATATTTACAAACATAAGAAAAAAATTACAACAATTTTAAACTAATTACACCTACTCTAAGCCCCCTAATAAAATAACAAAGCCCCCCAAAATAAAAAAATGCCCTACCCTATTCTAAATTACTAAAGTTCAAAGCTCTTTTACCTTACCAGCCCTGAACAGGGCCCTTTGCGGGGCATGCCCCAAAGAATTCAGCTATTTTGCCTGAAAAAAAAAACATACAATCCCCCCCCCAAGATTACAACCCACCACCCACATACCCCTAATCTAACCCAAACCCCCCTTAAATAAACCTAACACTAAGCCCCTGAAGATCATCCTACCTTGTCTTCACCTCACCAGGTATCACTGATCCGTCCTGGCTCCAAAATCTTCATCCAACCCAAGCGGGGGCTGGCGATTCATCATCCGGTGGCTGAAGAGGTCCAGAAGAGGCTCCAAAGTCTTCATCCTATCTGGGAAGAAGAGTAGATCCGGACCGGCAACCATCATCTTCCAAGCGGCATCTTCTATCTTCATCCGATGAGGACCGGCTCCATCCTGAAGACCTCCGACGCGGACCCATCTTCATCCGGCGACGTCCAACTGAAGAATGAAGGTTCCTTTAAGGGACGTCATCCAAGATGGCGTCCCTCGAATTCCGATTGGCTGATAGGATTCTATCAGCCAATCGGAATTAAGGTAGGAATATTCTGATTGGCTGATGGAATCAGCCAATCAGAATCAAGTTCAATCCGATTGGCTGATCCAATCAGCCAATCAGATTGAGCTCGCATTCTATTGGCTGTTCAGGGCTGGTAAGGTAAAAGAGCTTTGAACTTTAGTAATTTAGAATAGGGTAGGGCATTTTTTTATTTTGGGGGGCTTTGTTATTTTATTAGGGGGCTTAGAGTAGGTGTAATTAGTTTAAAATTGTTGTAATATTTTTCTTATGTTTGTGAATATTTTTTTATTTTTTGTAACTTAGTTCTTTTTTATTTTTTGTACTTTAGCTAGTTTATTTAATTGTATTTATTTGTAGGAATTGTATTTATTTAATTTATTGATAGTGTAGTGTTAGGTTAATTGTAGGTAATTGTAGGTAGTTTATTTAATTAATTTATTGATAGTGTAGTGTTAGGTTTAATTGTAACTTAGGTTAGGATTTATTTTACAGGTAAATTTGTAATTATTTTAACTATTTTAGCTATTAAATAGTTCTTAACTATTTAATAGCTATTGTACCTGGTTAAAATAAATACAAAGTTACCTGTAAAATAAATATAAATCCTAAAATAGCTATAATATAAATATAATTTATATTGTAGCTATATTAGGATTTATTTTACAGGTAAATATTTAGGTTTAAATAGGAATAATTTATTTAATAAGAGTTAATTAATTTCGTTAGATTTAAATTATATTTAATTTAGGGGGGTGTTAGTGTTAGGGTTAGACTTAGCTTTAGGGGTTAATACATTTATTAGAATAGCGGTGAGCTCCGGTCAGCAGATTAGGGGTTAATAATTGAAGTTAGGTGTCGGCGATGTTAGGGAGGGCAGATTAGGGGTTAATACTATTTATTATAGGGTTAGTGAGGCGGATTAGGGGTTAATAACTTTATTATAGTAGCGCTCAGGTCCGGTCGGCAGATTAGGGGTTAATAAGTGTAGGCAGGTGGAGGCGACGTTGTGGGGGGCAGATTAGGGGTTAATAAATATAATATAGGGGTCGGCGATGTTAGGGCAGCAGATTAGGGGTACATAGGGATAATGTAAGTAGCGGCGGTTTACGGAATGGCAGATTAGGGGTTAATAATAATATTCAGGGGTCAGCGATAGCGGGGGCGGCAGATTAGGGGTTAATAAGTGTAAGGTTAGGGGTGTTTAGACTCGGGGTACATGTTAGAGTGTTAGGTGCAGACGTAGGAAGGGTTACCGCATAGCAAACAATGGGGCTGCGTTAAGAGCTGAACGCGGCTTTTTTGCAGGTGTTAGGTTTTTTTTCAGCTCAAACAGCCCCATTGTTTCCTATGGGAGAATCGTGCACGAGCACGTTTTTGAGGCTGGCCGCTTGCGTAAGCAACTCTGGTATCGAGAGTTGAAGCTGCGTTAAATATGCTCTACGCTCCTTTTTTGGAGCCTAACGCAGCCTTTATGTGGACTCTCAATACCAGAGTTATTTTTATGGTGCGGCCAGAAAAAAGCCGGCGTTAGTTTTTCGGGTCGTTACCGACAAAACTCCAAATCTAGTTGATAGTTTTTTTTTTTTTTACCAATTATCCAAATAAAGTAAAATCCTAGAAAACTATTATTATCTGCAAAACAGTAAGTCAACTTAAACAGCAGCTCTAGGTTAGCATTAAATTTGAAATATGCTACACAATAATTTTAGCTAAAATAACAGGGGGGGGGGGGGGAAAGAAAACTGAAATGACCGAAAATGTCATTTTTTGCTGAAATGTTTCTGTGGCCGAAATTTCGGTGCATTCCTAGTTTCAGATTATAGTGAAACAGTTTTGTAAAATATTTTTATTATTTATCTTCCCTCCTTTTTCTGTAAATTAAGTAGGAAGAATTTTCCAATTGAGACAACTGGAAAGGAACATAGCAGAATTCACAAGCTTTGTTCTATATCTGTCCTTAATTAGATTCTGCAGAAATTAACAGACAAAGAACTGCAAAACAGTGGTAATGTTACTAACATAAATGGCCGTGGCTAACTGTGTTTACTCCATATGTAATAATTTATTTTAAGGCTTCAGAAAAATATTGTAATTAAAGATGTTTACTGTCTCTTTCAATGTTTAGTGCAAAAAAATGAAACATTATTATTGGTTAAAGCGCTTACTAAAATCAAATTTAGTTTTCTGATTCAGATAAAGCATGCAATTAAAAAAAAAAATCAATATACTTCAGTTATAAAATGTGAACAATCTTTTGATACGCTCACTTTCTAAGGCTCCAACTCCCACTGAGCATGTACAAAAGTATACAGAATATACATACAGGGAGTGCAGAATTATTAGGCAAGTTGTATTTTTGAGGATTAATTTTATTATTGAACAACAACCATGTTCTCAATGAACCCAAAAAACTAATTAATATCAAAGCTGAATAGTTTTGGAAGTAGTTTTTAGTTTGTTTTTAGTTATAGCTATTTTAGTGGGATATCTGTGTGTGCAGGTGACTATTACTGTGCATAATTATTAGGCAACTTAACAAAAAACAAATATATACCCATTTCAATTATTTATTTTTACCAGTGAAACCAATATAACATCTCAACATTCACAAATATACATTTCTGACATTCAAAAACAAAACAAAAACAAATCAGTGACCAATATAGCCACCTTTCTTTGCAAGGACACTCAAAAGCCTGCCATCCATGGATTCTGTCAGTGTTTTGATCTGTTCACCATCAACATTGCGTGCAGCAGCAACCACAGCCTCCCAGACACTGTTCAGAGAGGTGTACTGTTTTCCCTCCTTGTAAATCTCACATTTGATGATGGACCACAGGTTCTCAATGGGGTTCAGATCAGGTGAACAAGGAGGCCATGTCATTAGATTTTCTTCTTTTATACCCTTTCTTGCCAGCCACGCTGTGGAGTACTTGGACGCGTGTGATGGAGCATTGTCCTGCATGAAAATCATGTTTTTCTTGAAGGATGCAGACTTCTTCCTGTACCACTGCTTGAAGAAGGTGTCTTCCAGAAACTGGCAGTAGGACTGGGAGTTGAGCTTGACTCCATCCTCAACCCGAAAAGGCCCCACAAGCTCATCTTTGATGATACCAGCCCAAACCAGTACTCCACCTCCACCTTGCTGGCGTCTGAGTCGGACTGGAGCTCTCTGCCCTTTACCAATCCAGCCACGGGCCCATCCATCTGGCCCATCAAGACTCACTCTCATTTCATCAGTCCATAAAACCTTAGAAAAATCAGTCTTGAGATATTTCTTGGCCCAGTCTTGACGTTTCAGCTTGTGTGTCTTGTTCAGTGGTGGTCGTCTTTCAGCCTTTCTTACCTTGGCCATGTCTCTGAGTATTGCACACCTTGTGCTTTTGGGCACTCCAGTGATGTTGCAGCTCTGAAATATGGCCAAACTGGTGGCAAGTGGCATCTTGGCAGCTGCACGCTTGACTTTTCTCAGTTCATGGGCAGTTATTTTGCGCCTTGGTTTTTCCACACGCTTCTTGCGACCCTGTTGACTATTTTGAATGAAACGCTTGATTGTTCGATGATCACGCTTCAGAAGCTTTGCAATTTTAAGAGTGCTGCATCCCTCTGCAAGATATCTCACTATTTTTTACTTTTCTGAGCCTGTCAAGTCCTTCTTTTGACCCATTTTGCCAAAGGAAAGGAAGTTGCCTAATAATTATGCACACCTGATATAGGGTGTTGATGTCATTAGACCACACCCCTTCTCATTACAGAGATGCACATCACCTAATATGCTTAATTGGTAGTAGGCTTTCGAGCCTATACAGCTTGGAGTAAGACAACATGCATAAAGAGGATGATGTGGTCAAAATACTCATTTGCCTAATAATTCTGCACTCCCTGTATATACATTTTGTGATTGGCTGATAGCTGTCACATGGTACAAATAAAATTGAATTAAATTTGAAATTTGCCAGAAAATATTCTACTGTTCATTTCAAATTCAAAGTAAGTGCTAGTGCATTGTGTTTTTATTGTGCATGTAAAGTGATGGTAATCTTTACATGTTTTTAAAAAAGGGATGCTCTGTAACTTACAGTTTCATATAGCCATGCTAGTCTAAAACCCCACACTGCTGCTGCCCACTTCAAAATTCATATTTTTTGGTGAGCAAATGGTTTGAACCGTTCTCCAATCGGAGCTCTAGCCGTACGGCACTTTTTTTGTAGCTAGAGTGCGGATGGGAGAACAGTTCAAACCGTTAGCTCACCAAAAAATATTTAAAGTCCCTGTAAAATATCGATTAGATTCAGGACCTGATTTTAAAACATGTAAAGTTTACCATCACTTTAACTAGATACTGTATGTAATGGTGACAAGTAAAGGTATGTTGGATACAATTAACCTGCAAGCTAATAATATAATATCCTATTTTTATTAGATTTATCTGCAGAACCTCAGATCCTCATAAAAAAATGGATTCAGAAAGGAGATACAGTGCCAGCAACATGTAAAATTACAGACACTTTCCCCGCTGAAAATGTTAAAATACAAATATTATTTAATAACGCTGATGTCCTTGTGAGAACCGAGCAGGAAGCAAATGGCACAGTGCTGGGACACGCAAATCTAGATATGAATCATTCTGGAATTTATGATGTTACATGTCTTGCAAGCTTACAGGGCCTTTCAAAGAAAACCAATGAGACTGTAAATGTTTATGGTAAGTTCATTCAATACTAATAATCAATTAAGAATTAAAGGGACATCAAACACTTTGAGATGGTAATATAAAATAAATCGTATATATATATATATATATATATATATATATATAATAAAGACAAACAAGTAGAATCCTGCGACAAAGTCCCAGGAAGCTAAGGGTCTATAAGCGCTCCAGATAGGGACAATATAATATAATCCCTAATAAATAAAACTAGAAATAGAGTATTAATTCTATAAATGCCAATAGCTGCTGCTTAACCTAAATGCAAAGGGAGACTCCCTATTTTCCCCCTTCTAAAGATAAAGATAGATAAGAAATAAACGGTTAGCGCTGCAAGGCATAAAAAGTAAAACCATAAATGGATAGACAGAATCAATATGTCAATCACAGAATATAAAAATGGTAAACAATACAATTAAAACCAAAATAAAATAGTCCATAAACACATAGGTAAAGTTATGAGCCGGGAGGAATGTGGTAAATATTTCAAGTGATCCCAGGAAATCTTCAAATACAGTTCCCCCAAGGATGAACACTTACTTGAAGAACCCTCAATCCATATGAGGTAAGTAATGACGTAATCATCACCATTCAATCCCACTGATTTAGCAAGCCACTGCTTTCAGATGTGAGTCCTCTATAGCTCCTGAAGTATCCGTAATTAGAAACTTTCAGACCTCCTCTCCTCAGGTAGTAGTGAAACTTCACAGGTGTTCATACGATAACAAATGCCTCCTTGGATTGTGTACCATGCTCATTGTACCAAGCTGGGCGCCCAGCAGTGTAGATGGTTCTCTTGCTGGTTCTGAGTAAGGGGGGCTCAGATTTACATTGGCTGGTTGTTCTTCTGCATGAGGAGTGTCCAGAACCAACTGGTGGCAACAGATTATGACTGGGGTCCTTTAAAGGGGACCGGAAGCAGTGAGAGTGCAGACCCCAGTCATAATCTGTTGACACAAGTTATTGCGGTCTGCTCTTTCAGGCACGCCATAGTGCCACTCTGTTTGTGAGTATAGTTTCTCACCCTCCCCATACTCTGTTTGGGTTGTTGACGTTATTACCCTATTGGCGCCTTCCTTTCTCCCGCTATAGATTTCTTCATCGTTCCTTCACGTATCGGAAGAGCTGCCTCCCATTGGATGTTTTGGACAGACCCTGACTACCTTAGTCCTGTGCGCACCTCCTTTAAGAGCCTTCCCTCTCACTTTCACTTATATTTGAAAAAAGAAAGATGTAACATTTTGTTTCACCATAAACCAAAAAAGATACAAACATACCTCAAACTAAAAATTTAAATCCCCATAACATTTTCAATTGTGAATAGTAAAATAACAGAATTTATACTTACGGATAAATTTACTTCGGGATCGGGAGAATCCATAGGTATTCGTAACATGTGGGACATGTTTCCTGCCACTAGGAGGAGGTCAAGAACCCTCACAAGAGCTTTAATCCCTCCCACCTCCTCTCCCCATTCAGTTTACATATAGCAGAAGAGAGAGATAGAAAAGGTAGGAAAGTCAGAAAGCAGGGTTAAGAGGTGCAAATAACAGCTATCACCCATCTAGTAAAAATGCAGGCGGTCCTATGAATTCTCCTCATACCGAAAGAAAGAAATTTATCGGTAAGTATAAATTCTGCTTTCTTTTGTAAGATGAGGAGAGTTCATAGGAGTCCATAACATGTGGGATACAATACATGTGTGAGGGGCGGTGGCCAGACCAAAGGTGAAGGCCACAAATTTGTAATGCTTGAAGCAAACCTTAGAAGTTGGTAATTATCCTTGTGAATTAAATTATGCAGATATGCATCCTTTAAATCTACAGTTGTCATAAATTGACCCTCCTGAATTGGAGTCAAGATGGTACGGATCGTTTCCATTTTGTTTCCATTTTTTTTTCAAGTCTAGAATAGGACAATAAGTGACAAAAACTATTTGTTTGCTTGTACCTCCCCTTAGTTTTTTTGTCCTGAGGAAGAAAAGCCCCCTTCCCCCCCATAGAAAATTTTGATAATAGAATCCATTTCTGATACAAAAAGCATCTACCCTTGAAAAGTGACTGATAATAGCCTATGCCAGCTGACCACGATTTAAGCCATAAAGCTCTCCTTAAAGGGACATGAAACACAAAAAAATTCTTTCATGATTCAGATACATAATACAATTTGAAACAACTTTCCAATTTACTTCTATTATTTAATTAGCTTCCTTCTCTTTTTATCCTTTGCTGACAGATTTATCGAGGAAAGCTCAGGAGCAGCAAAGAACCTAGATTCTAGCTGCTGATTGGTAGCTGCATATATATACCGATTGGCATTGGCTCACCCAAGTGTTCAGCTAGAAACCAGTAGTGAATTGCTGCTCCTTCAACACATTATACCAAGACAATGAAACACATTAGATAATAGAAGTAAATTAGAAAGTTGTTTAAAATTTTATTTTCTATCTGAATCATGAAAGATTTTTTTTGGGTTTCATGTCCCTTTAAGAAAACAGTAATGAACATCAATTTTGATGATGTCAAAAAGTGCATCACAAATTAAATCATTAGCCATTTTAAGGACTTTAATGCAGTTGGCAATATCCTCAGAAGATTGATCAGAAACCATCTGAGAAGTAAAGAACCCCCTCCCCTATTTATATGGGTATGACAAGTATCAGAATTCCATGAATTGGAGGAATATTATTATATTAAAAACAATCAAATGGAAATTTATGCTGAAGTTACCTGTACCTGGGAACACTACCTTAAAGAGAGAAGAAAATCCCCACCGTTAGACTCCTCTTTAACTTAGAAAGGAGGGTCCCATTGTGAGATCTTAAACAACTTCACAGTACCTTGAGGTTAATTTTTTTAAGGAGTCCTGGAAATTGTAATTTAATTTCTTTTTCACTTATATAATTCTTGAGGTATATCAGTGTAATCATTTTTTTACCCTTTTCATCTGTTTACAGAGCTGTCTCCTATATCTTTCAATTGCTTATTTATTTTCTTGAATAAAGTTGGTTGAAAAAATGGTAAAAACAAACATTATATTAATCTTTAACAGAATACAAATAAATAAACTAATTCATTAATTAATTTAGATTAAGAATAAATAAATAAATAAATAAAAAATATCATCCAAAAGTTGCATTGTAATTTTTCAAGTCATGGGTAGGGACAAAAGTCTGTTGTTTTTTTATGTTTAATGATAGAACACATATTTCTCATAATCACCTAAATTACAAGTTTTGCGCTAAACCCGGTGCGTAAATAGCGCAAAAAATTAGTGGTACCGCACTTTCCATAGCGCTGCCATTACAAGTTGCAAAACAACCTTCTTGTGTTGTGGGTTACGGTGCGTTAAGATAGAGCATGACATTTTAAGCAACTTTCTAATTTACTCCTATTATCAAATTTTCTTCATTCTCTTGGTATCTTTATTTGAAATGCAAGAATGTAAGTTTAGATGCCGGCCCATTTTTGGTGAACAACCTGGGTAGTTCTTGCTGATTGGTGGATAAATTCATCTACCGATAGAAAAGTGCTATCCAGAGTCCTGAACCAAAAAAACAGCTTAGATGCCTTCTTTTTCAAATAAAGATAGCAAGAGAACGAAGAAAATTTGATAATAGGAGTCAATTAGAAAGTTGATTAAAATTGCATGCTCTATCTGAATCGCGAAAGAAAAAAATTGGGTTCAGGGTCCCTTTAACAACCACCTAATTATAGCAAAATCAAAAGGCCACTTCTGTCTGTTAATGTATGTATGTATTGGGTACTTGTATAGTGCGGCTAATTACCCGTAAGAGTCTCAAGGCGCTACTCATTTTATGAACCTCTGAAGAATGAAAGGCTGAGTGGACCTTGCCGGGGATCGAACCTGCAACTCTTGGGTTGCTACAGAGCTCAGCCACAGTGCCTTAGCATGCTGAGCTATCTGTCTCAATCTGTCTGCAGCCCTTGACACAAATGACCACCCTTTTTTCCGCCAAATCCTCCAATTTTTGCGGCATTTGTGACAGCTCTCTCGTGGTTCTCCTCCTACATCTCCAACTGGACCTTTAGTGTAGCCTTCTCTGTCACATCCTCTGATCCATTACCACTTTCTGTTGGAGTACTGTCCTTGATCCCCTTCTCTTTACAATTTATACATCATCCTAAGATCCCTTAATAACGTTCCACTAGTTTCAATATAATTTGTACACTGATGATACCCAAATCTGCCTCTCTGCACCAGATCTATCCCCTTCCTTGCTAAGTCCTGCCACTAACTGTCTTTCTAATATTTCATTCTAAGTGTTCTCCCACTACCTTAAGCTAAATCTCTCAAGAACTGAGCTCCTTATCCCCCCCAACTTTTTATAACTGTTGATAATAACATCATTACCCCAACCCTGCATGCCTGATGTCTTGGGATCACACTTAACTCAAATCTCTCTTTCATTCCCCACATCCAGCCTTTGGCTAATTCCTACAGTTTCCACCTTAAAAACATCTCCAAATATTGCTGGTCTCTCCGGTCTCCCTAGCTGCTGTCTATCCCCCTTACAATCCATAATAAATTCCTCTGCCAGACTGATCTTCCTTACACGTCGCACCTCATCTGCTTCACCTCTCTGCCAATCCCTTCACTGGCTTCCTCTAACATTCAGAAAAATCCTGACTCTGACTTTTAAAGTAGATGTATGCAGAAACACTCCAGATACCAGCAAAGTTATTTAAAATACCTTTATTTCCATAGTTTGGGTCCAAAAGGACAAGTTTCAAGTCTGCAATAGGCTCTTAGTCATATACCCAACCCTGCATGCCTTATGTCTTGGGATCACACTTGACTGAAATCTCTCTTTAATTCTTTCATTCCCATTCCAATTCCTACCATTTCCATCTTAAAAAAATCTCCAAAATTTGACGGTCTCTTCGGTCTCCCTAGCTGCTGTCTTTCTCCCTTACAATCCATAATAAATTCCTCTGCAAAACTAATCTTCCTTACACGTCGCTCCTCATCTGCTGCACCTCTCTGCCAATCCCTTCACTGGCTTCCTCTAACCTTCAGAAAAATCCTGACTCTGACATTTAAAACCCTCAATAACACTGCCCCCCCATATCTCTGACATCATCTACCAATACTGTCCATCCCATCCTTTTCGCTCTGCTCATGACCGCTTTCTCTCGTGTTACCTCTTCACAATTCCCTCTACAAGACTTCTTCAGATTTGCCCCAACTTGTGGAACTCAATGCTTTGCTCCACAAGACTCTCCCATAGTTTTCAAACTTTCAAGCACTCCTTAAAGACTCTACTATTCAGGTATGCATACAGTATACACTAAGATTATTTTCTTATCTTAGTTCATCTCCTCCTTTTGTCATACCCTTGAACTCCCTTAGCATGTAAGCCTATGAGCCCAATCTGTTTTGCAGATCATCTTCATGAGAGCTGATTTACAACAGCACAACTCTTGGCAGGGCCCACTATCCAGTTGTCTTCCATAATTGTTACCTTGCATATTAACCTATGTTTATAGTCCTGCAGAATCTGTTGGCGCTCTACAAATAACTCATAATAATAACAAAATATATTAAAATGGTTACACTTATATATACAATATATATATATATATATATATATATATATACACACACACACACTCACTGGCCACTTTATTAGTTACACCATGCTATTGCTAGAACTGCCTTAATTCTTCGTGGCATAGATTCAACAAGGTGTTGGAAACATTCATCAGAAATTTTGGTCCATATTAAGGAGTTCAGACAATCTTCATCTTTGTTTGTCATCTATGCGGGTAATCATAGGGGTCAGAAGGCCACTACGTCTTCCCTATCTTTCTGGTTGAGGAGTGTCATCCGCCTAGCTTATGAGATGGCGGGACAACGGCCTCCTGAGAGGATTATGGGTCATTCCAGTAGAGCAGTAGTTTCTTCCTGGGCTTTTAAGAACAAAGCCTCAATGGATCAGATTTGTAAGGCAGCTACCTGGTCCGCCATACTTTTTCTAATTTTTTTTTTTTTTTATTGAGATTCACTTTAAGGCATACAATACTGAAAGGTCAATATAAAGTGTACAGAGAAGTTATTTCAAGACATCGAATCAATGAACAAACTAAAACAAGAACATCAAGGTAGCAAGACATTTGTAAGATTAAAACTTGTGAATTATGCCTATCCAATAATATACCCTCTAAACAGTTACAAGGTCTCTCTTAGACCTCTCTATGTTATAGGTAGTATATGAAGTCAAAGAAGGCCGTTAGAAACTGTACAAGACCTCTCTTGGGTCTCAATCGGTGAATCTTATTTTCCTTATGTGAAGGGAAGGAGTTAACGCTTATGCAGTTCAACCATCAATATTTTATCACAGTCATGGTAAATTCAGGTGATTAGACAAATGTAAGCCCTTATTGCAAAAATAGTAGTAGTAGTATAATAGATCATTAGTCATTCTGTCTATGCTTTATCAATATCACAAATGTGTTAGTCACACTTTAAAGGCTATCTAGAATTGTTAATCTTTTAGGATCACCAAAAAAAGGAATGGTTGAAAAATAAAGTGGGTAATCTAAAGGTTTCTATAGGATATATTTTCCTTTGCTTATGAAGTAAGCTCATTGGTGTAAGAAGGGGGAGGGTTGGAGAATCGGAGCTAGCAGAAACTTAAAAGGTTGGGATTGGGGTTAGGAGGTAAAAATATATATATTAAAAAATAAAATAAAAAAAGGCTAGGCTTGTAAATATTATATAAATCATTGTGCGGAGAATTAGAGTATATGCATCACGTTTTGACCGACGATACAATGAATTCAGTTAGCTGTATCTCCCCTCTGGAGTTATGTCACCCCTATTTCAATATGGGAAAGGGGTGTGCCCTGTATCTCCCCTCAGGGGCTGCTGTCACCACTGGACGAAGACGGAAAAGGGGTATTGGATATGACCCACTCTCTCTCACAGAGCGGGAAAGGGTGAGGGGAGATATCTTTCTTTTTCTTATCACATACATACCATATCCCTTGAGGCTCAGGTTATAAAGAGTTATTCCCCTATCACACTAAGTATATCACAGTATAGGCATGCCCCGGTTTCTAACTCCTATAATAGCAGAAACAAATATGGTTTACAAGGTTGGGTTCACCTCCCATAGGAGACCAAGGGAACTGGCAAAATTTACACAGGATGCCTATATGTAAATATGCGCTCATTAATAAACCTCATTTTATCGTGCCTCAGCAGTGTAATATAGTGTAACTATAATTTTAACTTTGGAACAAATATAGAGGAAAGTTTTGCGCTATGAGAATAGATATCATACACCTCTCTAAAAGACAACTCCCCAAATGCTGTCTAGAAAACAGTTATAATACAACAGCCTAACAGGCGCCCTCTCTAACCATATATCTTGTATTATAATTTTAACTTTCCCTACATACATTACTCTCACAGCTCATGTGTAATAAAAATATATGGTCTCTATAAGATCCTAATATTGGCACTGAAGGGTTCAGTCTACTAGTGGTCAGTATGGAAATATACACTCAATAATGGACTATAATCCCTGAAACATAGTAACCTGATAGGACCTCCATAATACATGTTAGTGATTCCTAAGCTGTACTATTACTAGGTTTATAGCTGAAACCTGGGTAATATCAAGCAGTAAGATCCTGAAGGGTAAGTTTAGCTGTAGTGTGTAAGCTACTGTATGCTTTCTCGCACACAGACAGTCCATTGTACATCGTAAAATGAAGCAATACTGCAAACTTCTATGAAACCTTACATTAACCTGAAGCAATTTTCACCATAATTATACTGTATGCAATAACATAGTTTACAATATGGAGCAACCCGTTACTTCAATATATATCTATATGGGTTCAGAGAGGGGTATGTAGTTTAAGATCATATATAAATGATCTGAGATCTTTGCTGGTAGTTAACTTGTTAACTTGTTATCTGCAGAGATAGATCCGGCCACCCTTTTCCTAGCATAAAATAAAGGGTAATAAGGGTCAAACACTAAGATAGGCTGTCTAACCCGGCACTATATACATAGAGCAAGAAAACATGGAAAAATACATCATATAATGCACTGAACAATGAAACAGAGTGTGTTTTCCCCATAAAACCTAAAGGTCATCACACATCTTTTACAGTTGTTGAAATTATTCAAATGGGAGAAGGAATACAAATGGGTAGTGGTGGATGCCACTGCGCTGTATTCTAGTATTCCCCATCATATGGGTGTGCAAGCCATCAGGTATTTCTTTGATGGTCACACCAGGTTTTCAGAAGAGACCAAGTTGGTTTTGTGTGAGATTATTGATTTCTTGCTCAAACACAACTTTTTTATGTTTAATAAAGAATTCCACGTGCAGATTTGTGGGACAGCCATGGGGGCAAAATTTGCTCCTTCGTTTGCAAAACTGTATGTGGGATGTTGGGAGGACAGGTATTTGTATTCTCATGACAACCCATTCAAAGGTCAGATCATCTTTTACATGCGTTTTATAGATGATCTGATCTTTGTTGTCAAAGAACCCTTTGATCATAATGGTTTTCTCACTTATCTAAGTCATAATGAATTTAATCTTAGCTTTGTAGGTGACACATATGGAACCGTAGCAAACTTTCTTGATCTGACTTTAAAGGGAGATGCTGACTTGGGAATAGTTATTAGTGATACATTTCGAAAAACGACAGCGGGTAACACCATTCTTCATGCGAAATCCTGTCACCCTCCCCACTTAGTGCGTTCAATTCCAAGAGGTCAACTGATGAGATTGCGTAGAAATACCAATTCGGATGCTCTATTTGATGATCAGGCTAGGGCATTGATTGAGCATCTTAAGATGAGGGGTTATGATGAATCACAACTATATCAGAGTTATAGTGAGGTGAGGTCCAAATCACAACTTGAGTTGGTCCAGGGATCTGTTAAACAGAGTACTGTAACACAAGAAACAGTGGTCTTTTCGACTGAATATTCAAGCCAATTCAATCAAGTTTGTTCCATTTTGAGGAAAAATCTTCATTTATTGGAAGAAGATGAGACCTTAAGGTCACATTGGCAATTGTAAATTTGTGTCAAAAAGACCACCAACATTATCTTCCAAGTTGTCTCCTAGTCTGGTTTGTTCTGAAAACATAGACAGAAGTGATTGGATTAAAAGAAAGGGACCTACAAGTGTGGCCATGGTCCATGCGTGACCTGTGGTTTTATAAGTGTAGGCAATGGTTTTAAGAGCACGCAAACTGGAGAAGAATTTTTGCATAAATTTTATGCTAACTGCAGAACTGTTTTTGCAGTATATCTTCTCGAGTGCAAATATTGCAATTTACAATATACAGGTCAAACAACCAGGGAATTGCGGTCCAGGATTAGGGAGCATATAAGAGATACTAGGGAATATGTGAAAGAATCTGCAGTAGCAAGACATTTCAATTTAAACACATATGAGCAATGTTTTCAACATGAAAGTACAAGTGATTGATCGTATCATGTTCCCACCTAGGGGAGGTGATAGGTGTAAATTATTGTTAAAACAAGAATTATATTGGATTTACAAACTTAGGACCATCACCCCCCTAGGCTTGAACCGTGAATGGGATATGAGTTACCTTGTTGAGTAATTCTTATATTGGTCATACTCACATATGCAGATATGTACATAATAAAACATCCAAGTTCTGGAAAATTATGCCAAAGATATATAAAGTACAAACTAATCACAATTATATTATCATGAAGATAATTTCATTCATTGTAAAGTCTAGTGATATCATAATTTTGTATTTATACTGGGTTTATACGCAGAATTTTTAGAGGATGTTAAATATATGCTTATTTAGATATGCTTATTTAGATATGCTTATTTAGATTTGGTATATTGAGTTCTCACTGTGAAATGTTCTTGTTATAAACATATTCATTTATTAGTATATGCTCAATACTACTGCCACAAGTAGATGGATGTGTTATTCTTCATTTTTTCTCCTCATTAGCACAGTGCATGTAATTTTGAACAATTTTGTTTGTGATGTATACATGTACACTTGTATTTTTTACATATATTTGTATGTTGTTTTATTTTATCACCTACAGGTGCATCTGTCCCTTTAAATAGGGGCTGACACCTAGCAAACTCACCCTATGATTAAGTGCTCAACTGAGCACGAAACTAGTCAGGGAGTTTGGTGCTGTGTACTATTTTAATTATGTTGAAATAAAGGTAAATTTTTATTTTTACTATCTTTTTGCCCTGAGACTCTTTTTGCTTAAAGTGCTGCTGTATTATACTATTGTGGACTGTTTTTTTCGGCACACCAGCCGTTTACATACAGCAAGCACCCCTGTGACCTGTTGGCTACTTGGATTAATCCGCCCCTGTTCACTGATCACGCCGGAATTACCGCGTCTGCAGCGGCCTGGTTGGTGTGTAATAAGGGTCAAACACTAAGATAGGCTGTGTAACCCGGCACTATATACATAGAGCAAGAAAACATGGAAATATACATCATATAATGCACTGAAACAATGAAACAGAGTGTGTTTTCCCCATAAAACCAAAAGGTCATCAAACAACGTGTAAAGCATTGTATTGAAGGTAACAGGTCTCTCAGCCTATTCCCTGTCTCCTGCTTAGCGTTCCCATATAAGTGTTACATGACTGAATGCTGTTAACCACCAAGTACCCCAACCTAAATTAAATAAAACAATTCAAATACGGATTATATATTGAGCACATGTCATAAATTGCTAGTTAATAGAACTAAATTCAAGCTGCTTAACTATTTTTGGAAATCTTAAACTACAAGTGTGTCTACTATAATCAAAAAATATTGTCTCTAGATGGGTCTCAGCCTACCCAACACCGGCCTGCCTGCTAGTTTGTAGCAGAATGGTGGTGTAAAGAGTGTTCACTGTTCAAGGACCTTCATATGCCTTTATCCAGACTTGTAGGTCTGAATCCCCAGTGTTGCGATAAGAGCGCACTGAAAGTAAAATCATTGCGTCATATCTCTCTTCTCTATACCGGTGTTGGGCGCTGTTTTCTGCGTTCACCTGTCAGACAGGCATTCAACTTTTTCTAGGCCATAAGTCTAGGCCTCTCAGCTCCGATTCAATCACCATGGCTTCTGACCAGCAGATCAGGAAATCTAAGGTCTGCTCCCTCGGGCCAGTTTTATCCAACGAGGCCAGGTTGGTCAAGATAGATACCATGTGCCTTTGTCCTCGCTCCTGCTTTGTGGTGTGTGGCTGCTCTCTCTTAATTGGGGTAAAGTGACTCCGGTCTCAAGTTGCGTGGTAGTTTTTTTCAAAATTTTACAAGTTTGATGTGTTTGCTATGGCTGAAGCAGCTTTCGGGAGAAAGGTTTTGCAGGCTGTGGTGCCCTCAGATTAGGGTCCGCCTCTTTTTTGTTCCCTCCCCTAATTCCTTCAGTGTCCTCTGGAGCTTGGGTATTGTTTTCCCAACAGTAAGAAATTAAATTGTGGACTCTCCCTGCCTTATGGAAAGAATGCAAAATTTATGCTTACTAGATAAATTCCTTTCCTTCCTGGCAGGGAAAGTCCATGAACCCACCCGTAAGTTATTCTTTGTTTTCTTTTTGTTTTTCTTCTGGCACCTTTATACCCTGATGTTTCTCCTTCTTTTCCTCGTTCCCTCGGACGAATGACTGGGGGGGATACGGGAAGTGGGAGGAATATTTAAGCCTTTGGCTGGGGTATCTTGGTGGCCAGGTGTTGTATTTCCCAACAGTAAGGAAGTTGTGGACTCTCCCGGCCAGGAAAGAAAGGAATCTATCTGGTAAGCATAAACTGTGCTTTTTCTTTTTTTTTTTTATTATAATTTTTATTGAGGTTTTTTGTCAAAATAAACATTTGGTAGTTGTCAACATACAATAAAGAAGAAAACAGAAGAGTATTACAAAGTAAGCTGTAAACATATGACAAATAGGTAAACCAAATGATTGAAAGACAATTACTTTCTCATATTATACAGTAAGCACCATAGTAGCTGAAGACCTACTATATGAACCAAGCGGTCACTTTCAGGCTATATGGGGTTATCGCAAATAGAACAAAGAGTAGGTGGACATAAATTGGAGAGGGCCACTCATGGACCCTTATTGAAAAACCTCAGTTTTTATTTTCTAGGATAATATAATGTCAAGCTCCCTTGCTGATAAATGGATTTATAATGGAACATTGGAACACCTCCATAAAGTTAACTAACAGCTGTGTTAAAATTGCATGCGTAAGTGACACGTATTAGTGATCAGTCCTGCTGATCTAGACAGGGCATATAAACGCATTCCTATTATGTTATGAAGGGTTAGGTGCTTAGGTAGCAATTAAGAGCTTTAATTCAGGTGCGGTATAGACGAGACAAACCGCCTTGTTAGTTCCCCTATAGTAGGGGATACATTATTGTAGGGGGGGGAGGAGGTGGTGTTTTCCATATTTTCAGAATTATCTCACCGTTTAGGAGCATTAAAACATAATAAAATGCACTTAGAACTATCTTCGCCATATAAAACGTGAACAGGAAGAGTTAAAACACGCAATAATAAGCTATGCAAATACAATATAAAGAAATATGAAACGTTATATATGCTAAAAGTGAAATAGCTATACTTAAAACTATGCAACAGGGCATATTAAGAAATGTGATGGGAAAGGAGGAGTTAAATTTAAATAAGCGAAATCAGGGATAAGAATTCCCTTTCTATCTGACATTAGCAAGTAGGACCAGTCATAATAAGTATATACATTGGTAGACCAGGTTTGATAGATACTCCATTATCTACAGGAAGTACTGTCCCTGAAGTAACCTGTGGGAGACTACAGAGCACATCATAAGCCAAGGGCTAACAGACGTTATGAAGGGCATTATAGTGAAAATAGGGAATACGGCTGTTCCACAAACTTGTAGCTGTTATGCACTGCCGTCCAGGCACGGGCCCTATGTCCAGACAACAGGCACCACTCTTATATGTATGGGTGAGTTATTCCCAATAGTTGCCCATTCACCCTCCTCAACCTGGTTGAATAATATGTTCAATGCCCTTTGTGCTAATTATGGTATAGTGCAATTGAAGTCTGGGTGATCCCTATATCTATGCGAGGATGATAACTGTTACTGAGGGGTCTATATGAGTAGTCAGCTAGTGATCATGACAACAGAGGTGGCAAAACAGTAGTTTTTAACACATACTATGTGCAGCGGGGCTAGCTATAATTTTACAAGGCATGCGGCAACAATTTGTTGGCACCTGATATAGTCAACATTCATTCACAATTATAGGTGTAATAACAGTTGCATGTCTGATAATTATTAACATTAGGCATAATAAAGGCCAACCTAACAAACCATAGAATAAATAGAAAATAGTACGCTGTTAATAAAGCATTTAGATGTACAATAGCCAGCTCATATCTAACAGAAACTTATAACATATGTAGTAGTAGAGATTAAGAGCCAGCAGGTAAATTAAAATAGCACACAGTTTACTAGATAAACATCAGTCTGATAAGAAGAATGCGTGCTATCAGTCTCAGAAATACCAAACAAGGTAGCAGCATTATCCCTTGTAGGTTGGCTATAGTGCTTATGTAGGAAATAGGCAGTAATGTGACATAAATCTGCAGCGTAGGGCTCAACACATATGTGTGTTTATACATAACCAGGGGTTAACAACTCAGGGAACCCTCATAGAAAAAACTCTACATGAAATAAAGGGCATGGATATATAATGAAGTAACCGGTTTACACCTCTGAAAAACGTTATGGAAAATAACACTTCCTATATTATAAGAAAAAACAACAAACACTTGCATGGAAAAGGAATAACATCAGTCACCATCAAAAGATCCTGTTTCTGCAATATAGAACATATGTAGCTTAAGTTATGGAGAGCTGTGTTTTCAGTAGCACTTCAATGAATTATTCCAAAAGACTAAAAGTTAAATGGACAGCTCATAAATAGTAACATATAGGGAGGATGCTGTTGTTGATCACTAAAACCAAAACTATAAGTGCCACCGTTTGGAACAAATAGACTAAACTAATAAGATCTACTTTAACTGGTTTTCCAATTCAACTTAAGTATCCTAAAAATATGTGCATATTGATATAAACATTTTAACAACCTTGACACTTAGCATATGAGATGTTCAGGAAAGTCGTAACCGGACAAGGGAAACATTGTCATAGAGAAATGTATAAAAGAAGTCCCAGTGTCCAGGAATCATGGATGCTATGTCCAGATTAACCAATTCCACTTCGCTTATCACATGGAGCATACTGCCCTTGCTGCACAAGTCCCTGCAATGGCCACCACTTAGCAAGGGAATCATTACCTAAAATGCAATGCGTTAATGGCTCGTTACAGTTAAGCAGATAGTCCGAGTTGCCACCAGGGTCCCACTTACTCAAGGGGAGAAAAATTGTAAAGAGCGTTGCATAGATCTGTACTGAAGCTGGTAATGTAGACTCTAAGGCAAGGAGGAGAACATGTAAATCCGTTGTCATTGTAGCGGGATGTGCACTGTGCAGCTCTAGGGTCCTGAGGCCATTCCCATATGCCCTAGCAGGAATCACCTGTATATTAAAGTAATCAAGTCTGTGCAGCATAGCTGGTCTGGGCACTGCATGTGGGGTTGCACTAACTGGAGGTATAGCCTCTAGGCTTTTGGTAGCACTCTCTGTTCTTCCAGCCGCCACACAGACGTAATGAGCTTGCAACTTTCCTGTACTAACGGTCTGATCTTCTGCAGATATACTAGCGGTAGGAGGTAGGCACCGGGGCCCCAAAACACCACCCCCACCACGTTCTATCAAGATGGGCTCAGTTGCGTCGGGTTGCTGAGGTTGGCAGATGCCGTTATTGTTAGCTGATGCGTACAGCTTGTCAGCTAAGGCAGCGTGGTGGCTTTCAAGCAGAAATCTTAGCTCCTCTAGGAAATAGGACGCAACCTCCATGTTTAGGGCTTGGTAGGGAACGTTAAGTATGAGTATGTTTTCAGCTTCCTGTAAGTTCAGTGGGTAACTGGAGGCTTGCGAGTAGAATGAATTCTCCTCAAAATGGCGGCTCCCGCCCTGCAAACTGAAAAAGGCAGTTATGTTCTTCAGTGTGTCGCTACTTCCAAGGTCTTATCGGAATACTCCCAGCCACAGTACTTACAGTCCCCAAGTGTAAAGTATTGGCTCAGGTTTAGGATCATCCAGTTCACCTTGCCCTTACAGTATAGGATAGTAGTGATAACTCGGTGCAGTCTCACCGGCCCCTTAACGGCTCGTAGCGGCGATATATCAGTTCTTAGGTTTGTTCACATAAATGTTGGTCAGAAAGACGTTGCAGTGTGTGAAAAAAACCCTATTTTAGGATCCTGGAACCGGGAGCTCTACCGAGACACGTCTAACCAGCTCTAAAGTTGGCTCCGCCCCAACTGTGCTTTTTCTGACCATTCTTTCACCTAGATTTAGAGTTTTGTCGGTAAAGACCCGCGTAGCTAACGCAGCTTTTTTTCCCAATGCACCCTTAAGACAACGCTGGTATTTAGAGTTGTCTGAAGGGCTGCATTAGGCTCCAAAAAGGGTTCGTTGAGCCGAATTTACCGCCACCGCAACCCTCAATACCAGTGTTGCTTACTGTAGCGGTAAGCTGGCAAAACGTGCTCGTGCACGATATCCCCATAGGAAAAAATGGGGCAGTTTGGGATGAAAAAAAACTTAACACCTGCAAAAAAGCAGCGTTAAGCTCCCAACGCAGCCCCATTGTTTCCTATGTTGAAACACTTTCTAAGTCTGCACCTAACACCCTAACATGAACCCCGAGTCTAAACACCCCTAACCTTATACTTATTAACCCCTAATCTGCCGCCCCCGCTATCGCTGACACCTGCATTATATTATTAACCCCTAATCTGCCGCTCCGTACACCGCCGCAATTTACATTATCCCTACGAACCCCTAATCTGCTGCCCCTAACACCGCCGACCCCTTTATTATATTTATTAACCCCTAATCTGCCCCCCCAAAGTCGCCGCTACCTTACCTACACTTATTAACCCCTAATCTGCCGACCGGACCTTGCCGCCACTATAATAAATGTATTAACCCCTAAACCGCCGCACTCCCGCCTCGCAAACACTATAATAAATAGTATTAACCCCTAATCTGCCCTCCCTAACATCGCCGCCACCTAACTTCAAGTATTAACCCCTAATCTGCCGACCGGACCTCGCCGCTACTCTAATAAATGTATTAACCCCTAAAGCTAAGTCTAACCCTAACCCTAACACCCCCCTAAATTAAATATAATTTTAATCTAACGAAATAAATTAAATCTTATTAACTAAAGTATTCCTATTTAAAACTAAATACTTACCTGTAAAATAAACCTTAATATAGCTACAATATAATGAATACTTATATTGTAGCTATTTTAGGATTTATATTTATTTTACAGGCAACTTTGTATTTATTTTAACTAGGTACAATAGCTATTAAATAGTTAATAACTATTTAATAGCTACCTAGTTAAAATAAGTACACAATTACCTGTAAAATAAATCTTAACCTAAGTTACAATTAAACCTAACACTACACTATCAATAAATTAATTAAATAAATTACCTACAATTACCTACAATTAAATAAACTAAACTAAATTACAAAAAACTAAACTAAATTACAAAAAATAAAAAAAGATTACAAGAATATTAGGCTAATTACACCTACTCTAAGCCCCCTAATAAAATAAAAAAGCCCCCCCAAAATAATAAAGGTCCCTACCCTATTCTAAATTAAAAAGTAATCAGCTCTTTTACCAGCCATTAAAATGGCTTTTTGTGGGGCATGCCCCAAAGTAATCAGCTCTTTTGCCTGTAAAAAAAAAATACAACCCCCCCAACATTAAAACCCACCACCCACATACCCCTACTCTAACCCAAACCCCCCTTAAATAAACCTAACACTACCCCCCTGAAGATCTCCCTACCTTGAGTCGTCTTCACCCAGCCAGGCCGAAGTCTTCATCCGATGGGGCAGAAGAGGACATCCAGACCGGCAGAAGTCTTCATCCTATCCAGGCAGAAGAGGACATCCGGACCGGCAGACATCTTCATCCAAGTGGCATCTTCTATCTTCATCCATCGGAGCGGAGCCATCTTCTTCCAGCCGACGCGGATCCATCCTCTTCAACCGACGCCTACTCGCCGAATGAAGGTTCCTTTAAATGACGTCATCCAAGATGGCGTCCCTCGAATTCCGATTGGCTGATAGGAATTAAGGTAGGAAAAATCTGATTGGCTGATTGAATCAGCCAATCAGATTCAAGTTCAATCCGATTGGCTGAGCCAATCAGCCAATCAGATTGAGCTTGCATTCTATTGGCTGTTCCGATCAGCCAATAGAATGCGAGCTCAATCTGATTGGCTGATTGGATCAGCCAATCAGATTTTTCCTACCTTAATTCCGATTGGCTGATAGAATCCTATCAGCCAATCGGAATTCGAGGGATGCCATCTTGGATGACGTCATTTAAAGGAACCTTCATTCGGCGAGTAGGCGTCGGTTAAAGAGGATGGATCCGCGCCAGCTGGAAGAAGATGGCTCCGCTCCGGATGGATGAAGATAGAAGATGCCGCTTGGATGAAGATGTCTGCTGGTCCAGATGTCCTCTTCTGCCCGGATAGGATGAAGACTTCTGCCGGTCTGGATGTCCTCTTCTGCCCTATCGGATGAAGACTTCGGCCCGGCTGGGTGAAGACGACTCAAGGTAGGGAGATCTTCAGGGGGGTAGTGTTAGGTTTATTTAAGGGGGGTTTGGGTTAGAGTAGGGGTATGTGGGTGGTGGGTTTTAATGTTGGGGGGGTTTGTATTTTTATTTACAGGCAAAAGAGCTGATTACTTTGGGGCATGCCCCGCAAAAAGCCCTTTTAAGGGCTGGTAAAAGAGCTAATTACTTTTTAATTTAGAATAGGGTAGGGACTTTTATTATTTTGGGGGGCTTTTTTTTTAATTAGGGGGCTTAGAGTAGGTGTAATTAGCCTAATATTCTTGTAATCTTTTTTTATTTTTTGTAATTTAGTGTTTTGTTTTTTTTGTAATTTAGTTTAGTTTATTTAATTGTATGTAATTGTAGCTAATTTATTTAATTAATTTATTGATAGTGTAGTGTTAGGTTTAATTTTAACTTAGGTTAGGATTTATTTTACAGGTAATTATGTAATTATTTTAACTAGGTAGCTATTAAATAGTAAATAACTATTTAATAGCTATTGTACCTAGTTAAAATAAATACAAAGTTGCCTGTAAAATAAATATAAATCCTAAAATAGCTACAATATAATTATTCGTTATATTGTAGCTATATTAGGGTTTATTTTACAGGTAAGTATTTAGTTTTAAATAGGAATACTTTAGTTAATAAGATTTAATTTATTTCGTTAGATTAAAATTATATTTAATTTAGGGGGGTGTTAGGGTTAGACTTAGCTTTAGGGGTTAATACATTTATTAGAGTAGCGGCGAGGTCCGGTTGGCAGATTAGGGGTTAATACTTGAAGTTAGGTGGCGGCGACATTGGGGGGGCGGGGCAGATTAGGGGTTAATACTATTTATTATAGGGTTTGCAAGGCGGGAGTGCGGCGGTTTAGGGGTTAATACATTTATTATAGTGGCGGCGAGGTCCAGTCGGCAGATTAGGGGTCAATACTTGTAGTTAGGTGGTGGCGACATGGGGGGGGGCAGATTAGGGCTTAATAAATATTATGTAGGTGTTGGCGATGTTAGGGGCAGCAGATTTGGGGTTCATAGGGATAATGTAGGTGGCAGTGATGTGCGGTCGGCAGATTAGGGGTTAAAAATATTTATATAAATATTTAGTGGCAGCGATGTGGGGGGACCTCGGTTTAGGGGTACATAGGTAGTTTATGAGTGTTAGTGTACTTTAGAGCACTGTAGTTAAGAGCTTTATAAACCGGCGTTAGCCCAGAAAGCTCTTAACTACAGCCTTTCCATGGGCGGTAGGAGTCTTGTCGGTAGAGGTGTAATGCTCACTTAAGCCAAGACTCTAAATACCGGCGTTAGGAAGATCCCATTGAAAAGATAGGATACGCAATTGGCGTAAGGGCATCTGCGGTATTGAAAAGTCGTGGCTTGAAAATGAGCATTACACCCTTTCCTGCCTGACTCTAAATACCAGCGGGCGGCCAAAAGCAGCGTTAGGACCCCTTAACGCTGCTTTTGACGGGTAACGCAGAACTCTAAATCTAGGTGTTTGTAAACCCTAGAGATGGTTGTGTGTGAAAATCCCAGTAGTTCAGCAGTTTTTGAAATACTCAGACCAGCCCGTCTAGCACCAATAACCATGCCACGTTTAAAGTCACTTAAATCCCCTTTCTTGCCCATTCTGATGCTCGGTTTGAACTTCAGCAAGTCGTCTTCACCATGTCTAGATGCCTAAATGCATTGAGTTTCTGCCATGTGATTGGCTGATTAGCAATTTGTGTTACCAAGCAATTGAACAGGTGTACCTAATAAAGTGGCCAGTGAGTGTGTGTATGTATATATATATATATATATATACACAGTATCTCACAAAAGTGAGTACACCCCTCACATTATTGCAAATATTTTATTATATCTTTTCATGTGACAACACTGAAGAAATGACACTTTGCTACAATGTAAATAGTGAGTGTTCAGCCTGTATAAAAGTGTCAATATGCAGTCCCCTCAAAATAACTCAACACACAGCCATTAATGTCTAAACCATTGGCAACAAAAGTGAGTACACCCCTAAGTGGAAATGTCCAAATTGGGCCCAATTAGCCATTTTCCCTCCCCGGTGTCATGTGACTCGTTAGTGTTACAAGGTCTCAGGTGTGAATGGGGAGCAGGTGTGTTAAATTTGGTGTAATCGCTCTCACACTTTCTCATACTGGTCACTGGAAGTTTAGCATGGCAGCTCATGGCAAAGAACTCTCTGAGGATCTGAAAACAAGAATTGTTGCTTTACATAAAGATGGCCTAGGCTATAAAGAGATTGCTAAGACCCTGAAACTGAGCTGCAGCACGGTGGGCAAGACCACACAGGACAGGTTCCACTCAGAACAGGCCTCGCCATGGTCGACCAAAGAAGTTGAGTGCACGTGCTCAGCATCGTAACCAGAGGTTGTCTTTGGGAAATAGACATATGAGTGCTGCCAGCATTGGTGCAGAGGTTGAAGGGGTGGGGGGTCATCCTGTCAGTGCCTGACCATACGCCGTACACTGCATCAAATTGTTCTACATGGCTGTCATCCCAGAAGGAAGTCTCTTCTAAAGATGATGCACAAGAAAGCCTGCAAACAGTTTGCTGAAGACAAGCAGACTAAGGACATGGATTACTGGAACCATGTCCTGTGGTCAGATGAAACCAAGATAAACTTATTTGGTTGAGATGATGTAAAGCGTGTGTGGCGGCAACCAGGTGAGGAGGACAAAGACAGGTTTCTTGCCAACAGTCAAGCATGGTGGTGGGAGTGTCATGGTCTGGGCCTGCATGAGTGCTTCCAGCACTGGGAAGCTACAGTTCATTGATGGAACCATGAATGCCAACATGTACTGTGACATACTGAAGCAGAGCATGATCCCCTCCCTTCGGAGACTGGGCTGCAGGGCAGTATTCCAACATGATAACGACCCCAAACACACCTCCAAGACGACCACTGCCTTGCTAAAGAAGCTGAGGGTAAAGGTGATGGACTGGCCAAGCATGTCTCCAGACCTAAACCCTATTGAGCATCTGTGGGGCATCCTCAAACAGAAGGTGGGGGAGCAGAAGGTCTCTAGCATCCACCAGCTCTGTGATGTCGTCTTGGAGGAGTGGAAGAGGACTCCAGTAGCAACCTGTGAAGCTCTGGTGAACTTTATGCCCAAGAGGGTTAAGGCAGTGCTGGAAAATAATGGTGGCCACAGAAAATATTGACACTTTAGGTCCAATTTGGACAAGTTCCACTTAGGGGTGTACTCACTTTTGTTGCCAACAGTTTAGACATTAATGGCCGTGTGTTGAGTTATTTTGAGGGGACAGTAAATTTACACTATTATACAGGCTGTACACTCAATACTTTACATTGTAGCAAAGTGTCATTTCTTCAGTGTTGTCACATGAAAAGATATAATAAAAGTTTTACAAAAGTGTGAGGGGTGTACTCACCTTTGTGAGATACTGTATATATATATATATATATATATATATATATACAGTATATATATATATTTATAGAGAGAGAGAGAGAGAGAGAAAATAAAAACTGTTGCGCTACCCTTTTCTAAAAAATCCTTATATGATATATAACATAACTATATAGGGAATATCACTATAACTAAGGTACTATATAATCATAGATGAATAAATGTATCATGGACTCTCATGAAGTTATGGTCTGTATATCCATAGGCCCCTATGTATATTGTCCACAGTCTTATATCTAGAACATATAGAGTCTGGGGTTATACTCTAACAGGGAATACAGACCTTATATAGGAAGTTCAACACAAATGAGAGTTCAAATGTAGAATGACCTCTTGGTCCACACTGTAAATTTCTCAAGATCCCCAGTATAGTGATTCCTTTGGGGCTAAAGCTTTGTGTCAAGGGAGGTTTTCCTGTGGTACATCTCCCAGAACATGCACTGTAAAAATAAAGCTCCTCTGCCGGTTAGTATCCTGTGATATAGTTGGGATCACAGCAGGAGCATTAAAGTTCAACAAGGATACTAACCAGCAGAGGAGCTGTATAAGGTGACATTATCACTAACTGCATTTGTTTATTTTAAATGTTGTACGTGCATTTGTATATTGCGCTTTCTGATTTGCCAATTAAAACTTTTACCCTTAGAGGTCCATTGTGGATGCTCGTGTTAAATATGTGTCGGGTTAGCGTGCAAGTGATGTGTCTAAAAATAAGTCTATGGGGACAATAATTAGCGCAGTCACAATATCCGAAGTCCTTTATTTTAGGTGTCTCGGGTTTCACTCACATGCAAAAATGTTACTTTCAATTTGTAATCCACGCACTAATCCACACACTCAAAATCTTTACTTCTGTCAGTTATCGCTCAAGCCAAAGGGGTCTATTTATGATAGTGCGGACGGACATGATATGATGTAGCATATCATGTCCGCCGCACATCGATAAATGCTGACAGCATACGCTGTCAGCATTTATCATTACACTAGCAGTTCTTGTGAACTGCTGGTGCAATGCCACCCCCTGCAGATTTGTGGCCAATCGGCAGCTTGCAGAGGGTGTCAATCAACTCGATCGTATTCGATTGGGTTGATTTCTGTCTGCCGCCTCAGAGCAGGCTGACAGTTTATAGAGCAGCGGGAAACATGGGGCATCAAGCTCTGTACGGAGCTTGATAAATTGACCCCAAAGTGTTCAAAAAGTGAACCCCTTGTAATCTAGCCCATTACCAACAAAGACCTCATACCTGATTCCCACAGTCACAGCCATCCATGCCTTGCCCACACCTCATCACAATTTTTTTCAAATACGACAGACATCTGGGTAATTATACTAAAGAACATGAGGCAAAAAACAGGAGTTTCCCAGAAAATATTGGTTTGCAAGTATAGGGGTCAAGGAAAAGGGGGGGAGGGAGGGAATGAGTGAGAGGGTGCAGGGCCTGGCTGCCACATACTCAGCAGCTAGTGTATTATACAAAATTGAATTACTTATATATTAATCTGTCTTGTAAATTTTAGATGTTATTTGAAGGCAGTTGGCATCCGGTTGTCATGGCCTCAATTCTATCATTTGGAGCAAAACTAAATGTCCCAATTTCACCTGAATACAATTTTACTCACTTGTACCTATAAAAAAAAAATCTGGTCATATTGGCTACTTTATTGTCCCACTCATTCTAACACGTTTGCACTAGTACCAACATAATGTAGCTGTTGAAAAGCACTTTTCAGTATTGGAGACCACATATTCTACTTTATTGGGAAATTGGGTTTTTAATACTTTGCTATCTTCTTTAATTTTTATTAGCTAGTTTTATTAAAATTCTATTTTAAATCATGTTTTTTTTATTTTTTTTTATTTACAGAGCCCTTTGAAGTCTATTTGAATGTTTCCAAACCAACCACTTTGTACAATGACTCTGTACTAGTAGAGTGTGCGCTAATTAAAGGAAACGCAGAGCTGTACAATATAGAGATCAGAGTAAATGGGCAGAAGAAGTGTAAGGTTGGAGATCGCCCATTTGTCGGCTGTAATGTTACAGCAGACAGACGAGTGCCCATGGAAACCATAGAATGCGAAGCTCATCTCAAAGGAGATCCAGATATCAAGACAGTTGCAAAGAAAAATGTTACTGTGCATTGTAAGTTTTTCTTTATAAATCTCACAATTAACACTGATTTAATTACAAAAATATACAGCTAGATTACGAGTCTTGCGTTAGCCTTAAAAAGCAGCGTTAAGGGGTCCTAACGCTGCTATTTAACGCCCGCTGGTATTACGAGTCAGGCAGGAAAGGGTCTTACCGCTCACTTTTTCCCCGTGATTTTAGCTTACCGCAAATCCCCTTACGTCAATTGCGTATCCTATCTTTTTAATGGGATTTGCCTAACGCCGGTATTACGATCGCATTGAAAAGTGAGCGGTAGACCCTCTCCTGTCCAGACTCCTACCGCATTTTAAAGTCAGTAGTTAGGAGTTTTATGGGCTAATACCGTAATATAAAACTCTTAACTAAACGCTACAAAGTACACTAACACCCATAAACTACCTATTAACCCCTAAACCGAGGCCCCTCCCACATCGGAAACACTTAACTAAAATGTTTAACCCCTAATCTGCTGAACGGACATCGCCGCCACTTTAAAAAAATATATTAACCCCTAAACCGCCGCACTCCCGCCTCGTAAACACTAGTTAAATTTTATTAACTTCTAATCTGCCATCCCTAACATCGCCAACACCTACCTACATTTATTAACCCCTAATCTGCCGCCCCCAATGTCGCTGCTACTATATTAAATTTATTAACCCTTAAACCTAAGTCTAACCCTAACCCTAACACCCCCTAACTTAAATATAATTTTAATAAAATGAAATAAATGTACTACTATTAAATAAATTAATCCTATTTAAAACTAAATACTTACCTATAAAATAAACCCTAAGCTAGCTACAATATAACTAATAGTTACATTGTAGCTAGCTTAGGGTTTATTTTTATTTTACAGGCAACTTTGTATTTATTTTAACTAGGTACAATAGTTATTAAATAGTTATTAACTATTTAATAACTTCCTAGTTAAAATAAGTACAAATTTATCTGTAAAATAAATCCTAACTTAAATTACAATTACACCTAACACTACACTATAATTAAACTAATTACCTAAACTACCTACAATTAATTACAATTAAATTAAATAAACTAAATTAAGGAAAACCCCCCCACTAAATTACAGAAAATAAAAAATGAATTACAAGAATTTTAAACTAATTACACCTAATCTAATCCCCCTAATAAAATAAAAAAGCCCCCCAAAATAATAAAATTCCCTACCCTATACTAAATTACAAATAGCCCTTAAAAGGGCCTTTTGCGGGGCATTGCCCCAAAGTAATCAGCTCTTTCACCTGTAAAAAAAAAATATCCCCCCAACATTAAAACCCACCACCCACACACCCAACCCTACTCTAAAACCCACCCAATCCCCCCTTAAAAAAACCTAACACTACCCCCTTGAAGATCACCCTACCTTGAGAAGTCTTCACCCAGCCGGGCACAAGTGGACCTCCAGAGGGGCAGAAGTCTTCATCCGATCCGGGCAGAAGAGGTCCTCCAAGCTGCAGAAGTCTTCATCCAGGCGGCATCTTCTATCTTCATCCTTCCGGAGCGGAGCGGGTCCATCTTCAAGACATCCCACGCAGAGCATCCTCTTCATCCGACGGCCGACGACTGAATGACTGGTCCTTTAAGTGACGTCATCCAAGATGGCGTCCCTTGAATTCCGATTGGCTGATAGAATCCTATCAGCCAATTGGAATTAAGGTAGGAAAAATCCTATTGTAGAATCCTATCAGCCAATCGGAATTCGAGGGACGCCATCTTGGATAACGTAATTTAAAGGACCAGCCATTCGTCGGGTAGTCGTCGTGCAGGAAGGATGCTCCGCGTCGGATTATTGTACCTAGTTAAAATAAATACAAAGTTGCCTGTAAAATAAAAATAAATCCTAAGCTAGCTACAATGTAATTATTATTATTATATTGTAGCTATCTTAGGCCTAGATTTGGAGTTTGGCGGTAGCCGTGAAAACCAGCGTTAGAGGCTCCTAACGCTGGTTTTAGGCTACCTCCGGTATTTGGAGTCACTCAAAAAAGGGTCTAACGCTCACTTTTCAGCCGTGACTTTTCCATACCGCAGATCCCCTTACGTAAATTGCGTATCCTATCTTTTCAATGGGATTTTTCTAACTCCGGTATTTAGAGTCGTGTCTGAAGTGAGCGTTAGAATTCTAACGACAAAACTCCAGCCGCAGAAAAAAGTCAGTAGTTAAGAGCTTTCTGGGCTAACGCCGGTTCATAAAGCTCTTAACTACTATACTCTAAAGTACATTAACACCCATAAACTACCTATGTACCCCTAAACCGAGGTCCCCCCACATCGCCGCAACTCGATTAATTTTTTTTAACCCCTAATCTGCCGACCGCCACCTACGTTATCCTTATGTACCCCTAATCTGCTGCCCCAAACACCGCCGACCCCTATATTATATTTATTAACCCCTAATCTGCCCCCCACAACGTCGCCGCCAGCTACCTACACTTATTAACCCCTAATCTGCCGTCCGCACGCCGCCGCCAGCTACATTATCCCTATGTACCCCTAATCTGCTGCCCTAACATCGCCGACCCCTATATTATATTTATTAACCCCTAACCTGCCCCCCACAACATCGCCGCCACCTACCTACAATAATTAACCCCTAATCTGCCGACCGCAAAGAGCCGCCAGCTACATTATAGCTATGTACCCCTAATCTGCTGCCCCTAACACCGCCGACCCCTATATTTATTAACCCCTAACCTGCCCTCCCTAACATCGCCGACACCTAACTTCAATTATTAACCCCTAATCTGCCGACCGAATCTCGCTATTCTAATAAATGTATTAACCCCTAAAGCTAAGTCTAACCCTAACACTAACACCCCCCTAAGTTAAATATAATTTTAATCTAACGAAATTAATTAACTCTTATTAAATAAATTATTCCTATTTAAAGCTAAATACTTACCTGTAAAATAAATCCTAATATAGCTACAACATAAATTATAATTATATTATAGCTATTTTAGGATTAATATTTATTTTACAGGTAACTTTGTATTTATTTTAACCAGGTACAATAGCTATTAAATAGTTAAGAACTATTTAATAGCTAAAATAGTTAAAATAATTACAAATTTACCTGTAAAATAAATCCTAACCTAAGTTACAATTAAACCTAACACTACACTATCAATAAATTAATTAAATAAAATACCTACAATTACCTACAATTAAACCTAACACTACACTATCAATAAATAAATTAAATACAATACCTACAAATAACTACAATGAAATAAACTAACTAAAGTACAAAAAATAAAAAAGAACTAAGTTACAAAAAATAAAAAAATATTTACAAACATAAGAAAAATATTACAACAATTTTAAACTAATTACACCTACTCTAAGCCCCCTAATAAAATAACAAAGCCCCCCAAAATAAAAAAATGCCCTACCCTATTCTAAATTACTAAAGTTCAAAGCTCTTTTACCTTACCAGCCCTGAACAGGGCCCTTTGCGGGGCATGCCCCAAGAAGTTCAGCTCTTTTGCCTGTAAAAAAAAACATACAATACCCCCCCCCCAACATTACAACCCACCACCCACATACCCCTAATCTAACCCAAACTCCCCTTAAATAAACCTAACACTAAGCCCCTGAAGATCATCCTACCTTGTCTTCACCATACCAGGTTAACCGATCCGTCCTGGCTCCAAAATCTTCATCCAACCCAAGCGGGGGCTGGCGATCCATCCTCCGGCGGCTGAAGAGGTCCAGAAGAGGCTCCAAAGTCTTCATCCTATCCGGGAAGAAGAGTAGATCCGGACCGGCAACCATCATCTTCCAAGCGGCATCTTCTATCTTAATCCGATGAGGACCGGCTCCATCCTGAAGACCTCCACTGCGGACCCATCTTCATCCGGCGACGTCCAACTGAAGAATGACGGTTCCTTTAAGGGACGTCATCCAAGATGGCGTCCCTCGAATTCCGATTGGCTGATAGGATTCTATCAGCCAATCGGAATTAAGGTAGGAATATTCTGATTGGCTGATTGAATCAGCCAATCAGAATCAAGATCAATCCGATTGGCTGATCCAATCAGCCAATCAGATTGAGCTCGCATTCTATTGGCTGATCGGAACAGCCAATAGAATGCGAGCTCAATCTGATTGGCTGATAGGATGAAGACTTTGGACCCTCTTCTGGACTTCTTCAGTGGATGTCTAGCCCCCGCTTGGGTTGGATGAAGATATCGGAGCCAGGACGGATCGGTGTGATACCCGGTGAGGTGAAGACAAGGTAGGATGATCTTCAGGGGCTTAGTGTTAGGTTTATTTAAGGGGGGTTTGGGTTAGATTAGGGGTATGTGGGTGGTGGGTTGTAATGTTGGGGGGGGGGGTATTGTATGTTTTTTTTTACAGGCAAAAGAGCTGAACTTCTTGGGGCATGCCCCGCAAAGGGCCCTGTTCAGGGCTGGTAAGGTAAAAGAGCTTTGAACTTTAGTAATTTAGAAAAGGGTAGGGCATTTTTTATTTTGGGGGTCTTTGTTATTTTATTAGGGGGCTTAGAGTAGGTGTAATTAGTTTAAAATTGTTGTAAGATTTTCCTTATGTTTGTAAATATTTTTTTATTTTTTGTAACTTAGTTCTTTTTTATTTTTTGTACTTTAGTTAGTTTATTTCATTGTAGTTATTTGTAGATATTGTATTTAATTAATGTATTGATAGTGTAGTGTTAGGTTTAATTGTAGGTAATTGTAGATATTTTATTTAATTAATTTAATGATAGTGTAGTGTTAGGTTTAATTGTAACTTAGGTTAGGATTTATTTTACAGGTAATTTTGTTATTATTTTAACTAGGTAACTATTAAATAGTTCTTAACTATTTAATAGCTATTGTACCTGGTTAAAATAATTACAAAGTTACCTGTAAAATAAATATTAATCCTAAAATAGCTATAATATAATTATAATTTATAGTGTAGCTATATTAGAATTTATTTTACAGGTAAGTATTTAGCTTTAAATAGGAATAATTTATTTAATAAGAGTTAATTAATTTTGTTAGATGTAAATTATATTTAACTTAGGGGGGTGTTAGTGTTAGGGTTAGACTTAGCTTTAAGTTAGGTGTCGGCGACGTTAGGGAGGGCAGATTAGGGGTTAATACTATTTATTATAGGGTTAGTGAGGCGGATTAGGGGTTAATAACTTTATTATAGTAGCGCTCAGGTCCGCTCGGCAGATTAGGGGTTAATAAGTGTAGGCAGGTGGAGGCGACGTTGTGGGGGGCAGATTAGGGGTTAATAAATATAATATAGGGGTCGGCGATGTTAGGGCAGCAGATTAGGGGTACATAGGGATATTGTAAGTAGCGGCGGTTTACGGAGCGGCAGATTAGGGGTTAATAATAATATGCAGGTGTCAGCGATAGCGGGGGCGGCAGATTAGGGGTTAATAAGTGTAAGGCTAGGGGTGTTTAGACTCGGGGTACATGTTAGGGTGTTAGGTGCAGACGTAGGAAGTGTTTCCGCATAGCAAACAATGGGGCTGCGTTAGGAGCTGAACGCGGCTTTTTTGCAGGTGTTAGGTTTTTTTTCAGCTCAAACAGCCCCATTGTTTCCTATGGGGGAATCGTGCACGAGCACGTTTTTGAGGCTGGCCGCGTCCGTAAGCAACTCTGGTATCGAGAGTTGCAGTGGCGTTAAATATGCTCTACGCTCCTTTTTTGGAGCCTAACGCAGCCTTTATGTGGACTCTCAATACCAGAGTTATTTTTATGGTGCGGCCAGAAAAAAGCCGGCGTTAGCTTTTCGGGTCGTTACCGACAAAACTCTAAATCTAGCCGTGAGGGTTTATTTTATGGGTAAGTATTTAGTTTTAAATAGGAATAATTTAGTTTTTTAGATTTATTTAAATAATAATTAAGTTAGGGGGGTTTTAGGGTTAGACTTAGGTTTAGGGGGTAATACATTTAATGTAGGTGGCGGCGGTGTAATACATTTAATGTAGGTGGCGGCGGTGTAGGGGGGTCAGATTAGGGGTCAATACATTTAATGTAGGTGGCGGCGGTGTAGGGGGGTCAGATTAGGGGTTAATAAATTTAATGTAGGTGGCAGCGGGGTCCGGGAGCGGCAGTTTAGGGGGTAAACACTTTATTTAGGTGCGGCAGGGTCCGGGAACGGCGGTTTAGGGGTTAATACATACAATGTAGGTGGCGGTGGGCTCCAGGAGCGGTGGTTTAGGAGTTAGTACATATAATGTAGGTGGCGGTGGGCTCCAGGAGCGGCGGTTTAGGGGTTAATACTAGGATATTAGGAGATTTAATATTTTAATTAGTTTTTTTAGGCGCAGGCAGTTTCTAAAGTGCCGTAAGTCACTGGCGACTCCAGAAATTTGTAGTTACGCTCATTTCTGGACATCGCTAGTTTATCCGACTTACGGCACTTTAGTAACTGCCTGCGGGGTATATGTAATACCCTGATGTGTGAGGTGAAACTACGGGCGGCACGGGTTCCTTCGCTTGCACCGAAAACTACGCCATATATCGGATCGGATCGCGCCCCTGATGATGATCGTGTTTGGATGGTCGCCATCAGATTTAAAAAATAAATGTTGCCATCTTGTGCAGTGGCTGTACTGAGAGGGGCAGGCCCATATAACCCCCACACAAGCTGTAGACTGCTAGTCTGCTCGTTCTGCACCTCCTTGTTGCCAGCAGCTGGGCAGACCATTTCCATCGCCAACTATTAGAACACTAAGCGTAAGATTACAAGTGGCGCGTTATGCCTTTCCCGCGCACAATATCGTCTTTTTGCAAGCAGTTTTTATACCGCTGATATTACAAGTCTTTAAAAGTCGCGATTGCGGTCAAGCAATTGCCTTTAACGCTGCAATCTTTTCCGTGCTCAAAGAGCTGTAGTTAACTGTTTTGCAAACCAAGAAAGTTGCACAAAACACTTCAAAAATACAAAGTACAATTACACTCATATTAACACTGTCTAATAAAAATTATTGTAAAAAAATATTGCACAAAAAAGTTATAATGGCTCAAAGATATGAGATCTCCGGTGTTAGAAAAAAAAGGCAGGCAAAGGGCTTTAACATTGGGATAGATAGTTATACATGTCTAAAGATGTAATTGTATGTATATACATATATCTATATAACTGTACATATGTATTTATATGTGTATGTATTTACAGACATATTTACACATATATTTTTTATATATATATATATATATATATATATATATATATATATATATGTACACATATATAAACATATATAAGTGCATTATTTCTCTTTGCCATTTAGCAGATAAAAACATGATAAAACATATTTATGCAATATTCATATTAAATAAAGATTTTAACTATGTATTTACTGTAAATATTTCACACTTGTTAATGCGATTATTCTATGTTGTATGCGCGATGTGTGTTTGATTTTCAACATTTTCATATTTTTTTCTCTCCATTGACTTCTATGGGGAATGCGAAAATGTGATCGCGATTTCGCAAACACGGGTGTTTTTTTCCCACTTTTTTATTGATCTCTATGGGGGAATACATGCATGCGCACGGGAAAAAACATTATTTTAGGCGTGGTATTCGGGGTAAAGCTTTCGCAAGATACGTTATTTTGTAACTTGTAATACCAGCGCAACAAGCTAAACACGCATGGTGTTTTTGCAATCACGAATAGCAGATTTATTGCACAACTTGTAATCTCTTAATATCATGTCGTATTTGTCTGCATTATGTGTAACCTTGATTCCTCCATATGTTTTCTTACTATGAATTCTTGTAAAAAGATGAACAGTTCCAATGTCACAAATGTGTTACTTACAAGTACAGTATAATTATGTACTGGTTCTCTACAGAAATGCTACAGTGACATTAGACTTCAAACCCCAAAAATTACTTAGCTATTGAAAATGAAACAATATTGCACTATATATTTACTATTTACTTTGCTTGCTTTTGTGTAAAAATATTAGCTTTCCCTGCAAAAGTCAAGCTTGTCCCAGATTCCCTATATTAGCTGGAGCTGTGATTCTTTACTTACTTATTAGATTGCCCGAACCAACTTCGTATACGACACAATTGCTTAGAGCAGTGCAAAACCTATTTACAGTTAGCCCTTACTGATTACAGTAGAGGAGTATGATATAAATATGATATATGTATGATATAAGTATGATATAAATAGCTGCTTCATGCAATTTGCAGCATTTTACAGCATACATATTATACCAAATTTGATCTTTGGCCTCTCTAGGGAGTGTGGGACAAGCATTTATTTTTGTACAGCAAATGCATGAAAAATAAATAGTGAATGTAAATTGCAGTATTGTCTTATTTACATTTTGTTCTTTCATGATTCAGAAAGAGCATACGATTTTAAACTACTTTCCCCTTTATTTCTATTATTTAATTTGCTTCCTTCATTTGTTATCCTTTGCTGAAAGGTTTATCTAGGTAAGCTTAGGAGCAGCAAAGAACCTAGGTTCTATCTGGTGATTGGTGGCTGCATATACAGTTGTATGCAAAAGTTTAGGCACCCCTGACAATTTCCATGATTTTCATTTATAAATAATTGGGTGTTTGGTTCAGAAATGTCATTTTGATCTATCAAATAACTGAAGGACACAGTAATATTTCAGTAGTGAAATGAGGTTTATTGGATTAACAGAAAATGTACAATATGCATCAAAACAAAATTAGACAGGTGCATAAATTTTGGCACCCCAACAGAAATATCGCATCAATATTTAGTAGAGCCTCCTTTAGCAGAAATAACAGCCTCTAGACGCTTCCTACAGCCTGTAGTGAGTGTCTAGATGAAGGTATTTTAAACTATTCCTCCTTGCAAAACATCTCCAGTTCAGTTAGGTTTGATGGTTGCCGAGCATGGACAGCCCGCTTCAAATCACCCCACAGATTTTCAATGATATCAGGATCAGGTCTGGGGACTGAGATGGCCATTCCAGAACATTGTACTTGTTCCTCTGCATAAATGCCAGAGTAGATTTTGAGCAGTGTTTTGGGTCGTTTTCTTGTTGAAATATCCAGCCCCAGCGTAACTTCAACTTTGTGACTGATTACTCAACATTATTCTCAAGTATCTGCTGATATTGAGTGGAATCCATGTGACCCTCAACTTTAACAAGATTCCCAGTACCGGCACTGGCCACAGAGCCCCACAGCATGATGGAACATCCACCAAATTTTACTGTGGGTAGCAAGTGTTTGTCTTGGAACGCTGTATTCTTTTGCCGCCATGCATAACGCCCCTTGTTATGACCAAATAACTCAATCTTTGTTTCATCTGTCCACAGCACCTTTTTCCAAAATGAAGCAGGCTTGTCCAAATGTGCGCTTGCCTACCTCAAGCGACCCTGTCTGTGGCGTGTGTGCAGAAAAGGCTTCTTCCACATCACTCTCCCATACAGCTTCTCTTTGTGTAAAGTGCGCAATTGTTGAACGATGCACAGTGACACCATCTGCAGCAAGATGATGTTGTAGTTCTTTGGAGGTGGCCTGTGGGCTGTTTTTGACCGTTCTCACCATCCTTTGCCTTTGCCTCTCCAATATTTTACTTGGCCTGCCACTTCTGGTCTTAACAAGAACTGTGCCTGTGGTCTTCCATTTCCTCACTATGTTTCTCACAGTGGACACTGACAACTTAAATCTCTACGATAGCTTTTTGTAGCCTTCCCCTAAATCATAATGCATAATGTTGAACAATCTTTGTTTTCAGGTCATTTGAGAGTTGTTTTGAGGCCCCCATGTTGCCACTCTTCAGAGGAGAGTCAAAGAGAACAACAACTTGCAATTGGCCACCTTAAATACCTTTTCTCATGATTGGATGCACCTGTTTATGAAGTTCAAGGCTTAAAGGGACACTGAACCCAATTTTTTTCTTTCCTGATTCAGATAGCGCATGTAATTTTAAGAAACTTTCTAATTTACTCCTATTATCAATTTTTCTTCATTCTCTTGCTATCTTTATTTGAAAAAGAAGGCATCTAAGCTTCTTTTTTTGGTTCAGTACTCTGGACAGCACTATTTTATTGGTGGATGAATTTATCCACCAATCAGCAAGAACAACCCAGGTTGTTCACCAAAAATGGGCCGGCATCTAAACTTACATTCTTGCATTTCAAATAAAGATACCAAGAGAATAAAGAAAATTTGATAATATGAGTAAATTAGAAAGTTGCTTAAAATTTCATGCTCTATCTGCATCATAAAAGAAAAAATTTGGGTTCAGTGTCCCTTTAATGGGCTCACCAAACCAATTGTGTGTTCCAATTATCAAGTGCTAGGTAGTTATAGGTATTCAAATCAACAAAATGACCAGGGTGCCCAAATTTATGCACCTGTCTAATTTTGTTTGGATGCATTTTGTACATGTTCTGTTAATCCAATAAACCTCATTTCACTACAGAAATATTACTGTGTCCTTCAGTTATTTTATAGATCAAAATGAAATTGCTGATCCAAACACCCAATTATTTATAAATGAAAATCATGGAAATTGTCAGGGGTGCCTAAATTTTTGCATACGACTGTATATACCGATTGTCATTGCCTCACCCATGTGTTCAGTTACAAACCAATAGTGCATTGCTGCTCCTTCAACAAATGATACCAAGAGAATTAAGCAAATGTTATAATAGTTTTATCTCAATTTAGCTTCGGCAAACATTTTATGCTATCTAAATGCCCAGACCACAGATCAGATGCTAAGCCTAAGCAAACATTTTATAGCAGTTAAAGGGACATAAAACAAGTTGGAATAGAGACAAAATATAATAATATGTACTTTAAAGGGACATAATACTCATATGCTAAATCACTTGAAACTGATGCAATATAACTGTAAAAAGCTGACAGGAAAATATCACCTAAGCATCTCTATGTAAAAAAGGAAGATATTTTACCTCACAATCTCCTCAGCTCAGCAGAGTAAGTTCTGTGTAAAAAGTTATACTAAGCTGCTCCCAGCTGCAGGTAAAAAAAAAAAAATGAAGAAATGAACAGCAGCCAATCAACATCGGCAGTGCTGAGGTCATGAACTCTTTTACTGTGATTTCATGACATTTGACTTAACTCTCATGAGATTTCATTGTAACACTGAATAGGGAAATAACATGAGAGTGCACGAGGCTCATCCTTTCAGCTGTCCCAGGACAGACATACTGATATGCTGCTTAGAAATCCTTTACAATGGGATGTGGCTCCTAAGGAACTTTTGAGATAAAGTATCTTTCTTTTTTATATAGAGATGGTCAGGTGATGTTTTCTAGTCAGCTTTTTACAGCTATGCTGCATCACTTTCAAGTGTTTAAACATTTGGGTATTATGGCCCTTTAATTACTTTACCTGCAAATTTATACTGCAGTGCCTCCACATTAACCTTTTCTTTTTAGCTTCTGAATTGTAAAGCTGTAGCTCCACCCCAAACACATTTCCTTCTATGGCTGTATCTATGTTTATTGTTTTTTTGGTATAATGCGAAAGTGCATAGGGATTATCTGCTGGAGCATGCCTAGAAGCTGTGAACTCAGTTGAAATACAATGCCTGTGTCTAAACACTGATAAGGGGGGTGGAGTTGGCTGCTCAGGCAGCTTAGCTATGTAATTCATTTTGCTTATTTTTGAAAATGATTTTAAAATACTTGCCAGCAATTAAAAAAACAAAATGCAAACTGTTTTTAATTAATTAGCCCTTTTAGGATATGCATTGATCTCAACGTGCTTTATGTCCCTTTAAGGAGACACAAAACCTACATTTTCTTTCATGACTCCATTTTTAACAACTTTCTAATTTAATTCTAATATATAATTTGCTTAGTTCTCTTGGTATCCATTATTGAAAAGCATATCTAGGGAGACTTAGAAGCTGAGAGCTGATTGGAGGCTGCACACATTTGCCTCTTGCCATTGACTTACTAGCATGTTCAACTAGCTCCCAGTAGTGTTCAACAAATACCAAGAGGATAAAGCAAAATTCATAATAGATGTAAAATGGAAAGTTGTTTAAAATTGTGTGTTCTATCTGAATCATGAAAAGAAATTGGTTTCATGTCACCTGACCACAGATCAGATTTTACTGCTTTGTACAAATCCTCATTATAACTCCCATACAACCCCCTATAATCTCCATATTGCCCCACATGAGCTGTCTCTATAACCTCTATATAAAATGTCTTTGGGGCCTATTTATTAATGTGCGAGCGGACACGATACGATATTACAGATCATGTCCGGTGCACATCGATAAATGCCGACAGCATACGCTCTTTGCATTTATCATTGCACCAGCAATTCTTGTGAACTGCTGGTGCTATGCCGCCCCCTGCAGATTCGTGGCCGCTAGCAGGGGGTGTCAATCAACCCGATTGCATTGGATCTGATTGATTTCTGTCCGCCGCCTCAGAGCAGGCGGACAGGTTGATAAATAACTTGATAAATATGCCCCTTTATAACTTCTGATGTACCATCTATATGTTACTATAGCTTTACTTCTGAAATTATAAATTGTCCTTTGCTCCCCATAACTTTCATGTATTTGACATCCTTGTTGACTGCCTTTTATATTATATGCTCCCTTTTCAATTTTACCCATTTATTATGTTTTTATTTCTTTCCTACCTTTTAGATCCTCCTGACAAACCAAGTATACAAATAAACCCCTCTACAAATATTAAAAAAGGAGATACTGTCAACCTAACATGTCATGCAGATGCCTATCCCAAAGCAAGCTATACTTGGGACTTCCCTACAGCTGACATCATTTACTCTGCAGATCAAAGCACAATTGTCATTTCAAAAGCGACATCTTCCAATGATGGAACCTACATCTGCTATGCTTCAAACCCGTTCGGGATCTCACAAGAACAAATTATTATAGAAGTAACTGGTGAGTTCCGCTAAGCGTTAAAGAAAATTCTAACATGAAACATCCAGGGGTCCTAATCAATCTGTGCTTTAAAGGGACATGAAACACAACATTTTTCTTCCATGCATTGGACAGAGTTTACCATTAAAATAATTTGATGACTTCAAATATCAAATTTGTTTTGTTCTCATGGTACTCTTTTTTGAAGTGGCTACTTAGGTAGGAAGTGCACGTGTCTCAGGCACTGCTGTTATCTAGTGTTTTTACACTGTATATCATTAAAATGATTCAGGCAAAACTGCTGCCATATAGTTCTCTGGATACGTGCATGCTCCTAAACCTTCCTACCTGTTTTTCATCAAGGAGACCAATAGAACAAAATACATTTGATAATAGAAATAAATGTAATTGTTTTTATTTTACACTCTATCTGAATCATAAAAGAAATGTGGGGTTTCATATTCCAGCAAATTCAACGTTAACCTTTCCTGATTCCATCAGAACATGCAATTTTAAACAACTTTAATTTACTTTTATTATCGAATTTGCTTTGTTCGTTTGGTATCCTTTGTTGAAAAGCATACATAAGTAGGCCCAGGATCAGTAGTGCACAACTGAGAGCTAGCTGCTGATTGGTGGCTCCACATAATGCCTCTTGTCACTGATGTGTTCAGTTAGTTCCCAATAGTGCAGAGACAGTGAACCTTGGTACTTCAGATGTTTCAGAAATACGTACATTTCCCATGATGCTCGACTGGACTATAGAGTGCCTCAGCATCATGGGAAATGTAGTTCTGCACTAGTTTATTGCTGCTTCTTTAAAAAAGGATACCAAGAGCATGGAACAACTTTGATAATAGAAGTAAATTGGAAAGTTGCTGAAAATGGTATACTCTGTTATAATCATGAAAACATACAAACATACACTGATCTCCCTATGTCTACACACACAACTACAATGTAATATCTATTCTCTTCCCTGCATACTTTACACACATTGCAGTCTCTTTCCTAACTTTCCACCCTTCTTTTGCAAAGGGACAGTTTGTAAATATGTTGTATTTGTCAATTTGTAAGAGAAATCAGAGGAAAATAAGAAAGAAAAGAGATTGGTGAACAACTACACTCTCATATTACCCCACTGTAATTATTTTAAAATGCTGGTTATTCCCCTGCTAATCTCAAGGCAGCTTATGCAATATTAACAAATACATACATAATATAATTACAGAAGTTGGTATAGAGAGAAGGACAGAATCAACATAGAAGTTGAAAAAGTATGCATTTCTTTAGCACTTCATTCTCCCCATATAGGTTTATGATTAGAACACCATTGGTAGGATGAAGTTGGTGATTTAAATTAAAATTTAACCTTTATTAGTTTCGTTAAAAAACAGAACACACAACATAAAGAGTTAAAAAATACAAAAAGTTGGGGCCAATAGAACGAGTTTATCAAATGACTCAGTACAGTTAACCGTATTATTCAATTTAAGAGGTGTGAGAATCTGGTCACATTGCTATATAAATAATAAGGAGATGGAATGTATTGAAATCTCCTAAGAGAGGACAGATGGATATAGTATGTGTTAGTTTTTTCTGAGTATCAATATGACTCAGTAAATAGGTTAGGTACTTCTAAGTTTATCAAGTTGGTAATCTTAAGTCTATTATATTTTTCTCTTATTTAGAGTAGTACTATAAATAATGGTAAGAAAAAATTATGCTCAGATAGATGAGCAATTATTTATGAAAATAAATGTGAGTGAAGTACCCAGATTTTATACTTTTGGTTGCTAGATGTCTTTTTGTCATTGGCTCATATGCTTAGATTACCTTGTATCTGCAATCAGTACTTAGGTTTAAATTATTGTCTGGAAATACAAAATAGTTGACATATACTGATTCACAGTCTGTTAGTTAGCTTTATTGACAGTCTGATGTCTTTTGTCATTGGCTCATGTGCTTTAGATTGCTTTGTGCCTGCAATCTGTACTTTGATTTCAATTATTGTCTGGTAATATAAGATAGTTGACACTGACTGATTCTCAGTCTGTTAGTTAGCTTTATTGGCAGTCTGTCGCTCTCAGAAGGTGATGTAACTTATTGTATGTATGGTGCGTGCTAGATTTTTTGTACTTAGTTAGAATTCTAACACTTTATATAGGGGAGTGCTGGCCGAATTGCTTTAAATATATAATGTATTGTAACTAGTAAGGTTACATAAACAAATTGTATCAATATTCAAGGTTCCATGTGAACCTTTTTTAACAAAGGAGATTATAATTACAGCCTGATTATTCCCTAAGGGTGTAGCCCTTAATGTTGAATATCTATGGTTACCAATGCATATAATGCCAAATAATTTCTGTATTTCTCAAGTAGCGGCTGATGTCAATTGATAACTATATAAAGTTCTCATCTGGATACATAGATTCAACCTAGAGTACTGTGAAGATATTGAATTATATTGAGGCTGTGGATTCTCTAGAAAGCACTCTCACATACGGTGTTTGTAGGTAGATAGATAATGAAGCTTATTTATGTATCGCTTTAAAATTAAGGCGAAAACTATTTGCACTGGACACACACTTCAATCATTCAAATTCACAACTCCATTAAATTAAATTCTAAAAATAACTTCCAAGCATAACACAGATTCCCACTAGGTTAAGTTACATACAGTCTTGCTGTAGCAAGTTCTATTTGTCTTACAGATTAGAAATGACTCGTTCTTATATATAGTAAGTTGAACAGCGATATTGCTAGTTTTTTGGCGGCCCAAACTAAATGCTTAGTTTAAAAAATAATGGGGGTTGAAAGAGGTTCAACACCCTCCCCTGACATGTTTCGCCGACCTAATAGCGGCTTTTTCAAAGGTGAGCGCGCGCTCGCGCCGTCGGGTGTTTTATCACCTAAGCTCCACCCTGATTTACAATCTGGAGCCAATCCGGGCCATCCTAACTCGAGGAGGTGCGGCAGTCGGAATTGTGCAATGTTATTGTAAACAGGATTGGTTGCTGGAGATATTAGTAGGTTTAGAAATGGAAAAACGGATGTATGTTTATTATGAATAGAAAAAGTATATATGCTTGTTTTTAATCTTTCCCAATGGATGCGAGATCAAATAGGTGCATGATTGGGGTATGATGAAAATAAATACACAGAAATAGCGATTCTATATTGACGTCTAAATACTAATCCATATTTGTTATATATTAGTTAATATTCAGACTTGAGAGGTTATTAATTATAAAAAGGTCAGGTTATATGAAAAAATATATATATTTAAATAGTGACATATATGCTATTAGTTTATGCCTAAATCATATAATGGTTGTGTTCTATACAGAATAAATTAATTATATTCCCTAAATGGTGTAATATGTATTATCTAAGTGAAAGAATTATATGTGGTGATAAGAGATGGAGGATGTGATGTAAACTTAGATTTAAGTGCATAAAAACTGAGCTAGGTGATCACAAATAAGGAATAAAGGGAGGAAACTGTGACTTAATTATGAAAGAAAGATGTGTAGGTACGTGAGAACTAAATGAAGGATAAGAAAGTCAATTGGACTACTCTAGTGATATACATCGGTGTAGATAAACATTCTACAATTGAGGTGATCACGGATTGGGAAGATGTGATTATCAGGAATGCGGATAAGGGTGGAAACATTGTGATATGGCCAGAAGAAATGTATGTAAAAGAAGCTATCACACAACTCCAAAACAGAGATTGTTACAAGGAATTATGGGGAAATCCTATGATACAATTCCATCAACAATATAATACATTGATTTAGATGGCTAAGAAAAATGGTACTATCACCAGTAAAGAAAGAAAATCCCTGACCATTCCGCACCCTAAAATAGCAACATTCTATCTTATCCCTAAGATCCACAAAAATCAGAAACAACCCCCAGGTCGTCCCATTCTCTCTGGCAATGAAAATCTTACAGAGAAGGCAAGCATTTATATTGATCTCAGATTGAGACAATTTCTGACGCAACTCCCATCCTATGTCCGCGACACGATGGAAGTATTGCAACAACTGGAAGGTATTAAAATCTCCAAAAATGCTTGATTAGTGACTGCGGATGTGGAATCACTTTACACCAGCATTAATCATAAATAAGGTCTTAATGCAGTTAGACACTTTCTGAATATGGACAGTGCAGAAAGGGATGAACACAATCAATTCGTCATGGATCTATTACAATTTGTCCTTACCAAAAATTTATTTTTGTTCAACAACAAATTCTATCTCCAAACACAGGGTACCGCCATGGGTACAGCCTGGGCTCCCACCTATGCCAACCTGTTCCTTGGCTGGTGGGAGCAAACCAACGTATTCACAGACACCAATGATCAATATATCCAAAATATCCCCTTATGGATAAGATATATTGATGATGTCATGTTCATATGGGAAGGCACTCAAATTGACCTCGAAATGTTTCTATCAAGACTGAATCAAAACAATCTGAATATCAGGCTAACCTATGAAAAAAGCCAAACTGAAATTTCCTTTCTGGACTTACGAATCCACAAAGAAAATAATGGATGTCTAAGCACTGATCTCTTTAGGAAGAAAACTGCCACAAACAATGTTCTGTATACCACAAGTGCCCATGCAACTAATACCACCAAGTCCTTACCAGTAGGTGAATTTCTTAGAATGAGACGGAATTGCTCTGACGAGGCAACTTTCAAAATCAGAGCATCAGAACTAGAAAAGAGATTACTGACCAGAGGATACAGCAGAAGATCTATTCGGAAAGCCAAAAGCAGAGCATATCAAACACACGTCTAATATTGACATACAATGATCAGTCTAACCAGATTGCAGATATAATTCGAAAAAATTGGCATCTATTACAACTAGATGGAAATCTAGCGAAATTTATTGGGGATAAACCTGACATTGGATACAGACGATTGTGTAATTTACAAGAATTACTCACTCCAAGTCATTACATCAAGAAAAATCCCCAGCGGAGAGCAACGGAAAAGGGATCATTTGCCTGCGGTAGCTGTTCCACATGCATTCATATGATCAACAAGAAAAAGACCATCATTGACAGATTTGGCAACCAACACCCCATAAAAATGTACATCAGTTGCAATTCCATGGGAGTTATTTATGCTCTACAATGTACCTGTCCGCAGACCTATATAGGTATGACGACGAGAAAACTACACACACGTGTCATGGAACATCTCCGTAATATCAGGAATGCATCTAAAGATTTGTCCAAAGACAAAAAAATTACTTCTGTAGCGTCACACTTTATGAAACACCATCAATCTAAGACCTCAGAATTGCAATGTTACGGCATACACAAGATATCATTGGGGCTGAGAGGGGGTGATTTGGAGAATTCACTCCTTAAAATGGAAACCAAATGGATCTATCTGATGGATTGTGTATATCCCAAAGGAATGAACGAATTAAATAATTATTCCATGTTTATTTAAATCAACCATTAACACAATAGTTTAGTGACTATATTCATTGAATCCAGCCTGGTCACACAGGAATGGTGTTCTAGTAGATAAACTCAATCTTCTTATATTTAATAATAATAACAATTTTTTTAATACAAGTTACTACTACTAATCTGTTGATATTAATTCCCACATGATTGTATTGTCTAATGATATTTTCATCTTCATATTCAGTTTTTCTATTTTTAAATTTTTTTCTCCCCCCACCCCTATCCTTGTACCACATTTCTGTTTTTTGTCACCTTATATAAATACAATCAAGTTCACGTTCACTAATAGAGGGAATATAAATTATTTATAGAGAATCCCCTTTTTTCACGTATAGAAGTATATTAAAACATATAATTTAAATTAATATATAATTATGAGATATAACTATAATCGCAAATCTTTCTTTACCCCCTCCATATACTTTTTATTTATTTTTTATCATCATTACCACTCTTATTTTTATTTTTTAATAATTAGAAGTAATCCCAGCATTATTTATTCTATACCAGCACCTTTTCTTCCCCCTTTAGCAAAATCCACATTCCCCAATCCGTGATCACCTCAATTGTAGAATGTTTATCTACACCGATGTATATCACTAGAGTAGTCCAATTGACTTTCTTATCCTTCATTTAGTTCTCACGTACCTACACATCTTTCTTTCATAATTAAGTCACAGTTTTCTCCCTTTATTCCTTATTTGTGATCACCTAGCTAAGTTTTTATGCACTTAAATCTAAGTTTACATCACATCCTCCATCTCTTATCACCACATATAATTCTTTCACTTAGATAATACATATTACACCATTTAGGGAATATAATTAATTTATTCTGTATAGAACACAACCATTATATGATTTAGGCATAAACTAATAGCATATATGTCACTATTTAACCCCTTAATGACCACAGCACTTTTCCATTTTCTGTCCGTTTGGGACCAAGGCTATTTTTACATTTTTGCGGTGTTTGTGTTTAGCTGTAATTTTCCTCTTACTCATTTACTGTACCCACACATATTATATACCGTTTTTCTCGCCATTAAATGGACTTTCAAAATATACCATTATTTTCATCATATCTTATAATTTACTATAAAAAATGTTATAAAATATGAGGAAAAAATGGAAAAAACACACTTTTTCTAACTTTGACCCCCAAAATCTGTTACACATCTACAACCACCAAAAAACACCCATGCTAAATAGTTTCTAAATTTTGTCCTGAGTTTAGAAATACCCAATGTTTACATGTTCTTTGCTTTTTTTGCAAGTTATAGGGCCATAAATACAAGTAGCACTTTGCCATTTCCAAACCACTTTTTTTCAAAATTAGTGCTAGTTACATTGGGACACTAATATCTTTCAGGAATCTCTGAATATCCATTGACATGTATATATTTTTTTTTAGAAGACATCCCAAAGTATTGATCTAGGCCCATTTTGGTATATTTCATGCCACCATTTCACCGCCGAATGCGATCAAATAAAAAACATTTTTTACTTTTTCACAATTTTTTTCACAAACTTTAGGTTTCTCACTGAAATTATTTACAAACAACTCATGAAATTATGGAATAAATGGTTGTAAATGCTTCTCTGGGATCCCCTTTGTTCAGAAATAGCAGACATATATGGCTTTGGCTTTGCTTTTTGGTAATTAGAAGGCTGCTAAATGCCACTGCGCACCACACGTGTATTATGCCCAGCAGTGAATGGGTTAATTAGGGAGCATGTAGGGAGCTTCTAGGGTTAATTTTAGCTCTAGTGTAGTGTAGTAGACAACCCCAAGTATTGATCTAGGCCCATTTTGGTATATTTCATGCCACCATTTCACCGCCAAAAGCAATCAAATAAAAAAAAATTGTTCACTTTTTCAAACTTTAGGTTTCTCACTAAAATTATTTACAAACAGCTTATGCAATTATGGCACAAATGGTTTTAAATGCTTCTCTGGGATCCCCTTTGTTCAGAAATAGCAGACATATATGGCTTTGGCGTTGCTTTTTGCTAATTAGAAGGCCGCTAAATGCTGCTGCGCATCACATGTGTATTATGGCCAGCAGTGAAGGGGTTAATTAGGTAGTTTGTAGGGAGCTTGCAGGGTTAATTTTAGCTTTAGTGTAGAGATCAGACTCCCACCTGACACATCCCACCCCCTGATCCCCCCCAAACAGCTCTCTTCCCTCCCCCACCCCACAATTGTCCCCGCCATCTTAAGTACTGGCAGAAAGTCTGCCAGTACTAAAATAAATGGTATTAAAAAAAAAAAAAAAAAAAAAAAATTTTAGCATATTTACATATGCTGCTATGTAGGGTCCCCCCTTAGCCCCCAACCTCCCTGATCCCCCCAAAATAGCTCCCTAACCCTCCCCCTCTGCCTTATTGGGGCCATCTTGGGTACTGGCAGCTGTCTGCCAGTACCCAGTTTGCAAATAAAAATGGGTTTTTTTATTATTATTTTTATTTGTTTCTGTAGTGTAGCTTCCCCCCCCCACAGTCCAATACCCCACCAGCCAAACCGATCACCAATTAAATATAATTACCCCTTTGATCCCCACTTCTAACTAAAAAATTTCTGTAGCGTAGTGGTTCCCACCCGCTCCCTCCCCGTGCACGCGCCCGCCCGGCCTCCCCGTGCACGTGCGCGCGTCTGTGCGCGTCCCCCCGGTCGTCCCCGCCCCCCTCCGCATCACAAAGGCCATCGATGGCCGCCACCCACCTCCCACACCGGCTCCCACCCACCAACGAACTTAGCCGTTAATGTCCGGTGCAGAGAGGGCCACAGAGTGGCTCTCTCTGCACCGGATGGCTAAAAATGGTTATTGCAGGATGCCTCGATATCGAGGCATCACTGCAATAACCGGAAAGCAGCTGGAAGCGAGCAGGATCGCTTCCAGCTGCTTTCCACACCGAGGACGTGCAGGGTACGTCCTCAGGCGTTAACTGCCTTTTTTTTGAGGACGTACCCTGCACGTCCTCGGTCGTTAAGGGGTTAAATATATATATTTTTTCATATAACCTGACCTTTTTATAATTAATAACCTCTCAAGTCTGAATATTAACTAATATATAACAAATATGGATTAGTATATAGACGTCAATATAGAATCGCTATTTCAGTGTATTTATTTTCATCATACCCCAATCATGCACCTATTGGGAAAGATTAAAAACAAGTATATATACTTTTTCTATTCATAATATTTCTATTCATAATAAACATACATCCGTTTTTCCATTTCTAAACCTACTAATATCTCCAGCAACCAATCCTGTTTACAATAACATTGCACAATTCCGACTGCCGCGCCTCCTCGAGTTAGGATGGCCCGGATTGGCTCGAGATTGTAAATCAGGGTGGAGCTTAGGTGATAAAACACCCGACGGCACGAGCGCGCACTCACCTTTGAAAAAGCCGCTATTAGGTCGGCGAAACATGTCAGGGGAGGGTGTTGAACCTCTTTCAACCCCCATTATTTTTTAAACTAAGCATTTAGTTTGGGCCGCCTAAAAACTAGCAATATCGCTGTTCAACTTACTATATATAAGAACGAGTCATTTCTAATCTGTAAGACAAATAGAACTTGCTACAGCAAGACTGTATGTAACTTAACCTAGTGGGAATCTGTGTTATGCTTGGAAGTTATTTTTAGAATTTAATTTAATGGAGTTGTGAATTTGAATGATTGAAGTGTGTGTCCAGGGCTAATAGCTTTCGCCTTAATTTTAAAGCGATACATAAATAAGCTTTATTATGTATCTACCTACAAACACCGTATGTGAGAGTGCTTTCTAGAGAATCCACAGCCTCAATATAATTCAATATCTTCACAGTACTCTAGGTTGAATCTATGTATCCAGATGAGAACTTTATATAGTTATCAATTGACATCAGCCGCTACTTGAGAAATACAGAAATTATTTGGCATTATATGCATTGGTAACCATAGATATTCAACATTAAGGGCTACACCCTTAGGGAATAATCAGGCTGTAATTATAATCTCCTTTGTTAAAAAAGGTTCACATGGAACCTTGAATATTGATACAATTTGTTTATGTAACCTTACTAGTTACAATACATTATATATTTAAAGCAATTCGGCCAGCACTCCCCTATATAAAGTGTTACAATTCTAACTAAGTACAAAAAATCTAGCACACACCATACATACAATAAGTTACATCACCTTCTGAGAGCGACAGACTGCCAATAAAGCTAACTAACAGACTGAGAATCAGTCAGTGTCAACTATCTTATATTACCAGACAATAATTGAAATCAAAGTACAGATTGCAGGCACAAAGCAATCTAAAGCACATGAGCCAATGACAAAAGACATCAGACTGTCAATAAAGCTAACTAACAGACTGTGAATCAGTATATGTCTACTATTTTGTATTTCCAGACAATAATTTAAACCTAAGTACTGATTGCAGATACAAGGTAATCTAAGCATATGAGCCAATGACAAAAGACATCTAGCAACCAAAAGTATAAAATCTGGGTACTTCACTCACATTTATTTTCATAAATAATTGCTCATCTATCTGAGCATAATTTTTTCTTACCATTATTTATAGTACTACTCTAAATAAGAGAAAAATATAATAGACTTAAGATTACCAACTTGATAAACTTAGAAGTACCTAACCTATTTACTGAGTCATATTGATACTCAGAAAAAACTAACACATACTATATCCATCTGTCCTCTCTTAGGAGATTTCAATACATTCCATCTCCTTATTATTTATATAGCAATGTGACCAGATTCTCACACCTCTTAAATTGAATAATACGGTTAACTGTACTGAGTCATTTGATAAACTCGTTCTATTGGCCCCAACTTTTTGTATTTTTTAACTCTTTATGTTGTGTGTTCTGTTTTTTAACGAAACTAATAAAGGTTAAATTTTAATTTAAATCACCAACTTCATCCTACCAATGGTGTTCTAATCATAAACCTATATGGGGAGAATGAAGTGCTAAAGAAATGCATACTTTTTCAACTTCTATGTTGATTCTGTCCTTCTAGTTAATTCATGCATAAGCACTCAAGCTAAGGAAATATATCCATTTGATAATAGCATCTCCCCCACACTAGTGTAGTGCTGTTGCACTCTTTTGTTTTCAATTGGTATAGAGAGAACTACATTAGAAATGCCTGACGCGCATTTCGCATCCTACCAGGGCCACTTATATTAACTATATTATGTAACTATATTATGTATGTATTTTTTTATATTACATAAACTGCCTTGAGATTAGCACAGGAATACCCACCATGTTTATATAATTACAGTGGGGTAATATGAAAGTAACAGTTCGACCAATCACTTTTTGTTCCTATGAGGAGGACTAATAGCTTCTGATAGGAGCAAAGGGATCTTTTGTATCGTGTTACACACTGTAATGGGGATAAATACCCATACTGTTCTATTCTCTGATATATATACGGGATCAGACTGATATACTTCAGGAAAGTTTTCTTCTGTGAAAAGCACACTGGTCTAAAAGAGGATGCTTCCGGGTGGTAAATCGCCATAGAACAAGCCACTGAGCTGTTGTTCGTTCCTGGTAGAGAGCTTCTCTCTTTGTATGCAAATTATTATGACCCTGGGGAAGTCTCCCTATGGGTGATGGGGGAAACCAGATGTGGACTCCTTGCCCAGTGTGCTTAGAGTAATGTGGCTGCACCTCACTGACGAGGCCCATAGGAGGCTGAAACGATCGTCTGGGGTTGTCATGTTCCTTGTTCAGAGGAGAATTGCCTGGTATTTCGGGGCTGGACTGACCTTACTTGGCGGGATCAGACTGATATACTTCAGGAAAGTTTTCTTCTGTGAAAAGCACACTGGTCTAAAAGAGGCTGTTTCCGGGTGGTAAATTGCCATAGAACAAGCCACTGAGCTGTTGTTTGTTCCTGGTAGAGAGCTTTCTCTCTTTGTATGCAAATAATTATGACCCTGGGGAAGTCTCCCTATGGGTGATGGGGGAAACCAGACGTGGACTCCTTGCCCAGTGTGCTTAGAGGAATGTGGCTGCACCTCACTGACAAGGCCCATAGGAGGCTGAAACGATCATCTGGGCTTGTCATGTTCCTTGTTCAGAGGAGAATTGCCTGGTATTTCGGGGCTGGACTGACCTTACTTGGCGGGATCAGACTGATATACTTCAGGAAAGTTTTCTTCTGTGAAAAGCACACTGGTCTAAAAGAGGCTGCTTCCGGTTGGTAAATCGCCATAGAACAAGCCACTGAGCTGTTGTTCGTTCCTGGTAGAGAGCTTCTCTCTTTGTATGCAAATTATTATGACCCTGGGGAAGTCTCCCTATGGGTGATGGGGGAAACCAGACGTGGACTCCTTGCCCAGTGTGCTTAGAGGAATGTGGCTGCACCTCACTGACGAGGCCCATAGGAGGCTGAAACGATCGTCTGTGGTTGTCATGTTCCTTGTTCAGAGGAGAATTGCATGGTATTTTGGGGCTGGACTGACCTTACTTGGCGGGATCAGACTGATATACTTCAGGAAAGTTTTCTTCTGTGAAAAGCACACTGGTGTAAAAGAGGCTGCTTCCGGGTGGTAAATCGCCATAGAACAAGCCACTGAGCTGTTGTTCGTTCCTGGTAGAGAGCTTCTCTCTTTGTATGCAAATTATTATGACCTTGGGGAAGTCTCCCTATGGGTGATGGGGGAAACCAGGCGTGGACTCCTTGCCCAGTGTGCTTAGAGGAATGTGGCTGCACCTCACTGACGAGGCCCATAGGAGGCTGAAATGATCGTCTGGGGTTGTCATGTTCCTTGTTCAGAGGAGAATTGCCTGGTATTTCGGGGCTGGACTGACCTTACTTGGCGGGATCAGACTGATATACTTCAGGAAAGTTTTCTTCTGTGAAAAGCACACTGGTCTAAAAGAGGCTGCTTCCCGGTGGTAAATCGCCATAGAACAAGCCACTGAGCTGTTGTTCGTTCCTGGTAGAGAGCTTCTCTCTTTGTATGCAAATTATTATGACCCTGGGGAAGTCTCCCTATGGGTGATGGGGGAAACCAGACGTGGACTCCTTGCCCAGTGTGCTTAGAGGAATGTGGCTGCACCTGACTGACGAGGCCCATAGGAGGCTGAAACGATCATCTGGGGTTGTCATGTTCCTTGTTCAGAGGAGAATTGCCTGGTATTTCGGGGCTGGACTGACCTTACTTGGCGGGATCAGACTGATATACTTCAGGAAAGTTTTCTTCTGTGAAAAGTACACTGGTCTAAAAGAGGCTGCTTCCGGGTGGTAAATCGCCATAGAACAAGCCACTGAGCTGTTGTTCGTTCCTGGTAGAGAGCTTCTCTCTTTGTATGCAAATTATTATGACCCTGGGGAAGTCTCCCTATGGGTGATGGGGGAAACCAGACGTGGACTCCTTGCCCAGTGTGCTTAGAGGAATGTGGCTGCACCTCACTGACGAGGCCCATAGGAGGCTGAAACGATCGTCTGGGGTTGTCATGTTCCTTGTTCAGAGGAGAATTGCCTGGTATTTCGGGGCTGGACTGACCTTACTTGGCGGGATCAGACTGATATACTTCAGGAAAGTTTTCTTCTGTGAAAAGCACACTGGTCTAAAAGAGGCTGCTTCCGGGTGGTAAATCGCCATAGAACAAGCCACTGAGCTGTTGTTCGTTCCTGGTAGAGAGCTTCTCTCTTTGTATGCAAATATATATATATATATATATATATATATATATATATATATATATATATATATATATATATATTAGGATGATATCTTGAATCTGATTGTTGTGTGGTATTCTGGATAGGACTCACTAGTAATTTTTAAGTGTTTTTAAACAAAAGAATTTAATTTAATTTAGTTATAATAAAAGTTATTTTTTAATATTGAGAACCTGCTATTTTTCAGTTTTTGTGGGGTAGAGGCATGGATTTGTAGCTATTTCTTTGAGTGCTTAGGGCAGTGCTTTCCAAAGTGTGTGTCGTGACATATTAGTGTGTCGGCAGCAGTGTGTAGGTGTGTCCTTGCTTCAGCACACATGTTTAAAACATTATTTTTTGGTTTCCAACTTTCCGCCTGCCTGCTACTGCTAGTCACATGGTTGACTCGTGATTGATACCTAGTGGGTCACAGATCATCTTAGCCTATTGGCGCAGCTCAGCGGGAACTGAAACTATTCCTATTAGTGGTTTTGGCGGCACATTGGCTCCTGACTGCACGTGTAGTCTCCTCAATCAGCTTGTGACTGCATGTGTAGTCAGTGAGTGAGACAGCAGGGCGTTTGCAGCACGGGCAGTAGTCAGTCAGACTCGCAGAACTCTGAAGGTGGCAGCTTAAACGCTGAGCTGAAGTCAGAAGTCAAAGTGTTTTGGTTTTTTTGCAGCTAGCTCCCAGTAATGCATTGCCGCTCCTGCTCTTGATATATGGATAGGAAGGGCAAGCTTTACAATGCTTGATGATGAAATGCGAGTGTCTTTATCTAATATTCCACCAAATGTTCAGAAACTGTGTTCATCCCATCAACCTTATATATCCAATCAAAATAGTAAGTAGCTATTGGTGTTATTAAACCTTTTTTAATTCTTGCACATACTTACTGTTACTTGTAAATACAATTTGTTATTAAATCATTTATGTATGTGTCCATATCTCTTAAAACAAATTAGTTTAACCTCCTGTTTGCTGGTACAACTGAATTACTGTGTCACGAAATGATGTAGGTCTAAAAAATGTCACCAACATGAAAAGTTTGGAAAGCTGTGGCTTAGGGGATGCACTTTTCTTTCCCTTGGTAATTATATGTATATCGCAAGATAATACAATTATTCAAGTCATCTTGAAATAATTGCAAACGTGTCAATTTGTGTGTTGAATTTGATGTGTCCATTTTATTGATTGTGGCCGCTGTTGCTTCTCAATGCATTGCATTGGCAATTTTCCCACTACCTGCTCAAATAAGATCCAAACTTTTCCCAATACGGAAATGCTGTTATTACTCAGAACTTAAACAACACGGATTGGAAGCTGAAAAACTATGATAAACCGTATAGGTAAAGATTGGAATCAAACCCATAAGTCTATTCAAGCAATATGCAAAAATCAAGTGTCTTAATGCATCAGAACATTTTCCCACTGTTATTTTATGTTCCTTTTAAACTAAAAATGAATATATATATATATATATATATATATATATATATATATATATATATATATATATATATATATATATATGTGTGTATGTATGTATGTGTGTATATATATATAAACTATATATCAATTAGCCGGTGGCCTAGCAACCAATACAGTGTATTCAAGACCTGGGTGCAATCCTCAATATTGTGTGAATATTGTTTATGTTTAGAAGGGCACTCACAGGCATTTTTTATCCGTCAAATAATTGATTTTAATTTCAATATATCAAGACAAATAATATCTCAATTCGACAAGAAGCCGTACTTCTGGTTCAAAGAGCCATAACAGCCTGAGGTATATATACAGTTGCAAGAAAAAGTATGTGAACCCTTTGGAATGATATGGATTTCTGCACAAATTGGTCATAAAATGTGATCTGATCATCATCTAAGTCACAACAATAGACAATCACAGTCTGCTTAAACTAATAACACACAAAGAATGAAATGTTGCCATGTTTTTATTGAACACACCATGTAAACATTCACAGTGCAGGTGGAAAAAGTATGTGAACCCTTGGATTAAATAACTGGTTGAACCTCCTTTGGCAGCAATAACTTCAACCAAACGTTTCCTGTAGTTGCAGATCAGACGTGCACAACGGTCAGGAGTAATTCTTGACCATTCCTCTTTACAGAACTGTTTCAGTTCAGCAATATTCTTGGGATGTCTGGTGTGAATCGCTTTCTTGAGGTCATGCCACAGCATCTCAATCGGGTTGAGGTCAGGACTCTGACTGGGCCACTTTAGAAGGCGTATTTTCTTATGTTTAAGCCATTCTGTTGTTGATTTACTTCTATGCTTTGGGTCATTGTCCTGTTGCAACACCCATCTTCTGTTGAGCTTCAGCTGGTAGACAGATGGCCTTAAGTTCTCCTGCAAAATGTCTTGATAAACTTGGGAATTCATTTTTCCTTTGATGATAGCAATCCGTCCAGGCAGCAAAGCAGCCCCAAACCATGATGCCCCCACCACCATACTTCACAGTTGGGATGAGGTTTTGATGTTGGTGTGCTGTGCCTCTTTTTCGCCACACATAGTGTTGTGTGTTTCTTCCAAACAACTCAACTTTGGTTTCATCTGTCCACATAATATTTTGCCAGTACTGCTGTGGAACATCCAGGTGCTCTTGTGCAAACTGTAAACGTGCAGCAATGTTTTGTTTGGACAGCAGTGGCTTCCTCTTTGGTATCCTCCCATGAAATCCATTCTTGTTTAGTGTTTTACGTATTGTAGATTTGCTAACAGGGATGTTAGCATTTGCCAGTGACTTTTGTAAGTCTTTTGCTGACACTCTAGGATTCTTCTTCACCTCATTGAGCAGTCTGCGCTGTGCTCTTGCAGTCATCTTTACAGGACGGCCACTTCTAGGGAGAGTAGCAGCAGTGCTGAACTTTCTCCATTTATAGACAATTTGTCTTACCATTGACTGATGAACAGCAAGGCTTTTGGAGATACTTTTATAACCCTTTCCAGCTTTATGCAAGTCAACAATTCTTAATCATAGGTCTTCTGAGAGCTCTTTTGTGCGAGGCATCATTCACATCAGGCAATGCTTCTTGTTAAAAGCAAACCCAGAACTGGTGTGTGTTTTTTATAGGGCAGGGCAGCTGTAACCAACACCTCCAATCTCATCTCATTGATTGGACTCCAGTTGGCTGACATCTCACTCCAATTAGCTCTTGGAAATGTCATTAGTCTAGGGGTTCACATACTTTTTCCACCAGCATTGTGAATGTGTACATGGTGTGTTCAATAAAAACATGGTAACATTTCATTCTTTGTGTGTTATTAGATTAAGCAGACTGTGATTGTCTATTGTTGTGACTTAGATGATGATCAGATCACATTTTATGACCAATTTGTGCAGAAATCCATATCATTCCAAAGGGTTCACATACTTTTTCTTGCAACTGTATATATATATATATATATATATATATATATATATATATATATATATATATATATATATATATATATATATATATATAAAATGTGTGTGTATATATATATATATTTATATATTATATATATGTGTGTGTGTGTGTGTGTGTGTGATTTTGTTAGTAAGCTTGGAGTTTCCCTTACCCTGCTACATACTATAAAAGCATTGATTAGAGCAGTGTTTCTCAACGTAAGCCCTCAAATGCCCCTAACAGGCCAGATTTTCATTATATCTGAACCAGAGCACAGGTGAAATAATCAGCTGATCAGTAACCATGGTCTCACACATCATCAGCTGATTATTTCACCTGTGCTCTAGCTCATGGTCTCACTCATCAGCTGATTATTTCACCTGTGCTCTAGCTCATGGTCTCACCCATCAGCTGATTGTTTCACATGTGCTCTAGCTCATGGTCTCACCCATCAGCTGATTATTCACCTGTGCACTAGTTCATGAATTATAATAATCTTTCCTGTTAGGGGTACTTGAGGACTGGATTTGAGAAACACTTGCTTAGGGCATTGCAGGAGCTTGTTTAGAGAGAGAGAGAGAGAATATTATTGGTGGGTGGGAGCCATTGCAGGGAGGCGGGTGGGCGGCCCGCGATCTAGGCGCATTGAAAAAAGTGTGGGAGAGAGTGCTGGGAGAGGGTGGTGGGTGGCAGGGGGGGGGGGGGATACTTTATAAACTTATAGACTTTCTGCCAGTACTTAATATGGCGGGGACAATTGTGGAGTGGGAGAGGGAAGAGAGCTGTTTGGGAGGGATCAGGGAGTGGGATGTGTCAGATGGGAGGCTGATCTCTACACTAAAGCTAAAATGAACCCTTCAAACTCCCTACCTAATTAACCTTGTCACTGCTGGGCATAATACAAGTGTGGTGGGCAGCGGCATTTATCCGCCTTCTAATTACTTGTTTGTCAATAATTTAAGTGAGAAACCTAAAGTTTGTGAAAAAGTTTGTGAAAAAGTGAACAATTTTTTTTTATTTGATCGTATTTGGCGGTGAAATGGTGGCATGAAATATACCAAAATGGGCCTAGATCAATACTTGGGGTTGTCTACTAAAAAAAAAAATATATACATGTTAAGGGATATTTAGGGATTCCTGACAGATATCAGTGTTCCAATTATTATTATTATTATTATTATTATCAGGTATTTATAAAGCGCCAACAGATTACGCAGCGCTATACAAGTAATAATAAAACATTACAGGGATGCAATACATACACAAACAAGTACAGTAGGGGTACAAAACAGTTGAAGGAGCAATAATTGAGTTATACAAAAGGAGAGGAATGCCCTGCTCTTGAGCACAATCAGTAGTAGTTCACTTTAAACACAAACGCCTAGATTTAGAGTTCTGCGGCCAAAGGGGTGCGTTAGCTACGCGTGCTTTTTTCTGGCCGCACCTTTTAAATACCGCTGGTATTTAGAGTTCACAGAATGGCTGGGCTTTCAGTACGTTAGGCTCCAAAAAGGGAGCGTAGAGCATAATTTAACGCCACTGCAACTCTCGATACCAGCGGTGCTTACGGACGCGGCCAGCTTCAAAAACGTGCTCGTGCACGATTCCCCCATAGAAAACAATGGGGCTGTTTGAGCTGAAAAAAAAACCTAACACCTGCAAAAAAGCCGCGTTCAGCTCCTAACGCAGCCCCATTGTTTTCTATGGGGAAACACTTCCTACGTCTGCACCTAACACCCTAACATGTACCCCGAGTCTACACACCCCTAGCCTTACACTTATTAACCTCTAATATGCCACCCCCGCTATCGCTGACACCTTCATATTTTTTTAAACCCCTAATCTGCCACTCCGTAAACCGCCGCTACTTACATTATCCCTATGTACCCCTAATCTGCTGCCCCTAACACCGCTGACCCCTATATTATATTAATTAACCCCTAATCTGCCTCCCACAACGTCGCCTCCACCTGCCTACACTTATTAACCCCTAATCTGCCGACCGGACCGCGCCGCTATTATAATAAAGTTATTAACCCCTAATCCGCCTCACTCCCGCCTCAATAACCCTATAATAAATAGTATTAACCCCTAATCTGCCCTCCCTAACATCGCCGACACCTAACTTCAAACATTAACCCCTAATCTGCCGACTGGAGCTCACCGCTATTCTAATAAATGTATTAACCCCTAAAGCTAATTCTAACCCTAACACCCCCCTAAGTTAAATATAATTTTTATCTAACGAAATAAATTAACTATTATTAAATAACTTATTCCTATTTAAAGCTAAATACTTACCTGTAAAATAAACCCTAATATAGCTACAATATAAATTATAATTATATTGTAGCTATTTTAGGATTAATATTTATTTTACAGGCAACTTTGTAATTATATTAACCAGGTACAATAGCTATTAAATAGTTAATAACTATTTAATAGTTACCTAGTTAAAATAATTACAAAATTACCTGTAAAATAAATCCTAACCTAAGTTACAATTAAACCTAACACTACACTATCAATAAATTAATTAAATACAATACCTACAAATAACTACAATTAAATAAACTAACTAAAGTACAAAAAATAAAAAAGAACTAAGTTACAAAAAATAAAAAAATATTTACAAACATTAGAAAAATATTACAATAATTTTAAACTAATTACACCTACTCTAAGCCCCCTAATAAAATAACAAAGCCCCCCAAAATAAAAAAATGCCCTACCCTATTCTAAATTAAAAAAGTTCAAAGCTCTTTTACCTTACCAGCCCTGAACAGGGCCCTTTGCGGGGCATGCCCCAAAGAATTCAGCTCTTTTGCCTGTAAAAAAAACACATGCAATACCCCCCCCCCAACATTACAACCCACCACCCACATACCCCTAATCTAACCCAAACCCCCCTTAAATAAACCTAACACTAAGCCCCTGAAGATCTTCCTACCTTATCTTCACCATACCAGGTTCACCGATCCGTCCTCGGAAGTCTTGATCCAAGCCTCGGAAGTGTTGATCCAAGCCCAAGCGGGGGGCTGAAGAGTGACGTCCATCCTTGGGCTGAAGTCTGGATCCAAGTGGCAGCTGAAGAACTCCATCATCGGGCTGAAGTCGGAAGTCCATCATCGGGATGAAGTCTTCTATCAAGCCGCATCTTCAATCTTCTTTCTTCTGGAGCAGAGCGGAGCCATCTTCTTTCCAACCGACGCGGATCCAACCTCTTCAACCGACGCCTACTCGCCGAATGACGGTTCCTTTAAATGACGTCATCCAAGATGGCGTCCCTCGAATTCCGATTGGCTGATAGGATTCTATCAGCCAATCGGAATTAAGGTAGGAATATTCTGATTGGCTGATGGAATCAGCCAATCAGAATCAAGTTCAATCCGATTGGCTGATCCAATCAGCCAATCAGATTGAGCTTGCATTCTATTGGCTGATCGGAACAGCCAAAAGAATGCAAGCTCAATCTGATTCCATCAGCCAATCAGAATATTCCTATCTTAATTCCGATTGGCTGATAGAATCCTATCAGCCAATCGGAATTCGAGGGACGCCATCTTGGATGACGTCATTTAAAGGAACCGTCATTCGGCGAGTAGGCGTCGGTTGAAGAGGTTGGATCCGCGTCGGTTGGAAAGAAGATGGCTCTGCTCTGCTCCAGAAGAAAGAAGATTGAAGATGCGGCTTGATAGAAGACTTCATCCCGATGATGGACTTCCGACTTCAGCCCGATGATGGAGTTCTTCAGCTGCCGCTTGGATCCAGACTTCAGCCCAAGGATGGACGTCACTCTTCAGCCCCCCGCTTGGGCTTGGATCAACACTTCTGAGGCTTGGATCAAGACTTCCGAGGACGGATCGGTGAACCTGGTATGGTGAAGATAAGGTAGGAAGATCTTCAGGGGCTTAGTGTTAGGTTTATTTAAGGGGGGTTTGGGTTAGATTAGGGGTATGTGGGTGGTGGGTTGTAATGTTGGGGGGGGTATTGTATGTGTTTTTTTTACAGGCAAAAGAGCTGAATTCTTTGGGGCATGCCCCGCAAAGGGCCCTGTTCAGGGCTGGTAAGGTAAAAGAGCTTTGAACTTTTTTAATTTAGAATAGGGTAGGGCATTTTTTTATTTTGGGGGGCTTTGTTATTTTATTAGAGGGCTTAGAGTAGGTGTAATTAGTTTAAAATTGTTGTAATATTTTTCTAATGTTTGTAAATATTTTTTTTATTTTTTGTAACTTAGTTCTTTTTTATTTTTTGTACTTTAGTTAGTTTATTTCATTGTATTTATTTGTAGATATTGTATTTAATTAATTTATTGATAGTGTAGTGTTAGGTTTAATTGTAGATAATTGTAGGTATTTTATTTAATTAATTTATTGATCGTGTAGTGTTAGGTTTAATTGTAACTTAGGTTAGGATTTATTTTACAGGTAATTTTGTAATTATTTTAACTATTTTAGCTATTAAATAGTTCTTAACTATTTAATAGCTATTGTACCTGGTTAAAATAAATACATAGTTACCTGTAAAATAAATATAAATCCTAAAATAGCTATAATATAATTATAATTTATATTGTAGCTATATTAGGGTTTATTTTACAGGTAAGTATTTAGCTTTAAATAGGAATAATTTATTTAATAAGAGTTAATTTATTTAGTTAGATTTAAATTATATTTAACTTAGGGGGGTGTTAGTGTTAGGGTTAGACTTAGCTTTAGGGGTTAATCCATTTATTACAGTAGCAGCGAGATTCGGTCGGCAGATTAGGGGTTAATAATTGAAGTTAGGTGTCAGCGATGTTAGGGAGGGCAGATTAGGGGTTAATACTATTTATTATAGGGTTATTGAGGCGGGAGTGAGGCGGATTAGGGGTTAATAACTTTATTATAATAGCGGTGCGGTCCGCTCGGCAGATTAGGGGTTAATAAGTGTAGGCAGGTGGAGGCGACGTTGAGGGGGGCAGATTAGGGGTTAATAAATATAGGGGTCGGCGGTGTTAGGAGCAGCAGATTAGGGGTACATAAGGATAACCTAGGTGGCGGCGCTTTGCGGTCGGCAGATTAGGGGTTAATTATTGTAGGTAGCTGGCGGCGACGTTGTGGGGGGCAGGTTAGGGGTTAATAAATATAATATAGGGGTCGGCGGTGTTAGGGGCAGCAGATTAGGGGTACATAAGTATAACGTAGGTGGCGGTCGGCAGATTAGGGGTTAAAAAAAATTAATCGAGTGGCGGCGATGTGGGGGGACCTCGGTTTAGGGGTACATAGGTAGTTTATGGGTGTTAGTGTACTTTAGAGCACAGTAGTTAAGAGCTTTATAAACCGGCGTTAGCCCAGAAAGCTCTTAACTACTGACTTTTTTCTGCGGCTGGAGTTTTGTCGTTAGAGTTCTAACGCTCACTTCAGCCACGACTCTAAATACCGGCGTTAGAAATATCCCATTGAAAAGATAGGATACTCAAATGACGTAAGGGGATCTGCGGTATGGAAAAGTCGCGGCTGGAAAGTGAGCGTTAGACCCTTTAATGACTGACTCTAAATACCGGCGGTAGCCCAAAACCAGCGTTAGGAGCCTCTAACGCTGGTTTTGACGGCTACCGCCCAACTCTAAATCTAGGCCAAAGTGGCCTACAGGTAGAGAGGCTCGCAAACTTACAATCTAAAGGATGTAACTATCGCTAATTTTGAAATAAATTGGTCTGGAAATAGCAAAGTGCTACTTGTATTTATTGCCCTATAACTTGCAAAAAAAGCAAAGAACATGTAAACATTGGATATTTCTAAACTCAGGACAAAATTTAGAAACTATTTAGCATGGGTGTTTTTTGGTGGTTGTAGATGTGCAACAGATTTTGGGGCTCAAAGTTAGAAAAAGTGTGTTTTTTTCATCATATTCTATAAAAAAAATGTATGGTAAATTATAAGGTATGATAAAAATAATGGTATCTTTAGAAAGTCCATTTAATAGCGAGAAAAACGGTGTGGGTACAGTAAATGAGTAAGAGGAAAATTAGAGCTAAACACAAACACTGCAGAAATGTAAAAATAGCCCTGGTCCTTAAGGGAAAGAAATTCAAAAATGGCCTTGTCTTTAAGGGGTTAAATATTTATTTTTTTATTTTTAAAGGCAATATATTATATATTACAATCAACAAATTCAAACTGTAGAGCTAAACAAGTTAGGTTACATTTTCCACTTTACAAAGTAAACAGATTTTCCAAGGATGCAGTTGTGTAGCTGAAAATGTCAATTTAGATATACAGTATGCCTGGATTACCTTGTATCTATCTATCTATCTATCTATTGGGTACTTATAGAGCGCAAACTAATCACCCGTGAGGGTTTCAAGGCGCTATTGTATGGATGTACATGGATTTCAGAACTAGTAAATTTCGGTAACTGAGTATAGATTGTTCAAGAACACAAGAAAAAAAAAAAGTCCATAATCCCCTTGTGGAATAAAGTTGTTATTACCTGAGATTTTCAGTAAGCTGAAATCATACATTTCTCTTGTTAAGTGTGTTCAGTCCACGGGTCATCCATTACTTATGGGATATATTCTCCTTCCCAACAGGAAGTTGCAAGAGGATCACCCAAGCAGATCTGCTATATAGCTCCTCCCCTCACATGTCATATCCAGTCATTCTCTTGCAACCCTCAACAAAGAAGGAGGTCGCGAGAGGAGCTGGAGTTTTTACTAATTATTCTTCAATCAAAAGTTTGTTATTTTAAAATGATACCGGAGTGTGCCGTTTTTTATATCTCAGGCAGTATTTGTAAGAAGAATCTGCCTGCGTTTTTCTATGATCTTAGCAGACGTAACTAAGATCCACTGGCTGTTCTAGACATTCTGAGGAGTAGGGTAACTTCAGAAAGAGGGAAATAGCATGCGGGGTCCCCCGCAAATGAGGTATGTGCAGTACATTATTTTCTGGGAATGGAATTGACTAAGAAAATACTGCTGTTACCCATATGATGTAAGTACAGCCTTAAATGCAGTAGTAGTGACTGGTATCAGGCTGATAAATGTATGCGCAGTTGAGTTATTTTCTAGGGACTAGAATTTGACTGAGAAAATGCTGTTAATACTGAAATTATGTTTAAGCCTTATCTGCAGTGGAAGCGACTGGTAGCAGGCTTAGTGATAACTTTGCATGACATTCAAGATGTTGTTTTTAAAACGTTTACTGGCATGTTATTCGTTTTGTGAGGTACTTTGGTGATAAATCTTTTTGGGCATGATTTTTTCCACATGGCTAACGTATTTTCTGCATAGAAACCGTTATATCAGGTCTCCCACTGTTGTAATATGAGTGGGAGGGACCTTGTTTTAGCGCCTTGTTGCGCAGTTAAGATTCTAGCACAGTCTTCCTGTTTTATTCCTCCTTGATCCAGGACGTTTCTAGAGAACTCAGGGGTCTTCAAAATTCGTTTTTGAGGGAGGTAATCAGTCACAGCAGATCTGTGACAGTGGTTTGACTGTGATAAAAGCGTTTATTCTTAATTTGATATCCGTTTTTGGGTATTAAGGGGTTAATCATCCTTTTGCTAATGGGTGCAATCCTCTGCTAATTAATACATTTCTCGTTAAGAATTGTTGACTGTAACTGAATTAGTTTTTCTTTATTATTCAACTGTGTTTTTAAAAGCGCTGCAGCGTTTTTTATATTGCTTGTAAACTTATTGAAAGTGATTTCCAAGCTTGCTAGCTTCATTGCTAAGTCTGTTTAAACATGTCTGATACAGAGGAATCTGCTTGTTCATTATGTTCAAAAGCCGATGTGGAGCCCAATAGAAATATGTGTACCAATTGTATTGATATTACTTTGAATAAAAGTCAATCTGTACCGATTAAGAATTTATCACCAGACAACGAGGGGGAAGTTATGCTGTCTAACTCTCCTCACGTGTCAGTACCTGCGTCTCCCGCTCGGGAGATGTGTAAGATTGAGACGCCGAGTACATCAAGGCCCTTACAAATCACTTTACATGATATGGCTAATGTTATGAAAGAAGTATTATACAATATGCCCGAGTTAAGAGGCAAGCGCGACAGCTCTGGGTTAAGGACAGAGCGCGCTGATGACACGAGAGCCATGTCTGATACTGCGTCACAATTTGCAGAACATGAGGACGGTGAGCTTCATTCTGTCGGTGACGGTTCTGATTCGGGGAGACCGGATTCAGAAATTTCAAATTTTAAATTTAAGCTTGAGAACCTCCGCGTGTTACTAGGGGAGGTGTTAGCGGCTCTGAATGATTGCGACACGGTGGCAATCCCAGAGAAATTATGTAGGTTGGATAGATACTATGCGGTACCGGTGTGTACTGATGTTTTTCCTATACCAAAAAGACTTACAGAAATTATTAGTAAGGAGTGGGATAGACCCGGTGTGCCATTTTCCCCTCCTCCGATATTTAGAAAAATGTTTCCTATAGACGCCACCACACGAGACTTATGGCAGACGGTCCCTAAGGTGGAGGGAGCAGTTTCTACTTTAGCCAAGCGTACCACTATCCCGGTGGAGGATAGCTGTGCTTTCTCAGATCCAATGGATAAAAAATTAGAGGGTTACCTTAAGAAAATGTTTGTTCAACAAGGTTTTATATTGCAGCCTCTTGCATGCATTGCGCCTGTCACGGCTGCAGCAGCATTCTGGTTTGAATCTCTGGAAGAGGCGATTCGCACAGCACCATTGGATGAGACTTTGAGCAAAGTTAGAACACTTAAACTGGCTAATGCGTTTGTTTCAGATGCCGTAGTGCATTTAACCAAACTTACGGCTAAAAATTCCGGATTCGCCATACAGGCGCGCAGGGCGCTATGGCTTAAATCATGGTCAGCAGATGTAACTTCTAAGTCTAAACTACTTAACATTCCTTTCAAAGGGCAGACCTTATTCGGGCCCGGCTTGAAGGAAATTATTGCTGACATTACGGGAGGTAAGGGCCACACCCTTCCTCAGGACAGGGCCAAACCAAAGGCCAAACAGTCTAATTTTCGTGCCTTTCGTAACTTCAAGGCAGGAGCAGCATCAACTTCCTCCGCTCCAAAACAGGAAGGAACTACTGCTCGTTACAGACAGGGTTGGAAAGGCAACCAGTCATGGAACAAGGGCAAGCAGGCCAGAAAGCCTACTTCCGCCCCTAAGACAGCATGAAGACAAGGCCCCCTATCCGGAGACGGATCTAGTGGGGGGCAGACTTTCTCTCTTCTCCCAGGCGTGGGCAAGAGATGTACAGGATCCCTGGACGTTGGAGATTATATCTCAGGGATACCTTCTGGATTTCAAAACTTCTCCTCCACAAGGGAGGTTTCATCTGTCAAGGTTATCAACAAACCTAGTAAAGAAAGAGGCATTTCTACAATGTGTACAAGACCTCTTAGTCATGGGAGTGATCCATCCAGTTCCGCGAACGGAACAAGGACAAGGGTTTTACTCAAATCTATTTGTGGTTCCCAAAAAAGAGGGAACCTTCAGACCAATCTTAGACTTAAAAATCTTAAACAAATTCCTAAGGGTTCCATCGTTCAAGATGGAAACCATTCGGACCATCCTACCCATGATCCAAGAGGGTCAATATATGACCACAGTGGACTTAAAGGATGCCTACCTTCACATACCGATTCACAAAGATCATTATCGGTACCTAAGGTTTGCTTTTCTAGACAAACATTACCAGTTTGTAGCTCTTCCCTTCGGGTTTGTCAGGCAAGTCAGAATTTCTAAGAAGATAAAAATTTTACTTTGGTTAGGACCGCAGCTGCTGAGATTTAAATATGTGGTAATGTTGCTGAGGAGTGTGAGGTAAGAAAATAAACTACCTAGAGGGTAGTGTGCTGGCCTCATGTAACTATTCAGCAGTTTAATGAGAAGGTTTAAGAAAAGGAAGCACTGTATTGTTGCCACCTGTGCTATCTTAAACACTAAACCTGCAGCAGAGCTCTTGTAAATCTGGATGTTAGTAATAAACTGTTTTAGTAAGGAAATCAAAACAATATGCTAAGCTGAATTGCATAAAACAAATTAAGTAGAAAACTTGACAGAGTTACAGAGTTAAACTCGACATACGAACTGCAAATAATATGTAAGAACTTTAACAGCATAAGTATTTAGAAAGTTTTATACCTTTGAGAGAAGTGAAACCTTTCAGGCTGAACCGGTGTGGTTTGTAGGCACAGAGGGTCTTGAGCGTGGAGTGCCGCGGTGCAGGTTGTTTGCTGAATTGAGGGTAGCTCCGTGAAGCTGGCGTGTGACGTCACCGCGGAATGATCCGTTGAGAGGCAGCTACTGAGAGCCGAGTCCGGATAGCGTTAACAGAGGAGATTCGAGATAGAGTTACTACAAGGTATGTAGTATAGCGGTAGTTTTGGCAAAACAAACAGATAGAAAGTGACAGAGAACAAAGTCACAGTATGTCACTTTCAGAGAGAGTTCCGGTGTCCAATAAAAAGCACAGGGGATATCAGTAGCTCAGTAGGACTTAACCTAATTCAATACCAAGCAAAGTAGTGAGGGTTGATGGGACATTTATATGAATGAGTGGAAAAAGTAATTGAAATTTAAAGGTATAGCATGGAATGTGCAAAGCAAAAAATGAAAAAGGCAGGAAACAAGGTAATAACGTGACAGGACCCCCCCCCCCTCAAGGAGCAACCCCGGTGCTCAGGGTCTTGGACGGTCCGGGTTCCGACGATGAAACAGGGCAACCAACCGGGGAGCCGAGATGTTAGAGGCAGGCTCCCATGAGTCATCATCGGGAGAGAAGTCCTTCCAATGGATCAAATACTGGAGAGAACCCCGGGCACGTCTGGAATCCAAGATCGAATGCACCTCATATTCCATGTTAGGATCCGCAAGTATGGAAGGATCTGGAGTGGGGGGAAAAGAATTCCTGAGTGCCCTGTAGGGTTTCAACAGGGAGACGTGGAAAGTAGGATGAATTCTCATGGTTTCTGGCAGCTTGAGGCGAACAGCATTGGGGTTGATGAGTTGAGAAACAGGATACGGTCCAATGAATAAAGGTGATAGTTTCCTCGAAGGAGTATTGAGTTTGAGATTTCTTGTGGATAACCACACTAGGTCTCCGATAGCGTATTTAGGTGAAGGTATCCTCTTCTTATCGTAATAGAACTTTTGAGTTTTCTTCGCCTCGTCTATGGCTGCCTGTATGAGAGCAAAGTTAGAAGAAATGAGATCCGAGAGTTCACTTACATTGAGCGAAGTGCATTGATTATCTGGAAGAATCTGAAACCTGGGGTGGAAACCATAGTTCACAAAAAATGGGGTTTTATTGGTAGTTGAGTGGACGGTATTGTTGAAACAGAATTCTGCATAAGGGAGATGAGAGGACCAAGTGAGAGGCTGTGAGGAACAATAGGTTCTGAGAAATTGCTCCAGCCATTGATTCATCCTCTCACTTTGCCCGTTTGTCTGAGGATGGTAAGCGGTGCTCAGTTTCTTGTCAATGGAGAAGATTTTGCAGAATTCAGTCCATAGCCTACTAGAAAATTGGGTACCCCGGTCGCTTAGTATGCTGTTAGGAATACCATGATGTTTGAAAACGTGGGAAATGAGCAGATGGATAGTTTCTGAGGCTGTTGGGAGCTTATGGTAGGGAATGAAATGGGACATTTTACTGAACAGATCAACAACTACAAGAATAGTAGTCTTGTTATCGGATTTTGGCAGATCTACGATGAAATCTACTGCGATTTCCAACCAAGGCCGAGTAGGAGTCGGTAGAGGTATAAGTAATCCATAGGGGGAATGTTTTGCCTTTTTAGAAGTGGTACATTGTGCACAAGAGGTGATATGAGTGCTGATGTCATGTGTTATACCAGGCCACCAGTAAGTACGTCCAATAAGTTCTTGGGTTTTCTTTAGACCTGGGTGTCCTGCGAGTAGAGAATCATGAGAGGATGAGAGTACCATCTTTCTTAGGCTAGGAGGAATATACAATTTGTCTTGGAAATAGAAAAAACCATCCTGTTTTTTCTGTAATTGAGACAAAGGTTTGGATAAATCGTTGTTTTGTTCCTGTTGGAGATATGACTTGGAGTCAATAGCAAAAGATAGAAAGTTCTGCAAAGGAATAACAGTGTTTTCAGGAGTCTTGGAACGGGTGTAAGTGGGCAATCTAGATAAAGCATCAGCCTTATGGTTTCTATTTGCAGGACGGTACACAATTTGAAAATTGAACCTAGAAAAGAAAAGGCTCCATCTAACCTGTCTAGAGGATAGAATTTTTGTTGTTTTAAGGTACTGAAGGTTTCGATGATCCGTATAAATAACCGTTGGAACGGTGGTGCCCTCAAGTAGGTGTCGCCAGTGCTCAAGTGCCATCTTGATTGCCAGCAATTCTTTATCGCCGATGGGATCATTTTGTTCCGAGGTAGATAAACCGTGGGAGTAGAAAGCGACTGGATGTAACGGTTTATCGATACCTTGGCGTTGTGAAAGAACTGCGCCTACCGCAACATATGAAGCATCTACCTCCAGAGTGTAAGGTAGGTTGGGGTTTGGAAACCTTAGAATAGGTGCAGTGGTGAATCTCATTTTTAGATGGTTAAAAACCTTCTGGGTTGTTTCATCCCAACGAAAAACAGTAGTAGTTTTCGTGAGATTAGTTAGTGGTTTGGTTATGCTGGAAAAATTCTTTATAAATTTGCGATAGAAGTTCGCAAAGCCAAGAAAACTCTGAACCTCTTTTCTAGACTTGGGAGTAGGCCAATCTACAATCGCCCTGATTTTTGCATCTTCCATACGGATGCCAGTTGAATTTATTTCATACCCTAGGAAAGTAATGTTTTGGGAATTGAATATGCACTTTTCAGCTTTAGCATATAAGAAGTTACTGCGTAACCTAGAAAGGACCTGTCTAACATGTAGAGTATGTTCAGCCAAATTTCTGGAATAAATCAATATGTCATCCAGATAAATGACAAGAAAAACATCAAGGAAATCCCGAAAAAGGTCATTGATTAGGTGTTGAAAAGTGGCAGGGGCGTTGCACAGGCCAAAAGGCATGACGGTGTATTCATATAGTCCGTACCTAGTACGAAACGCCATCAGCCACTCATCGCCACTTCTAACACGGATAAGATTATATGCTCCCCTAAGATCTAATTTAGTAAAATAATTTGCCCCTTCCAACCTTTCTATCAATTCCGGAATTAGTGGTAGGGGGTACCTGTTCTTTATTGTGACTTTGTTTAACTGCCTGTAATCCACAATAGGCCGTAAGGAGCCGTCCTTATTCTTAACAAAGAAAATGCCGGCTCTTGCTGGCGAAGTGGATGGGCGTATAAAGCCTTTTCTTAGGTTATCTTCTAGATAATCCTTTAAGTGGGCGAGTTCAGGTTTGGAAAGGGGAAATATGTGCCCATATGGAATTTGTGCACCCGGTATGAGGTCGATAGGGCAGTCATATTTCCTATGGGGAGGTAAATTTTCGGATTCAGTCTTACTAAAAATGTCAGCAAAATCTTTGTACTCATCAGGTAAGTGTAAATCTGGTTTTGATAAGACTGTGTGCATGATGTTTACTGGAAAACAAGTAGTGGTACAAAACTTTGAATTGAATGAGAGAGAAAGTGTGTTCCAGGAAATACATGGGTTATGTAACATTAACCAATTTAATCCCAGGATAACTGGGTACACAGGAGATGAAATAACATCAAATGTAAGATATTCAGTATGATGTTCTTGGGTAGTAACTAGGAGAGGTATAGTTTGGTACTGAACAGGACCGGATGAAATAGGTCTACCGTCAATACCTCTCAATAAAACAGGAGATTTCTTTTGCATGAGTGGGATTTTATTTACATGTGTAAATTCCTTATCTACATAACAGGCAGTAGCTCCTGAATCAATAATTGCGGGAACCTGGAGGCGGTGGAGATCCCACTGAAAAGAAAGGGAGAGTTTACAGTAGGGGTTTCTTAAATCAATAGTGTTGCAACAAGTTAAAGGGTTATGGGACTCACCCTTACTAGTTTTCAGAAGAGATGGACATTCCTTTACGGAGTGTTCGTCCGAGGCACAATAAAGGCATAGATTATTCTCTCTTCTCCTGGTCTTTTCCTGAGCAGTCAGGGGCCCCTTAAGGAAGCCAATCTCCATAGGCTCAGCTTGATGTTTACTAGTGGAGGATGTAGTAGTAGTGTGTCTCTTTGTATAAGCCTCTGGGTAAGATCTTTCATTTTGCCTCTCTCTTAAACGTCTGTCTATAGTAATGCAGAGGTTCATTAAACCCTCTAAGGTTGTGGGAAGCTCAGTTCGGGACAACTCATCCTTAACCGCGTCTGAGAGACCCAGACGAAATTGATTCCTTAAGGATAAGTTGTTCCACTCTGAATCCTTTGCCCACCTCTTGAAGTCTGTAATATAATCTTCTACCAACCTCTTTTTTTGTTTTAGAGCCCTAAGAGCTGTTTCTGCAGTCTGTTGTTTGAATGGGTCTTCGTATAACTGACCCATGGCAGTGAAAAAATTTTCCAAGGAGTTTAGAATAGTCTCATTGGATTCAAAAAAAGTGTTTGCCCAGCTACGTGGTTCCCCCCTAAGAAATGAAATAGTGGTCAAAACTCTAATCCTATCATTAGGATAAGACTGTGGTTTGAGCGTGAAGAGAAGCAGGCAAGCATTTTTAAAGTCCCTGTAGTGTGCCTTATCACCATAAAACTTTTCAGGCAAACTAACTTGAGGTTCTGGTGTATGTAGCTTGGTTTCTAAGTAATCTTTTATGTAAGCTTTTAAGGCAACATTTTCAGCTTTGAGTGTATTGAGACCGTCAGTGAGCAAATCAACTCTGTTGCTGAGAGTCTGTATTAGTGCAGTTATCTCAGCTGGGTCCATGTTAAGGAAGGCTTGGTATTCTGTCAGGCAAGTCAGAATTTCTAAGAAGATAAAAATTTTACTTTGGTTAGGACCGCAGCTGCTGAGATTTAAATATGTGGTAATGTTGCTGAGGAGTGTGAGGTAAGCAAATAAACTACCTAGAGGGTAGTGTGCTGGCCTCATGTAACTATTCAGCAGTTTAATGAGAAGGTTTAAGAAAAGGAAGCATTGCCACCTGTGCCACCTGTGCTATCTTAAACACTAAACCTGCAGCAGAGCTCTTGTAAATCTGGATGTTAGTAATAAACTGTTTTAGTAAGGAAATCAAAACAATATGCTAAGCTGAATTGCATAAAACAAATTAAGTAGAAAACTAGACAGAGGTACAGAGTTAAACTCGACATACGAACTGCAAATAATATGTAAGAACTTTAACAGCATAAGTATTTAGCAAGTTTTATACCTTTGAGAGAAGTGAAACCTTTCAGGCTGAACCGGTGTGGTTTGTAGGCAGAGAGGGTCTTGAGCGTGGAGTGCCGCGGTGCAGGCTGTTTGCTGAATTGAGGGTAGCTCCGTGAAGCTGGCGTGTGACGTCACCGCGGAATGATCCGTTGAGAGGCAGCTACTGAGAGCCGAGTCCGGATAGCGTTAACAGAGGAGATTCGAGATAGAGTTACTACAAGGTATGTAGTATAGCGGTAGTTTTGGCAAAACAAACAGATAGAAAGTGACAGAAAACAAAGTCACAGTATGTCACTTTCAGAGAGAGTTCCGGTGTCCAATAAAAAGCACAGGGGATATCAGTAGCTCAGTAGGACTTAACCTAATTCAATACCAAGCAAAGTAGTGAGGGTTGATGGGACATTTATATGAATGAGTGGAAAAAGTAATTGAAATTTAAAGGTATAGCATGGAATGTGCAAAGCAAAAAATGAAAAAGGCAGGAAACAAGGTAATAACGTGACAGGGTTAGCTACGGCCCCGAGAATTTTTACGAAGGTTCTGGGCTCACTTCTGGCGGTACTAAGACCACGAGGCATAGCGGTGGCTCCGTACCTAGACGACATTCTGATACAAGCGTCAAGTTTTCAAAATGCAAAGTCTCATACAGAGATAGTTCTAGCATTTCTGAGGTCGCATGGGTGGAATGTGAACGTGGAAAAGAGTTCTCTGTTACCACTCACAAGGGTTCCTTTTCTAGGGACTCTTATAGATTCTGTAGAGATGAAGATTTACCTGACGGAGTCCAGGTTATCAAAGATTCTCAATGCTTGCCGTGTCCTTCACTCCATTCCAAGCCCATCAGTAGCTCAGTGCATGGAAGTAATCGGCTTGATGGTCGCGGCAATGGACATAGTGCCATTTGCGCGCCTGCATCTCAGACCGCTGCAACTATGCATGCTAAGTCAGTGGAACGGGGATTACTCAGATCTGTCCCCTTTGCTGAATCTGGACAAGGAGACAAGAGATTCTCTTCTCTGGTGGTTGTCGCGAGTTCATCTGTCCGAAGGAATGACATTTTGCAGACCAGATTGGATGATTGTAACAACAGATGCCAGCCTTCTAGACTGGGGAGCAGTCTGGAATTCCCTGAAGGCTCAGGGACTGTGGACTCAGGAGGAGAAACTCCTACCAATCAACATTCTAGAATTAAGAGCAATATTCAATGCTCTTCTGGCTTGGCCTCAGTTAGCAACATTGAGGTTCATCAGGTTTCAGTCGGACAACATCACGACTGTGGCTTACATCAATCATCAAGGGGGAACCAGGAGTTCCCTAGCGATGTTGGAAGTCTCGAAGATAATTCGCTGGACAGAGTCACACTCTTGCCACCTGTCAGCGATCTACATCCCAGGTGTGGAGAACTGGGAAGCGGATTTTCTAAGTCGCCAGACTTTTCATCCGGGGGAGTGGGAACTTCACCCGGAGGTATTTGCTCAACTGATTCGTCGTTGGGGCAAACCGGATCTGGATCTTATGGCATCTCGCCAGAACGCCAAGCTTCCTCGTTACGGATCCAGGTCCAGGGACCCAGGAGCGGTGCTGGTGGATGCACTGGCAGCCCCTTGGGTTTTCAACATAGCTTATGTGTTTCCACCTTTTCCGTTGCTACCTCGACTGATTGCCAGGATCAAACAGGAGAGAGCATTGGTGATTCTGATAGCGCCTGCGTGGCCACGCAGGACCTGGTATGCAGACCTAGTGGACATGTCGTCCTGTCCACCATGGTCTCTACCTCTGAGGCAGGACCTTCTAATTCAGGGTACTTTCAACCATCCAAACCTAATTTCTCTGAGGCTGACTGCTTGGAGATTGAACGCTTGATTCTATCAAAGCGTGGGTTTTCGGATTCGGTTATTGATACATTGATACAGGCTCGGAAACCTGTTACCAGAAAAATTTACCATAAGATATGGCGTAAAGATTTATATTGGTGTGAATCCAAGAGTTACTCATGGAGTAAGGTTAGGATTCCTAGGATACTGTCTTTTCTACAAGAGGGTTTAGAAAAGGGCTTATCCGCTAGTTCAATAAAGGGACAGATTTCTGCTCTGTCTATTCTTTTACACAAGCGTCTGGCTGACAATCCAGACGTCTAGGCTTTTTGTCAGGCTTTGGCTAGAATTAAACCTGTATTTAAAACTGTTGCTCCTCCTTGGAGCTTAAACTTGGTTCTTAAAGTTCTGCAGGGTGTTCCGTTTGAACCCCTTCATTCCATTGATATTAAACTTTTATCTTGGAAAGTTCTGTTTTTGATGGCTATTTCCTCGGCTCGAAGAGTCTCTGAGTTATCTGCCTTACATTGTGATTCTCCTTATCTGATCTTTCATTCAGACAAGGTAGTCCTGCGTACTAAACCTGGGTTTTTACCTAAGGTTGTTTCTAACAGGAATATCAATCAAGAGATTGTTGTTCCATCATTATGTCCTAATCCTTCTTCAAAGAAGGAACGTCTTTTGCATAATCTAGACGTAGTCCGTTCTCTGAAGTTCTACTTACAGGCAACTAAGGATTTTCGGCAAACTTCCTCTCTGTTTGTCGTTTACTCTGGACAGAGGAGAGGTCAAAAGGCTTCGGCTACCTCTCTCTCTTTTTGGCTTCGTAGCATAATACGTTTAGCCTATGAGACTGCTGGACAGCAGCCTCCTGAACGAATTACAGCTCATTCCACTAGAGCTGTGGCTTCCACTTGGGCCTTTAAGAATGATGCCTCTGTTGAACAAATTTGCAAGGCTGCAACTTGGTCTTCACTTCATACTTTTTCCAAATTTTACAAATTTGACACTTTTGCTTCTTCGGAGGCTATTTTTGGGAGAAAGGTTCTACAGGCAGTGGTTCCTTCCGTTTAATGTTCCTGCCTTGTCCCTCCCATCATCCGTGTACTTTAGCTTTGGTATTGGTATCCCATAAGTAATGGATGACCCGTGGACTGAACACACTTAACAAGAGAAAACATAATTTATGCTTACCTGATAAATTTATTTCTCTTGTAGTGTGTTCAGTCCACGGCCCGCCCTGTCTTTTTTGAGGCAGGTTCTAAATTTTAAAACATAACTCCAGTCACCACTACACCCTATGGTTTCTCCTTTCTCGTCTTGTTTCGGTCGAATGACTGGATATGACATGTGAGGGGAGGAGCTATATAGCAGCTCTGCTTGGGTGATCCTCTTGCAACTTCCTGTTGGGAAGGAGAATATATCCCATAAGTAATGGATGACCCGTGGACTGAACACACTACAAGAGAAATAAATTTATCAGGTAAGCATAAATTATGTTTTTAGGTATTACAATGTTATCAGTAACAACAATAAGAAAGAAAAAAAAACATTCCGTCACTAAATAAAGATTTGCATCAACAACATTGGTATTTAAAAAAAAGGGTAGGTGTCGTCTGATTGAGGGTTTTGAGTGTGTAGAGAGGGAATTCCAAGGTTCCCAAATATCTGAATAAAGGTCTAATGTTCCTCTATTTATGGATACCTCTTCCTCCATTTTCCTAATATGTTAAACTATTTCAGATACTTTATGTATCGTGGGGGCTACCTGTTGTTTCCAGTGCCTCGCTAATGCCAATTTGGCTGCCATCATGATATATATGTATAAGTGCTTCTTTGCCTTTGCAATTTTGGGAAGTTCTAGGTGTAGTAAACACATTTCTGGGCTACACAGAGAAGGTAGTCCCATCTGTGTGCATAAGTCGAGTATCTCTCCCCAAAGGGGTTGTATACGTGGACAATCACACCATATATGTATATCGTCTCCCTTGTTTCCACAACCTCACCAACATAGGAATTAATTGATGTTAGAGATCCTATGGAGTCTACTAGGAACCCAATGCCATCTAGTCAGTAGTTTGTAGTAGAGTTCAAACAGTGTTATGGAGTGTATGGCAGACTTAGTTACACTGATGGCCATTGCCCATTGTTTAGGATCTATAGCGCGTTCAAAGTCCCTTTCCTATGCTAAAACGTTATGGGTTCTACATAATGTCGGACAGTCTAGGAGGCATTAGTAGTATACTGTCAGTGATCTTGTCCCTGTAATCCTGCCTTCCATCTAGTTTCCCATATACTAGGTACAATAGTTATTAAATAGTAGTTAACTATTTAATAGCTACCTAGTTAAAATAAATACAAAAGTACCTGTAAAATAAAACCTAACCTAAGTTACAATTACACGTAACACTACACTATAATTAAATTAATTCCCTACATTAAATACAATTAAATAAAATAAAGTACAAAAAAACCACTAAATTGCAGAAAAAAATAAAATAATTACAAGTTTTTAAAACTAATTACACCTACTCTAATCCCCCTAATAAAATAAAAAAGCCCCCAAAAATAAAAAAAAGCCCTACCCTATACTAAATTACAAATAGCCCTTAAAAGGGCTTTTTGCGGGGTATTGCCCCAAAGTAATCAGCTCTTTTACCTCTAAAAATAATTACAATACCCCCCCAACATTTTTTCTACCTTAATTCCGATTGCAGATAGAATTCTATCAGCCAATCGAAATTGAAGGGACGCCATCTTAGATGAAGTCATTTAAAGGAACCTTCATTCTTCAGTTGGATGTCGTTGGAAGAGGATGCTCCGGGTCAGATGTCTTGAAGATGGAGCCGCTCCGCGCCGGATGGATGAAGATAGAAGATGCCGCCTGGATGAAGACTTCTGTCCGTCTGGAGGACCTCTTCTTCCCGGCTTGGATGAAGTTTTCTGCCCGTCTGGAGGACCACTTCGCCCGGCTTCGTAGAGGACTTCGGCCCGGTTGGGTGAAGACGTCTCAAGCTAGGGTGATCTTCAAGGGGTATTGAATAATAAGGTAGGGAGGGAATTAAGTATAGTTCATATCTGACCCCAAAGTAATGCAAAATCTAATATATGATATATGATTAGGTAATCTTACCCATATACTCATAAGTTTGGTTGATCACTATAAATCATGTGGGGGGTGCTCATTATCTGTGTAAGTAAACTGAGAAAACAGAGAAATGTTGGATAAACCAGAGCACTCTTATTATATCAATAGATCAGTATATTGAACAGTGAGGTAATATACAGTGGGTGTACAATAAAACTTAGCATTTAATTATATTAATTAAAAGGTAGTAATAACTACCAGTGTAGTGTATTAAAAGCTGTATTGTAGTACAGTGGAGATGGCAAGCCCAGGAAAGTATCCTTGAGGATGTAGCTGCACACAATTTAACCATAAGTTTCACCCATATAACAAAAAGGAAAGAGTCTGCTGCAAAAACACCATAATATGCTCACGGATTGCACAGAAAGCTAACCCTAAGTAAAGAGGACACGCCTCACAACAATTATGCTAGACTGGTGCAATGCTGGAGCGATGTGTATTGCAGCAGAAATTCCAAATTTAACAAATTAGGGTTAATACAATGTAAGGTGCTGGAAACGTCTTATGAGGCTGCATAGCTCTTAGTTTGAGCGCCTGATGCGCATTTCGCCATATGCTGGCTTTGTCAAAGGCTAACCCGACTGGGTAAAGCCTCACTGTTTAAAAGCAGTGTGTTGGCCAATCACGGGGGTTTATTCCTACACACCCCCTTCTCCAGACACAAACGTCGGCGTCATTCCTTATTGGTCTGTTTCTTACCACATGCCTCCAACCAATAGTGAGTCACAGGGGGCAGGCTTAATATCAACAGCGCTGGTTGTTGTAAATACAATCGGCGCTTAGGATAAGTAGACACCGGATAAGCTGATAATTGGATGGTTCTCACACAAGGCATCACTTATTCTTATTCCTGTTAGCAAATGAAGGATCAAATAACAGTCTATTACATCTATATAAACGGCATGACTGAAGATCCACACTCCTAAATGTTGTATTCAATGCGATCAATTTATTTGTATGTACAAAAGCAATTTGCCTATGTATGTCATCAATTTTTTAGGGAATAAAGGCCTGGCTGTCAGTGTGTTTCGTCATTGTGATGTATATATGTAATTACAAACACATATGTATGTTTAGTTCTAAACCCCAATGGTTTTTTGACGTTATATTAATAATAACCTAAGGTATATACACATAATGATGTTAATACATATAGTGATTATATACTTCATAACGTCGATTATGGGATCAAATCATATCTCATACGTGTGTACAACAAGTAAAAAATAGAACGATAGTTGTCATATGTAACACTTGGAGTATTATACATTAAGTATAAAACATTGCTTCTCATTTTTAATAGAGATATTGGGTCACATCCATTTTCACATTGTTTAATATGCGTGTTAGGGATCTACTCTATTATATCTTGTATGGATATAAGATGAGCAAAAGATTTTTATATATATACATCATTTATGATCCTTTATAATCCCTTAGTTTTATCATCCTTTGTATTGAGGAAAGTTCCCTCAATGTTAGTAGTCTCATAAGATTGAGTTAGATATATTTTACAATTTAAGTTCATTAGTTTCTTTCACAAAAGGACAAGTAAGAGAGTAGGGTGAATTAATTTACAGTATTTATTTATCCATTACTAGATAAATGTTGCCAAATTAAAGTCAAAGGCTGATCATATAGGTATATATCTCTGTATTAATGGTTCATCATGATTTAACCATGAAGACATTAGTATAAACAGGTTATCCAAGTATCAGCGTTATATATTCCATATTCAGAATTGATATTAGGAACTGAATAATATGGGTGGATTTATTAACCGGTTATAATACCTCCACAGATGTAGGTTTTTAATTATAGAAAGGAATTATATCCATTCTGTTCATTTAGTCCATATGGTGTTGGGGTGTTTAGCCAGAATATCCATCAGCCTGTAAGAGCATATTCTCTACATTTCCGCCTCTGATACCTGTTTTAATCACTTGAACAACTGAAATTTTCAAATCTGGTTTATTGCCATGTTTGCGAAGATAGTGTTTCGCCACTGGCGTCAGGGTGTTACTTTTTTTTGTGGTCTTTTCACAGTTTTTTATACTATTGATATGTTCACCAAGTCTGACACGGAGTTCCCGTGTTGTGATACCTATATATCTCATTCCGCATTTGCAGAATAGACAATAAATCACATTTTTGGTCTTGCAATTTGCAAAGCTCAGCATCCGTTTAGTATCACCTACACAGGTAGTAAATTCTCTTTCATTCGTTATGAATTTGCAAAAACTGCAGTTGCCACATGCGTATGTTCCTGTAATATTTCTGTTACTTGGATTCCTTCTTGTGAAGTGACTTTTTACCAGTCTATTCCCAAAGTGGGAGCTCTTCTCCAACTGGTTAAGATTCTTTCACCCAAACATTTGGATAGGAATTCTTCTGATTTTAGTATGTTGCAGTGTTTGTTCAGAATGTCACTGATTTTAGTATGATTAGCGTTAAAAGTTGTTACAAATCTGATTTTGTTGTTAGCATTTTTTGTTTTAGCCTTAGGAATCAAGAGGGAGTCACGTGAGGTTCTTTTAGCCCTTTGATAAGCTACACGTATTACTTTTCAGCTATAACCCCTTTCTCTCAATCTCAATTTCAATTCTTTAGCTCTTTCATTGAATACTTTGAAATCGGTGCAATGCCTTTTGATCCTCAGAAATTCCCCAGTAGGTATCGCTTTCTTAGTAATGACAGCCGGACAACTATCGTATTGTAGGATAAAATTAGTTGCTGTGTCCTTCCTGTAAAGATCAGTTTTTATTTTATTATTCACATCCTTATAAATAATAACATCAAGGAATTCCACTTTTTCTCTACTCAGATTGTAAGTTAATTTCAGGTTCATTGTATTTTCATTTAAAATGGAGATGAACTCTCTGAAGAGTGTTTCATTGCCTGTCCAGATTATAAAGAGGTCATCTATATAGCGGCACCATAGATTGATGTATTCTGTATATACTGATAGATTTTCATTAAAAACATACTCTCTCTCCCACCAACCAAGATAGATATTCGCATAGGTGGGGGCGCATGATGACCCCATAGCAGTGCCTTGTATTTGGAGGTAGAAGTTGTCATTAAAGACAAAATAGTTGTGTTTGAGTACAAATTTGAGTAATTCTATTATAAACTTGTTACGTTCCATTTTGTCACTTGATTGCATGCTGAGAAAATATTCTACTGCTTTACACCCATATTCATGTTTGATGGACGTGTATAGTGATTCAACATCACATGTAATTAGTATTGAATCATCTTCTAATGTCAAATCATTCAGTTTACTGAGAATGTCCATCGTATCTCTGGTGTATGATGGTAGAGTCCATACTATCTCCCTTAGATATAAATCAAGGAATCTGCTTGCTTGCTCACATAAACTGTTTATGCTTGACACTATAGGTCTACCCGGTGGAGTTTCTTTATTTTTGTGAACCTTGGGTAGTAGGTAGAGTGTTGCAATTCTTGGTGTCTTAACTTGTAAGAAGGAATGTTCTCTTTGACTTATTAGGTCATTTTGTTTGGCATTGTCAATCAGCTTATTATATTCACTTACGGCTAGATTTAGAGTTTTGTCGGTAACGACCCGCGTAGCTAACGCTGGCTTTTTTCTGGCCGCACCTTTAAAATAACTCTGGTATTGAGAGTCCACAGAATGGCTGCGTTAGGCTCCAAAAAAGGAGCGTACAGCATATTTAACGCCACTGCAACTCTCGATACCAGAGTTGCTTACGGAAGTGGCCAGCTTCAAAAACGTGCTCGTGCACGATTCCCCCATAGGAAACAATGGGGCTGTTTGAGCTGAAAAAAAACCTAACACCTGCAAAAAAGCCGCGTTCAGCTCCTAACGCTGAAGAGGTCCATGATCCGGATGAAGTCTTCTATCAACGGCTTCTTCAATCTTCTTTCTTCAGGAGCCATCATCTTCCATCCGACGCGGAACATCCTCTTCTCCCGACGCCTACTCGCCGAATGACGGTTCCTTTAAATGACGTCATCCAAGATGGCGTCCCTCAAATTCCGATTGGCTGATAGGATTCTATCAGCCAATCGGAATTAAGGTAGGAATATTCTGATTGGCTGATGGAACCAGCCAATCAGAATCAAGTTCAATCCGATTGGCTGATCCCGAAGAAAGAAGATTGAAGATGCCGTTGATAGAAGACTTCATCCGGATCATGGACCTCTTCAGCTCCCGCTTGGATGAAGACTTCAGCCGGATCATGGACCTCTTCAGCTCCCGCTTGGATGATGACTTCAGCCGGATCATGGACCTCTTCAGCCCCCCGCTTGGGCTTGGATCAGGACATCGGAGGAGCTCTTCTGGATCGATCGGTGAACCTCGTACGGTGAAGATAAGGTAGGAAGATCTTCAGGGGCTTAGTGTTAGGTTTATTTAAGGGGGGTTTGGGTTAGATTAGGGGTATGTGGGTGGTGGGTTGTAATGTTGGGGGGGTATTGTATTTTTTTTTTTTACAGGCAAAAGAGCTGAACTTCTTGGGGCATGCCCCGCAAAGGGCCCTGTTCAGGGCTGGTAAGGTAAAAGAGCTTTGAACTTTAGTAATTTAGAATAGGGTAGGGCATTTTTTTTTATTTTGGGGGGCTTTGTTATTTTATTAGGGGGCTTAGAGTAGGTGTAATTAGTTTAAAATTGTTGTAATATTTTTCTAATGTTTGTAAATATTTTTTTATTTTTTGTAACTTAGTTCTTTTTTATTTTTTGTACTTTAGTTAGTTTATTTCATTGTATTTATTTGTAGGAATTATATTTAATTTATTTATTGATAGTGTAGTGTTAGGTTTAATTGTAGATAATTATAGGTATTTTATTTAATTTATTTATTGATAGTGTAGTGTTAGGTTTAATTGTAACTTAGGTTAGGATTTATTTTACAGGTAAATTTGTAATTATTTTAACTATTTTAGCTATTAAATAGTTCTTAACTATTTAATAGCTATTGTACCTGGTTAAAATAAATACAAAGTTACCTGTAAAATAAATATTAATCCTAAAATAGCTATAATATAATTATAATTTATATTGTAGCTATATTAGGATTTATTTTACAGGTAAGTATTTAGCTTTAAATAGGAATAATTTATTTAAGAAGATTTAATTAATTTCGTTAGATTAAAATTATATTTAACTTAGTTAGGTGTCGGCGATGTTAGGGAGGGCAGATTAGGGGTTAATACTATTTATTATAGGGTTAATGAGGCGGGAGTGAGGCGGATTAGGGGTTAATAACTTTATTATAGTAGCGGTGCAGTCTGCTCGGCAGATTAGGGGTTAATAAGTGTAGGCAGGTTGAGGCGACGTTGAGGGGGGCAGATTAGGGGTTAATAAATATAATATAGGGGTCGGCGGTGTTAGGGGCAGCAGATTAGGGGTACATAAGTATAACGTAGGTGGCGGTCGGCAGATTAGGGGTTAATTATTGTAGGTAGCTGGCGGCGACGTTGTGGGGGGCAGGTTAGGGGTTAATAAATATAAATAATCATCAAAGCAAGAGTGTGTTCAGAACAAAAATCCCCAAGTGCTCTAAACGTGTATCGAAGCACATAAAGATGGGGAATTCAGGTCCCAATAATCTGTGTATCAATGTTTTGGACCTCGGTCAGTTTAGAAAGTCACTCAAATTGGTACAGAGTCCATTGTCCCATGGAAAAGGTAAAATCCCATTCAAAGTGTTAAAGTATGTCCCAGAGCCTAATAGTCACGGGTGGGAATGCCAGTTCACAATGTTATTAGATCAACTCTTACCCTCCACTATGTTGGTGGGGTGCCTGGGAACACTTCCGTACTTCTCCTCAAATGGGTCGATGAAACCCTTCCTAGGGGGTGCAGTCTGTGTTTCCCTTCTCGGCGTACTTCAGAGAGATCCAGCGTAGAGACGTTTCCTTAATGCGTCACCCGTGACGTTACTTAGGCTAAACCAACTGGTGTTTCCTGGGGGGGAGGTATAAACCAGAGGGACAAGGAGCCGGTTCTGTATCCCAAGAGTGGCTAAAGCAGGTAGCTGGTGCAAAGAAGCGGTAAGCCCAACCGCTAAGGAAACATAAAGTCAGAAGAAAATATGCACCAATGAGGCGTAGTATCTGCTGCAGTAGAAAATGTTTATTGTACAATCCAAAAGTAATGTCTGTACATTACTTTTGGATTGTACAATAAACATTTTCTACTGCAGCAGATACTACGCCTCATTGGTGCATATTTTCTTCTGACTTTATGTTAATAAATATAATATAGGGGTCGGCGGTGTTAGGGGCAGCAGATTAGGGGTACATAAGTATAACGTAGGTGGCGGTCGGCAGATTAGGGGTTAAAAAAAATTAATCGAGTGGCGGCGATGTGGGGGGGGCTCGGTTTAGGGGTACATAGGTAGTTTATGGGTGTTAGTGTACTTTAGAGTACAGTAGTTAAGAGCTTTATGAACCGGCGTTAGCCCAGAAAGCTCTTAACTACTGACTTTTTTCTGCGACTGGAGTTTTGTCGTTAGAATTCTAACGCTCACTTCAGCCACGACTCTAAATACCGGAGTTAGAAAGATCCCATTGAAAAGATAGGATACGCAATTGACGTAAGGGGATCTGCGGTATGGAAAAGTCGCGGCTGAAAAGTGAGCGTTAGACCCTTTTTTGAATGACTCCAAATACCGGCGGTAGCCTAAAACCAGCGTTAGGAGCCTCTTAACGCTGGTTTTCACGGCTACCGCCAAACTCCAAATCTAGGCCTGAGAAATTGTACTGTCGGATTTGAAAAAAGACATTTATAACAAGTTTTGTCATTTAATTGTCATTTGGCTTCAATGACATATTTTTCTTTTTTCCATATCAGTATGTTACCTCCTTTATCAGATGGCTTTATGAGGACATCTTCCCATGAATTGATTTCTTTCAAAGCTTGTTCTTCAATTTTGCTAATATTACTTCTAGTGTTATTGTTTAATTTGAGGAAATCAGTCATCATCATTTTCAGAAAAACTTCAATCTGTGGAAATTTGGATATTGGAGACATATATTTTGACTTTAGTTTGATTTTTTTATCCAAAAATATCTCAGTATCTGTATTGTCATGTCCCTCGCTCTCATTCCATAACTCAATTAGAGTATCAAGGGTTTGTATGTCTGTAGTAGTAATATCATCTTGAGTATTATACATTTTCTTTAATACCAATTTTCTACAGAAGAGATGTAAATCTTTTATCAGTTCAAATTTATCAATAGATGGTGTTGGTGAGAAAGATAAGCCCTTAGATAGGACAGATAGGTGGTTCTCAGTTAGGATTCTTTTAGATAAGTTTATTACTTGTAGCTTATCAGATGGTGTTTTCACCATTTCGGGCGTTTGCCCCAAACCTCCCTCCTCCTGTACCCGTTCTCATTCCTGTAGCCCCACCTTGCTCGATCCCTTAGGGTTCTGTTTCCCCCTTGGCCCCTTCTTGTGGGTTTTTTGTTTCCTTTTCTAGTTGACTGGAATTTCTGCCTAAAAAACTCTGATTATTAGTTTTGTTGGTACTATTCTCAGAATCACTATCTTCAATGACTGAGGACTCACAGTCAGATTGGTGTGTATTAGTCGGTGGGGGTAGGCTGTTAATTGGTCTACGTCTGGACTGTTTGTCGTCCCATGTAAATATTTTCCCTTTCTCAAGGAGTCATGTGATAAGAAACGGACCAATAAGGAATGACGCCGAAGTTTGTGTCTGGAGAAGGGGGTGTGTAGGAATAAACCCCCGTGATTGGCCAACACACTGCTTTTAAACAGTGAGGCTTTACCCAGTCGGGTTAGCCTTTGACAAAGCCAGCATATGGCGAAATGCGCATCAGGCGCTCAAACTAAGAGCTCTGCAGCCTCATAAGACGTTTCCAACACCTTACATTGTATTAACCCTAATTTGTTAAATTTGGAATTTCTGCTGCAATACACACCGCTCCAGCATTGCACCAGTCTAGCATAATTGTTGTGAGGCGTGTCCTCTTTACTTAGGGTTAGCTTTCTGTGCAATCCGTGAGCATATTATGGTGTTTTTGCAGCAGACTCTTTCCTTTTTGTTATATGGGTGAAACTTATGGTTAAATTGTGTGCAGCTACGTCCTCAAGGATACTTTCCTGGGCTTGCCAGCTCCATACAGCTTTTAATACACTACACTGGTAGTTATTACTACCTTTTAATTAATATAATTAAATGCTAAGTTTTATTGTACACCCACTGTATATTACCTCACTGTTCAATATACTGATCTATTGATATAATAAGAGTGCTCTGGTTTATCCAACATTTCTCTGTTTTCTCAGTGATCTTCAAGGGGTTAGCGTTAGGTTTTATTAAGGGGGGATTGGGTGGGTTTTAGAGTAGGGTTGGGTGTGTGGGTGGTGGGTTTTAATGTTGGGGGTATTGTAATTATTTTTAGAGGTAAAAGAGCTGATTACTTTGGGGCAATGCCCCACAAAAAGCCCTTTTAAGGGCTATTTGTAATTTAGTATAGGGAAGGGCTTTTTTTATTTTGGGGGGCTTTTTTATTTTATTAGGGGGATTAGAGTAGGTGTAATTAGTTTAAAAAACTTGTAATTATTTTATTTTTCTCCAACATTGGTGTGTCCGGTCCACGGCGTCATCCTTACTTGTGGGAATATCTCTTCCCCAACAGGAAATGGCAAAGAGTCCCAGCAAAGCTGGCCATATAGTCCCTCCTAGGCTCCGCCCACCCCAGTCATTCTCTTTGCTGTTGCACAGGCAACATCTCCACGGAGATGGTTAAGAGTTTTTTGGTGTTTAAATGTAGTTTTTATTCTTCTATCAAGTGTTTGTTATTTTAAAATAGTGCTGGTATGTACTATTTACTCTGAAACAGAAAAGGATGAAGATTTCTGTTTGTGAGAGGAAGATGATTTTAGCAGACAGTAACTAAAATTGATTGCTGTTTCCACATGGGACTGTTGAGATGAAGTAACTTCAGTTGGGGGAAACAGTTAGCAGACTTTTCTGCTTAAGGTATGACTAGCCATATTTCTAACAAGACTGTGTAATGCTGGAAGGCTGTCATTTCCCCTCATGGGGACCGGTAAGCCATTTTCTTAGTCTCAAACAGAATAAAGGGCTTTATATGGGCTATAAAACTGGTAGACACTTTTATGGGCTAAATCGATTGCTTTATTTGGACATTTTATACATGTTTATGCTGATAATTCACATTTATAAACTTGGGGAACCTTTTTTAACGGCAGGCACTATGTTAGACACCTTTTCCAGTCAGTGAGGGCCTTCCCAGTTGTGGGCTGAGCCTCATTTTCGCGCCATTACTGCGCAGTTGTTTTTGAGAGCAAGACATGCAGATGCATGTGTGAGGATCTGAAAGTGGCTGGAAAAGTTTCTAGAAGGCGTCATTTGGTATCGTATTCCCCTCTGGGTTTGACAAAGTCACAGCAAAGGCTGTAGCTGGGACTGTATAGGGGTTAAAATTGTAAACGGCTCCGGTTCCGTTATTTTAAGGGTTAAAGCTCTGAAAATTGGTGTGCAATACTTTTAATGCTTTAAGACACTGTGGTGAAATTTTGGTAAATTTTGAACAATTCCTTCATATTTTTTCACATATTCAGTAATAAAGTGTGTTCTGTTTAAAATTTAAAGAGACAGAAACGGTTTTGATTTAAAACGGTTTTTGTGCTTTATTGACAAGTTTAAGCCTGTTTAACATGTCTGTGCCTTCGGATAAGCTATGTTCTATATGTATGAAAGCCAATGTGTCTCCCCATTCAAAATTGTGTGATAATTGTGTCATAGCGTCCAAACAAAGTAAGGACAGTACTGCCACAGATAATGAAATTGCCCAAGATGATTCCTCAGATGAGGGGAGTAGACATGATAATACATCATCCCCTACTGTGTCTGCACCAGTTTTGCCCACGCAGGAGGCCCCTAGTACTTCTAGCAGGCCAATGCTTATTACCATGCAACAATTGACGGCTGTAATGGATAACTCCATAGCAAATATTTTATCCAAAATGCCTGCATATCAGAGAAAGCGCGATTGCTCTGTTTTAAACACTGAAGAGCAAGAGGGCGCTGATGATAATTGTTCTGTCATACCCTCACACCAATCTGAAGTGGCCATGAGGGAGGTTTTGTCAGATGGGGAAATTTCAGATTGAGGAAAAATTTCTCAACAAGCTGAACCTGATGTTGTGACATTTAAATTTAAATTAGAACATCTCCGCGCACTGCTTAAGGAGGTGTTATCTACTCTGGATGATTGTGACAACTTGGTCATTCCAGAGAAATTATGCAAAATGGACAAGTTTCTAGAGGTTCCGGTGCACCCCGACGCTTTTCCTATACCCAAGCGGGTGGCGGACATAGTGAATAAGGAGTGGGAGAAGCCCGGAATTCCTTTTGTCCCCCCCCCCTATATTTAAGAAATTATTTCCTATGGTCGACCCCAGAAAGGACTTATGGCAGACAGTCCCTAAGGTCGAGGGGGCAGTTTCTACTCTAAACAAGCGCACTACTATTCCTATTGAGGATAGTTGTGCTTTCAAAGATCCTATGGATAAAAAATTGGAGGGTTTGCTTAAAAAGATTTTTGTACAGCAAGGTTACCTTCTACAACCCATTTCGTGCATTATCCCTGTCACTACAGCAGCGTGTTTCTGGTTCGAGGAACTGGAAAAGTCGCTCAGTAGAGAGACTCCATATGAGGAGGTTATGGACAGAGTTCACGCACTTAAGTTGGCTAACTCTTTTATTTTAGATGCCGCTTTGCAATTAGCCAGGTTAGCAGCGAAAAATTCAGGGTTTGCAATTCTGGCGCGCAGAGCGCTTTGGCTAAAGTCTTGGTCAGCGGATGTATCATCCAAGACAAAATTGCTTAACATCCCTTTCAAAGGTAAAACTCTCTTTGGGCCAGAATTAAAAGAGATAATTTCAGACATCACTGGTGGGAAGGGCCACGCCCTTCCACAAGATAGGCCTTTCAAGGCCAAGAATAAGTCTAATTTTCGTTCCTTTCGCAATTTCAGGAACGGACCGACCTCTAATCCTGCATCCTCTAAACAAGAGGGTAATGCCTCACAGACCAAACCAGCCTGGAAACCTAAGCAAGGCTGGAACAAGGGTAAGCAGGCCAAGAAGCCTGCTGCTGCTAACAAGACAGCATGAAGGAGTAGCCCCCGATCCGAGACCGGATCTAGTGAGGGGCAGACTCTCTCTCTTCACTCAGGCCTGGGCAAGAGATGTTCAGGATCCCTGGATGCTAGAAATAGTTTCTCAGGGTTATCTTCTGGAATTCAAGGAACTACCTCCAAGGGGAAGGTTCCACATGTCTCAATTATCCTCAAACCAAATAAAGAGACAGGCGTTCTTACATTGTGTAGAAGACCTGTTAAAAATGGGAGTGATACACCCAGTTCCTATGACGGAACAAGGAATGGGATTTTACTCAAATCTGTTCATAGTTCCCAAAAAAGAGGGAACCTTCAGACCAATTCTGGATTTAAAGATCCTAAACAAAGTTCTCAGGGTACCATCGTTCAAAATGGAAACCATTCGAACGATTCTACCCACTATCCAGGAAGGTCAATTTATGACTACCGTGGATCTAAAGGATGCGTACCTACATATTCCTATCCACAAAGAACATCATCAGTTCCTAAGGTTCGCCTTTCTGGACAAACATTACCAGTTTGTGGCCCTCCCATTCGGGTTAGCCACTGCTCCAAGGATTTTCACAAAGGTACTCGGGTCCCTTCTAGCGTTTCTAAGACCGAGGGGCATTGCAGTAGTACCATACTTGGACGACATTCTAATACAAGCGTCGTCTCTGTCAAAAGCAAAGGCTCATACAGACATAGTTCTGGCCTTTCTCAGATCGCACGGATGGAAGGTGAACATAGAAAAAATTTCTCTGTCTCCGTCAACAAGAGTTCCCTTCTTGGGAACAATAATAGATTCCTTAGAAATGAGGATTTTTCTGACAGAGGTCAGAAAGTCAAAACTTCTAAGCACTTGTCAAGTTCTTCATTCTGTTCCACGTCCTTCCATAGCTCAGTGCATGGAAGTAGTAGGGTTGATGGTTGCAGCAATGGACATAGTTCCTTTTGCACGGATTCATCTAAGACCATTACAACTGTGCATGCTCAAACAGTGGAATGGGGACTATACAGACTTGTCTCCAGTGATTCAAGTAGATCAGAAGACCAGAGATTCACTCCGTTGGTGGCTGACCCTGGACCATCTATCCAAGGGAATGAGCTTCCGCAGACCAGAGTGGGTCATTGTCACGACCGACGCCAGTCTAGTGGGCTGGGGCGCGGTCTGGGAATCCCTGAAAGCTCAGGGACTATGGTCTCGGGAAGAGTCTCTTCTCCCGATAAACATTCTGGAACTAAGAGCGATACTCAATGCTCTCAGGGCTTGGCCTCAGCTTGCAAAGGCCAGATTCATAAGATTCCAATCAGACAACATGACGACCGTTGCGTATATCAATCATCAGGGGGGAACAAGGAGTTCCCTGGCGATGAAAGAAGTGACCAAGATAATTCAATGGGCGGAGGATCACTCCTGCCATCTATCTGCGATCCACATCCCAGGTGTGGAAAACTGGGAAGCGGATTATCTGAGTCGTCAGACATTCCATCCGGGGGAGTGGGAACTCCACCCGGAGATCTTTGCCCAGTTGACTCAATTATGGGGCATTCCAGACATGGATCTGATGGCGTCTCATCAGAACTTCAAGGTTCCTTGCTACGGGTCCAGATCCAGGGATCCCAAGGCGACTCTAGTAGATGCACTAGTAGCACCTTGGACCTTCAACCTAGCTTATGTGTTTCCACCGTTTCCTCTCATTCCCAGGCTGGTAGCCAGGATCAAACAGGAGAGGGCTCCAGTGATCTTGATAGCTCCTGCGTGGCCACGCAGGACTTGGTATGCAGACCTGGTGAATATGTCATCGGTTCCACCATGGAAGCTACCTTTGAGACAGGACCTTCTTGTTCAGGGTCCATTCGAACATCCAAATCTGGTCTCCCTCCAGCTGACGGCTTGGAGATTGAACGCTTGATTCTATCAAAGCGTGGGTTTTCAGATTCTGTGATAGATACTCTGGTTCAGGCCAGAAAACCGGTAACTAGAAAGATTTACCATAAAATATGGAAAAGATATATCTGTTGGTGTGAATCCAAGGGATTCCCATGGAATAAGATAAAAATTCCTAAGATTCTTTCCTTTCTGCAAGAAGGTTTGGAGAAAGGATTATCTGCGAGTTCTCTAAAGGGACAGATTTCTGCTTTATCTGTCTTACTACACAAACGACTGGCAGCTGTGCCAGATGTTCAAGCATTTGTTCAGGCTCTGGTTAGGATCAAGCCTGTTTACAGACCTTTGACTCCTCCCTGGAGTCTAAATCTAGTTCTTTCAGTTCTTCAAAGGGTTCCGTTTGAACCTCTACATTCCATAGATATTAAGTTGTTATCTTGGAAAGTTTTGTTTTTGGTTGCTATTTCTTCTGCTAGAAGAGTTTCAGAGTTATCTGCTCTGCAGTGTTCTCCGCCCTATCTAGTGTTCCATGCAGATAAGGTGGTTTTGCGTACTAAGCCTGGTTTTCTTCCAAAGGTTGTTTCTAACAAAAATATTAACCAGGAGATAGTTGTACCTTCTTTGTGTCCAAACCCAGTTTCAAAGAAGGAACGTTTGTTACACAATTTGGACGTAGTCCGTGCTCTAAAATTCTATTTAGAGGCTACAAAAGATTTCAGACAAACATCTTCTCTGTTTGTCGTCTATTCTGGTAAAAGGAGAGGTCAAAAAGCGACTTCTACCTCTCTTTCCTTTTGGCTGAAAAGCATCATCCGATTGGCTTACGAGACTGCCAGACGGCAGCCTCCTGAAAGAATCACAGCTCACTCTACTAGGGCTGTGGCTTCCACATGGGCCTTCAAGAACGAGGCTTCTGTTGATCAGATATGTAAGGCAGCGACTTGGTCTTCACTACACACTTTTGCCAAATTTTACAAATTTGATACTTTTGCTTCTTCGGAGGCTATTTTTGGGAGAAAGGTTTTGCAAGCCGTGGTGCCTTCCGTTTAGGTAACCTGATTTGCTCCCTCCCTTCATCCGTGTCCTAAAGCTTTGGTATTGGTTCCCACAAGTAAGGATGACGCCGTGGACCGGACACACCAATGTTGGAGAAAACAGAATTTATGCTTACCTGATATAAATTACTTTCTCCAACGGTGTGTCCGGTCCACGGCCCGCCCTGGTTTTTTAATCAGGTCTGATGAATTATTTTCTCTAACTACAGTCACCACGGTATCATATGGTTTCTCCTATTTTTTTCCTCCTGTCCGTTGGTCGAATGACTGGGGTGGGCGGAGCCTAGGAGGGACTATATGGCCAGCTTTGCTGGGACTCTTTGCCATTTCCTGTTGGGGAAGAGATATTCCCACAAGTAAGGATGACGCCGTGGACCGGACACACCGTTGGAGAAAGTAATTTATCAGGTAAGCATAAATTCAGTTTTTTCTGTAATTTAGTGTTTGTTTTTTTGTACTTTATTTTATTTTATTTTATTGTAATTAATTTAATTTAATGTAGAGAATTCATTTAATTAAAGTGTAGTGTTAGGTGTTATTGTAACTTAGGTTAGGTTTTATTTTACAGGTACTTTTGTATTTATTTTAACTAGGTAGCTATTAAATAGTTATTTACTATTTAATAATTATTGTACCTAGTTAAAATAAATATAAACTTGCCTGTAAAATAAAAATAAAACCTAAGCTAGCTACAATTTAACTATTAGTTATATTGTAGCTAGCTTAGGGTTTATTTGATAGGTAAGTATTTAGTTTTAAATAGGATTAATTTAGTTAATAATAGGAATTTTATTTAGATTTATATAAATTATATTTAAGTTGGGGGGGGGTGTTAGGGTTAGACTTAGATTTAGGAATTAATACATTTAATATAGTGGTGTCGACATTGGGGGCGGCAGATTAGGGGTTAATAAATGTAGGTAGGTGTCGGCAATGTTAGGGACGGCAGATTAGGATTTAAAATTTAACTAATGTTTGCGAGGCGGGAGTGTAGTGGTTTAGGGGTTAATACATTTATTAAAGTGGCGGCAATGTCCGGTTCGGCAGATTAGGGGTTAAACACTTTATTTTAGTGTTTGTGATGTGGGGGGGCCTCGGTTTAGGGGTTATTAGGTAGTTTATGGGTGTTAGTGTACTTTTTAGCACTTTAGTTAAGAGTTTTATGTTACGGCATTAGACCATAAAACTCTTAACTACTGACTTTCAAATGCGGTACCATGCTTGACAGGAGAGGGTCTACCACCCACTTTTAGTAAGACTGGTAATACCGGCGTTAGGAAAATCCCATTGAAAAGATAGGATACGCAATTGGCGTAAGTGGATTTGCGGTGTTTTCGAGTAGCGAAAAAAAAGTGAGCGTTATACCTGTACCTGCCAGACTCGTAATACCAGCGGGCATTAAAAAGCAGCGTTGTGACCTCTCAACTCTGCTTTTTAAGGCTAACGCAAGACTCGTAATCTAGCTGATAGTTAACATACTCCTCTGAAGCCCCATAGTACTGCTGGTCCCAAGTCAAAACGTCCACTGACTCAATCAGCAGTGGTTGTCATGCTCCTCAGAAAGGCAACTTCCATACTGCTGATGATTGGGTAACCAGTGGTTCCTTGAGCTTGTATGAAGCTTTCTCGCAGGTTTTATTTTATTCTCTTAGCATTTACACCTGCAGATATTGCTGTTTTATCTCATGAAATAAAAACTGGTGTGCTTGTCTTAAAATACACAATGAGGCATATTTATTTTAGGTCTGGTGGACCTGATCCAACAGTGTGGATCAGGTCTGACAGACCTCGCTGATTGCGGAGAGCAATATGCCCTTCTTATTTAGGCCCCTGCAGATTCACGGCCAATCGGCCGCCAGCAGGGGGGTGTCAATCAACCTGATCATACTCGATCAGGTTTAATTGTGGCGATCTCTGTCCGCCTCCTCAGAGCAGGCAGACAAGTTATGGAGCAGAAACACAGGCCCTCAAGCTCCGTTCGGAGCTTGATAAATGGGCCTCAGTGCCTTTGTTGCATTGATTGAAAAAAGACATGTATGCCAAACTAGATGACAAAGCAAGGTAAAGTACACTTTAAACAACTCAATTTGATTTGTATGTGCTTCAAAAAGATGTCCCTATCAATGTGGAGTCCTTCCTGTCACATTTACTGTGTTCATTGAGTAAAAATCATTGCTTATATGTTACTTGCACAAACAAGGGATTATTATACTGATTTATTTATTTTTCTTCTACAAGATACGACAAGTCCACGGATTCATCCTTACTTGTGGGATATTATCCTCCTGCTAACAGGAAGTGGCAAAGAGCACCACAGCAGAGCTGTATATATAGCTCCTCCCTTCTCTCCACCCCCAGTCATTCTCTTTGCCTATGCTAGTAATAGGAAGGGTAAAGTGAAAGAGGTGTTAAAATTATAGTTTTTGGGGGCAGAGCCTGCTCTCAAAGCGGCAAGACATGTCTCTATGAAGCTCTGTGAGACTGGAAAGATTATTTACAGCTCAAACTTACAAAATATCCCAATAGTTGGAGAATTTGATCTTATTTGTTATTTGGGATTACATACACTCTGAGAGCAGATGTTTTGGACTTTGTTTTCGCCTATGCTCTTTGAGACGGCTGCGTGTTAGTCCTCTAGCGGGCCTGGAAGCCATCTTAATTCAGGGCTTGTGGAGTTTTCTGACTGCAGGTCCGGGGCTGCCGCACACTGAACCCCCCCCCCATTGCCGGGGTTATGGTATCCTGTACTAGGATTTCTACTACCAGATAAGGATAGTCTGCCTGCATCTTTACAGGAGGATCTGTCTAACTAGACCTACTCACTAAGAGTGCTACCGACGATATTGCAATGCTATATATTGCAAATGGAGGCCCTAAATCGATGGGAGCTCCAGATAACCCAGCTCATTGATGAACACTACCGGAACCTGATACAGGAGCTGTGTGATCTCTTTGCGTCTGCCCAGGCCGTTAGGAGACTAAAATCGGACTGTCCAGACCAGTCCCCACAAGACAGGGCTGCCGGTCTTATACAGGACAGTATGGAAAAAGAAGCTGAGCAAACCTCTACCTCCCACTTGCGGGGAGATTCAAAGAGCGTCCCGCTAAAAACATCGATGCCCGCACAGCGACTACAGAGAGAGGAGCATACGCTGGTCGGGGTGCAGTAATTAGTAGGGGCAGCAGAAAAAGGTTGGCGCTGGTTCCGCAACAGTCGGCATCAGAGCTGTCATCTGCCACCAAACCTTACCTTACAATGATGGGAGTGTGAAACTAGGTAGAGGTAGGCTCTAACTCGACAGACTACATGTATAGCACTCTTGGGGGTTAATATAGGGTATAGTTCTAGATAGTATAAAAGACCTAGTTCCTTTAGGCAAAATAGAGTTACTGATGGTCTACTGAGTTTGCGTGTTCCACGTTAAAACATAACTTTTATTGAGTCAAACTTAATATAAAACACTGGAAATAAAATTTAAAAACACACTTAGATGCTAAAGACTCAGTGGTCGGCCTGTTCTGTATAAGTAGATTCTAGCCAGGTGGGTTCTGGTTTGTACTGGAAACCTTCTAAAGTATTATTGCAGCAAGTTAATGAACCTGATGCACACTTATAACAAGAGGTCCTGTAAAGGTTGTGTGTTTATATCCGTGTAATGGACCTAACAGAATTAAATATTCTGAAATAGTCTTAAATAATATTAATCTTAATAAGACATTACTTGGTCATACACAACTGTTACTGTGTGTTTCAATTAAACCTGTGGTTAATACAGCTCTATTTCTATTGTGTTACCTTAATGCTGTTTGCTGGTGGATAGTACGCTTTTTATGCTGACATGGGATGATAAGATTACCTTGAATCTTGTTAACGAAGTTAATGGTACTGTAGTCAGCAGTTTTAACCCAATGCATTCAAAATGTCAGATTTAATAATAGGTTAATAGTCCACATATCAGCAGCTTATAAACCTATATTTATAATGTAGCCGCTATTATCAATTGGATAAAGGAGATAAATGTGCACTTTTTATATCTTATTTTTCAGGCTGTGTTAATCCTCATTAATAAATAACATACACACTATTGTTACTCATGTACGGTTCTGTCTTTTCGTTTTGAGTATGCTGTGTTACAATTTAAATCACTGATAAAGACACATTTTGCATGTAAATTTGTAACTGTAGTGTGGCAGTTGTTGCCAATGGGTAACAGAGCTGTTCTCTGATTATGTAAAGAGTTTTAGGTGTAGCTCACTCGAAACACAAAAGCTGTTTAATTTCAGCCCAGTCATGCACTACCGGTTAAACCGGTTCAATTGGGGTTACTGCTAACCACACCACCCGGTATATAGCCGATGGAGTGGATGTAATTTAACCAGTAATCTTTAGGTTATATGCCCGTATTGTTTATCAAATATTTGGTTCCCAGTTTACCGGTAAAATTGTATCTGTGTCGAGTGGCTCTCACAGTTCTGCCCCAAAACTAGATATACAGATTTAGTATGTTTTGCGCATCAAGTCTCTTAAGTAATTATCGAGCATGTAAAGAACCAACTTAGTAAAATTCTAACCAGAATAATAACCACCAAAGGCTAATATATAAATAAACTTAGAGCAGGTTTGATACTATAGCATTCTAAGGCTCATCTAAAAAATACAGGAGCTCCAGGACTCCTCACCAATTCCCTAACGTCCCTAACATGTTTCGCCCTAACGGCTTTCTCAAAGGGTGAGCGCGCCGCTCACTGACTGATTATTTAAAGGATTTTGGGTCCCGCCCTTCTGATGACGTCACAGTTCTCAATGCTTTCTATTGGATCCCCGTATCATGCTGGTAGAGGCTGCATAGTGTTATTAATACATTGCAATTCATTTCAGAACATTGGTGTATTCCTATCAGAACTGTCAATCTGTTATTAAAGGCCATTTGGTCGCGGTTTTTGAACTATTGTGATATTTATTCCCATAACGTTGTTTATTGGGATATGTGTTTTGTAAAAGCAATTTTTTATTTTTTATTTTCAGAGATAATAAAATTATTATTGTCATCCTGTTTTCCTTGCTTTTAACTTGCTTTGATAGAGATGACTACTATTAACTAAATTTTAAAATGTAACATTATGTTATTAATTGCTAGATAAATGTGCAGTGCTTATGTCAGAAATTGTGTTGCTTATGGCAAATTAGTGGTAAAAAAAAAAAAATTATAAAAATTATATATAGAGAGAAGTGAATAATCAACCAAAAGATGCAAAAATAGAGTGTCTTGTGCACTTGTGCTAGCTGGATGTTTGTGTTTGTTTTAATACGTATAAATCAGTCTAGTTATGTGACTGTGTTTGTGCCGGGTTAACTTAAGAGTTAAAAAGATTTAGTGTAGATACTCTTATTATCTCTCTAGCAATGATGGGAGTGTGTCATCTGCCTCTGGATCTTGGCTGTGGAGGGGCGGCCGACCCCCGTGACTGGGATCCGGAGCCCAGGGTGCTGGCGATTTTGCGTGAGGAAAAGTGCCGAAGTTGGCTGTTGACCGTTCTGGCCCTGCATCCACATACCTCTCCGGTTTCATCACAGGCTCCGGGAGAGAGTGGCACATCTTTGGAGGCCCCATGTGCAGCGCTGTGGGGGATATTATCTTGCAGACTCGGCATCGGATAATCTATACTACTGTTTTCAGTGTGGGATGAGAGCGTGTAGCTCTGCCTGGCTTTCTCACCTTATTTACCCCAGGGACTAGGGAACTTTCTTAGATGGATGTACTGTCTTTACTGAAGTGCCATATAACAAGATGCTCATCTGATTACAGCGATACCCTCCCTCATGTTTTTTTTCACGTACATTTTATTAGTGTTTGCCTTGCAGACTGTTATATACTATGCAGTTCTTGTATCCTTTACTCTTGACTATTTGTACTTATCTCCCTTTATACAACACCACTGTCCAGTGATAGACATATTGCCAGTTGGGCTTTCTTTGTCTTGTATTGGGGGAATTGGGATGTGACAGAGATACTCAATATCTGAGGTTATATGTATATACCAGCTTTCAGACAGTAGTTTAAGCTTTTCTCTATACACGCAGCAGCATTATAAGCCATCTTTACCGGTTTAATCACTTTTATTTATAGGGACTCCATATTATTGAAACTAGTTGGCAATATATAGCTGTGGCATGAGTTGATTAAGATAGTGAGTTATCTCATGCATTCACTCAATAGCTTTTACAATAATCCCATGACATCGCTAGGATGCTTAGTTATACCAAGGTATATAGAACATAATGTTTTCACTTGCTGCGCACATTATGGATGGTTCAGATAGGTCACTACTCTTATAGCTGTTCTGCGCAAAAGCTACGTATTTACCAAGCCTTAGTTCTCAGAAATTTAATTAGGTTCACCCATATACCACAGCTTTGTATATTCATAAAAAAAAAGCTACATAAAATCTAGATGACTGAACTGACACTGGGGAGAAAGTTACTACAAGCGTCTCCCCCACGCCATAGATTATTATGCTTTTGTCCATTTTAACTACTATCTCTGCCTGCAGCTCATAGCCTTAGGTTATCTATATTATTCACAAGCTCACATACATACTGACATGTTCTATATAAGATGGTACCGTGAGACACATTATGTTTTGCAAAATGCCCAGGCGTGTAAGTAAGATACTCCTGTACAAGTAGTTAGATATATAAAGGGTTAAATGGTATTACAGACCTCCTCCATCACACAGCATTATTGCATGCTAATTTGGCACTCAAATAGCAGCTCTATTACCCATTTTTTTTTTTTTCCTTTAGTGTTGAAACTTTTTACATAATCTGTTGTTGTTTTACATATGTCTAGTGTTCCATGACATACCATTTGTTTAGCATTCTAGTCCTATCACCTCTAGAGATGTAACATATACTTTTATATATCAGTTAGGAGGTCTCTATATTAGTTCTAGTGACCCAAGAGTGGTCAACATGTAACTACTATTTAATATATTCTTTATGTTTTGGTCGGTCCAAAAGTGGCCGGTGATGTAGTTACTCTAGTGATCTACCTTTAAAAGAAAACTGAGGTTTTATTATTTACAACTTGTTTACTTGTTCTCCAGACAGATATTACCTTTAAGAACGTATTATTGTGCAGAGAAGGCATGAAAATATTGTGTACATTTAACTTGTATATTTTCAAGTTTGTAAACTTTCTGCTGTTTCATGGAAAAACCTCAATAAAAAATTATTTAAAAAAAAAAAAGAATTATAGTTTTTAGTTTCTTCAATCAAAAAGTTTTTTATTTTAAATGGTACCGGTGAGTACTATTTTTCCTCAGGCAGGATAGAAGAAGATATCTGCCTTGAGGTTTATGATCTTAGCAGATGTCACTAAGATCCATGCTGGTTCCCACAGAGTTTCTGAGGAGTACAAGAGAAATCTTCAGTGTGGGGAACGTTTTCATACTACAAGCAGCATTGAGGTATGTGCAGTCATTTATTTCTGAAGAGACTATACTATCGTATATCAGAATTGGCTGACATAGTTCCCAAGTTGGGAAGGGGTAAGCAGTAGACCTATATATCAGGGTGGTACTGAAAACCTGTGTAAATTATCTTTGTCATAAATGCAAAAGAAAATTCAGGGCTAATTGCAATGGTCAAGACACTGGGGCAGCCTAATGTTTTTTATGTATAAAACAGTTTCATGGCTGGTAATGTTATGTTGTGCTGGGGTTTCACATGGCTATACTTTAATGTTATCAAATATGTAATCCACATGGCTATTTTAAAACCGCTTCCCATGCGGTTATTGAGGCTGTCAACACATTGTTCATGATGGGCCGTGCCTATTTTTCGTGCTTCAAGTGCGCAGTTAGTTCTAAGTGAAAGCAGCAGCCATCAGCTCCGGTTGGGCCCAGACTTAGGGGTAATTTTCCGGAGTGATATTGGATCGTTTGTCAATCTCTTGGGGGCAGGTAGAGCTTTTTATACTATTTAAATTGAGCATTAGTATAACGTTTTTAGCAACTTTGGAAAAAAGTGTACGCTTTTTTATTTCTTAAAGGCGCAGTACTCGTTTTTGCTAAGATTGTTTTCATCAATATAATAAAGGGTTTAACGACTTGTGTTGTTATTACTAGTCTGAAAGTCAGTGTTCTATGTGTTTAGAAGCCATTGTGGAACCCCCTCTTACATTGTGTCCTTCTTATACTGAAAGGGCCTTACACTGTAAAGAACATATTTTAGGTAATGAAAGTGTGTCTATGGATGATTCTCAGTCTGAAGAGAATCAGGATATGCCATCTAATTCTCCCCAAGTGTCACAACCTTTAACGCCCACTCAGGTGACGCCAAGTACTTCTAGTGCATCTAATTCTTTTACTCTGCAAGATAGGGCTGCAGTTATGTCAACTACCCTTACAGAGGTATTATCTAAACTGCCAGTTTTGCAGGGTAAACGCAGTAGGCCAGGTATTAATGTAAATACTGAACCCTCTGATGCCTTATTGGCCATTTCCGATGTACCCTCTCAGTGCTCTGATTTGGGGGTCAGGGAATTGCTGTCTGAGGGAGAACTTTCAGAATCAGGAAATGTATTGCCTCAGACAGATTCGGACGTTACATCCTTTAAATTTAAACTTGAACACCTCCGTCTGTTGCTCAGGGAGGTCTTAGCGACTCTGGATGATTGTGACCCTATCACAATTCCCCCAGAAAAATTGTGTAAGATGGACAAATATCTAGAGGTACCTACTTACACTGATGTTTTTCCGGTTCCTAAAAGAATTTCAGAAATTGTTAAAAAGGAATGGGATAGACCAGGTATACCGTTTTCTCCCCCTCCTAACTTTAAGAAAATGTTTCCTATATCAGACACCATTCGGGACTCTTGGCAATTGGTCCCTAAGGTGGAGGAAGCTATATCTACTCTAGCTAAGCGTACAACTATACCTATTGAGGACAGTTGTGCTTTTAAAGACCATATGGATAAAAAATTAGAGGGCCTTCTAAAGAAGTTATTTGTTCACCAGAGTTTTCTCTTACAGCCTACAGCCTGCATTGTTCTAGTAACTACTGCAGCTGCTTTTTGGTTTGACGCCCTGGAGGAGTCCCTGAAGGTAGAGACGCCTTTAGAGGACATTTTAGACAGAATAAAGGCTCTTAAGCTAGCCAATTCATTTATCACAGATGCTGCTTTTCAAATTGCAAAATTAGCGGTGAAAAACGCAGGCTTTGCCATTCTGGCGCGCAGAGCATTATGGCTGAAATCGTGGTCTGCTAAATACTTGCCGAGCACTTCAGTCCATTCCTCGGCCATCAGTGGCTCAGTGTATGGAGTTTATTGGATTAATGGTAGTGGCAATGGACATCATTCCGTTTGCTCGCTTTCATCTCAGGCCACTGCAGCTGTGCATGCTCAGACAGTGGCATGGGGATTATTCGAATTTAACTCCTCAGATAAATCTGGATCAAGAGACCAGAGACTCTCTTCTTTGGCGGTTGTCACAGGATCATCTGTCCCAGAGAATGTGCTTCCGCAGGCCATCATGGGTAATAGTGACGATGGATGCCAGCCTCTTGGGCTGGGGTGTAGTCTGGAATTCCCTGAAGGCTCAGGGTGTTTGGACTCAGGTGGAGTCTCTACTACCAATCAATATTCTGGAGCTGAGAGCAATATTCAACATGCTTCAGGCGTGGCCTCAGTTGGCTTTTGCCAAATTCATAAGATTCCAGACGGACAATATCACGACTGTGGCATATATCAATCATCAGGGGGGAACAAGGAGTTCTCTAGTGATGATAGAGGTATCAAAGATTATGCTATGGGCGGAGACTAACTCTTGCCATCTATCAGCAATCTATATCCCAGGAGTAGAGAACTGGGAAGCGGATTTGCTAAGTCGTCAGACTTTTCATCCGGGGGAGTGGGAACTCCATCCGGAGGTGTTTGCATCATTGATTCATCAATGGGGCACACCGGAATTGTATCTGATGGCATCTCGACAGAATGCCAAACTTCCACGTTACAGGTACAGGTCAAGGGATCCCCAGGCTGTACTGATAGATGCTCTAGCAGTACCTTGGTCGTTCAACCTGGCTTATGTGTTTCCACAATATCCTCTCCTGCCTCGTGTGATTGCAAGAATCAAACAGGAGAGAGCTTCAGTAATTCTAATAGCGCCTGCGTGGCCACGCAGGACTTGGTATGCGGATCTAGTGGACATGTCATCTCTGCCACCGTGGAAACTGCCATTGAGACAGGACCTTCTCATTCAAGATCCGTTCCAACATCAAAATCTAAATTCTCTGCAGCTGACTGCCTGGAGATTGAACGCTTGATTTTATCTAAGCGGGGATTCTCTGAGTCGGTCATTAATACTTTGATTCAGGCTCGCAAGCCTGTCACGAGAAAGATTTACCATAAGATATGGCGTAAATATCTTTATTGGTGCGAATCCAAGGGCTACTCATGGAGTAGGGTTAGGATTCCTAGGATTTTGTCCTTTCTCCAAGAAGGATTGGAGAAGGGATTATCAGCTAGTTCCTTAAAGGGACAAATTTCTGCTTTGTCAATTTTACTACACAAGCGTCTAGCGGATGTCCCAGACGTTCAGTCTTTTTGTCAGGCTTTAATCAGAATCAAGCCTGTGTTTAAACCTATTGCTCCTCCATGGAGTTTGAATTTAGTTCTAAATGTTCTTCAAGGGGTTCCGTTTGAACCCATGCATTCCATAGATATTAAGCTGTTATCTTGGAAAGTTTTGTTTTTATTTGCTATCTCTTCTGCTCGAAGAGTTTCTGAGCTTTCTGCGTTACAATGTGATTTGCCTTATCTTATATTCCATTCTGATAAGGTGGTTTTGCGTACTAAACCTGGATTCCTTCCTAAGGTTGTTTCAAATAAGAATATTAATCAGGAAATTGTTGTTCTTTCCTTATGTCCTAATCCTTCTTCTAAGAATGAACGTCTGTTACATAACTTGGACGTGGTTCGTGCCTTGAAGTTTTACTTACAAGCGACCAAGGATTTCCGTCAAACATCTTCTCTATTCATTTTTTATTCTGGAAAGTGTAGGGGTCAAAAAGCTACGGCTACCTCTCTCTCTTTTTGGCTGAAAAGCATCATCCACCTGGCATACAAGACTGCTGGACAGCAGCCTCCTGAAAAAAATACGGCTCATTCCACTAGAGCTGTGGCTTCCACATGGGCTTTTAAAAACAATGCTTCTGTTGAACAGATTTGTAAGGCTGCGACTTGGTCCTCCCTTCATACTTTTTCCAAATTTTACAAATTTGATACTTTTGCTTCTTCTGAGGCTATTTTTGGGAGAAAGGTTCTTCAAGCAGTGGTGCCTTCCGTTTAGGTATCTGTCTTGTCCCTCCCGTTCATCCGTGTCCTGTTGCTTTGGTATTGTATCCCATAAGTAAGGATGAATCCGTGGACTCCTCGTATCTTGTAGAAGAAAAGGAAATTTATGCTTACCTGATAAATTGATTTCTTCTACAATACTACGAGTCCACGGCCCGCCCTGTCATTTTAAGACAGAATTTTTATTTTTCCAAAACTTCAGTCACCTCTGCACCTTTTAGCTTTTTCTTTCTCTTCCTATACCTTTGGTTTAATGACTGGGGGTGGAGAGAAGGGAGGACCTATATATACAGCTCTGCTGTGGTGCTCTTTGCCACTTCCTGTTAGCAGGAGGATAATATCCCACAAGTAAGGATGAATCCATGGACTCGTCGTATCGTAGAAGAAATCAATTTATCAGGTAAGCATAAATTTCCTTTTTAAGATAGTATAGTGCTGTTTATACTTATTGGACTGTATAAGTGGTAAAGCAAGATATTGTCTTTCAACACCATGTTTGGCACATATTCATTTATCAGGCTGTTTCATTGGCACTGTAAAAAACACTGATCTCAGCTTTACAATTAAAATAACACCATTATGTTCCTTTGTATAATGACAAATATTTATTATAATTGTTTGAATATGATTGCTGTATTGTAATCTTGTGACTGAAGGGAACTTGTTATTAATCACATAAAATGACTATCATTGAATATAATTAATTATTAAGGAAATCATTAAATAATATAAATTGGGGCAATGTATTTTCTAATAAAAATACAGAGGATAAATGGATAATATTTAAAAATTTGTTAAATAAATATACATATCAACACATACCATATGGTTATAAAAATAAAAATAAAAAAACTAAGCCGTTATGGCTAAATAAAAATGTGTTAAGAGAAATTAGGAAAAAACGTAGGGCATTTAAATTATTAAAAGAAAATAGTACAGACTCAGCATACAATATTTATAAGGAATGTAACAAAGCATGCAAAAAAGCAATCAAATTAGCCAAAATTGAAAATGAAAAATTAATTGCCAAGGATTCTAAGTCTAACCCTAAAAGGTTCTTTAAGTACATAAATAGCAAAAAATCTAAGAAGGATAATATAGGTACATTAAAATGCGTGGAGGGTAGCATGATAAATAATGACAGGGAGAAGGCTGAGGTACTAAACCAGTTTTTTTCTTCAGTATACACAAGAGAGGAACCATTGAATGATACTTTGGAACAGAATAGAACATGCCAGTCCATACCACTAACTGGGTTTTGTTTAGAGGATATCAGGAAAAAACTGGAAAATATTAAGGTAAATAAAACTCCAGGCCCAGATGGAATACCAAGGGTGTTAAGGGAACTTAGCACTGTTATAGACAAACCTTTACTCTTAATTTTTCAAGACTCATTATCCTCAGGCATGGTACTCCAGGATTGGCGTAAAGCTTATGTGGTGCCACTCTTCAAAAAGGGAAGCAGGGATGATCCAGGAAGCTATAGACCAGTTAGTCTGACATCAATAGTGGGGAAGATATTTGAAGGGATTATAAGGGATTATATTGATGAGCATATTCGTGTAAACAAGATTATGAGTTCTAATCAGCATGGCTTTAGGAGAAATAGATCATGTCAAACTAATCTAATTAGATTCTACGAGGAAGTAAGTAAAAATATAGATAAAGGGGAATCAGTTGATGTGATATACTTAGATTTTGCAAAGGCATTTGATACAGTGCCACATGAGAGATTAATGCACAAAATTAAGGGACTGGGATTAACTGAAAATGTTAGCTCATGGATAAATAACTGGATAAAAGATAGGGAGCAACGAGTAGTAGTAAATGGATCATACTCAGATTGGACAAAGGTAATCAGTGGCGTCCCCCAGGGATCAGTACTGGGCCCTGTTCTTTTTAATATTTTTATAAATGACTTGGAGCAAGGATTAAATAGCGACATCTCTATTTTTGCAAATGATACTAACTTAAGTAAGGTCATTAGGTCAGAGCAGGACGAACTCTCTTTACAAAGGGATTTGCTAAAATTAGAACTATGGGCAAGTGAATGGAAAATGAGATTTAATACGGAAAAATGCAAGGTTCTACATTTTGGAAGTAAAAATGCCAATACCATAGATACATTTAAAAATAGTCTGGATAAATTTCTGTATATAAACAAAATTCATGGATATGATTGCTAGTATTAAATGGGTCACATTTTAATGGGGTTATTTAAGCTTAACTGGAGCTTTTTGTAAGTATTTTAGATTTGTATAGGTTGAACTCGATGGACTTCAGTCTTTTTTCAACCTTATCTACTATGTTACTATGTTACTATGTATTATACATTAATAAATAAAGATAATAACCGATAAATTATTATTTTATTCATAAGATAGGGAGAGTCCACGGCTTCATTCCTTACTGTTGGGATAATACAAAACCTGGCCACCAGGAGGAGGCAAAGACACCCCAGCCAAAGGCTTAAATATCCTTCCTATTTTCTCATTACCCCAGTCATTCTTTGCCTTTTGTCACATTAGGAGGTGGCAGAGAAATGGCAGAAGATTCGGAGAGTCCTGAAAAAGGGTATCTGCCCTTCGAGATAGGACTGGAGTTTTAAGTATTCATGTCAACCTCTCAGTGAGAGTATTGATGAAAGTTAGAGAGAGTCTGGAGATGCAAGGAAAGTTTTCCTGCGAAACCATGCAGACTAATGCTAACAGCTCCTAAGCAATCAGTGTTGACAAGTTTCACTGCCTGCTTTCTCTCACTCAAGTCCATGTCAGGGTCGTTGCTATAAGACTGTCACACTTGAGAGGCTGTGTTCTGTTCCAGAGCATTGATCCTGCAGGTAAGATTGTTTCAATTTTTACACATAAATCGCTATAACAGGGTAACAGTGTGGCACCTTTATACCTTTATACCTTGATATGACCCAGGGTTAATATCCTCTGAAGGGGGTTTATTGAACAGTTGGGGTTAATTAATCAGTGTATTAATTATTTACATGCTGATTTGTGTGATTTTTTCCTGGGCTGAGAGACTGTGTGTTTTTGGCTGGAACAAACAGGTTTCACTTTCGTTTTTGAAAGTGTTGCACAGATCTAATTACTTGCTGTACTTGTAATAACAGGTCTATGTTGATTTCCTCCATTATGGCTGAGACTTGAACCTGAGGAGAGCGTTTCCTCTGTTAACTGTCTGGGTCTAGGAGGTAATGAGTGCCCTAGCCATTGGGAGTGTAAAGGTGTAGTTTTTTTATAATAAAAAAAAAGTTTTTATTTGTTTCCTTCTGTGGGTATAACCTGAGCAATGGAGGACTCTGACATGTTAGAAGGTACTCCTTCTGTAATAAATCATACTTGTTTATATTGTGAGGAGGCCGTGGTTTTCCTGCCCACTCAATTATGTTCCACATGCTATTAACACCATTATAAAATCTAAGAAGGGAGGATAGTTTTTCGTTCAGAGTCCCTCTGAGCCATCTACCTCTCAGGACTCGGTGTCCCGTGAGATTACTACCCCCCCCATAGCACATCTAATCCTCCATCCGGCCTTCTTCCTGCCGCAGTTACAAACAGCAGTTTCTGTGGCCCTCAGTGCATTACCTCGCTCTAACAAACACAAGAGAAAGGTTAATCATAACTCTCCTGACCCGGAGTCATCTAAATATTTATCGGATTTAGCTATTATGTCCCAGTTATCCAATGATGAGTTAACCTCTGTAGCTTCAGAGGATGAACTTTCTGGGTCGGAGTCCTTAGCGTCTAAGCCTCCTGCTGCGGAGGAACCGTCCTTTAGATTTAAAATTGCACACCTGCATTTTTTATTAAAGGAGTATAATATAAAAAGAAATTCCTGAGGAGGAAAAAACTTAAGAGGATGCGCTTGGAACACAGGTTATCAAAGTGGGACCTACCACTTTATGATTGGGTTTTATTAAAGGAGGTTCTGTCTACGTTAGAGGTTCCAGAGGCCGCGCTGCCTGAAGAACCTATGATACCTAAATTAGACAGAGTTTACGAAGACAGGAAAGTTCCTTTGACTTTCCCTGTGCCGGTTAAGATGGCGAACATTATTAAGAACGAATGGAAAAGAATTGGTTCTTCCTTTTCCCCCTCGTCTACTTTTAAAAAGTTGTTCCTGGTCACGGACTCTTAACTGGATTTGTGGAGCTCCATCCCTAAGGTGGCTGGTGCTATCTCTATGCTTGCTAAATGTACTACCATACCTCTTGAGGATAGTTCTTTGTTCAGAGAGCCGATGGATAAGAAAAAGGAAACCTTTCTGAGAAAGATGTTTCAACGTACAGGATTTTTGTTTCAACCGGCGGCTGCATTTGCCGCGGTTTCCAGAGCGGCTACCTACTGGTGCGACTCTTTGTCGCAACTCATTGAGGTGGAGTCTCCCCTCAAGGACAGAATTAAAGCTCTGAAAATTGCTAATTCTTTTATCTGTGATGCAAACATGCAAATTATTCACCTAAATGCAAAGGCGTCTGGCTTTGCGGTCCTGCGCTCTGGTTGAAGTCTTGGTCTGCGCATATGACTTCTAAGTCCAAACTCCTTTCTCTTCCCTTCAAGGGAAAGATTTTACTTGATCCAGGCCTGGACTCCATTATTTCTATGGTTACCGGAGGCAAGGGTGCCTTCATACCGCAAGATAAGAAGAACAAGTCTAAGGGACGACAATCTTCTAATTTTCGTTCCTTTCATTCTGACAAATCCCAATGACAACAATCCTCCTCCAAGCCCGAGCAACCCAATAGTACTTGGAAGCCGGCTCAGTCCTGGAATAAATCCAAGCAGAATAAGAAGCCTGCTGAACAGGGCCGGACTGGGAATGAAAAGCAGCCCTGGAAAATTTGTAGACCAGCCCTAAATTTTGCCACGGCCATAAATTTTGAAAAATGCATTAAGAGACTTGCTGAGCTTCCAGACATGCAGTCCTTTGTTAAGGCTCTGAATAGAATCAGACCTGTGTTTAGATCTGGGGCTTCTCTTTGGAGCCTAAATCTTGTTCTTCGGGTTTTGCAACAGGTTCCATTTGAGCCTCTGCATTCCGTTGACATTAAATTGTTATATTGGAAGGTTCTTTTTTATTGGCTATTGTCTCTGCGTGCAGTTTCTGAGATCTCTGCTTTTCAATGTGAGCCCCCTTATCTGATTTTTCATGCAGATAAGGCAGTTTTACATACTAAATTAGGTTTTCTTCTTAAGGTTGTGTCAGATTGCAACATCAATCAGGAGATTGTAGTTGCTTCCTTGTGTCCTAATTCTTCTTCATCAAAGGAACACTTACTTCACAATTTGGATGTGGTTCACGCCTTGAAGTTCTATCTTCAGGCTACAAAGTAGTTTAAAAAATCTTCCTCTTTGTTTGGGGTCTATTTGTGGAAGCGTAAAGGGGCAGAAGACTAATTCGACTTCCCCATCTTTTTGGCTAAGGAGTGTCATCCGCTTAGCTTATGAGACAGCAGAATAATGGCTCATTCCACTAGAGCAGTGGCTTCCTTTTGGGCCTTTAAGAATGAGGCCTCTATGGATCAGATTTGTAAGGCGGCTACCTGGTCCTCCTTACATACTTTTTCAAAATTGTACAAGTTTGATGTTTTTACTTCAGCTAAAGCAGCTTTCGGGAGAAAAGTTTTGCAGGCTGTGGTGCCCTCAGAATAAGGTCAGCCTCTTCCTTTTTGTTCCCTCTCGTTATTCATTCAGTGTCCTCTGGAGCTTGGGTATAGTTTTCCCAACAGTAAGGAATGAAGCCATGGACTCTCCCTATCTTAGGAAGGAAAACATAATTTATTCTTACCAGATAAATTCCTTTCCTTCTGGATAGGGAGAGTCCACGGCCTGCACATTTTTTCTTGTCTATGGGCCGTCCCCTATTATTTATTTTATCTTCTAGCATCATTTATACTAGGGTTGCACCAATACCATTTTTTAAAGACTGAGTACAAGTAACGATACATATTTTCAAATACTCGCCGATACCAATTACTGATACTTTTTTTTACTGTCATGTGACAGTTTACCAAGCACAATACAGACTAACTATTTAAGATTCCTTCTTTATAATTATGAAGGACTGTAACTCAAAAAACATTCTGAATTAATAAAGCAGTTTTATTTGTCACAAAGTTCACAGAACATGTTTATAAATAAAAATATTACAATAAAATATATTAATAACAACAATAAATAACAAATATAAAATTGCAACCAACCAAAAGTGCAATACAGTAAAAAATAGAACAGTGCACTGTTTAATCATTTGGAACAACACTATGGGCTAGATTACATTTGACTTGCAAGCTTTACCAATGATCTCATTACATGTCCTACTCCATTAAAGTCTATGGAATTGGAAACGTGAACAGAGCATTGGTAAAGCTTACCAATCAGATGTAATCTAAATCTAGTCCTATAATTGCAGGATGAGTGTTCATTAGAATTAACTTAATTTGTCCTATGAGTACTCTTCCTGTAATTATATAATCTAAGGGTATGGATGTTCCTCAGAGTACAGTATGTTTTGAACATAATTGTGCAAGATGAGAACTAGCAGTAAAAAAGGTTATCAAGCAATAAGAATAGTTTTTCAAAAGTTAGTGGTAAGTTCAGAAGCATCTCTGCATGCTCAGCTAATAGTCTGTTTTTTCTATCAGTAAGGAGGTTCGACTCTAAGTTGAACAGTCTTTCACTTTCCACACTACTGCGTGGGGCAGAAAGATATTTTTGGGCCATTTTAGCCAGTGCTGGAAATCTCAGTTTATTATATGCCCAGTACTTAAGGGGTTTATCTGAACGAGGTACATTGATCTCTCCTACAATAATACAAATAACAACAATATGTATTGGCAGTACAATAGTAAACAATTTTTAGTTTAGTCTCCACTCCAGCTTAAAATGAAAATGGGAACATGCAGTTTGAAAAAACGTCATAAAATAGCATATGGGTAGGAAGTAGAAGTATCGGTTTAAGTATCGGTGCATTTACACGAGTACAAGTACTCATGCAAATACTTGGTATCGGTACCAATACTAGTATCGGTATCGGTGCAACCCTAATTTAGACCCTAATTTTTTTCCTTCTTTTCCTTGTTCCCTCGGTGGAATGACTTGAGTAATGAGGAAGTAGGCAGGATATTTAAGCCTTTGGCTGGGGTGTCTTTGCCTCCTCCTGGTAGCCAGGTGTTGTATTTCCCAACAGTAAGGAATGAAGCCGTGGACTCTCCCTATCCGGAAGGAAAGGAATTTATCTGGTAAGCATAAATTATGTTTTTCATGTTAATAAAATAATGTAAATTTTTGAAATTTTATGGAAACTTTTTTTGTGATTTAGGTAAACAGTTAAAAATTGTATGTAAAATATCTGATGATGTAATCATTAAAGTGAGGGAGACAAAAAGTTTAATTTCTAAATGTATGGGACAATCTAATAAGCTTTCTGCTGAGCTTTATACTAACCTAATCGTTTACACAGATTGTGAGTTTTTAAAGGGACCCTAAACACCTTGCAGTTTCAGTATATTTCTGTTATCTTGCTATAGAATAACAAAACTTAACATTTTTAAAACAAAATAACAACTTTTTCTGCAACTGTTGTCAACCTAGGCTTGCCTCTGCAGACTTTAATGCTATCCACAATTATTCTATTAGCATTGCGGAATCTGTTGGCGCTCTACAAATAACCAATAATAATAATATGTATGTATAAACTGCATTGTTTTGCAATTATCTACTGAAGCCAATCAAGACAGATTTGTATCAGGGATAGCATTGAGCCTAGAATCCCAAACTACATCTAAACTACATGAAAAGAGGGAAAATAAATAGTGAGAGTACATTGGGAAATTAACTATGCATAACTAAACCATTAAAGAGGTAAAGTTTTGGTCGATTAGAAGACATTGATGCATTATTCCATATTATAATAAGCTAATCGCTAAGTTTATTTTCTAATTTTTTTTTAATTTTCAGAGTTTATATATATATATATATATATATCTATATTTCCCTACCGTTTGGCTGTAAACTCCTCCCAACCTCTATTTCCCGATTCTATGTGCTTTGACGTATAGAACGGTCCCACCCGCTCTATACGTATCTCAAAAGCGTGTTCACGACGATCCTTTGCAATGCGCATGCGCGAATCTGTGATTTGACTCACTACTGCGCATGCGATACTCTGCGAACACTCGCCGAACACAGACTCCTTAACGAAATGGGTGCGTGTGTGCATTCTAATATGAAGAAAAAAATTGTGCATGCGCAGAATAACAAGGAGGCGGAAGATGTAGAGTGACGGCCACCTAACGGCCAGATTTTCAATTGGGTCTGCTTAAAATCCTGAAAATCTGGCCTGTTAGAGGTAGTTGAGGACTGGAGTTGAGAAACACTGGTTACTACTGTGACACTGGTTACTACTGTGACACTGGTTACTACTGTGACACTGGTTACTACTTTGAATAATTTCTTATTGTGATTTACATTTTAGGCTTTTTGTAGTATAACATTTTGTTGTTTTTGTTTTTACTTTCTACAGATGGTACTTTATATTGGACTTTAGTTGTGGTTGGTACCAATTTAGGTATTATCCTCATTACGAGTCTGGCAGTTTATTACATATTGCAACAGTATAAAAAGGGGACTTACAACTTACTGAAGTTTAAGCAAAAGAAAAAGAGCAATGAGGATATTCCAATGGACCCTTTTCCCAAAGAAACAAATCAAGAATGCTAAGAAGAAGCTGGGAATAAGCCAATTCAAGGACTTCTATTTTTTTGTGACATTTAGTTTCAGTTTGATCTTGCCATGGAAAATGACAATGTTGTTACTTCAGACAAGGGCCTCCTTTTTGTGGACGTTACAAGCTTTGTCTTCATTGTATTTATCTTCCTGTGTTTGTGCCCCTCTAAATGATATCACAATTTATACACACAATTGACTGATTCGTTTTGCTACACAGGTGTTGTGGTTTAATCAGGTTGGTTTGGTCATTTTTGTATGTTTTTATGTATCTCCTTTAAAGGAACACAGACAAATGGATATAGTGAAATTATTCAATGGACCTTTAAGCTAGCATTTTTCTTTCATAATTCAGTTAGAACCTACAGTTTTAACCAACTTTACAATTTAATTAAATTATTAAATTTTATCTATTATGTTTTTTCCCTTTATTGGAGGAACAGTAATGCACTACTGGGAGTTAGCTTAACGCATTAGATGAGTCAATTACAAGAGACATATATTTGCAGCTACCAAACAGCAGTTAGCTCCAGCAATTGCAATGCTGCTCTTCAGTCTTCCTAGGTATGCATTTTAACCAAGGACCCCAAGAGTATAAAGCAAATTAGATAAATGGGTTAAACTAGAAAGTTATATTATTTAAAATTGCATATTTCAATCTAAAGGGGAGGAGAGTCCACAGCTTCATTCATTACTATTGGGAATTAAGACCCTGGCCACCAGGAGGAGGCAAAGACACCGCAGCCAAAGACTTAAATACCTCCCCCACTCCCCTCATCCCCCAGTCATTGTTTGCCTTTCGTCACCGGAGGTGGCAGAGAGGTGCCGAAGAATCAGAGGTCTCTTATGGAGGGTAGTACTCTTCGCAATGGGACAAGAGTTTTAAGTAGCCCTATCAGCCTCTCAGTGAGGGCCTGGGTGAAAGTTAGAGTCCGGAGATGCAGGCAGAGTCTCTTTTGCAAAACCATCCCTACTCATATTAACAGCTCCTACAGTAATCTGCATTGACGAGTTTCGCAGACTGCTTTCTTCTCTCAAGTCCATGTCAGGAGCGAGGCTACTAACCTGTCACATTTGAAGGGCATGGTATAGATTCTGGTAAGATCGTTTCATTTTTTATTACATAATGATAACACAGAAGACAGGGTCACAGTGTGGCGCCTTTTATCTTTGTAGATTCAAGGGTTAATATTCCTGGTAAGGAGATTATTGAACAGGGAGGGCTTTATACATGATTGTGTTTATTGTGTCATTGCTGCATTTGTGCGGGATGAGGCTCTGGCAATGTGTGGAACTGTCAGGTTAATTTCCGGGAGTTTTGTGCAGCATTTTTTGGCGTATTTTCTCCTTAGGCAGGGGCAGTCCTGCGAGGCATTCCATGTGACTGGATGGGCCTTCTTCACTTCCTGTCTGATCTGCGACGGAGGAGACAAAGCGGTTTCTGTAGTCCGGGTCATAGGAGGTGGTGAGTGCCCCAGCCATTGGAAGTTATAAAGGTGCCTGTTATTTTCTGTTCAATCCTAATAAAAGCACAAGCTATGGAGGATTCTGACACGTTAGAGTGTACTCCCTCTTTTACAAAGTCTCATACTTGTGTTTATTGGGAGGTTCCGGTAGACCAGCCTTCTCAATTATGTTATACATGCCTTAATAAAGTTGCGACATCTAAAAATAAAAGAATGTCCAGTTCACTGAGCCATCCACCTCTGAGGGTTCTCCGTCCCGTGAGGTGCATTTCCTGCTTGAGTCTCCCATTGCACATGCAGTGCCCCAGGGTCCAACTGTTACTCCTTAGGGAGAGATTTGTTGGCCGCCAGATTTTGCAGATCAACTGCAAATGGCTGTATCAAAGCGTAGGGCATTTCAGAGCGGCCCAGGAGTTGTCTGTGCCCATTGAATCTTCTGAGGGGGTACAATGACGAGGCCCACTCCAACGCTTTGGAGGAAGCCCCTTCTGGGTCAGAATCTGTGTCATCTAAACCTCCGGCTGAAGCCTGGCTATAGGTTTAAGATGGAGAATTTGCGCTTTTTGCTGAAGCAAGTGCTTGCTACTCTTGAGGTTCTGGAGCTGAAGTTTCCAGAAGAGCCTTCTATTCCTAAGCTAGATAAGGTTTATGAGGACCGGGTGGTGCCCCAGACCTTCCTGGTTCCTGTAAAGATGACAAACATTATCAAGAATGAATGGGAGCGATTAGGTTCTTCCTGTTCCCCTTCTTCTTCCTTTAAAAAACTGTTCCCATTCCGGACGCTCAGCTTGAGCTGTGGGGGACAATTCCCAAGGTGGATGGTGCTATCTCCACGCTCACGAAGCGGATGACTATTCCCCTAGAGCAGAGCTTTCCAAACTTTTCATGTTGGTGACACACTTTTTAGACCTACATCATTTCGCGACATGGTAATTAATTCAGTTGTACTAGCAAAAAGGAGGTTAAACTAACTTGTTTTAAAATATACGGACACATACATAAATTATATAATAATAATATGTATTTACAAGTAACAGTATGTAAGTATGTGGAAGAATTAAAAAAAGTTTAATAACACCAATAGCTACTTACTATTTTAATGGGATTTATGAGGTTGATGGGATGAACACAATTTCTGAATATTTGGTGGAATATTAGATAAAGACACTTACATTTCATCATCAAGCATTTTTAAGCTTTCACTTCCTATCCATATATCAAGAGCAGGAGCAGCAATGCACTACTGGGAGCTAGCTGCAAAAAAACCCTCTGACTTCAGCTCAGCGTTTAAGCTGCCGCCCTCAGAGCTCTGTGAGCCCTACTGACTACTGCCCGTGCTGCAAACACACTGCTGTCCCACTAACTGACTACACATGCAGTCACAAGCCAATTAAGGAGACTACATGTGCAGTCAGGAGCCAATGTGCCGCCAAAGCCGCCAATGGGAATACTTTCAGTTCCCACTGAGCTGCTCCAATTGGTTAAGATGATCTGTGACCCACTAGGTATCAATCATGTGTCAACCATGTGGTATGCATAGCAGGCAGGCGGAAAGTCAGAAACCAAAAAAATAAATAAAAAAAATTGTGCTGAAGCAGGGACACACCTACACACTGCTGCCGACACACTAGTGTGTCCCGACACACAGTTTGGAAAGCACTGCCCTAGAGGATAGTTAGTCGTTTAAGGAGCCCATGGATAAAAAAATTAGAAAACATGTTAAGAAAGATGTTTCTTCACACAGGGGTTCATTTTTCAACCGGGGGCGGCCGTAGCCGCGGTTGCCAGAGCTGCGTCATAATGTTGTGAATCCCTGTGTGAGATGATCAAGGGTGAACCTTCTCTCGATGAGGTACAGGAAAAGATTAAGGCACTGAAGGTTGCCAATTCTTTCATCTGTGACGCCAATATGCTGATTATTCGCCTAAACGCTAAGGTGTCAGGTGTCCTTTTTTTCTGTTTTAGCCCACAGGGCCCTGTGGCTAAAGTCTTGGTCTTTGGACATGACCTCTAAGATGTGGTTGTTGTCTCTTCATTTTCAAGGTAAGATCCTGTTCGGGCCAGGCCTGGATTCGATCATATCCATGGTTACGGGAGGCATGGGAGCCTTCCTGCCGCAGGATAAGAAGGTTAATCCTAAGGGATCTACTTTTCCTCCCCTTCATGTGGACGAGGCCCAGCACCAGCAGCCCAGCACTAAAGCGAACCAGTCCAAGGGATCTTGGAAACCAGCTCAGGCTTAGAACAAATACAAGCAGAACAAGAAGCCCGCTGAGACAAAATCAGCATGATGGGGCAGCCCCCTACAGGTCTCCAGACCGAGTAGGGGACAGATTGATTCTGGACCTAAAATGTTTAAACTAATTTCTGGCTGTACCATCATTCAAAATGGAAACAATCAGATCCATTTTGCCCCTAGTTCAAGAGGGGCAGTTCATGACCACAATAGACTTGAAGGATGCCTACCTTCATGTTCCAATTCACAGGGACCACTTTAAGTTCCTCAGATTTGCGTTTCTGGACCAGCACTTCCAATTTGTTGCTCTTCCCTTTGGTCTGGCAACGGCTCTGAGAGTCTTCACAAAGGTTTTGGGGGCCCTGCTTGCAGTGGACAGACCCAGCGGCATTGCTGTGGTGCCCTACCTGGACAAAATCATTTTTCAGGTGCTGTCCTTCAGCCTTGCAGAGGACCATTCAGATATTTCTCACAGATCAATGATGCAGGAAGATTGCGTCCACCTGTCTTGCCCTTCAGTCCTTCGAGAGCCCTTCAGTGGCCCAGTGTATGGAGGTAATTGGGCTCATGGTTTCCAGCATAGATGTCATTCCATTCGCCAGGTTCCATCTCAGACCTCTTCAATTGTGCATGTTGAGTCACTGGAACGGCGATCATTCAGATCTATCACAGCTGATAGCTATAGATTCATGGACTCAGATCTCCCTTTCTTGGTAGATCCACACAGAGCAACTGTCCATGTTGACATCCTTCTTGAGACCATCCTGGGTGATTGTGACCACGGACGCGAGTCTGGCAGGATGGGGAGCTGTTTGGGGTGCCAGGATGGCACAAGGAAAATGGTCTCTGGAGAAGTCTCTCCTTCCGATAAATATCCTGGAACTGCGAGCAATCTACAATGCTCTGAAGGCATGGCCCCCTCTGGGGTCGTGCAACTTCATAAGGTTTCAGATGGACAACATTACATCGGTGGCTTACATCAACCATCAGGGGGGTACCAGGAGCTCCCTAGCAATGAGGGAGGTGTCTCGGATTCTGGAGTGGGTGGAGTCCCACAGCTGTTCACTCTCAGTGATCCACATTCCTGGTGTGGACAACTGGGAGGCAGACTTTCTCAGCAGGAAAACTTTCATCTGGGGGAATGGCCTCTTCACCATGAAGTGTTTGCAGAGATTTGTCTCAGATGCGGGACGCCAGAGATTGATCTCATGGCGTCCAGACTTAATTGCAAACTACCCTGATACGGATCGAGGTTGAGGGACCCTCAGGCAGAGCTGATAGATGCATTAGCGGTGCCTTGGGGGTTCAGCCTAGTTTTCCTCCATTACCACTTCTACCTCGTATAGTGGCACGTATAAAACAGGAGAGAGTGTCGACAATTCTGATTCCTCCTTCGTGGCCATGGAGGACGTGGTTTGCGGATCTGGTGGGATGTCATCCTCTCCACCATGGAGGTTACCCTGTCGCAGGGATCTGTTTGAACAGGGTCTCTTTCAACATCAAAATCTCGATTCTCTGTGGCTGCTTGGAGATTAAACGCTTACGCCTAGATTTAGAGTTTTATCGGTAAAAACCCGCGGCTCTAACGCTCCTTTATTTCTTACCGCTCCCTTTAAAAAGCTCTGGTATTTAGAGTTTTCTGAATGGCTGCGTTAGGCTCTGAAAAGTGAGCGTTAAGTCAAATTTAGCGCCACTTCAACCCTCAATACCAGCTTTGCTTACGGTAGTGGTAAGCTGGCAAAACGTGCTTGTGCACGATTCCCCCATAGGAAACAAGAGGGAAGTTTGGGCTGAAAAAACCTAACACCTGCAAAAAAGCAGCGTTAAGCTCCTAACACAGCCCCATTGTTTCCAATGGGGAAACACTTTCTAAGTCTACACCTAACACCCTAACATGAACCCTGAGTCTAAAAACCCCTAACCTTACACTTATTAACCCCTAATCTGCCGACCCCGCTATCGCTGACACCTGCATTATACTATTAACCCCTAATCTTCTGCTCCGGACACCGCCGCCACCTACATTATCTCTATGAACCCCTAATCTGCTGCCCCCAACATCGCCGACACCTATATTATATTTATTAACCCCTAATCTGCCCCCCCATGTCGCTGCAACCTAACTACAAGTATTAACCCCTAATCTGCCGACCGGACCTCGCCGTCACTATAATAAATGTATTAACCCCTAAACCGCTGCACTCCAGCCTCGCAAACACTAGAATAAATTGTATTAACCCCTAATCTGCCCTCCCTAACATCGCCACCACCTACCTACAATTATTAACCCCTAATCTGCCACCCCCAACGTCGCCGCTACTATAATAAAGTTATTAACCCCTAAACCTAAATCTAACCCTAACCCTAACACCCCCTAAATTAAATATAATTTAAATAAAACAAAATAAATTTACTCTAATTAAATAAATTAATCCTATTTAAAACTAAATACTTACCTATAAAATAAACCCTAATATAGCTGCAATATAACTCATAGAAACATTGTAGCTATTTTAGGATTTATATTTATTTTACAGGCAACTTTGTATTTATTTTAACTAGGTACAATAGCTATTAAATAGTTATTAACTATTTAATAGCTACCTAGTTAAAATAAGTACAAAATTACCTGTAAAATAAATCCTAACCTAAGTTACAAATATACCTAACACTACACTATCAATAAATTAATTAAATTAATTAACTACAATTATCTAAACTAAAATATAATTAAATAAACTAAACTATAGTACAAAAAAAACAAACACTAAATTACAAAAAATAAAAAAATATTACAAGAATTTTAATCTAATTACACCTAATCTAAGCCCCCTAATAAAATAAAAAAGCCCCCCAAAATAATAAAATTCCCTACCCTATTCTAAATTACAAAAGTAATCAGCTCTTTTACCAGCCCTTAAAAGGGCTTTTAGCGGGGCATTGCCTCAAAGTAATCATCTCTTTTACCTGTAAAAGAAAATACAATACCCCCCCAACATTAGAACCCACCACCCACATACCCCTATTCTAACCCACCCAAACCCCCCTTAAAAAACCTATCACTAACCCCGTGAAGATCTCCCTACCTTGAGTCGTCTTCACTCAGCCGAGCCGAAGTCTTCATCCAATCCGGGCAATGTGGTCCTCCATCCGGGCGAAGTCTAGATCCAAGCGGCAAAGAAGAGGTCCTCCATCCAGGCGATGTCTTCCTCCAAGCGGCAAAGAAGAGGTCCTCCATCCGGGCGATGTCTTCTTCCAAGCGGCATCTTCTATCTTCTGTCTTCCGGATCCATCTTCATCCCGCCGACGCGGAACATCCTCCTTCCCCGACGGACTAATGACGAATGAAGGTTCCTTTAAATAACGTCATCCAAGATGGCGTCCCTCGAATTCCGATTGGCTGATAGGATTCTATCAGCCAATCGGAATTAAGGTAGGAAAAATCTGATTGGCTGATTCAATCAGCCAATTAGATTGAGCTCACATTCTATTGGCTGATCGGAACAGCCAATAGAATGCGAGCTCAATCTGATTGGCTGATTGGATCAGCCAATCGGATTGAACTTCAATCTTATTGGCTGATTGAATAAGCCAATCAGATTTTTCCTACCTTAATTCTGATTGGCTGATAGAATCCTATCAGCCAATCGGAATTCGAGGGACGCCAAATTCTGATTGGCTGATAGAATCCTATCAGCCAATTGGAATTCGAGGGACGCCATCTTGGATGGCGTCATTTAAAGGAACCTTCATTCATCGTTAGTCCGTCGGGGAAGGAGGATGTTCCGTGTCGGCGGGATGAAGATGGATCCGGAAGACAGAAGATAGAAGATGCCGCTTGGAAGAAGACATCGCCCGGATGGAGGACCTCTTCTTTGCCGCTTGGAGGAAGACATCGCCCGGATAGAGGACCTCTTCTTTGCCGCTTGGATCAGGACTTCGCCCGGATGGAGGACCACATCGCCCGGATTGGATGAAGACTTCGGCTCGGCTGAGTGAAGACGACTCAAGGTAGGGAGATCTTCAGGGGGTTAGTGATAGGTTTTTTAAGGGGGGTTTGGGTGGGTTAGAATAGGGGTATGTGGGAGGTGGGTTGTAATGTTGGGGGGGTATTGTATTTTCTTTTACAGGTAAAAGAGCTGATTACTTTGGGGCAATGCCCCGCAAAAAAAGCCCTTTTAAGGGCTGGTAAAAGAGCTGATTACTTTTGTAATTTAGAATAGGGTAGGGAATTTTAATATTTTGGGGGGCTTTTTTATTTTATTAGGGGGCTTAGATTAGGTGTAATTAGATTAAAATTCTTGTAATATTTTTTTATTTTTTGTAATTTAGTGGGGGGGGGGTTTGTACTATAGTTTAGTTTATTTAATTGTATTTTAGTTTAGATAATTGTAGTTAATTTATTTAATTAATTTATTGATAGTGTAGTGTTAGGTGTATTTGTAACTTAGGTTAGGATTTATTTTACAGGTGATTTTGCACTTATTTTAACTAGGTAGCTATTAAATAGTTAATAACTATTTAATAGCTATTTTACCTAGTTAAAATAAATACAAAGTTGCCTGTAAAATAAATATAAATCCTAAAATAGCTACAATGTAACTATGAGTTATATTGTAGCTATATTAGGGTTTATTTTATAGGTAAGTATTTAGTTTTAAATAGGATTAATTTATTTAATTAGAGTAAATTTATTTCATTTTATTTAAATTATATTTAATTTAGGGAGTGTTAGGGTTAGGGTTAGACTTAGGTTTAGGGGTTAATATCTTTATTATGGTAGCGGCGACGTTGGGGGAGGCAGATTAGGGGTTAATAATTGTAGGTAGGTGGCGGCGATGTTAGGGAGGGCAGATTAGGGGTTAATACAATTTATTCTAGTGTTTGCAAGGTGGGAGTGCAGCGGTTTAGGGGTTAATACATTTATTATAGTGGTGGCAAGGTCCGGTCGGCAGATTAGGGGTTAATACTTGTAGTTAGGTTGCGGCGACGTTGGGGGGGGGGGCAGATTAGGGGTTAATAAATATAATTTAGGTGTCGGGATGCTAGGGGCAGCAGATTAGGGGTTCATAGGTATAATGTAGGTGGCGGCGATGTGCGATTGGCAGATTAGGGGTTAAAAAATGTTATTATGGGGGGCGTGTCCAGGCAGCGCCGGGAGAGGACACAAAACCAGAGCTCTCCTACCTGAGACTTTATATTTCTCAAATTTAATAAGGTACCAAACAGCAAATATTGTCAACGACTGGTCATTTATCTAAATAGAGACTTACTGATCATGGAAACACTAAGATATGGGATGCCCGTTTCGTTTATGCCCTGATTAGAAATTCTGAGGCCTTCAGGCGCAGAACCCTCATCACCCTCTCCCGGCGCGCCAAATAAAACAATTATCTCGGAAACAAGCCTAACAACCTATACACAGCATTGGGATTAATGATACACAAGCTACTCAAGTCCCATATACTCGTAGGAAAAAAAAAGAGAAACATCTCTAATTGTGCACACGATATTGGTCAAAGATGGAGGCGGTTGTCATCGCTGCATTCACAGCACTGGAGTGTACCATGGATAAACAATTTGATGACTTGCGGCATCAGCTTATCCTTCTCCGACAGGAAGAGCCTGAATCACTCACCGACGAAGACTGTCAGTCAACCCCTCACCCTATGCTGATAGAGAGCGGGAGTGACACTCCGCTGCTGAGTGCGGCGGAAATCTCAGAAGCCCAGTCGCACCATGCGCACGATGAAAGCTATAGTGAATATCCTGAGTGGACTAGGGAGGTCCGTGTTCGGGTGCTCCGCCCGGTTCAGCTTGATGGACGGCTCTGAGGCTGCGGCAGCTCTTCTGGATCCTACGGCGAGGCGGCCGATTGTCACGGGTCCACAGACTAGATCTCTAACAAACGGACATACAATGCAGCTCCTCGCATGAGACCCGCTCTCTATACAGCACCAGATCTTATGGATAAGTAGCAGTTGTTCCCTAAAGGTTACTCGCTATGACTGCTCACTGTTAACGTCCCTAATAATTACTCCCTCATGTAGCCTTATTCACAGTTCTTGGCCTGCTGGACTCTACAGACTCCTCTACAGATATAATAGCAAAGTTGGGGTCGGCTAGGTATGATGTCTATGTGATGTGTGATGCAATGTTTTGAAACACCCATAGTTTTAAAGCACTTCACATATTCTTTGGAGGACATGCTCAGGAGGACAGTGTTATTCTGGGATGACAACTGAAAGACTGAGAGGCACCCTCATTCTTGTCATATGTTTACTTTTTGTTTCATACATTTTGATGTACATTAATTACTCTTTTACCCACCACAGTATGTTAAGGCCATAATAGCCCCAGCAGAGACCCTACAAAATAGTACCATAACAACGCCACTTTGTTTCTCAATACCTGAACATATTTCCGCCTTTGAACACAAAGCAGCTTTGATCTGCTGTCTTACCATATAGCTTATAAATAGGCCCTTGAGTGGCCTCCTAGTAACTACCATGCACTATTCAATTACCACTCCATCTGACCCTCTAGAGGTTAGTTATGTAATCCTACTGTCTATCTTCCTAGCAAGTAGGTCTTAATTCAATGACATTACAGACTAGGATGTACAGGGTACCTGCTTATCTATAGATTAAGGGTGGTGGCCGGTTATAAGTTTAGAAGTTAACTAAATACTGTTATATGCATCATATTGAGAGGTTTTTTTTTTCTTTACATATCGTCATTTTTATATGTTTTACACGTTAAATGGTCGTCTGACTAGTTATCCTCTATCTGCTACTTGTATATCCTACTGTAGGGCATTATGTTGGTGGGATATATCAATGAGAATATTGTTTTTACAATCTTATAGTTACATCACGCTATATACACTCACAAGGCACTTAGATTACTATCATCTTATTCCCAAATTATTGCTAACCTACAGTATATAGCATCTAATGCTCCAGCTATCTCTATGAAGCTAGCAATGCCTATTACTATATCATAAGTAGGGTATAGATAGACTCACTTTTCCTTTATGAAATAGGAGACCCTGACACTTCAGCCTGTCTCCCTTCTCACTTATACCATACATATACTGTCTCCTTAGGCTCAAATAAGCAAATCAGAGGGACAGGGTCTATGACATAGCTTTTTAAATGGCTGCTCCCATCGGTAACAACACAATACGAAGTGGCATTCACATCCATCTTAGTTATACCCCGTGTTACATCTCACGCAGCACATGGACGTGAAGCTAGTTACGTTACTATCGCTTTAAACATAACCATGTTTGCTCTTGTAGGCATAGTACATTGTTTATTCATGCAGTAGTTTTTAGGTTCCTATGTGTCTAGACTTGATTATTTTACAGGGATTGTGACATCAAATGAGCTCTTTATTATGTACATAGCATTGCCCCTGAACCAGGCAACCTATACACTTTATAGCATATTTGTTAGGTATGGACACAGCCTTTGCCATCTATATATAGAGTGACTTACTCCTACTGCTGTTTGTTGATGATAATGGCTTATAGTCTCTAGAAATCTCTCACCAGAATACTGAGATTAACTGCAAAGGCCATATAGCCAGATTTAACTAGACTACTTTATTTCAGGGGCCCACCATCTGTATTATGGTTCTCAGTGAGCTGGGGGATTCATTGCTGTCCCATCATGGGTGAAACCCAGATGGGTCTATCTGTTTCCTGTTGTGTTTAGCATAGAGCATCTGTAACACCCAAATGTTTATCTTGCCTTTACAGCCCACTCTACCAGCTGATATTCAGTCTACCACTACATAGAGCAACCCTCAACTATGTCACTCTACGTATTACTATCCCCTATCACTAACATCTAACATAGAAATACCCACCCCTCATTATAAATTCAGCTCATAGTTAGCCCTTAACTCGGCGGTCCCATAGAGCGATCCTCTCTCAAGCGTTTTTAAATATATTCCCTTCCTATCCCTTATTCGAGGTTCTCTGAGTCTTCTATCAAAGAGAGGAGCTTGTTTTTAGACTCCCATAATACATAGTAACATAGTAACATAGTAACATAGTAGATAAGGTTGAAAAAAGACTGAAGTCCATCGAGTTCAACCTATACAAATCTAAAATACTTACAAAAAGCTCCAGTTAAGCTTAAATAACCCCATTAAAATGTGACCCATTTAATACTAGCAATCATATCCATGAATTTTGTTTATATACAGAAATTTATCCAGACTATTTTTAAATGTATCTATGGTATTGGCATTCACTACCTCCTTTGGTAATGAGTTCCACAATTTTATTGCTCTTACAGTGAAAAAACGTTTCCGTTGCAGGAGATTAAATCTCCTTTCCTCCAACCTTAAATTATGACCTCTTGTCAGAACCAATTTTCTTGGAATAAAAAGAGCTTCTGCCATCTCTGTATATGGGCCTTGAATATATTTATATAAAGTAATCATGTCACCTCTCAAGCGCCTTTTTTCTAAAGAGAACAGACCCAGTTTGGCTAGCCTCTCCTCATAGGTTAATTTCTCCAATCCCCTTATTAGCTTTGTGGCCCTTCTCTGAACTTTTTCTAGTTCTGCAATATCTTTTTTAGCAATCGGTCCCCAGAACTGCACTCCAAACTCAAGGTGAGGTCTTACCAGGGCTTTATATAATGACAGAATTATGGTTTCCTCCCTTGAATCAATGCCTCTTTTAATACATGCTAGTATCTTATTAGCCTTTGAAGCCGCTGCCCTGCATTGTGCACTCATTTTTAGCTTGTTATCTATTACTACTCCCAAATCCCTTTCCTCCTGTGTTTGGCTAAGTCTTGTCCCATTTAAAAAATACATAGCCTGCTTATTTTTACTTCCAAAATGTAGAACCTTACATTTTTCCGTATTAAATCTCATTTTCCATTCACTTGCCCATAGTTCTAATTTTCGCAAATCCCTTTGCAAAGAGAGTTCATCCTGCTCTGACCTAATGACCTTACTTAACTTAGTATCATCTGCAAAAATAGAGATGTCGCTATTTAATCCTTGCTCCAAGTCATTTATAAAAATATTAAAAAGAACAGGGCCCAGTACTGATCCCTGGGGGACGCCACTGATTACCTTTGTCCAATCTGAGTATGATCCATTTACTGCTACTCGTTGCTCCCTATCTTTTATCCAGTTATTTATCCATGAGCTAACATTTTCAGCTATTCCCAGTCCCTTAATTTTGTGCATTAATCTCTCATGTGGCACTGTATCGAATGCCTTTGCAAAATCTAAGTATATCACATCAACTGATTCCCCTTTATCTATATTTTTACTTACTTCCTCGTAGAATCTAATTAGATTAGTTTGACATGATCTATTTCTCCTAAAGCCATGCTGATTAGAACTCATAATCTTGTTTACACGAATATGCTCATCAATATAATCCCTTATAATCCCTTCAAATATCTTCCCCACTATTGATGTCAGACTAACTGGTCTATAATACACCTTCTGATTTTAACTATAGGTCATATCCACAATCCTACCAGCTCATGCTATATCAATATACCCCTGGACACCCCCCCCCTCCCCCTCTCCTCAATATTTGAGCGGCTCCTGCCCGCTGCATCCCCCCCCCCCCCCATACACTCAGGCCTACGGGAGGCCTGACAAAAGCCAGCTCTCTACTTCTTACTATCCTTAGCTTATAAAATACCTCTTATTCTGGAGTAGGGACCACCTGTTACCTGTATTAAAAAACTGAGGCTTCATTCTCATATGTCCCAGTCACACAAGTTGTATATATAATGTTTTGCATTTCATACTCAAGGCCATAAAGGTGGTACTATAACTTATATCAACTGTTGATCAGATACTACTATAGCAGATACTGCGTTAGCACGCCAATGTTTTGGTCCTTGTATACCTTCCATACGTGACATGTCTCAGTTTCTTTATTGTTTCTGTTCTGTGTCTGGACATACTCTTTATTGTGTTTTCATGCAATGTCTCAATAAAAAATTGTTTATTAAAAAAAAAAAATGTTATTATAGTGGCGGCGATGTGGGAGTGGCTCGGTTTAGGGGTACATAGATAGTTTATTGGTGTTAGTGTTCTTTAGAGCACTTTAGTTAAGAGCTTTATGTTCCGCGTTAGACCATAAAGCTCTTAACTACTGACTTTTTTCGGCGATAGGAGTCTTGTCGGTAGAGGGTGTACCGCTCACTTCTTCCAAGACTCGTAATACCAGCGTTAGGCAGATCCCATTAAAAAGATTGGATACGCAATTGGCATAAGGGGATCTGCGGTAGCCAAAAGTCACGGAATAAAAGTGAGCGGTACATCTTTACCTACATGACTCTAAATACCAGCGGGCGGTAAAAAGCAGCGTTAGGACCCCTTAACGCTGCTTTTGACGGCTAACGCAGAACTCTAAATCTAGGCGTTTGTCTTAGCCAAGAGAGGTTTTTCTGAAAGTGTGATTGATACTCTAGTTCAGGCAAGGAAAACAGTCACTCGGCTCATCTACCATAAGGTGTGGAGAACTTACTTGTCCTGGTGTGAGAGACATGGATATCTTTGGCACAAGGTGAAAGTATCCAGGATTCTATCTTTTCTACAAAATGGTTTGGAGAAGGGACTTGCCGCTAGTTCCTTAAAGGGATAGATTTAGGCCTTATCAGTTCTATTGAATAGGAGTCTCGCTGAGCTCCCTGACATTCAATCTTTTGTTCAGGCTCTGTCTAGAATCAGGCCTGTCTCTAGGCAGTCTGCTCCTCCTTCGAGCTTAAACTTGGTCCTTAAAGTATTGCAGAAGGCTCCTTTTGAGCCTATGCATTCTCTTGACATTAAGATTATATCCTGGAAGGTTCTCTTCCTGTTGGCTATTGCATCGGCATGCAGAGTTTCCGTACTGGCTGCCTTGCATCATGAGCCTCCTTATCTTGTTTTTTATGCCGATAAGGCTGTTCTTTGCATGGGTTTGGGGTTTCTTCCCAAGGTGGTGTCTTACCGTAACATCAATCAGGAAATAGTCTTTCCTTTTTGTGTCCTTATTCTTCTTCTAAGGAAAGGTTACTTCATAATCTGGATGTTGTTCGTGCCTTGAAGTTCTATCTTCAGGCTACAAAGGATTTCAGACAATCTACGTCTCTGTTTGTGGTGTATTCAGGGAAGCACAGGGGACAGAGGGCTTCTGCTACTTCATTGTCTTTTTGGCTGAGGAGCTTGATCCGTCTGGCCTAAAAGACAGCGGAACACAGGCTTCCTCAGAAGATCACGGCTCATTCCACTAGAGCGGTGGCTTCGTCTTGGGCCTTCAAGAATGAGGCCTCTATGTAGCAGATTTGTAAGGCAGCTACTTGGTCTTCCTTACATACTTTTACAAATTTTTACAAATTTGACGTTTTTGCTTCTGCAGAAGCTGGTTTAGGGAGAAAGGTTCTGCAGGCTGTGGTGCCCTCAGATTAGGGGTCCACCTTTTACCCTCCCGGTTTCATTAAGTGTCCTCTAAAGCTTGGGTTCCAAGTAGTAATGAATGAAGCCGTGGACTCTCCTCTCCTTTAGATGGAAAACATAAATTATGCATACCTGATAATTTTATTTCCATCGTGGGGAGGAGAGTCCACGGCTCCCGCCCATATCTCCGGTGGGCGGACCTAAATTTTATTTTTCTTCTCCTGGCACAATTTATACCTGATATTTCTCCTACTGTTCCTTGTTCCCTCGGCAGAATGACTGGGGGATGAGGGGAGTCGGGGAGGTATTTAAGCCTATGGCTGGGGCGTCTTTGCCTCCTCCTGGTGGCCAGGTTCTTAATTCCCAACAGTAATGAATGAAGCCATGGACTCTTCTCCCCACGATGGAAATAAAATTATCAGGTAAGCATAATTTATGTTTTTGGATTTGCGGTCCCTGCAACTAATAAGCTATTTTAATATTTTATTCTAATAATATGTGTCCAAATAGTGATAATTCTGAATTGTTATTTGCTTTTTATTTTTCAATAATCTTAGCAGGTAAATGATTCATGCATCTTACAAGATCAGAAGCACAAATTTTACAAATTGGTTATGCCAGCATTTAATCATAGATTGCAAAAACATGATATAATAAATACATTTTTTACAAACACTATCCTACCGCTGGCAGCTGCATTGGAGTACAATGATTTAATTAAAGGAATATTCTAGTCAAAATTAAACTTTCATGATTCAGATAGAGTATGCAGTTTAAAGCAACTATCGAATTTACTCCTATTATCAATTTTTCTTCGTTCTCTTGCTATCTTTATTTGAAAAAGCAAGAATGTAAGCATAGGAGACGGCCTATTTTTGGTTCAGCACCTGGGTGATGCATTATGATTTGTGTATAACTGTAGCCACCAATCAGCAAGCGCTACCCAGGGGCTGAACCAAAAATGGTGCGGCTCTTATGCTTACATTCAAATAAAGATTACCAAAAGAACGAAGAAAAATTAATAATAGGATTAAATTAAAAAGATGCTTAAAATTGAATGCTCTATCAGAATTATGAAAGTTTAATTTTGACTAGACTATTCCTTTAAGCTAACATTTTATTGTTATTTAGTTCAGAATTGGTATATAGCACTTTTATAAAGTAAGATATAATTAGAAAGTACATTGTCAGTAAATTTTTTTCTGTGTAAATCATTTTCATTCAGATCTTTTTTTTTCAGTTATACAAAATCACAATACAATTTAAGGATTGTGTATTCTTATTCTTCACTTCCCATAAAGTTTTCTTTTACTACTGATTTCTATTTTAAAAAGTCCACCTTCCTTTATATAAAGTCATGAGAGGGGAACCCCTAAGGGAACCGTGATCGGGGTGCGCTAAGAAAAAATGTTAATAAGTGATATTGGTCTAAGAACAAACCATAGAGTTCATGTGGGATGATGGTGCTAAATCTTGTGAAGCAATCAAATATGCTGGCGGCAAAAGCTCCTCTGGTCTTCGGGAAGGAGATATCTGTAATTAGAAATAAAAAAGAGGGCGCCACATAGCGTGATATTGTTGACTCAAAACCCAAATGAGTAGTTATTATCGTCGCTTACCAGAGATCAATGCACCGTATTGTAACCGGTGCTGGCAGGCAGGCTAACACTTTCAGTGGTTAGCACACTGGGTGGCCTCAGGCAGGCTGTACACAGATGGTACTCAGCGTTTACTTGATTGGTGTGCGTCTATGCAGCTAATGAGTCAGACACTGTGGTGGATCGGACACTTTGAAACCTTTCTCAGGATTTTTATTCCTTTATATAAAGAGTGTGATATGATATAGGAACAGTTAATTTGATGAATGTATGAAAATCGTTTTTTATTAATTAGAATATATTCATTGTAAAACATGTTGTTTTTTAAATTTAAAATCGGCTATATAAAATATTTTAGTATACAATAAAGCATTTGTGTGCTTAATTTAATATGTAAATATAGAATAATTGGCTATGGCTAGGTGGCAACTTTTATTTCTCAGAAAATCATACATGCATATAAACTTCCAGATAGAACAAAACATAAAGGGTGCGCTATTTAGCACTTTTTCTTTTACACAAACAACGCTTGAAATAAACTTTTACTGTGGGAGGGTTAATGCACCTATTACAAGTTGAAAGTAAATTGTTTGCATTTGAGCGATATCCAACACGCACTTACTTCAGGACTTCGGATACCAAGCCTGAGCTAACTTATTCTCTCCATAGACTAAGCCTAACGATTTTTTTCAATTGCGCACTAACCAGACACGAGGGAGGTGTTAGATCTATTGTAGTAGTTATGAATATTTTACATTCCAGTGTTCTTCACATAGAAGAAAATGTTCTTTTGTATTTTGAAATATTTTCTATCTATCTATTATCTATCTATCTATAAATATATATATATATATATGTATATATATATATATATATATATATATATATATATATATATATATATATATATATATATATATATAGTTATTTGTTTAATATATATATATACATATATGATCCAAATAGATGCACTCCATAAAACAATTTTTATCAATGCCACGGTGCTTTATAATAGCATAGTAGAAATAAGCACTCAATGGTTTTGCAGTAAAACTTCACATTTAATGTATAAAGTTTAAAAACAGAGCATAACGTTTCGAGACCCCATTGGTCCCTTTATCAAATGCAAGTACAATCCCAACACAATCTTACCTAATATCACCCAGCAAACACCCGCCTTATATACCCCTAAGTGTCTAATAGACATATCCTCCCCAGCAGGTGAGAACTCCAACGCCATCTGCGTTCTACGGAGCACATTGTGTTCCGGTTGCGTTCCAGTGACGTCATCACTGTCTAATGCCTTATAGATGCTCCCACGCTACTCCTGACAGCTGTCAGGACTAACCAACGTGTCAGAGAACACATGCACAGAAGAACCATAAACAGTAGTGCCGCGCATGTGAAATTTCTCTCATAGCATCAAAACCGGATCACAGAGTAAGTGTCACAGGATATGCAAAATTAAATGACAATCAAATTAAAAACAATAAAAGACCTATACTATGTACATGCTATATTGGATACTATCCTATAATATAAAAGGCCAAGTATGTTTGTCCGAAGCTGTCATGCGCAGTAGAGACAGCACAAGGACAAACACACCTGGCCTTTGAGTCCCTACTCCCTAGCTGATTTGCGGCCAAAGTGGGCGTGGCCGGGCACGACCTGGGGGCATGGCCGGCATAAAGGGGGCGTGACCACGCGTGAACTGTTGTGAAGGGGCGTGGCTGGCCATAAAGGGGCGTGGTCAAGCACAGTTGCTCGATAGAGGGGGGGAGAGAGAGGGGGGGAGATAGAGAGGGGGGAGAGATAGAGAGGGGGGAGAGATAGAGAGGGGGGGAGAGAGAGGAGGGGAGAGAGAGAGGGGGGAGAGAGAGGGGGAGAGAGGAGGGGGAGAGAAAGGGGGGAGAGCAAAAGAGAGGGGGGAGAGAGTGCGAGAGGGGGGAGAGAGAGCGCAAAAGAGAGGGGGGAGAGAGAGCACAAAAGAGGGGGAGAGAGAGCGCAAAAGAGGGGGAAGAGAGAGCGCAAAAGAGAGGGGGAAGAGCGCAATAGAGAGGGGGGAGAGAGAGCGCAAAAGAGAGGGGGAGAGAGAGTGGAAAAGAGAGAGTGGGAAGAGCGCAAAAGAGAGGGAGGAGAGAGAGGGCAAAAGAGAGGGGGGAGAGAGCGCAAAAGAGAGGGGGGACAGAGAGCACAAAAGAGAGGGTGAGAGAGAGCGCAAAAGAGAGGGGAGAGAGAGCGCAAAAGAGAGGGGAGAGAGAGAGGGGGAGAGCGCAAAAGAGATGGAGGAGAGAGAGAGCGCAAAAGAGATGGGGGAGAGAGAGCGCAAAAGAGAGGGGGAGAGAGAGAGCACAAAAGAGAGGGGGAGAGAGAGAGCGCAAAAGAGAGGGGGGAGAGAGAGAGCGCAAAAGAGAGGGGAAGAGAGAGGGCTCAAAAGAGACGGGGGAGAGAGAGCAAAAGAGAGGGGGGAGAGAGCGCAAAAGAGAGGGGGAGAGAGCGCAAAAGAGAGGGGGAGAGAGAGAGAGTGCAAAAGAGAGGGTGGAGAGAGCTCAAAAGAGAGGGGGGAGAGAGAGAGCTCAAAAGAGAGGGGGAGAGAGAAAGCAAAAGAGAGGGGGGGAGAGAGAGCAAAAGAGAGGGGGAAGGAGAGAGCTGCAAAAAATGTACTGCAAAAAATGGCCCGTGTGAACGGGCTTTAGGACTAGTATGGTTATATATTGAAATTATACTTCACTGCTCTCAAGGAGTTTGGCAGAGACTATGAGGCCTATTTATCATATGTCTGTCGGACAAGAGTTGCTGGTGCAACTCTGCAGACTCGAGGGGTGTCAATGAACCCGATCATACTCGATCGGGTAGAATTCCGGCAATTCCTGTCCGCCTCATCAGAGCAGGCGGACAGGGTTATGGAGCAGCGGTCTTTAGACCGCTGCATCATAATTGGTGTTTCTGGCGAGCCTGCAGGCTCGCCAGAAACAGGGGACATCAAGCTCCATTCGGAGCTTGATAGATAGGCCCCTATATCAATAGTGAGGTGCCTTAAAGGGACATGAAACCCAAATTTTTTCTTTCGTGATTTAGAAAGAGCATGTCATTTTAAAAAACTTTCTAATTTACTTCTATTATCTCATTTGCTTCATTCTCTTGATATCACTTGCTGAAAAGCATATCTAGATATGCTCAGTAGCTGCTGATTGGTTGCTGTTCATAGAGGCCTTGTGTGATTGGCTCACACATGTGCATTGCTATTTCTTCAACAAAGATATCTAAAGAACTGAGCAAATTAGATAATAGAAATAAATCGGAAAGTGGTTTAAAATTACATGCCCTATCTGAATCATGAAAGTTTAATTTTGACTAGTCTGCCCCTTTAATATAAAGAACATCATCCTTATACAATCTGGGGACACAGTTTAACATAAGTCAGATAAGTCCAACATAGGCACATCTGGGAATAGTCAGCTTTATTAAACACTCCATATGCAGAATATCTTCTTATCAGAAAGGTTGAACAGCATACCGTTGTGCAAGTAATTTGAGAGATCTTTTGGTTGATAATTATGGGTATATAAGGCGGATGTTTTCTGGGTGATATTAGCTAAGATTGTGTTGGGATTGTACTTGCATTTGATAAAGGGACCAATGGGGTCTTGAAACGTTATGCTCTGTTTTTAAACTTTGTACATTAAATGTGAAGTTTTACTGCAAAGACCATTGATTCCTTATTTCTGCTATGTTATATATATATATATATATATATATATATATATATATATACACATACACACACAGAGAGAAGCACACTCACAGGAAGGAACAACTGGCTCAATACTATTGTTAGCCTGTTCTATGGCGATTTACCATCTGGGTGCAGCTTTTTAGCCCAGTAATGCTTTTCACACAGAAGAACTTTCCTGTAGTGTATCAGTCTGATCCCGCCCATTACGGTCAGTCCAGCGCCGAAATACCAGGCAATTCCTCTCTGAACAAGGAACACAGCAACCTCAGATGATCGTTTCGGCCTTCATTGGGCCTCGTCAGTGAGATGTAGCCATATTCCTCTAAGCACACTGAGCAAGGAGTCCACGTCTGGTTTCCTCTTTTTCCCATAGGGAGACTAAATACACACAGAGAGAAGCACACTCACAGGAACGAACAACTGGCTCAATACTATTGTTATCCTGTTCTATGGCGATTTACCACCTGAGTGCAGCTTATTTTAGCCCAGTTATGCTTTTCATAGAGAAGAACTTTCCTGTAGTATATCAGTCTGATTTCCCCTATTACAGTCAGTCCAGCACCGAAATACCAGGCAATTCCTCTCTGAGCAAGGAACACAGCAACCCCAAATGATACAATTTAAAATGCCAAAGATCACAGAATTTGACAGACGTAAAATCATACTTTTGCATCAGCAAGGCCACTCTCAAAGAAAAATAAGCAAACAAACTAGATATTCAAGATGTGGTATTCAAGCTGTTATAAATATATTTGAAGAATCAGGAAAGGTCAAGGACAACAAAAGGACTAGAAGGCCAAGAAAACTTTCAAAATCTGATGAGAAGTTTCTCAGAGTTTCTTCTTTGAGAGACCGGAAGAAGTCCAACAAGGGCTCTGCACTGCATCTGGCAGCTTCATTGGGATGCCAAGTTGACCCTGATCAAACTCTGAAGAAGCTTGATCAGGAATGGTCTTTGTGGAATGGTAGCAGCCAAGAAATCATTTTTTCGGAAGGGGAACAGGGTGATAAAATATAGGAATGAAGATCAGTGGAAAAAGAGTATTATGGAGTGACAAAATCAAGTTTGAAATTTCTGGGTCCAATCATTGACAATATGTGACAAGAGATTGAGAGAGATGGAAGAGTGCTTTCAGGCTTCAGTGAAACATGGTGGAAGCTCTGTCCTGGTTTGGTCCGTTACATTTCTGCCAGTGGTATTAGCGATATTGTCCGAAATTATGGGATCATGAATGCTGAAAAGTACAGAGAGGTTTTAATTCATCATGCCGATCATTCTGGAAAGCGCCTGATTGGGAATGGCTTTATTTTTACAGCATGATAACGATCCCAAGCACACTGCTAATACAGTGAAATCATATCTGGAGAGAGAAATAGCTGATTAAACACTGACAGGCATGGACTGGCCTCCACAAAGTCCAGACCTGAATATTATAGATGCAGTATGGGATCACCTGTACAGAGAAATAAATAAAAGACAACCAAAATCTAAAGAAGAACTATGGGAAGTGTTGAAAGAAGCCTGGTATAATATACCAGAAGATTACTTCAGAAAACTTCTTGACAGTCTCCCCAAAAGAGTTCTAGATGTGCTTAGTGCCAAGGGAGATCACACTAAATACTGACTTTTGCCTGAAGAAGCCATTTTGTTCTGAAAATTGTGTGTGTGGGGGGGGGGGTTATATTTTGTGTACATATTTCCTGTATTTTCTCTCTAAATCGTAAGAAAGAGACCGAAAAATAAATATCTATAGTCATTAAAACTTTGCTAAAACAACAAACCTAATGGTGGCCTCAGACTTTTGCAGAGTCTGTCAATATATTTCTTTCATATAGGTGGCGAGAGTCCACGATCCATTACATATGGGAATCACTACTACCAACAGGAGGAGGCAAAGTTTCCCAAACTTCAGTTTATGTTCAGGCCCGGTTCCAATCAGAGTACAGTGCATGTCAGAGGGTATGGTTTATGATACAATGGTTTTGCCTCATGGGAAATACTTCATAGGCACTCTGTGAATTCGGTTGCAGAGACTCGTCTTCTGCCTCCCTTTACAGATCTACATTATACTCCTATTCCAATACCTCTGCCGATATGTTTCAGTACTGGTTTGGCTGTCTGCTACTTGCTTGATAATAGTTGAGTGTCTATGGGTAAGTATGTTTTATTTTTAAATATAGACACTCAAAAAGCTTTATTGTGGGCACTTTTTAATTGTTAACATTTTTATCTATATATGTATGTATATATGGCACTGGGACAGATACTCACTACACCCCTTTTTTGTTTTTTTTGCACCGGGTTCGCGATATCAGGTGAGTGCACGTTAGCACATGTCCCTAAGCCTCATTAGAGTTACAGGGGTAGAGCGCACCAGGTTTTTTGTTTGTCAGGTTAGTGCACATCGGGGTTAGCGCACGTCTGCGTGTTATTATACGCACATCGGGTTAGCGCACTCGGTTATGCGTGCATCAGGTTACTGCTTAGCTAGGTTGAACATGCATTAATTTGTAAAACTGCTTAAGCAGGAGTATAGGTTTTCCTTTCCTTAAAAAGCTTTCCTAAGGGGTTTTATAGTGCTTATTGCATTGCTTGCTATATGCTATAAGGAGCAGCGAAATTTGTCCCTAAATTTACTGTAGAAACTGAGTCTCCTAAACACTGTTCTACCATTATTAAGTGTGCTTATTATAAAACAACAGAAGTGCTTTCTTCAGCTCATGTATGTGACTCATGTTTAGAATTGTCTTATGTTTCTTTGGGTACTAATGCACATACTCTCTGTTCATTACAGGATGATGCTGACAGAGTGCTTCTGGCTACACATTTATATGTTAACACCACTATCTATAAGGGTTTGGCTGCTCTCCCACCTTCTAACAAGAGTCAAATGTCTTCTATAAGTGAACCCTGATCCAGGGGATACTGTGGAATATTCAGATAAGTGTGGTTTTACTCTAGGAATGAGGATTCTTTATCGGCTGTTGAAACCTGTGGCATGATACAATTATGTGGAGTAGTTGATACCTGGATTGGCTACCCAGCAGAGGTGGTATTATGGTCTCAGCATTGCAGTGTTAATGTGAACTGCTTGTTCTTTGTGTGATATCTGTGTTCAGGAATGCTGTGATCTAAGACCCTCCTCCTCCCCCCTTCTCTGGGTGGATGATACTTCCTGATACTGGTAGTTAAGACTGCTTATGACTGGTGGACTAGTCGTAAATTATCACAAGCATGGGGACTTTGACAAGACAAAGAAAGCTGAGTTTAATTGCATATTACAGAGAAACTTTATTTTAGAACTTGTGTGGGACCAAAAGGAGTAGCATCATGGAAGCAGGTTCTCCACATGTCTCCAGAACTTGGTAAAAAGCTTAGATAATGTGTATTATTTTTATGTCCCATTTATTTTTAAAGAATTGTAACTTCGCACCTGTATGTTATTTTGAATGCCTTTATAATTTGGCACTGTATAACCTGTATTAATATTTTTGTTATTAAAGGGATAGTCATAATTAAAAATTCATGATTTAGAAAGAGCATACAATTTTAAACAACTTTCCAATTTTCTTCTATTATTTGATTTGCTTCCTGCTCTTGTTATGCTTTGCTGAAAGGTTTATCTATGTAAGCTCATGGGCAGCAAAGAACCTAGGTTCTAGCTGTTGATTGGTGGCTGCATATATATACCGATAGTCATTGGCTTACCCATGTGTTCAGTTAGAAACCAGCTGTGTATTGCTGTTCCTTCAACAAATGATACCAAGAGACTGAAACAAATTTGATAATAGAAGTAAACTGTAAAGTTGTTTAAAATTGTATGTTCTACCTAAAGCATGAAATTAATATTTTGGGTTTCATGTCCCTTTAAACACATAAAAAATTGGGATCTAATATCTGAATTCACACTCCGTTGAGACAAGGTTAAAGGCACGTTGCCTAATTGTTAAATTGTGTGAGTTATTGGGGGTTCCAAGACACCCCTTTATTTAGAGGTCTTGGTGGTGTGGACCGGATTTGGGAGTTAATTTGGTGTCCCTTCTACTTTCTGGTTGTCCAGTCCTTAAAAAGCATTTTTTTCTGATGACTCTATTGATTATAATCTGTTAAATTTGCTTCAGAATACATTTTTTTTTGTGATGCTGTATTTGATACTTTGAAAATCTATGACAAGAGCATGTCTTTAGCTATTCTTTCCAGGAGGGTCCCGTGGCTTACATCCATGAATACTGATATGGTGTCTAAATCTAGATTATTGCCTCTTTCCTTTCAAGGAAAGAAGATCTCTACTATTACTAGGGGTAAAGGAGTTTTTATTCCTCAAGACAGAAAATATCTAAAGCTCGTAATTGCTTTCATTTATTTCATCAGAATAAAGAACTGAACTCCTTTGTGTTCAACAGCAAGCTTCATTCTGGAGACCTAATGCTAATTGGAACAAGTCCAAACAGGATAAGACGTCAGTTCCTATCTCCAAATCTGCTGTTTCAGTGGAATACACACATATGCTTCAATACCTCATGTTCCAGTATTTAAAGACCACTCCTGCTCAGAGAGCAAGCAGTGACATGTATTATAATTGCGGCTCCTGATATAGTAGTCCTGGTAGGGCGCAGTTTAAATCAGGAGGCTTGGGTTTAGTCTGTCCCAGATTCTTGGGTTAAGAGTATTATTCTCAGGGATATCCACTTGGTTTCAGAACAAGGCCTCCAAGAGGAAGGTTTCTTTCTTCAAACTGTCTAAGAGATGAAAGATATGGGAATAATGACTCAATTGCAGGTACAGGGGGTTGGGTTTTAATAAAATCTCTTCATTTTTCCAAAGCAGGAATGAACATGTTTGTAAGGATACCATCTTTTAGAATGAAAAATATATGACTATACTACCTTAAAGGGATATAGTATATAGTTAAATTGTTTTTCCCTTAATGCATTTTCAAGGACAAGAATATTTACCAAGGTTCTGGATGCCCTTTTGTCTGTAACAGAGCTTAGGGTATTGTAGTATTTCCTTACCTGGACAATATCTTGGTACTAGCTCAAACCTTTCCTTTAGCAGAATTTTTCACAAAACAACTATTGTTGTTTCTTCAAATAGATTCAGTGTATCAGACTATCTGAATCTTCAGTGGCTCTATATATGTAAGTTCTAGGTCTCATGATTGCAGTTTCAGGTGCAATTTTATTTGCTAAATTTCACATGAAACCTCTTCAGCTTTGCATTCTGGGTCAATGGTGCAGGGATTATACCCAGCTATCTCAAAAGATATTTTAGATTCCAGTAGAAATCAGTCTCTAAGTTGGTGGCTGAATCATCAGTTTATTATTCAGGGGGCTTCTTGCTCATTCTTCCTGATCTGTGATAACCACATATGCCAGTCTTCAGGTTGGTGAGCTGTTTGGAGGGCTCTGACAGCACATGGAGTTTGGGATCCTCAGGAGGTGAGGTTGCCAATCAATATTATAGAACTCCTTAACATTTTTAGGGCCCTTCAACAAGGTTTTTTCTCCATTTCCAGACAGACAATGTTACAGCAGTAGCTTATGTCAACCATCAAGGGAGAGCTCTCAGTTCTCTAATCAAGATGGGCAGAAATTAATTATTTCCTAAATCTTATGATTCACATCCTAGGAGTAAACATTTGTTTTGAGGCAGACTTTCTAAAGTCCTTAGTCTCTACATCCAGGGGAGTGGTCTCTTCATCAGGATGTGTTATATCTGATTGTGGATCTTTGGGGCCTACCAGAAATAGATCAGAGGGCTTCTCGTTTGAACATCAAACTTCAAAGCTACTTTGCGAGGTCCAAGGATCCTCAATCAGAGGTAGTGGATGCTCTAGTAGTTCCTTGGTCATTTCAGCCTGCTTATGTGTTTTCTCCTCTGGTTCTTCTTTCCAGAGTGATGTCCAGTTGTCCACTTTGGCCTCTTCCTCTGTCGGTCAGACCTTCTGTCTCAAAGCCCTTTTCTCAATCCGAATGTAAAGTCTCTAAAACTTGATGGTATGGAATTCTTCAGAGGAAGGGTCTCTTCATCAGGATGTGTTGTATTAGATTGTGGATCTTTGGGGCCTACCAGAAATATATCTGAGGGCCTCTCGTTTGAACATCAAACCTCCCAGGTACTTTGTGAGGTCCAGAGATCCTCAGGCAGAGGTAGTGGATGCTCTAGTAGTTTCTTGTTTATTTCAGCTTGCTTATCTATTTTGCCCTCTGGTTCTTCATTCCAGAGGGATGTCCAGTTGTCCGCTTTGGCCGCTTCATCTGTGGTCAGACCTTCCTTTTCTGAATTTGATCTTTTTGACATTGTTGCTTCCTCTGGAGCAGTCTTTGGTAGAAAGGTCCTTCAGGCAGTTGTCTCAGTGTGATGATTGTGCCTGTTTCTTGATTACATTATAAAGAATGTTTTCTTTTTTGGGTTGGGGATTTATTTTCTTAGTGAAAAAAACAGTTTTTTTTTTTCAATCCCTTCCTTTATGTTTACTCATGAACTTCCACAGCTTGTAATGGATACATTTATGAAAGAAAACATAATTTATGCTTACCTGATAAATTAATTTCTTTCATGGTGGTGATAGTCCACGAGTCCCCACTTTTTGATGTTTTCTTGGGGTTGATTTGTTTTGGGCACATCTTGCTCTTATTTCTCTTTACCTCACTATATTAGACTAAAGTATGTGTGAGGTGGGAGGGGTTTTATAGAGCTCTAAAGGTTTGGGAAACTTTGCCTCCTCCTGGTGGTAAAAGTGATTTTCATATGAAACAGATCATGGACTCTTGCCACCATGAAAGAAATGAATTTATCAGGTAAGCATAAATTAAATGTTTTATATTTAAAAATGCAAACAACCTTTTCTTCTATGTGAAGAACATTGGAATGTAAAATACATATTAAAATGCATTATAAAATATTAAAAATTAAAAAAATTCCCTTGTTTTAAGGTATTTGAGTGGAAAGGGCTCCAAAGTGAATGAATATATATATATATATATATATATATATATATATATATATATATATATATATATGTATATATATTTATATATATATATACACACACACATTTAGACATATAATTTGTATCAATATTTATATAAATAATTTTTCTCAGATAATGTATATATGAGTGTAAAACTTTAGTTTAATTTATTTATGTTGTGTTTGGTGCACTTTTTTTAACTCAAAGGGGTCAATTTATTAGAAGTCTGGTGGAAACAGGGTGAATTGGCCCAATTCGGCCAATAATAAATTGACCCCTTACTCTTTACGATAGTGCCATGGGCTGTAATCTTCTTGACAGTGTTGTGCACAGTGGACACAGGAATATTTAGATATCTTGAGATGGACTTGTAACCTTGAGATTGTCCATGCTTTTCCACAAATTTTGTTCTCAAATCCTCAGACAATTCTTTGCTGCTCTTTCTCTTCTTCATGCTCGGTGTGGCACATAGAGACACACAACAGAAAGGTTGAGTAAATTTTTCAACATTTTAACTGGTTGCCGGTGTAATTTTATATTGTCAGCACCTGTTAATTTGTATAGGTGAGTTTAATTACAAATTACAGCAGCATCAAAAACTTGGAATGCAATTATTCCTTACAATTTTGAGAAGGTGCCAATAAGTTTCTCCAGTCCATTTTTGGAGTTTTGTGTGGAATGTGTCAGATTTGGCTTTTTTTATCCACTTTTTTTGTGTCATACTAATACAAACAAAATAAATAAACATGAGAAAGCCTAAACATTTGTAATTGCAACAATTTTCTCTGTGAAGTGGTGCATTATCTGAAATGCAGGGTTGCCAATATTTTTTGCCATAACTATATATATATATATATATATATATATATAATGGTCTGAGGAAGGGGTTTGCGTACCCCGAAACGTCACCATTGAATAAATAAGTTATTATTTGAACTGAATCCAGTGAGTGCAGTCTCTACTTGTTGATAATTTCTTGAAAGCGAACTCCAATAAACTATTAATGTCTATATTGCTGCAAAAAAAGTAGTGGGACAGGACTTTGACCTTAATATCTTAAATTTGCAGAAAGCATGCATGTATGTGTATGTATGTATATATATATATATATATATATATATATATATATATATATATATATATATATATATATATATATATATATATATATGTGTGTGTGTGTGTGTGTGTGTGTGTATTATGTGTGTACAGTGCCCTCTACTAATATTGGCACCCTTGGTAAAAATGAGCAAAGAAGGCTGTGAAAAATTGTCTTTATTGTTTAACCTTGTTTAACCTTTTGATCTTTTGTTCAAAAGTTACACAAAAATACTTTGCTCTCATGAATAACAAACAATTGCAAACATAACACAGGTTTATCCACAAAAAATATTTGTTAAATATATGTGTGCCACAATTATTGCCATCCTTTTAGTCAATACTTTGTGCTACCTTCCTTTGCCAAGATAACAGCTCTGAGTCTTCTCCTTTAATGCCTGATGAGGTTGGAAAATACATAACAAGGGATCTTAGAACATTCCTCCATATAGAATCTCTCCAGATCCTTCAAATTTCAAGGTTAACGCTGATGGACTCTCCTCTTCAGTTCACCCCACAGGTTTTCTATAGGGTTCATATCAGGGGACTGGGATTGCTATGGCAGGACCTTGATGTTGTGATCTGTAAACCATTTTTGTGTTGATTTTGATATATGTTTTGGATCATTGTTCTGCTGGAAGATCTAACCATGGCCCATTTTAAGCTTTCGGGCAGTCAGGTGTTCATTTAATATCTGTTGATATTTGATTCCATGATGCCATGTATCCTAAACAAAATGTCCAGATCCTCTGGCAGAAAAGCAGCTCCAAAACATTAAAGATAGGAGCCAGTCTGGAGAAGTCCTTTAAATGGGAATGTGAGGAGGTAAATAGAGAGGAGGAGAGTAAGGGGTCATGAGCAGAGCGAAGGGGATGGGAGGGAGAGTATCTGGAGACAAGGTCTGAGATATAGAGGGGAACAGTGCAGTTGAGGTCCTTGTATGTCAGAGTCAGAATTTTGTGTTTAATCATAGAGGCAATAGGAAGCCAGTGAAGGGATGGGCAGAGAGGTGCAGCAGATGAAAAGCAACGAGTAAGGAAGATGAGCCTGGCAGAGGCATTCATTATGAATTGTAAAGGAGCTAGGCAGCAGCTAGGAAGACCAGAGAGAACATAGTTGTAGTAGTCAAGACGGGAAAGGATGAGAGAGTGGATTAAAATCTTAGTTGTGTCTTGTGTAAGGAAATGCCGTAGCATTTAGTCAAGGACTGAATGTGAGGAGTGAAAGAAAGATCTGAATCAAATGTGACCCCAAGACATCGGCATTCGGGTAATGATGGAGTTGTCAACAGACAATAATAGAGAGATGTGGGGTGGAGAATTTGGATAAAGGGGGGAAAATAAGAGCTCAGTTTTGGAGAGATTTAGCTTAAAGGATTACTGTTTTTTACTTTTTTCGTTACTCAATAGTCCCATATTTTGTATAATTATCATCTATTAAAAGCTACTAACCTATATTTTGTATAAAACGAAGCTTACAAACCTTATATTTTAACTAAATATTACCCGGCCATGACGTCACCTTTCCCAGCCCATCGTTTTCGGCATAGTGTGTATATGAAATGATTGACCAATAACATTTCGCTCCTATGCATATCATTACCAGCATAACCCTTCCTAATAAGCCTGCGTGACAATTCAGCTAAATCGCGCATGCGCATTTGTAATTGTAGAAGCCGAAGTTACCCACATCTCTGTTAGTTTTATGCTTGCGCATTGGAGGGAAAATCTATTGAATCGGTTATCCAGACTTTCTACGTATTAGATAACATTGACACGTCTTATATCTAGCTAAATATTGTATGGCTGTTTACAATTAAAAAGAACTAAAGCAGTAACTTTTTTGTTCAGTTTATATGTAAACAAGCTGTCACTAAGCACCCACACTATACTACACTGTTCTACCCCCTATACCGGCGCCCCTGGAGCCCCCCGCAACTAAATAAAGTTACTAACCCCTAAACCGCCGCTCCTAGACCCCGCCACAACTCTTATAAATGTATTAACCCCTAAACCGCAGCTCCCGGAGCCCACCGCCACCTACATTATACCTAGTAACCCCTATCCTGCCCCCCCTATACCGCCGCCACCTATAATAAAGTTATAAAACCCCTATCCTGCCGATCCCGGACCCCGTCGCAACTAAATAAATAGTTTAACCCCTAAACCGCCGCTCCCGGACCCTGCCGCAACCTATATTAAACTTATGAACCCCCGAATCTGCCCCCCTACACCGTCGCCACCTATAATACATTTATTAACCCCTATCCTGCCCCCCTACACCGCTGCCACTGTAATAAAATGATTAACCCCTAAACCTAAGTCTAACACTAACCCTAACACCCCCCTAACTTAAATATTAATTAAATACATCTAAATAAATTTAACTCTTATTAACTAAATGAATCCTATTTAAAACTAAATACTTACCTTTAAAATAAACTCTAATATAGCTACAATATAAATAATAATTATATTGTAGCTATCTTAGGATTTATATTTATTTTACAGGCAACTTTCAATTTATTTTAACTAGGTACAATAGCTATTAAATAGTTATTAACTATTTAATAGCTACCTAGTTAAAATAAAGAGAAATTTACCTGTAAAATAAATCCTAACCTAAGTTACAATTACACCTAACACTACACTATACTTTAATAAATGAATCCTATTTAAAACTAAATACTTACCTGTAAAATAAACCCTAAGATAGCTGCAATGTAATTAATAATTACATTGTAGCTATCTTAGGATTTATATTTATTTTACATGTAACTTTGTATTTATTTTAGCTAGTTAGAATAGTTATTAAATAGTTATTAACTATTTAATAACTACCTAGCTAAAAGAAATACAAAATTACCTGTAAAATAAATCCTAACCTAAGTTACAATTAAACCTAACACTACACTATCATTAAATTTATTAAATTAATTACCTACAAATAACTACAATTAAATTCAATTAAATAAACTAACTAAAGTACAAATAATAAAAAAAGCTAAGTTACAAAAAATAAAAAAATAAGTTACAAACATTTAACAAATATTACAACAATTTTAAGCTACTTACACCTAATCTAAGCCCCCTAATAAAATAACAAAGCCCCCCAAAATAAAAAAATGCCCTACCCTATTCTACATTAAAAAAGTTCAAAGCTCTTTTACCTTACCAGCCCTTAAAAGGGCCTTTTGCGGGGCATGCCCCAAAGAAAACTGCTCTTTTGCCTGTAAAAGAAAAATACAACCCCCACCCCAACATTAAAACCCACCACCCGCATACCCCTAATCTAACCCAAAGCCCCCTTAAATAAACCTAACACTACCCCCCTGAAGATCATCCTACCTTGAGTTGTCTTCACTCAGCCAAGCCACCGATGGAACCGAAGAGGAGATCCGGAGCGGCAGAAGTCATCATCCAAGGGGCGCTGAAGAAATCTTCCATCCGATGAAGTCATCATCCAGGCGGCGCTGAAGAAATCTTCCATCCGATAGAAGTCTTCATCCAGGCGGCGTCTTCAATCTTCATCCATCCTGAGCGGAGCCATCTTCAGAGGAGCCTACGCGGATCCCTCCTCTTCTTCCCGACGACTAACGATGAATGACGGTACCTTTAAGTGACGTCATCCAAGATGGCATCACTCGAATTCCGATTGGCTGATAGGATTCTATCAGCCAATCGGAATTAAGGTAGAAAAATCTGATTGGCTGACTGAATCAGCCAATCAGATTCAAGTTCAATCCGATTGGCTGATTGGTTCAGCCAATCGGATTGAACTTGAATCTGATTGGCTGATTCAGTCAGCCAATCAGATTTTTTCTACCTTTTTTCTATCGGATGGAAGATTTCTTCAGCGCCGCCTGGATGATGACTTCATTGGATGGAATATTTCTTCAGCACCCCTTGGATGATGACTTCTGCCGCTCCGGATATCCTCTTCGGTTCCATCGGTGGCTCGGCTGAGTGAAGATGACTCAAGGTAGGATGATCTTCAGGGGGGTAGTGTTAGGTTATTTTAAGGGGGGTTTGGGTTAGATTAGGGGTATGCGGGTGGTGGGTTTTAATGTTGGGGGGGGCTGTATTTTTCTTTTACAGGCAAAAGAGCAGTTTTATTTGGGGCATGCCCCGCAAAAGGCCCTTTTAAGGGCTGGTAAGGTAAAAGAGCTTTGAACTTTTTTAATGTAGAATAGGGTAGGGCATTTTTTTATTTTGGGGGGCTTTGTTATTTTATTAGGGGGCTTAGATTAGGTGTAAGTAGCTTAAAATTGTTGTAATATTTGTTAAATGTTTGTAACTTATTTTTTTATTTTTTGTACTTTAGTTAGTTTATTTAATTGAATTTAATTGTAGTTATTTGTAGGTAATTAATTTAATAAATTTAATGATAGTGTAGTGTTAGGTTTAATTGTAACTTAGGTTAGGATTTATTTTATAGGTAATTTTGTATTTCTTTTAGCTAGGTAGTTATTAAATAGTTAATAACTATTTAATAACTATTCTAACTAGCTAAAATAAATACAAAGTTACCTGTAAAATAAATATAAATCATAAGATAGCTACAATCTAATTATTAATTACATTGTAACTATCATAGGGTTTATTTTACAGGTAAGTATTTAGTTTTAAATAGGATTCATTTATTAGGTTAGGATTTATTTTACAGGTAAATTTCTCCTTATTTTAACTAGGTAGCTATTAAATAGTTAATAACTATTTAATAGCTATTGTACCTAGTTAAAATAAATTGAAAGTTGCCTGTAAAATAAAAATAACTTCTAAGATAGTTACAATATAATTATTATTTATATTGTAGCTATATTAGGGTTTATTTTAAAGGTAAGTATTTAGTTTAAATAGGATTCATTTAGTTAATAAGAGTTACTTTTATTTAGATGTATTTAATTAATATTTAAGTTAGGGGGATGTTAGGGTTAGTGTTAGACTTAGGTTTAGGGGTTAATCATTTTATTACAGTGGCGGCGGTGTAGGGGAGGCAGGATAGGGGTTAATAAATTTATTATAGGTGGCGACGGTGTAGGGGGGGACAGATTAGGGGTTAATATGTATAATGTAGCTTGCGGTGGGCTCCGGGAGCGGCGGTATAGGGGGGGCAGGATAGGGGTTACTAGGTATAATGTAGGTGGCGGCGGGGTCTGGGAGCGGCGGTTTAGGGGTTAATACATATATTATAGTTGCGGCGGGGACCGGGAGCGGCGGTTTAGGGGTTAACATATTTATTATAGTGGCGGTGGGCTCCGGGGGCGGCGGTTTAGGGGGTAATACATTTATTTAGTTGCAACGGTGTAGGGGGGGCAGATTAGGGGTGTTTAGACTCGGGGTACATGTTAGGGTGTTAGGTGTAGACATTTCCCATAGGAATCAATGGGATGTCTGGCAGCAGCGAACCTGAACTTTCGCTATGGTCAGACTCCCATTGATTCCTATGGGATCCGCTGCCTCCATTGAAAACCAGGTACGCTGGGCCGGAAAAGTGCTGAGCGTACCTGCTAGTTTTCATTTTAAGTATAGTTTGCTCGTTTACTCTAGGGCGATTCTGGAAGCGATCGTAAGCTATGTATTTACGTGATGTGCGCAGCTCACTCGACTGCTGCTGATAGATTCTACTTGCCTTATTCTACTGCAGATGGTGACGTTTCCTGTGACGCTGCGGTAACTCGCGCATGCGCATTAGTTCAGAAAAAACGCCATCTTACAACTGCAGTTGTCAGCACGGATTGGTAATCCGTAACGGCTGACATACAAGTAGGTTGGGAGACAATTAATATTTCAAAGTAAATTATTGGCCAAAGGGTACATATTTAATAAATGAAGTACATTAGAAAATAACGGCTAGATTTAGAGTTTTGTCGGTAACGACCCGCGTATCTAACGCTGGCTTTTTTCTGGCCGCACCTTTAAAATAACTCTGGTATTGAGAGTCCACAGAATGGCTGCGTTAGGCTCCAAAAAAGGAGCGTAGAGCATATTTAACGCCACTGCAACTCTCGATACCAGAGTTGCTTACGGATGCGGCCAGCCTCAAAAACGTGCTCGTTCACGATTCCCCCATAGGAAACAATGGGGCTGTTTGAGCTGAAAAAAAACCTAACACCTGCAAAAAAGCCGCGTTCAGCTCCTAACGCAGCCCCATTGTTTCCTATGGGGAAACACTTCCTACGTCTGCACCTAACACTCTAACATGTACCCCAAGTCTAAACACCCCTAACCTTACACTTATTAACCCCTATTCTGCCGCCCCCGCTATCGCTGACCCCTGTATATTATTTTTAACCCCTAATCTGCCGCTCCGTAAACCGCCGCTACTTACATTATCCCTATGTACCCCTAATCTGCTGCCCCTAACACCGCCGACCCCTATATTATATTTATTAACCCCTAATCTGCCCCCCACAACGTCGCCTCCACCTGCCTACACTTATTAACCCTAATCTGCCGAGCGGACCGCACCGCTATTATTATAAAGTTATTAACCCCTAATCCGCCTCACTAACCCTATAATAAATAGTATTAACCCCTAATCTGCCCTCCCTAACATCGCCGACACCTAACTTCAATTATTAACCCCTAATCTGCCGACTGGAGCTCACCGCTATTCTAATAAATGTATTAACCCCTAAAGCTAAGTCTAACCGAACACTAACACCCCCCTAAATTAAATATAATTTTAATCTAACAAAATTAATTAACTCTTATTAAATAAATTATTCCTATTTAAAGCTAAATACTTACCTGTAAAATAAATCCTAATATAGCTACAATATAAATTATAATGATATTATAGCTATTTTAGGATTAATATTTATTTTACAGGTAACTTTGTATTTATTTTAACCAGGTACAATAGCTATTAAATAGTTAAGAACTATTTAATAGCTAAAATAGTTAAAATAATTACAAATTTACCTGTAAAATAAATCCTAACCTAAGTTACAATTAAACCTAACACTACACTATCAATAAATTAATTAAATAAAATACCTACAATTAAACCTAACACTACACTATCAATAAATTAATTACATACAAATACCTACAAATAAATGCAATGAAATAAATTAACTAAAGTACAAAAAATAAAAAAGAACTAAGTTACAAAAAATAAAAAAATATTTACAAACATTAGAAAAATATTACAACAATTTTAAACTAATTACACCTACTCTAAGCCCCCTAATAAAATAACAAAGACCCCCAAAATAAAAAAATGCCCTACCCTATTCTAAATTACTAAAGTTCAAAGCTCTTTTACCTTACCAGCCCTGAACAGGGCCCTTTGCGGGGCATGCCCCAAGAAGTTCAGCTCTTTTGCCTGTAAAAAAAAAACATACAATACCCCCCCAACATTATACAACCCACCACCCACATACCCCTAATCTAACCCAAACCCCCCTTAAATAAACCTAACACTAAGCCCCTGAAGATCTTCCTACCTTATCTTCACCATACCAGGTTCACCGATCGATCCAGAAGAGCTCCTCCGATGTCCTGATCCAAGCCCAAGCGGGGGGCTGAAGAGGTCCATGATCCGGCTGAAGTCATCATCCAAGCGGGAGCTGAAGAGGTCCATGATCCGGCTGAAGTCTTCATCCAAGCGGGAGCTGAAGAGGTCCATGATCCGGATGAAGTCTTCTATCAACGGCATCTTCAATCTTCTTTCTTCGGGAGCCATCATCTTCCATCCGACGCAGAACATCCATCCTGGCCGACAACTGAACGACGAATGACGGTTCCTTTAAATGACGTCATCCAAGATGGCGTCCCTCGAATTCCGATTGGCTGATAGGATTCTATCAGCCAATGGGAATTAAGGTAGGAATATTCTGATTGGCTGATGGAATCAGCCAATCAGAATCAAGTTCAATCCGATTGGCTGATTTTTTGTAACTAAGTTCTTTTTTATTTTTTGTACTTTAGTTAGTTTATTTCATTGTATTTATTTGTAGGAATTGTATTTAATTTATTTATTGATAGTGTAGTGTTAGGTTTAATTGTGACTTAGGTTAGGATTTATTTTACAGGTAAATTTGTAATTATTTTAACTATTTTAGCTATTAAATAGTTCTTAACTATTTAATAGCTATTGTACCTGGTTAAAATAATTACAAAGTTACCTGTAAAATAAATATTAATCCTAAAATAGCTATAATATAATTATAATTTATATTGTAGCTATATTAGGATTTATTTTACAGGTAAGTATTTAGCTTTAAATAGGAATAATTTATTTAATAAGAGTTAATTAATTTTGTTAGATTAAAATTATATTTAATTTAGGGGGGTGTTAGTGTTAGGGTTAGACTTAGCTTTAGGGGTTAATACATTTATTACAATAGCGGTGAGCTCCAGTCGGCAGATTAGGGGTTAATAATTGAAGTTAGGTGTCGGCGATGTTAGGGAGGGCAGATTAGGGGTTAATACTATTTATTATAGGGTTAGTGAGGCGGATTAGGGGTTAATAACTTTATTATAGTAGCGGTGCGGTCCGCTCGGCAGATTAGGGGTTAATAAGTGTAGGCAGGTGGAGGCGACGTTGAGGGGGGCAGATTAGGGGTTAATAAATATAATATAGGGGTCGGCGGTGTTAGGGGCAGCAGATTAGGGGTACATAGCTATAATGTAGGTGGCGGCTCTTTGCGGTCGGCAGATTAGGGGTTAATTATTGTAGGTAGCTGGCTGCGACGTTGTGGGGGGCAGGTTAGGGGTTAATAAATATAATATAGGGGTCGGCGGTGTTAGGGGCAGCAGATTAGGGGTACATAATTATAACGTAGGTGGCAGCAGATTAGGGGTTAAAAAAATTTAATCGAGTGTCGGCGATGTGGGGGGCCTCGGTTTAGGGGTACATAGGTAGTTTATGGGTGTTAGTGTACTTTAGAGTACAGTAGTTAAGAGCTTTATGAACCGGCGTTAGCCCAGAAAGCTCTTAACTACTGACTTTTTTCTGCGGCTGGAGTTTTGTCGTTAGAATTCTAACGCTCACTTCAGACACGACTCTAAATACCGGAGTTAGAAAGATCCCATTGAAAAGATAGGATACGCAATTGACGTAAGGGGATCTGCGGTATGGAAAAGTCGCGGATGAAAAGTGAGCGTTAGACCCTTTTTTGAATGACTCCAAATACCGGCGGTAGCCTAAAACCAGCGTTAGGAGCCTCTAACGCTGGTTTTCACAGCTACCGCCAAACTCCAAATCTAGGCCTAAGAGTTTTAAAACTATACTACGATTTTATTTGCATATCATTTCTGACTACAGTGTCCCTTTAAGGTAGTGAGAGGACATCCAGGAAGAGATGTGAAAAAGAAAGTTAGTGACACGGGTTAGCAAGGAAGGAGATAGGTCTGGTGCAGAGAGGTAGATTTTGGGTGTCGTCAGCATACAAATGTTATTGAAAGCCATGGGACTTTATTAGGGAACTGTCAGGGCTTTTCCCTGCTTTGTTTGCCATCTGCCACTGGAAGCCATTTTGCTCACCTTTTCTTGCTGAATCTGGTGCAGAGTGTGTGATGATGCTCATTTCCTACATGCCCTCTTATGGCCAGACTGTTGTACATCATCCGTGTGAGATAGGTTGCAGTCTCAGAATTGTGATGTCATCACTTATTATTTAAAGGGCCTCTGTTCAGTATGCTTTGCCCTTGCATTGTCTCAGACCTGTTTGTGAGTACCTGTGTATTACCTGACTAGTCAGACGTCTCTTCTGGTTCCTGATCCTTGGCTTGTTCCAGATTTTGCTGTTCTCTTTGTACCTTATTTTGGCTCGTCTGACTACTCGCTTTGGCTCCTGACTCGGCTCGTCTGACTACCAGCTCTGGTTTTATTATTTTTTCTTATTAATAAAGGTATGATTATTTTTGCACTTCTCGTCTCAGTCTGATTCCAGGCACCCTGACAGGAACCTAATGATGATTGAGAAGAGAAGGGGACTGAGGACAGAGCCTTGTGGTACCCCAATAGAAAGTGGAAACGGGGCAGAGGAAGTCCCAGAGAAGGCTACACTAAAGGTATGGTTAGACAGGTAGGAAGAGAACCACTAAAGGGCTGTGTCACAAATGCCGAAGGATTGGAGGGTTTGGAGCAAAAGAGGGTGGTCAACAGTATCAAAGGCTGCAGTCAGATCAAGGAGGATAAGCAGAAAAAAATGGCCTTTGGATTTTGCTGTAAGTAGGTCGTTGGTAACCTTAACAACTGCTGTCTCTGTGGAGTGATGGGGACAAAATCCAGATTGCAGTGGATTAAGGAGGGAGTTTAATGTAAGGTGATGTGATAGGATACTAGCTTTTCGAGAAGCTTTGAGGAAGGAGGGAGTAGGGAAATCGGGCGGTAGTGTTATGACTCCAGGTTGCCATGACACTGTTTTGATGCAAGATTCTTTGTCTCACGTCACCTGTGATGCATCTCGTCCCCCTTGATGCATCACGTCACCTTTGGCACTTTGCATCACCCGGGATGCACCACGTCGCCTATGACGCATCGCGTCACCTTTGGCGCTTCCCGTTGCCCGTGACGTGTCGCCTCATGCCATTCAGTATCTCTGTCTTATTGCCCTAGTATTGAGTATATCTCATGGGTGTGCCTTGAACTATATTTTGGATTTCGTATTCTGGCTTGTGAGTGTGACCTGGACCTCTTTTTACCATTCTTCTGCCTTCTGATTCCACTTTGTTTGTTGCCTGATTGGTTCTGATCTTGGATTTCCCTGACTAAGTCTTTGGAGTTCCAGTTACCGTTTGGTTTGACCTCTGGCCTGTTGACTCTGCCTTGACCTTTCCGGTCATTTCCTGGTTTATTGCTCCTGGCTTTCATCCTGGTACTCAGCCTATCCCCTCCTGGGTCCTAACGCTATTTCATTATCACTCCACTTGATGCCGGGATAACAAGACTACTGGCCAAGTTTGGTTTGATATCAAAATATCTGAAGGATTCTAACAGGTAGTTGGATGGGAAGGTTGGATGGAGAGAAGGTTTTTTGAGTATAGGGGTACCAGTGCATGTTTTAGAGATAAGGGAAATATACCGGTGATGAGGGAGAGGTTGAAAATGTGTGTATAGGGGTAAGGGTAGAAGAGAGGGAGGGGAGTAGCTATGAGGGGTGGGGTCAAGGGGACAGGTAGAGAAGTGAGAGCACAGTATAAGTGCAGAATCTTCCTCAGTAACAGGAATGAAAGAGCTGTGGGTTTTGGTTGATTGTGAGCTTTTGAAGGCTTGCCGGAAACAAGGGGCATCAAGCTCCTTTTGGAGCTTGATAATTCGTCCCCTATGTCACTAGTGATGCAACTGATGATGTCATCAACTATGCCATGTGTGATGTAATTGGAGATGTCATTGAAAAACTACCAAGGTGGGTGGGAGAAATATAAGTTTAAAATGTCCTTACATTTATACCATGTTTTATTTTTTATTTTGATGAACTTTTTTGTTTGCTTTCTCATAATTATTGTTTAGATTAGTCCAGGATTTTCAGATTTTAGTCTTCCAGATACTGAGAAAATTAGACCTTTAAAGTGTTCCTTTAAGTTTAATGTTTAGTAATAATAACATAATATTTATTTTTAATAGATAACTCCCGGCGATGGATTCTAATTGCAATTGGTTTAGGAGCTGCTGTATGCTTCATTATTGTGGTGATAATAATCCTGTATAAAAGGAAAAATTCCTTCATAAGAACACACTAGAGTGTGTCAAAGAGACCTCAGTGAAGAGTGGATGATTTCTTCAAGAACTTATATAATGAAGAGACTTGGAAAATATGCCAGCAAGAAAACCAGGTCACTAATATAAATGCATACTAATTAGATTACAATGTGAATGCCACTGAACATTATGTTGAATTATATTCCAGTTACTGCTACTTATAGATATTTATTTAAATACTACTGAAAGGTTTTTCTCCTGTTTTGACCAACCTTAAGTTTGCATAGTTCTCAAGTTATTCTTTGTTGAAGAGACATCTAATTAGGTAGCGTGCACATGTCTGGAGCACTACATGACAGGAAATAGTGCTGCCATCTAGTGCTCTTGCTAATGTATAACATAATTTATGTAAGAACTTACCTGATAAATTAATTTCTTTCATATTGGCAAGAGTCCATGAGCTAGTGATGTATGGGATATACAATCCTACTAGGAGGGGCAAAGTTTCCCAAACCTCAAAATGCCTATAAATACACCCCTCACCACACCCACAATTCAGTTTAACAAATAGCCAAGTAGTGGGGTGATAAAGGATTAAAAAGCATCAGAAAAGGAATTTGGAAATAATTGTGCTTTATACAAAAAATCATAACCACCATAAAAAGGGTGGGTCTCATGGACTCTTGCCAATATGAAAGAAATTAATGTATCAGGTAAGTTCTTACAGAAATTATGTTTTCTATCATATAATTGGCAAGAGTCCATAAACTACTGATGTATTGTATAGTAAAACCCAAGACGTGGAACTCAACAGAAGAGTCACTAGAGAGGGAGGGATAAAAATAATAATAGCCATTTTCCGCTGAAAAAAATAATCCACAACCCAAAATATAAATGTATTCTCATAAATGAAAAGAAAAAACTTAAACATAAGCAGATGAATCAAATTGAAACAGCTGCCTGAAGAACGTTTCTACCAAAAACTGCTTCAGAGGAAGCAAATACATCAAAACAGTAGAATTTAGTAAATGTATGCAAAGAAGACCAAGTTGCTGCTTTGCAAATCTGATCAACTGAAGCTTCATTCTTAAAGGCCCACGAAGTGGAGACTGATCTAGTAGAATGAGCTGTAATTCTCTGAGGCGGGGCCTGATCCGACTCCAAATTAGCCTGATGAATCAAAAGCTTTAACCAGGATGCCAAGGAAATGGCAGAAGCTTTCTAACCTTTCCTAGGACCAGAAAAGACAACAAATAGACTAGAAGTCTTCATTAAATCTTTAGTAGCTTCAACATAATATTTCAAAGCTCTTACAACATCCAAAGAATGTAAGGATCTCTCCATGATGATCTTGGAGATCACTCTTGGAAGAAGAACTAGAGGCGGGAGGATATAAGCAGGTTGGTAACACCAAGGAACTGCTAACACATCCACTGCCTCTGCCTGAGGATCCCTGGACCTGGACAGGTACCTGGGAAGTTTCTTGTTTAGATGGGAAGCCATCAGATCTATTTCTGGAAGACCCCCATATCTGAACAATTTGAGAAAACACATCTGGATAGAGCGACAACACCCCCGGATGTAAAGTCTGACGGTTGAGATAATCTGCTTCCCAATTGTCTACACCTGGGATATGAACTGCAGAAATTAGACAGGAGCTGGATTCCGCCCAAGAAAGTATCTGAGATACTTCTTTCATAACTTGGGGACTGATGATTGACATATGCCACAGTTGTGATATTGTCTGTCTGAAAACAAATGAACGGTTCTCTCTTCAACAGAGGCCACACCTGAAGAGCCCTGAAAATAGCATGGAGTTGTAAAATATTGATTGGTAACCTCACCTCTTGAGATTTCCAAACCCCTTGTGCTGTCAGAGATCCCCAGGCAGCTCCCCAACCTGAAAGACTTGCATCTGTTGTGATCACAGTCCAGGCTGGATGAACAAAAGAGGCCCCTTAAACTATACGATGATGATCTAACCACCAAGTCAGAGAGAGTCAAACATTAGGATTTAAGGATATTAATTGAGATATCCTTGTATAATCCCTGCACCATTGATTCAGCATACAAAGCTGGAGAGGTCTTATATGAAAACAAGCAAAGGGGATCACGTCCGATGCTGCAGTCATGAGACCTAAAACTTCCAAGCACATAGCTACTGAAGGGAATGCTTGAGACTGAAGGTTCCGACAAGCTGAACCCAATTTTAGTCATCATGGACACTGAATCTATCTGGAAACCTAAAAAGGTGACCCTTGCCTGAGGAATCAAGGAACTCTTTGGTAAATTGATCCTCCAACCATGTCTTTGAAGAAACAACACTAGTTGATTTGTGTGAGATTCTGCAGAATGTAAAGACTGAGCTAGTACCAAGATATTGTCCAAATAAGGAAACACCACAATACCCCATTTTCTGATTACAGAGAATAGGGCACCGAGAACCTTTGAAAAAATTCTTGGAGCTGTCGCTAGGCCAAATGGAAGCGCAACAAATTGGTAATGTTTGTCTAGAAAAGAGAATCTCAGAAACTGATAGTGGTCTGGATAAATCGGAATATGAAGATATGCATCCAGTAAGTCTATCGTAGACATATAATGACCTTGCTGAACAAAAGGCAAAATAGTCCTTATAGTCACCATTTTGAAAGTGGGCACTCTTACAAATTGATTCAAAATTTTCAGATCCAGAACTGGCCTGAATGAAATTTCTTTCTTTGGGACAATGAATAGATTTGAATAAAACCCAAGACCCTGTTCCTGAAATAGAACTGGTATGATTACCCCTGAAAGCTCCAGGTCTGAAACACACTTCAGAAAAGCCTGAGCCTTTACTGGATTTGCCGGGATGCGTGAGAGAAAAAAAATCTTCTCACAGGAGGTCTTACTCTGAATCCTATTCAGTACCCTTAAGAGACAATACTCTGAATCCATTGATTTTGGACAGAATCTGCCCAAATGCTTTGGAAGAATCTTAATCTGCCCCCTACCAGCTGAGCTGGAATGAGGGCTGTACCTTCATGCAGTCTTGGGGGCTGGCTTTGGTTTCTTAAATGTCTTGGATTTATTCCAACTTAAAGAAGGTTTCCAACTGGAACCAGATTCTTTGGGGGAAGGATTGGGTTTCTGTTCCTTATTTTGTCGAAAGGAACAAAAACGGTTAGAAGCCTAAGATTTACCCTTAAGTCTTTTATCCTGAGGCAAAATAACTCCCTACCCCCCAGTGACAGTTGAAATAATTGAATCTAACTGAGAACCAAATAAATTATTACTTTGGAAAGAAAGAGATAGTAATCTAGATTTAGATACCATGTCAGCATTCCAATATTTAAGAAACAAAGCTCTTCTAGCTAAAATAGCTAAAGACATAAATTTAACATCAATTTTGATGATATAAAAAATGGCATCAGATAAAATGATTAGCATGTTGAAGCAAGCAAACAATGCTAGACAAATCAGGATCTGTTTCCTGTTGCTCTAAACTTTACAACCAAAAAGTTGATGCAGCTGCAACATCAGCCATAGAAATGGCAGGCCTGAGAAGATAGCCAGAATGTAAATAAGCTTTCCTTAGATAAGATTCAAGTTTCCTATCTAAGGGGTCATTAAAGGAAGTACTATCTTCCATAGGAATAGTAGTACGTTTGGCAAGAGTAGAAATAGCCCAATCAACTCTGGGGATCTTTTCCCAAAACTCCAAACTAAAAATTGGCAAAGGATACAATTTTTTAAACCTTGAAGAAGGGATAAAAGAAGTACCAGGCCTATTCCATTCCTTAGAAATCATATCAGAAATAGCATCAGGAACTGGAAAAACCTCTGGAGTAACCACAGGAGGTTTATAAACAGAGTTTAAACATTTACTAGTTTTAACATCAAGAGGACTAGTTTCCTCAATATCCAATGTAATCAACACCACTTTTAACAAGGAACAAACATACTCCATTTTAAATAAATAAGTAGATTTGTCAGTGTCAATATCTGAGGTAGGATCTTCTGAGTCAGATAGATCCGCATCAGAGGAGGATAATTCAGTATGTTGTCGGTCATTTGAAAATTCATCAACTTTATGAGAAGTTTAAAAGACCTTTTACGTTTATTAGAAAGCGGGAAAGCAGACAAAGCCTTCTGAATTGCATTAGCAATAATATCTGTTATATTCACAGGGATATCATGTACAGTAGATGTTGAAGGAACAACAGGCATTGTACTATTACTGATGGATACATTCTCTGCATGTAAAAGCTTATCATGACAACTATTACATACCACAGCTGGAGATATAATCTCCACAAATTTACAACAGATACACTTGGTAGAACTGTTATCAGGCAGCAAGGTTCCAACAGTGGTTTCTGAGACAGGATCAGATTGAGACATCTTGCAAATGTAAGAGAAAAAAACAACATATAAAGCAAAATGATCCATTTCCTTATATAGCAGTTTCAGGAATGGGAAAAAAATGCAAACAGCATAGCTCTCTGACATAGAAAAAGGCAAGAGACATATAGGAATGGGGTTTTAAATAATTAAATTATTTGGCACCAAGTATGATGCACAATGCAAACTGAAAATTTTGGGCGCTAACAACATCCGGAAATGACACACTTGCGTCATTGCAGACGCACTTTGTACAAGGAACTCTGCATCAACTAAGACGCCGGAAATTATGAACTTGCATCACCGGACGTACCTTCGTGCTAAAAAAAATTATCGTGCCAAGAATGATGCAATAAACATCAGCATTTGTGCCTCGCGAGCCTAATTTTGCCCACGAAAATTTAGTGAAAAAGCAGTCAATTTGAAAAAAAGACTAAACCCCAGGTAAGAAAAATATTTTCCTAAATATGTTTTTTCCCAAATATGAAACTGAATAGTCTGCAAAAGAAAACCTGACTCATGGCAAATATAAGTACAATACATATATTTAGAACTTTATATAAATACATAAAGTGCCAACCATAGCTGAGAGTGTCTTAAATAATGAAAACATACTTACCGAAAGACACCCATCCACATATAGTAGATAGCCAAACCAGTACTGAAACAGTTATCAGTAGCGGTAATGGTATATGAGAGTATATCGTCGATCTGAAAAGGGTGGTAGGAGATGAATCTCTATGACCGATAACAGAGAACCTATGAAAAAGACCCCCGTTAGGGAAATCATCGTATTCAATAGGTGATACTCCCTTCACATCCCTCTGACATTCGCTGTACTCTGAGAGGATTCGGGCTTCAAAATGTTGAGAAGCGCATATCAACGTAGAAATCTTAGCACAAACTTACTTCACCACCTCCATAGGAGGCAAAGTTTGTAAAACTGAATTAGGGTGTGGTGAGGGGTGTATTTATAGGCATTTTGAGGTTTGGGAAACTTTGCCGCTCCTGGTAGGATTGTATATCCCATACGTCACTAGCTCATGGACTCTTGCCAATTACATGAAAGAAAACAATGTTGCAAAACTGCTTCCATATAGTGCTGCAGGCACGTGCACACTCCTGAACTTACCTTCCTGCTTTTCAACAAAGGATACAAGAAAGCAAAGAAAAGTTGATAATAGAAGTAAAGTTAGATATTTTATTCATGAAAACGAAACGATAATCTGTAATTTTTTTACAAATGCACTACGTTAAACTATCAGTGTTCAGAAAAAAACATGTACTTTTAAGATACTGTATGTATTAAAGACAATGCAGACAAGGTTCTTAACTTGAGAACCTGTCCATACAACTTTACACCGAACGGGCAGTGGATGTACAGGGTATGTACTATTACATACTCAAACATGTGGGTAATGCTTCCTCCTTCTTTTGCATGACCAATTGTACGAGAGAGGGGCCTGTCAATCACCCAGAGTGAGCTTGTTCGGGGTAATTTTAATCTAAGCAATCTCAGGAGTGGATAAAGATTATAAACCTCTGAAATGTGATTGCTAAATTCTAAGATTTAAGGTACAAGCTACCTAATACCATGAAATAAAAGCTATAAAAATATATGAGTGCTGTTAATCTAATTCATACTTCCTAAATTCATTAACAAGGAGGGATTATTATTAAAGGGACAGTCAAATAAAAAAAAAAACCTTTCAGGATTTAAATAGAACATGTAATTTTAAACAACTTCCCAATTTACTTTTATCACCAATTTTGCTTTGCTCCCTTGGTATTCTTAGTTGAAAGCTAAACCTAGGAGGTTCATATAATAATTTCTTACCAACGTGGTTATGTTAATACACATTTGACCTCTGTGATTACCTTGTATTTAAAGGGACACTGAACCCAAATTTTTTCTTTCATGATTCAGATAGAGCATGAAATTTTAAATAAATTTCTAATTTACTCCTATTATCAATTTTTCTTCGTTCACTTGCTATCTTTATTTGAAAAAGAAGGCATCTAAGGTTCTTTTTTGGTTCAGATCTGGACAGAACTTTTTAATTGGTGGATGAATTTATCCACCAATCAGCAAGAATAACCCAGGTTATTCACCAAAAATGGGCAGGCATCTAAACTTACATTCTTGCATTTCAAATAAAGATACCAAGAGAATGAAGAAAATTTGATAATAGGAGTAAATGAGAAGTTGCTTAAAATTGCATGCTCTGTCTGAATCACGAAATAAAAAAATTGGGTTTAGTGTCCCTTTAAGCCTCTGCAGACTGCCCCCTTATTGCAGTACTTTTTACAAACTTGCATTTTTGCCAATTTGTGCTGGTTCATGCATAACTCCACGAGACTGAGCACAATGTTATCTATATGGAACACATGAACTATCAGTGTCTGGCTGTGAAAAGCTTATACAATGCATTGAGATAAGAAGAGGCATGCAGAGGCTTAAAAACAGGCAGAGATTTAGAGGTTAAAATAATATTAATTTAACAATATTGGTTGTGCAAGGTTGGGAAATGGGTAGTAAAGGCTTTATCTATCTTTTTAAACAATAATAATAATAAAAAATATATCAGGTATTCTGTCCCATTAAGATTCATGATTAATTATTAGACCTTTCACCTGTCCTGCCTAAGGCTGATATTCCTAGTTAACAAGTTTGTCCCTCTGCCCATAAGCAACCAGCAAAGCACACATACTGCCCCCAACAGCCTGCAAACCCCACTGGCAAATCATGGTCCACTCTGACTCTGGGCCACTGACCTCTAGGCACCAAAACACTGACCTCAACCTTACAATACTGGATACAACACATTCAATAGCTTTTATTATAGTAACTCTCTCTTTCTCTCTCCTTAAAGGGACACTGAACCCAACATTTTTCTTTCATTATTCAGACAGAGCATGCAATTTTAAGCAACTTTCTAATTTACTCCTATTATCAAATTTTCTTCATTCTCTTGGTATCTTTATTTGAAAAGCAAAAATGTAAGTTTAGAAGCTGGCCTATTTTTTGGTGAACAACCTGGGTTGTTCTTGCTGATTGGTGGATAAATTCACCCACCAATAAACAAGTGCTGTCCAGGGTCTAAACCAAAAATTGGATGGCTGCTTTGCTTAGATGCCTTTCTTTTCAAATAAAGATAGCAAGAGAACGAAAAAGAAATGATAATAGGAGTAAATTACAAAGTTGCTTAAAATTGCATGCTCTATCTGAATTAAAAATTTGGGTTAAGTGTCCCTTTAACATTCTAATACAATATCCAACTCAATATTAGCCAAATGTTAAGTAGTATCATTTCATACATGATAATAATGCTTTCTTCTCAATATTCTGCTGTAATATTTGCTTTCACATTGGCAACATTGTGGGTAGTTGTTTGGCACTGTATACCTATCTTATGATCAAATCTAAAAATAGATAGTTATAAATAGAAATGTATAACTAACAAAATAGATCATTATAAATAGAAATGTATAACTAACAAAATAGATCATTATAAATAGAAATGTATAACTAACAAAATAGATCATTACAAATAGAAATGTATAACTAAAAAAAAATAGATCATTATAAATGGAAATGTATAACTAACAAAATAGATCATTATAAATAGAAATGTATAACTAACAAAATAGATCATTATAAATAGAAATGTATAACTAACAAAATAGATCATTATAAATAGAAATGTATAACTAACAAAATAGATCATTACAAATAGAAATGTATAACTAACAAAATAGATCATTACAAATAGAAATGTATAACTAACAAAATAGATCATTACAAATAGAAATGTATAACTAACAAAATAGATCATTATAAATAGAAATGTATAACTAACAAAATAGATCATTACAAATAGAAATGTATAACTAACAAAATAGATCATTATAAATAGAAATATATAACTAACAAAATAGATCATTACAAATAGAAATGTATAACTAACAAAATAGATCATTATAAATAGAAATGTATAACTAACAAAATAGATCATTATAAATAGAAATATATAACTAACAAAATAGATCATTATAAATAGAAATGTATAACTAACAAAATAGATCATTACAAATAGAAATGTATAACTAACAAAATAGATCATTACAAATAGAAATGTATAACTAAAAAAATAGATCATTATAAATAGAAATGTATAACTAACAAAATAGATCATTACAAATAGAAATGTATAACTAACAAAATAGATCATTACAAATAGAAATGTATAACTAACAAAATAGATCATTATACATAGAAATGTATAACTAACAAAATAGATCATTACAAATAGAAATGTATAACTAACAAAATAGATCATTACAAATAGAAATGTATAACTAACAAAAAAAGATAGATCAATTAAATAATGCTTTCACTATCCTGGAAATTAATCTTTCAACTGGGGGAGTGAATTAAATAATGCAAACATAGTGGACAATGGTATTTAGCTCCATCCAATACAAAGAGGCATTTGCCTGATGGGAGAGTAGTTCTGGAAGTTCGTGGAGAGATTATGTATCTCTACCTTCATAGACATTATGGAGAATTTAATAGAAGTGTTACAGGGCTCTATTTATCAAATGTCAAGCGCACATTGTTGCAGACTGTCCGCATTTATCATTGCAGAAGCATTTCACTAGAAATGCTTGTGCAATGCCGCCCCCTGCTTATTGGTGGGCAATTGGCCGCTATTAGGGGCTGTCAATCATCCCAATTGTATTGAACAAGCTAAGGAGCAGTGGTCTTATGACCGCTACTTCTTAACTTTCGTTTCCGATTAACCTGAAACGATGGGCCCTGAAACAGCAACCGTTGGTTGATAAATGGAGCCCATTTACCTAATCCAAGCTATCAAGTATATTAACTTAATAGCTGTAAACAAATTTATGCCTTTCTTGAGACATGGGGCAGCCAGGAATGTACACTGACAAGCTGTGACTCATAATTTGTCACCTGAAAAAGTCAGCTTCCCTAGGCACTGATTTAGCAGTCAACTGAGTGTCAAGGAGCTGTTTTAAAATAAAAATCTGTTAATCGCTTGACTTAACTACAATTTATATAATTGTTATTTTTTGTGAAGCACTAACAAATGTCAGTGATTAAAGTGATTGTAAATTTTAATACTACATGGTGTGCAGCTTGTGCGCCACGCAACCATTGGATAAAGCCGGATTTGTTATCGAAGACAGAAGATAAGTATGAGATGCGGGCGGAGGAACAGCGCAATGTTTACCATCACTAGATGGTAAATATTTTAAAAAGGAAGCGTCTTTAAATGTTTTAATAAATTCAAGTGTCCCTGGTTTTTTAAATATTGTAATATAATGTGGATTAAAGTATTAAAGTTTACAATGACTTTAAGGCTCTGAGGGCTGAGATGCCCTAGACCAGAGCTTTCCAAACTTTTCATGTTGGTGACACACTTTTTGGACCTACATATTTTCGTGACACAGTAATTCAGTTGTGCTAGCAAAAATGAGGTTAAACTAACTTGTTTTAAAAGATACGGACACATACATAAATTATATAATAACAAAATGCATTTACAAGTAACAGTATGTATGTGCAAGAATTAAAAAAGTTTAATAACACCAATAGTTACTTACTATTTTAATGGGATGTATGAGGTTGATGGGATGAACACAGTTTTGGAATATTTGGTGGAATATTAGATAAAGGCACTCGCGTTTCATCATCAAGCATTTTTAAGCTTTCACTTCCTATCCATATATCAAGAGCAGGAGAAGCAATGCACTACTGGGAGCTAGTTGCAAAAAAAATCCCTCTGACTTCTGCTCAGCGTTTAAGCTGCCACTCTCAGAGCTCTGTGAGTCCGACTGACTACTGCCCGCGCTGCAAACACACTGCTGTCCCACTCACTGGCTACACTTGCAGTCAGGAGCCAATGTGCCACCAAATCCGCCAATGGTAATAGTTTCAGTTCCCACTGAGCTGTGCCAATTGGTTAAGATGATCTGTGACCCACTAGGTATCAATCACGTGTCAACCATGTGATATGCGTAGCAGGCAGGCGGAAAGTCAGAAATCAAAAAACAATTAAAAAAAAAATTTAAATTTAAAAAAATTTGTGCTGAAGCAGGGACACACCTACACACTGCTGCCGACACACTAGTGTGTCCCGACACACAGTTTGGAAAGCACTGCCCTAGACAGTAGCTACACTTCCTGTTTTAAGATGTTTCCATTTAAGTGATTCAATAAAGTTTGTTACACTTTAGAGCTCACTGTTTTTTCTTTCTGTAAAAATAAAATACACATGTATAAAAAAAGACTACACAAAATAAATTAATGCAAGATAACAACTCTGCTCTAAAGAGCTTGCAATCTACAGGAGAAAGGTTGGGGAGACATAAACTGTGGTGTAGCTTGTCTTGTGGATTATAGTTGCAGCATTGAGTTTGTTAGGATGAATAGGAACTTTCACAAAAGAGGTTGAAGTCTTTATAAATAGGTAAAGTTTTAAAGATCATTTTAAGCTATGCAAGTTTGGAGCGGGATAAAGACATAAGAAATCTTCTCTTATCTGTTAATTTACCAGAATTTTGTCTGAAAAAAAAAGTGTTGAGGTTTTGCTCTTTGATCTGACTAAGAAATAAATGATGATGCTGTCTGTAGTATCCAAGGATCTGATGTTATGGGGTGACATTTTGTATAAAAAGAGTAAGCATGCCACTTATTATATGTAGGTAAAAACTGAATCTAAATAAAAGTAAGTTTTATTTGACCATAGTAGGACATGAGTTTTGGATTTGAATCATCATGAAATCCAGGGTCTGGGAGGATAAAATGGAAAAAGTAAATAATTCTTTAATATGGAGCTGAGTTTGGATATAGGAGTCAGACAATGAGAAATTTGAGAAATATATGAGCCTTTGATCTTCCCAGGCTTGACAAAGAAACAACAGAGGTAAAAAAATGATTTTTAAGTCTAATTTTGGATGGAAAAACATGTTTATATAATTATTAAAATCTAAGTAAAAGAATTTCTAAAGAGAAGGCCATTGAGACCTGGGTCATTTTATTTACTGCAAAATCTGCAATCTTAGGGTTGATTTTTCAAAAAATGTTTCTTTACTGTTCAATGAAAACTGAGGCAATAGTATTGCCCATTAAACATCATAGAGTTTGGACCCAACAGTGAAAGGGTTTAATAAAGTTTCATTAGTAAGGACTTGTTCTGAAAATTGAAAATGTTTATCCCAAGGACCAACTGCATCTAGTAAGTTTTCCTGTCAAACCTTTTAGGAGTAGTCTGTACCTCTTTTGGAGCTAAAACAAAATGGAACAATAAATATAATGATCTTGATATCTAAATAAAAGGAAGTTTTATTCAACCATGATCAGGCATGAGTTTTGGATTTGAATCATCATGAAATCCAGGGTCTGGGAGGATAAAATGGAAGATAATTCCTTGAAATGGAGCTGAGATTGGATACAGAAGTCAGACAATGAGACATTTGAGAAATATATGAGCCTTTGATCTTCCCAGCCATGACAAAGAAACAACAGAGGTAAACAATTGATTTTTAAGTCTTATTGTGGATGGAAAAAATGTGTTTATATAATTATTAAAATCTAAATAAAAGAATTTGGACCCAACAGTGAAAGAGTGTAATAAAGTTTCATTAGTAAGGAAAATGTTTATCCCAAGGACCAACAGCATGTAGTAATTTTTCCTGTCCTCTTTTGGAGATAAAACAAGATGGAACTATACATATAATTATCTTGGTATCTAATTCAGGGGTAAGACAAGTATTGTTAGAGAGGAGAGGTCTTTGCCACTTTGATATTTTTGCACTGTTAAGGTCTTTCTTAAGTGGTTTAATAACTTGATATTTACTGAGGTGTTGTTCGTTCCTGGTAGACTGCTTCTCTTGGTTGACTACATACTCTGTATGTATTTAAAAATGTTTTTTCCTGACAATCAAAAATATATAAGAAAATTATTTTACTTTCGAAAAGGCATTTCGTAACTTTTTTTTAATTTGCGGGTATAATAAGTGTCTCAGCAGATTCTTAAGAGGTGCCATTAGCTTTATTTCTAGAAAGCACTTTATCAAATTCTTAAAGGGACAGTCTACACCCATATTAACATTAGCCTATACCTTAGATCATGTTCCGATTTTCCTAGCTTACCCCCTCTACCCTAATGAGTCTGCTTCGCAAACGGAGGTATTCGAAATCAAAACTTTGCTTCTAATCATTAAAAATGGCCGACAAACTCTGCCCCTTCTCCTCCTACCTTGAACTCCCCTTCTCTTTGTATCTCATACTCGTTCACGTACAACTACCTACGTAATTACCGTTTAAACACGCATGCTCCTATTTACAGAAGTGATGTAGAGGAAGTCCGTCTGTGCTGCGGGAAAATAATTAAGCCAAGTGTTTTTTTGTTCCTCAGAAGGTGTGCATGCGCTAAACAATGAAAGCCCGATCCTGTTTTTTAATCGGTGATCTAATTTTGATTGGAGCATTTTAAAGTAGAGAGTCTATGATGTAGCTAGTAGGCGGAGCTGGTCGGCCATTTATAATGATTAGAATCAGAGTTTTGATTACGAATAACTCCGTTTGTGATGCAGACTCGCTACGGAAGAGGGGGTGAGTTAAGACAATCTGAACTTTATCTAACGTATTGGCTAATGTTAATACGGGTGTAGACTGTCCCTTTAAGATCTATCAATATTGAGTGCTATCTCCTTCCCTAGCACTGTATCATATTTGCATTTTCTCCAATTAGTATCATCTAAGAGTAGAGGAATTATGTCATGTGTTCCAGTTTTTTGCTAGGAGTAATAATGTTAGAGCTTATTTGATTCACTTATCTTTTTCATTGCTCAAAACACAAATATTTAATTCATTTAGGTGGCGAGAGTCTACAATGTGTTATATATGGGATATACATTCCTACCAGAAGGAGGCAATGTTTCCCAACACCAAAAAGCCTATAAAACCCCTCCCACCTCACACATACCTGAGTTTTTACTTTGTCTCCGTTGGAGGTGGTTGAAGCATGATGATGTGCTTGATGGCTTCTGTGAAAGGAGCTTTCAGAGCATATTGTAGTTCAGATCCCCTCAGAATACAGAGGTATGAGAAGGGAGTACTGCCTCATGACACCATGTTTTCTCCTCACAGGAAATCCTTTCATGGGCTGAAAATTCAGTCGCAGGGACACATCCTTTGCCTCCCATTACAGATCGACATTATGCTTCTATGTCATTACCTCTGCTGATATGTTTCAGTACTGGTTTGGCTGTCTGCTATCAGTGGACGAGTGTCTAACGGTATTTTAACTTTTTCATTATGTGGACACTCACAGCTATGAATTGCGCACTTTTTTATATTTTAATAATTAAAGGTAAAAATGAGGTTGTTTTCTCATGTTTACCTTTAATTATTAAACTTTATTTTTTAATTCCTTACTACTTAGACTAGGAAAGAGCTTAATAAACCCTTAACCTTTATTCTTAACTTTTATTGTTTAAACCTTTTTTTAGGGGTAGCACCGGACTGTTACATTTAGCTCAGTCTTTTTTCCAGAGTCACTGGGTCCTAGTGCCAGTACCATTCTCATATTATTGTTGCACTTTTTTAAATGTAACAAAAAAGTTTTTAACTATGTATAGTATATATAGAGCCTAGGGACAGGCACTAGTCCCCTTGTTTATTCTTTAATTTTCTGCACTTAAGATTTTCTTATTTGAGCCCTTTGCAGTCAAGTAGATGAGGATACATCCAATATGGAAATAAGGTATGTGTGCTTTGTATGTATATGTCTGCACATTGTGTTTTTCTGCTTGCGCTTTGAAATGTATTAGTTTATATGCTGGCTTGTTTTTTATAATAAAATCCGCAGCCTAAGCTCACATGTTCCCTTTGTTCAAACTTCTGTTGGCAAGATACAAAGTTATGTTAAACTTGCTTTGGGCAAAATACCTGTTGGCAAAATAAAAAGGTATGCAGAGTATATATATATATATATATCTATTACACAAATTATATACTGTATATATATATATATATATATATATATATATATATATATATATATATATATATATATATATATATATATATATATATATATACATATATAATATATATATAATGTTTGCTATGCCACAAATTCTGTACCTGAGAATTCTGCTAAATGTTTTTCATTTTCAGATGCCTTTTCTGAAGGGGAAATGTCCATCAATTCTGCTGCCTTGGGTGATTTTATTAAGGCTATATAAGAGTCTTGGAGTAAAGTATGAACCTAAACCAGAACCTATTAATGTCTTTCCTGTATCTGAGGCCATTAAGCCAATTTAATTGTCTATTTTTGCCAAGTATGAAAAGTAGCTTGTTCTACCTGATAAAGGGTTTAGATTACAAGTGGAGCTGTATTTAATGCTCCCTCTCATGCGTTAACTGTGCTAGAAGTAATCTTTTTGTGCGTCAGGTAGAGGGCATATTACAAGTTGCCTTTAGCCTCTGAGAAAGCCGTGCTAGCGGCAAAATGCGCATCAGGCGTATTCCTTTGTGTGTGTGAGACCATTAATTAGTACATATGGGATATTAATTGTGCATCTTACCCAGGCTTTGTCCTCACTTTATTGAACCTTTACAGCCACTCAGAACAGCTCTGACTTCTGTTCCAGTATTGCACAGACCAGTATAATTGTTGTTGGGGTCATCCCCTTTTCTAGATAGCTCTTTTGCAATCCGTGAACTTTGATGTCAAGTTTGAGCTGGGCTGTGTGACTGTATGATAAATAGTGTATCCCAGTGCTGAAATTGACATTTATGGTCACACACACATTTTGTATATAGTCTTCCTCTTTTAGTCTAAGTTTTAAATGTCTTGTTATTCTTACATATATTCTATGTTATACACTTATACAAATTTTATTAGTACATTAGTAAAAGTTAAGTTTTATTATTATACCATTTGTCTGGCATCTACCCAGTCTAGCTGTAGATAACGATATTCTCCATATTGCATTAGTATTTGAGTGCTGAGGTACTGTCACCTTTTCCTTTTTCATTTTTCCATATTACAAGTTGAAAGTAAAACGTTTTCGAACCAGCGCTAACCGAAATGCGCAAAAAGCCAAAGTTAGAATATTGCGACCATGTTAACGTATTTCCCCAAAGAAGTTATGTAACAAGAAATGTGGCGAAAAATTAACACCCTACTAGTGCGCAAACCTGATCACATTTTCTCAATTGTGTTAACATGACATGAAAATATGAATATTTCTCATTACAATGTTCTTCACATAGCAGAATATGTTCTATGTATTTATATATACATATATATATATATATATATATATATATATATATATATATATATATATATATATATATATATATATATATATATATATATATATATATATATATATCTCAAATTACATTTAAAGAGAGATTAATAAGGAAGGAGGATACTCCTCCCTTACAAAAGAAAGGGAATACAGCACTCTTTTTGCTTTAGAAAGAAATTTGTATTCATCTAAATATTTCATATAGTATCTGTCAGAGAAATATAATCACTGTTACTTATATATATTCAAACCCAAAATAAAGTAAAAAAACTCTGATAATCAGGAAGCAAACATTAACAATAGAAAATGAGCATCTTACAACCAAAACACCCACCGGGATTAAGCCGTTAATATCTTAGGCAAGAAATGGTTTCCCAAAGTTTGCTCATCTTAAACATATATTGCCCCTATGTATCTACAATAGTATAGCAACGGTTAACCTTAATAAACCTTATTAAACCTGGTTTTAATAATAATCATACAACATTATAAAACATACATAGTTGCTGAAGTGACCTTAATATTATACTATAACTTTATACAGGGCTGCAGTCCCTTAGAGTAACACTCCAAAAGCTCACAGATGGTGTTTGTAACAAACCACAATTGTCAGTCCCAAAGTTAAGGAAATACAATGTTCCAAATCTGTTGCAAAGTTGCAGAATAACAGAGTACCTTATTGCTGGAGACCACCTTAACGAAAGAGCTGTTTGTCAAGCTCCTTAGATGCCTTCGTGGCCTCCCGTTCCCGGGAGCTCGTTACCGAACGAGTTGTTTGTTTCCTCCAGCAGCTTTGCTCCGCAGCGTGGGTGTCAGTGTGTAGGGATTACACGTAATTTGGTAACTTCTGTTTCCTCTAATCACTTTGCTTATACCAGAAAAAGTTATTTGGTAAGTGTCCATTAACACCTCCGTGAAGCTTATCTTGTGGGATCCCAAAGACGTTTTTCGCAATCACTTAGCCTTACTTTGGGCTTATTCTTTTAAAAAATTAGTGTGTGTGAGGCGCTAGGCTGTGCCCACCTTGCCTTTCTACGGTTACTGTCTCCTTCCTAGACAGTTTTAAAGTAGGGAATAGATTAGAAAATATAGTGTAGAGGCGCTTACAGCTGTGGGTAATTAGTCCTCAAAACTAGATCTGTTTTTCATATATATCGCTACAAAACTTCAAGTTGGATCGCAGACTTTATAACCATAATTGTGTGCTAAAACTTTAAGTAATGATCTCTTTACCAACAGGGACCAAATATTGCATGAAAAATATTTATTACAATTTCATAATACACATACCTCAGTAATACTTTTTATATCACATTCATACTCTCATCCATAAAACCACTTTAAAAAGCATAAATATCCTAACTAGTATTCCAAATTCTGATGTTGTTTTAAAACAATGTAGCTATATATGCAAAACAACTTAATAAATACAAGGAAAGTCTTAGTATCCACTCCAAATCTCGTGGAGTACGTTTGGCAACGGCTAATAATTGACTTTTCTGACCATGGTTTTAAATTGTATTCCCTTTAAGTCTTTTGCGTTCAGAATGACTCTCTTAAATATTCAGGTGCAGTCTTTTATCAGATCCCCAAACCTTAGGGCACACGGAGTAATGTTCCGTAATTTTGCAATAAATAGTAAATGTTACCTTCAAACTTGAATGTTGTCAGTCCACAAAAAGCACTCTTATCACCTTGGTTCTAAATCTGCTCACTGCTCTCACTCGCAGGTCTCGGCAGATACAGCTTCACACTCGATTCTTCACGCTGCTAGATTAGCGTCTGACGTCACCGGTTACCATCAGCTGTAGAATGTATTGGATTCCGATGTACTTGCGCAAATAATCTTATTCTGGCGGTCCTCCGACTTTATACTCTGCTCTTAGTACTCTGTACGCAGAGGTTTCTCATGCTCAAAACCTTTTTCTCCTTCTGTTGTGCAAATATAGATCTCTGCAAATTATACCAAGTGTTCAGTATTCAGTATTTCTACGCGTTTCACCCACATTAGACCTGGGCTTTCTCAGCTTATTCTTAGCTGTGCAATCAAACAGTTTTCTTCTCATGTTAAATGGTGCATTCCTGCAGCAATGGAAGTCAAGTGGTGTTTGCTGCCAACAACATATGTGTTTCACCCCTCCTTTCTTTTTCACACCTGGGGCTTCATCAGGGCTCATTAACTCTAGACTCACAGTCTGTTTATTTATGCTCCTTATGCCCTTCCCACTTGAATTTACATCCACCTTCTTAAAGGGATATTTGCTTTTAACATCAACCCTTTATTTTACCTATGTGCTTAACTATATGCTTTTTCTATTAGTAATATCTTTCAAATATTTTTGGGCATCCAATTAAACTCCTATTAACTAGTAAGAACATATGCTAGCCTCATTTGCCCTTTCTTTTGTCACTTTTTTACTATAAAGCATTAGAAAAGCTACAATTGTTAAAACTACCTGATTGTGTTTTTGAACATACTGGCATACACATTTCTAGTCCCCCTTCCTTTTAATATACGTATATTTTCATTGAGACCTTATTTTTTCAGCTCAATTTCCTTTTTCAAACACATTAACCTTCGTTTAATGGTTAATCTTATTGTAAGGTTAAGTGATGAGACAGAAGAGACTAGGCCGCTGCAGAGCGTGACGTGGAGGGGAGAGTCCTATCGCTGCCCAGCTGATAGGGTAAGTTACACACAGCCCCGTGAGGTGCAAATCAATTGCGGCTAAGCGTAAGCCGCAAAAATTCAAAGCAAGAAGAAAAAGCAGCACTCGTGGGACACCAGCTTGCAATAAAAAGTTAAAACTTTATTCCATCGGTTAAAAACACAGGTAGGGTCAGGGTATTAACCCCTTACGCGTTTCGTGCTCCAACTGAGCACTTAATCATAGGGATAATTGCTTAGACCGGACATGGCCTATTTAAAGGCACAGTGTCCAATCAGGCAATTTACAATTTTTTTTTAAAAAACAATGATATAAAAACATGTTAGCATAAAACATGATCATCTAACAATATGTATGCATGAGGTAGCCAAACACCAGTTTATATGAGTATGAAAATATACAATTTGTTACCACATCATAATTCCGTTATTTCATGTTAAAGAACCTACTGCATAAAAAACATAAGAAACTTTGATACAGTAATAATAATAACATTAATGTGCTGAAGACACCCTGAATATGAAAGATCTTAACCTAATGCCTATAACTAACCTAGTACGTATGCACCATATGGGTGCTGGAATAATAGTCATATTAATATTACATGACGGTGAACATAGTTAGTGATGACATTAAAGGTATATTTTTTTCAATAATAAAACGATCCATATAGCATGATATGATATCATAAAATTATAAGATGAACTAATATTAGTCTATGAAAAGACTCATATCCCACTCCTTATTTAAACCTTCGGGGGTAACAGTTCTTAATTTATATATCCAAAACATCTCTTGTTTAAGTAACATTTTGTTTCTGTTTCCCCCTCTGGTCGGTGGATACATTTTGTCTATGACTTTTACTGTCATATTAAATTTATTTGTCAAATGCATGCTAAAATGGTGCCGTGCAATTGCTGAGTTTTTGTTATACATTTTAGTGTCATAAATATGTTCCCTCATACGAGATCTTAATTCTCTACTGGTCTGACCTGTATATTGCATGTGACACAAATTGCATTCAAGTAAGTATACAACATAATGACTCCTGCAATTTGCATAAAAGCCAACATTATAACTTTCTTGGGTAACAGTACTCATTAGTTTGTAAACTAAACAGTCCCTCTACAGAGGAAATAGGTGATAGTTCAACATTACAGCAGTTAGATACACAAATTACCCATTTTGATTTCCAAGACTTAACAAGTCTAAATTCATTAAGAGATTTAGAAACTTCCAACATAGGTCCTGATGAATTTAACATCTCAACACCAAAACAAAAAACCTCTGATTTTTATCCTGTTCAATTTAGGGGCAGATTTCTGAATATATTTCAAAAACAAGTGAAGAGGGATATCTTGGAATTAGAACGTAAGTGTAAAACATCACCAGTTAAACCCAATCTCACCAAAGAGGAATTTAGAGCCCTGAAAACTTTACAAACTAATGAGGACATCACTATAAGAGCAAGTGATAAAGGAGGTAATGTAGTGGTTTTAAATAAAACAGATTACATTTTAGAGGCAAAAAGGCAGCTAAATGATACCTTGACCTATAGAAAGTTAACAAGAGATCCAACATGTGAATTCAAAAAGAAATTATCAAGGATCTTGGAACAAACAGTATCTCTGGGTATTTTAACAAAGAAAGAAATCAATATATTGGTTCCAAATTATCCATCAATTCCCATATTTCATCACCTTCCGAAGACACATAAAAGTCTTGTTTCCCCACCTGGTCGACCTATCATCTCCGGCATAGGCTCATTGTTTGAGCCTCTGTCGGAGTGGATAGATTCAATATTGCAACCTATTGTAGTTACACTTTACAGTTATTTAAGAGAATATCATTGGATTGTGGCGGATGTCACATCCTTGTACTCTTGCATACCGCACCCTTTAGGTGTCAAAGCTATTAGGTACTTCTTAGATCAAGATACCAATTTTTCAGAAGAAACCAAGATATTAATATGTGAAATAATTGAATTTCTCTTGCAACACAATTATTGCATGTTTGACAGTGAATTTTATTTACAGGTTTGTGGCACTGCAATAGGTGCAAAATTTGCGCCCTCTTTCGCCAACCTGTATGTAGGTTGGTGGGAGAACAATGTTATTTTCAGTGAAGAAAATCCATATATGAAATCCACTGTCGCACACATGCGTTACATAGATGATCTTTTGTTCATAGTTGATGAATCTGTAAATGAGATTGAATTTGTAGAATTTTTGAACAATAACAATTTAAATTTAAAATTCATTGGTGAAAGTAACTGCAACACTGTTAATTTTCTTGATCTTACATTAACAGGCATGATTGACACAGAGAGCATAATGACAGATACATTCCGTAAACCAACCACAGCTAACTCCATCTTGCACGCAAGATCTTGCCATCCACCACACTTAATTAGGTCGATACCCAGGGCCCAGCTTTTGAGAATCAGAAGAAATACAAACTCTGATGAACTCTTTGAGAAACAGGCAGCAATGCTCAAGGACAGGCTCATTAAAAGAGGGTACAACAATAAGCTTTTGGACAATAGCATTCAACAAGTTAGTGTCAACACACAACAGGGCTTATTGACGAAAGAAAAGAAAGACAACAGGGATATTAAAGACTTTCCTGTTGTATTTTCAACAGAATACTCTAATCAGTATAACCAAGTATGTGGTATTTTAAAGAAAAATTTGCATATCTTACAACAAGATGAGATATTAGGTGGGATCATAGATAAGTGCAAGTTTGTTCCCAGAAAGGCGCCCACTTTAGCTAACAAATTATCACCTAGCTTAGTGTCCTCTAAAAAACAGAGAACAGGTACATGGCTAAACAAGAAAGGTACTTTTAGATGTGGTACTGGTCCGTGTTCCACATGTGATATCATAGGCAGAGGGGAAACTTTCTCGAGTACTGTTACCCAAGAAAGTTATAATGTTGGCTTTTATGCAAATTGCAGGAGTCATTATGTTGTATACTTACTTGAATGCAATTTGTGTCACATGCAATATACAGGTCAGACCAGTAGAGAATTAAGATCTCGTATGAGGGAACATATTTATGACACTAAAATGTATAACAAAAACTCAGCAATTGCACGGCACCATTTTAGCATGCATTGGACAAATAAATTTAATATGACAGTAAAAGTCATAGACAAAATTTATCCACCGACCAGAGGGGGAAACAGAAACAAAATGTTACTTAAACAAGAGATGTTTTGGATATATAAATTAAGAAATGTTACCCCCGAAGGTTTAAATAAGGAGTGGGATATGAGTCTTTTCATAGACTAATATTAGTTCATCTTATAATTTTATGATATCATATCATGCTATATGGATCGTTTTATTATTGAAAAAATATACCTTTAATGTCATCACTATGTTCAGCGTCATGTAATATTAATATGACTATTATTCCAGCACCCATATGGTGCATACGTACTAGGTTAGTTATAGGCATTAGGTTAAGATCTTTCATATTCAGGGTGTCTTCAGCACATTAATGTTATTATTATTACTGTATCAAAGTTTCTTATGTTTTTTATGCAGTAGGTTCTTTAACATGAAATAACGGAATTATGATGTGGTAACAAATTGTATATTTTCATACTCATATAAACTGGTGTTTGGCTACCTCATGCATACATATTGTTAGATGATCATGTTTTATGCTAACATGTTTTTATATCATTGTTTTTTAATTTTTTTTGTAAATTGCCTGATTGGACACTGTGCCTTTAAATAGGCCATGTCCGGTCTAAGCAATTATCCCTATGACTAAGTGCTCAGTTGGAGCACGAAACGCGTAAGGGGTTAATACCCTGATCCTACCTGTGTTTTTAACCGAAGGAATAAAGTTTTGACTTTTTATTGCAAGCTGGTGTCCCACAAGTGCTGCTTTTTCTTCTTGCTAAGAGATGAGACACCCTTACAAGAAACATGCATAATCATTTTTATCATTCAGGCCCAGTGGTTGCTTAGTTTTTAAGTTATAGATCCATCTTGTCTCCTTTTGAAGGAGACATTAATCAATATCACCTCCTCTGTTGTGAGGGTCACACTTATCAATTCCCAAGAATTTTAAAGTCATAGGATCTGTGGTGCTCACTAAAGTGTCTGGCTGCATTTGTGTCTCTTTTGTATAGGATGTCATCCCTATGTTCTTGGATCCTATCCTTGAGGATCCTTCTAGTTTTGCCAACATAGAATAGGGGGCATCCGCAATGCAAAAGGTATACCACCCTTACAGATTCACAGTTACAAAATAATTTTAATACAAATTCTTTTTCTGTGTTACCTGAGAATTTTTGCCCTCTTTCCATAAAGAGACAGTACACACATTTCCCACATGGAAAATTACCTTTTAGCCCCCTATTGATTCTTAGCCAGTCTGCTGTGGAGGGGCTTCTTTCATATCTGCTATTTACCAGTTTATCCCTCAAACTTGGGGCCTTTTTAGCGGTTAGCATTGGATAATTTCCTACAGACTCCTTAACTTTGTCATCTAACTGCAGAATACTCCAATTCTTCTTTAGGATATTTCTAATCCCTTCCCATTGATCATTGTATGTGGTTACAAATCTAATTTTATTCTCTTTATTTCTCTGCCTGTCCGTAAATAGGAGGGTATCCCTTTCTGTTTTCTTTGCTCTTGAATAGGCCTGATTGATACATTTTGTAGCGTATCCTCTTTTTTAAAATCTTTCTTTCATCTGTCCTGCATGTTCATCAAATTTTATTGTTGAGGAACAGTTTCGCCTCAATCTTAAAAATTGTCCCACTGGAATACCTTTAATAAGTGCAGTGGGATGTGCACTTGAGGCTTCAAGAATGCTATTAGTGGCATTACTCTTTCTATAGTTTTCAGGGGAAAATCTGTCTTGCTTCCTTTTTAATTTTTATATCCAGAAATGGTAGTTCTTTGGGACTAGCTTCGCAGGTTAAAAAAATGTTTCTCTCATTTTTATTCAGAGCTTTAACAAATGTCTGAAGCTCTTCCAAAGTCTCATCCCATAGTACCAGGATGTCATCAACATATCTTATCCACAAAAGTACATTTGTGTAAAAGATATGTTGATGTTTTTCAAAGACTTCTTGTAACTCCCATGCTCCCAAATGCAAGCATGCATAAGTGGGGGCACATACCGTCCCCATTGCTGTCCCTCTTACTTGTCTATATATTTTCCCATCAAAGGAAAATATATTATGTTCCAAGACAAATTTAAGAAGACTTATTACAAAATCAGTATGTTTGTCAAAGCTCTGTCCTCGTTTCAATTGCCTGTAGGCCCACTTTGTGTGGTATTGAGGAGTACAAACGCTCTACGTTTAATGACGCTATAATTACTTTTTCAGAGACTGTGATGCCATCAAGTTTTTTTAAGAGGTCTCCTGTGTCTTTTACATAGGATGGGAGGCTGCTGAGAAAAGGCCTAAGTATTGTATCTACATACTTCCCTAGCTTCTCTGTTACACTGTTTATCCCCGACACTATAGGTCTTCCTGGGGGGTTGGTCATGCTTTTGTGTAGCTTAGGGATTATATAAAATACAGGCATTTTTGGATATGTGGGGTAAAGGAATTTGAATTCTTGTTGTGAAATTAAAACATCCCTTTTAGCATCATTTAAGAGTTTAAACAACTCAGATTGAACCTTTTTTATGGGATTTTGGGCCAATTTCTCATACTGTTCTTTGACTCCTAGTTGTTTTTTAACCTCAAGGACATAGTTTTTCTCATCTAAGAGTACCAAGTTACCGCCCTTATCCGCCGGCTTCACTATCACATTTTTAGCTTGCATTAATTCTTTTAATGCATTTCTTTCTTTCCATGTCAAATTATGCCCTGTACCAGCGTAATCTGGCAAACTTTCTATATCTTTTTCCACTGGTTTTACAAACAGACTTACTGCTGGTACTTGCGCCAGAATTGGCATGTAAGATGATTTATTTTTGAGTGTTGTTTTGGTTGTACCTGTTTTTGTCTGATCTAATCCCATATCGTCATTTTCCAAAGATTCCAGCACATCTAAGGTAACTTTATCTTCTTCTGTCAACTGCCCTGATTTTTTCATCATTTGGGCAAGAACCAACTTTCTTGCAAACAAATATAAATCTTTAGTTGTTTCAAATTTATCCAAGTGGTTGACTGGGCAAAAGGAAAGCCATTTCTTTAGTACACTTATATGTGCTATTAAGATGATAAGAGAATAGGTTTATTATTTGAAGATCATCTTTTTCATACTCTCCTAGTAGCCCTTGCGGTACCTCCTCCTTGTTCTCCCTCTGCTCGTGTATCTGTCCTCCTGATAATATTCCCTCCTGCCTCTTTGTTGTCGTGTCTGGTATCTTTTCTCATCTGTAGATGTAGTTGTTATTTCTTTTTCTATTTCTCCCTCCCCTCCTACTCCATCTCCAACATATCCCCTCTGAAAATTTGAAGTTGTGGGTCTACCTTGTCCTTCCCCTTCTATATCTGAGGTATCTGTGCCTGAATCATAAGATCCCTTTTGTGATCTATAGACATAAACCTTTTTTAGTTTATAGTCCTCCTGATCTCGATGTAGCTTCCTACACTTTCTAGATTTTATCTCAGATTGTAATCGTGAAACTGTTCTTAGTTTCAACATTTAGTTTATTAAAATTTGAGTCCTCCTCAAATTTATTTACCCCCAATAGTATTTCTTCAATCTCCACGTTCAGTTTCTCTAATCTCTTTTCATTTCTTTTAACCAACATCCCCATTATTTCAAAGGTTCTGATAATTTATTATTCCAGGTCTCTAAAAACTTCTCTGGTTCCTCATCCTCCTTTGTTGTGGGACCTAGGTCTAAGTGTAGTCTTAAGCCTCTAGGGATTATTTTATTTTTCATATAGTTATTTAGACTGGAATTCTCTGCCCTTATCTTGATCTGTCTATTCAACATATGTTTATATTTCCTAAATACTGTAACACATTCGTTTCTTCTAAATCTGTGCTTTCAAACTCCCCTTTTGAGGCCAAAGACTCATTCAGCTCTGCTTCCCATTGAGCATCTGAAAATGTGTATGCCATATTGTCCCTGTGACCACTATTTCTCTGACTGTTAGATATTATTTTAATCCTTCAAAAAGTAAAACTCATCTCAAAGAAAGAGAGTTTTGTTAAAATCCTCTATTTACTCTCCTAAACAATTGTTTCTAAACTATTGGTAGAGAGAGTTAAACACTTTTAATCATATTTTGTTTAGTAGTTAACTACTTAATCAAAGTTAATGTGCAGACCCTTTTAAATAAATATCAAATTGCATTTTAAGAGAGAATAAAAAGGAAGGAGGATACTCCTCCCTTACAAAAGAAAGGGAATACAGCACTCTCTTTGCTTTAAAAAGCCATTTTTATTAATCTAAATATTTCAAGTGAGCACCACAATGCAGATCCTATGACTTTAAAATTCTTGGGAATTGATAAAGGTGACCCTCACAACAGAGGAGGTGATATTGATTAATGTCTCCTTCAAAAGGAGACAAGATGGATCTATAACTTAAAAACTAAGCAACCACTGGGCCTGAATGATAAAAATGATTATGCATGTTTCTTGTAAGGGTGTCTCATCTCTAAACCTTACAATAAGATTAACCATTAAACGAAGGTTAATGTGTTTGAAATAGGAAATTGAGCTGAAAAAATAAGGTCTCAATGTAAATATACGTATATTAAAAGGAAGGGGGACTATAAATGTGTATGCCAGTATGTTCAAAAACACAATCAGGTTGTTTTAACAATTGTAGCTTTTCTAATGCTTTATAGTAAAAAAGTAACAAAAGAAAGGGCAAATGAGGCTAGCATATCTTCTTACTAGTTAATAGGAGTTTAAATGGATGCCCAAAAATATTTGAAAGATGTTACTAATAGAAAAAGCATATAGTTAAGCACATAGGTAAAATAAAGGGTTGATGTTAAAAGCAAATATCCCTTTAAGAAGGTGAATGTAAATTCAAGTGGGAAGGGCATAATGAGCATAAATAAACAGACTGTGAGTCTAGAGTTAATGAGCCCTGATGAAGCCCCAGGTGTGAAAAAGAAAGGAGGGGTGAAACACGTATGTTGTTGGCAGCAAACACCACTTGACTTCCATTGCTTCAAGAATGCACCATTTAACATGAGAAGAAAACTGTTTGATTGCACAGCTAAGAATAAGCCCAAAGTAAGGCTAAGTGATTGCTGAAAACTTCTTTGGGATCCCACAAGATAAGCTTCACGGAGGTGTTAATGGACACTTACCAAGAAACTTTTTCTGGTATAAGCAAAGTGATTAGAGGAAACAGAAGTAACCGAATTATGTGCAATCCCTACACACTGACACCCACGCTGCGGAGCGAAGCTGCTGGAGGAAACAAACAACTCGTTTGGTAATGAGCTCCTGGGAACGGGAAGCCAGGAAGGCATCTAAGGAGCTTGACAAACAGCTCTTTCGTTAAGGTGGTCTCCAGCAATAAGGTACTCTGTTATTCTGCAACTTTGCAACAGATTTGGAACATTGTATTTTCCTGAACTTTGGGACTGGCAATTGTGGTTTGTTGCAAACACCATCTGTGAGCTTTTGGAGTGTTACTCTAAGGGACTGCAGCCCTGTATAAAGTTATAGTATCATATTAAGGTGACTTCAGCAACTATGTATGTTTTATAATGTTGCATGATTATTATTAAAACCAGGTTTAATAAGGTTTATTAAGGTTAACCGTTGCTATACTATTGTAGATACATAGGGGCAATATGTTTAAGATGAGCAAACTTTGGGAAACCATTTCTTGCCTAAGATATTAACGGCTTAATCCCGGTGGGTGTTTTGGTTGCAAGATGCTCATTTTCTATTGTTAATGTTTCCTTCCTGATTAGCAGAGATTTTACTTTATTTTGGGTTTGAATATATACATTGGGGCAAAAAAGTATTTAGTCAGCCACCAATTGTGCAAGTTATCCCACTTAAGAAGATGAGAGAGGCCTGTAATTTTCATCATAGGTATACCTTAACTATGAGAGACAAAATGTTGAAACAAATCCAGACAATCACATTGTCTGATTTGGAAAGAATCTATTTGCATATTATGGTGGAAAATAAGTATTTGGTCACCTACAAACAAGCAAGATTTCTGTCTCTCACAGACCTGTATCTTCTTCTTTAAGAGGCTCCTCTGTCCTCCACTCATTACCTGTATTAATGGCACCTGTTTAAACTTGTTATCAGTATAAAAGACACCTGTCCACAAAAACAAAAAGTCACACTCCAAACTCCACTATGGTGAAGACCAAAGAGCTGTCGAAGGACACCAGAATCAAAATTGTAGACCTGTACCAGGCTGGGAAGACTGAATCTGCAATAGGCAAGCAGCTTGGTGTGAAGAAATCAACTGTGGGAGCAATAATTAGAAAATGGAAGACATACAAGACCACTGATAATCTTCCTCGATCTGGGGCTCCACGCAAGATCTCACTCCGTGGGGTCAAAATGATCACAATAACGGTGAGCAAACATCCCATAACCACACAGGGGGACCTAGTGAATGACCTGCAGAGAGCTGGGACCAACGTAGCAAAGGCTACCATCAGTAACACACTACGCCGCCAGGGACTCAGATCCTGCAGTGCCAGACGTGTCCCCCTGCTTAAGCCAGTACATGTCCAGGCCCGTCTGAAGTATGCTAGAGAGCATTTGGATGATCCAGAAGTGGATTGGGAGAAGGTCAAATGGTCAGATGAAACCAAAGTAGAACTGTTTGGTAGAAACACAACTTGTCGTGTTTGGAGGAGAGAGTATGCTGAGTTGGAACCAAAGAACACCATACCTACTATGAATCATGGGGATGGCAACATCATGCTTTGGGGCTGTTTCTCTGCAAAAGGAACAGGACGTCTGATCCATGTACATGAAAGAATGAATGGGGCCATGTAGTGTGATATTTTAAGTGCAAACCTCCATCCATCAGCAAGGGCATTGAAGATAAAACGTGGCTGGGTCTTTCAGCATGACAATGATCCCAAACACACTGCCCGGGCAATGAAGGAGTGGCCTCGTAAAAAGCATTTCAAGGTCCTGGAGTGGCCTAGCCAGTCTCCAGATCTCAACCCCATAGAAAACCAGTGACAACCCCAAAACATCACTGCTCTAGAGGAGATCTGCATGCAGGAATGAGCCAACATACCAGCAACAGTGTGTGACTCATACTAAATAAATTCTAGACAAGGTGATATATGGATGCTAATGCCAGAGCTGAACATGTTGAACATAAATAAATAAAGTCTCAACACACTCCAATGACCCGGAACTAAATTATAAAATCTTATAGGTGTAGGCTAGGTATTCAGAGACTGCCCATACAGCAGTTTTGAGAGATTATATATAATAATGGCTGTAATGAGGTAAACTACATTTTCACATTTAAATTAACTATTAAGCACCGTCAAGGAATGTAGGCATGGGTAGGTTATTGTTTTATTGAGTGTTTTATGTTGGGAGATATTAAACAAAATAGCACTCTATGGCCTAGATTTAGAGTTCGGCGGTAAAAGGGCTGTTAACGCTCCGCGGGTTTTTTTCTGGCCGCACCATAAATTTAACTCTGGTATCGAGAGTTCAAACAAATGCTGCGTTAGGCTCCAAAAAAGGAGCGTAGAGCATTTTTACCGCAAATGCAACTCTCGATACCAGAGTTGCTTACGGACGCGGCCGGCCTCAAAAACGTGCTCGTGCACGATTCTCCCATAGGAAACAATGGGGCTGTTTGAGCTGAAAAAAAACCTAACACCTGGAAAAAAGCAGCGTTCAGCTCCTAACGCAGCCCCATTGTTTGCTATGCGGTAACCCTTCCTACGTCTGCACTTAACACTCTAACATGTACCCCGAGTCTAAACACCCCTAACCTTACACTTATTAACCCCTATTCTGCCGCCCCCGCTATCGCTGACCCCTGCATTACACTTTTAACCCCTAATCTGCCGCTCCGTAAACCGCCGCCACCTACGTTATCCTTATGTACCCCTAATCTGCTGCCCTAACATCGCCGACCCCTATGTTATATTTATTAACCCCTAATCTGCCCCCCACAACGTCGCCGACACCTACCTACACTTATTAACCCCTAATCTGCCGACCGGACCTGAGCGCTACTATAATAAAGTTATTAACCCCTAATCCGCCTCACTAACCCTATCATAAATAGTATTAACCCCTAATCTGCCCTCCCTAACATCGCCGACACCTACCTTCAATTATTAACCCCTAATCTGCCGACCGGAGCTCACCGCTATTCTAATAAATGTATTAACCCCTAAAGCTAAGTCTAACCCTAACACTAACACCCCCCTAAGTTAAATATAATTTTTATCTAACGAAATAAATTAACTCTTATTAAATAAATGATTCCTATTTAAAGCTAAATACTTACCTGTAAAATAAATCATAATATAGCTACAATATAAATTACATTTATATTATAGCTATTTTAGGATTAATATTTATTTTACAGGTAACTTTGTATTTATTTTAACCAGGTACAATAGCTATTAAATAGTTAAGAACTATTTAATAGTTACCTAGTTAAAATAATTACAAATTTACCTGTAAAATAAATCCTAACCTAAGATATAATTAAACCTAACACTACCCTATCAATAAAATAATTAAATAAACTACCTACAATTACCTACAATTAACCTAACACTACACTATCAATAAATTAATTAAACACAATTGCTACAAATAAATACAATTAAATAAACTATCTAAAGTACAAAAAATAAAAAAGAACTAAGTTACAGAAAATAAAAAAATATTTACAAACATAAGAAAAATATTACAACAATTTTAAACTAATTACACCTACTCTAAGCCCCCTAATAAAATAACAAAGACCCCCAAAATAAAAAATTCCTTACCCTATTCTAAATTTAAAAAGTTACAAGCTCTTTTACCTTACCAGCCCTGAACAGGGCCCTTTGCGGGGCATGCCCCAAGAATTTCAGCTCTTTTGCCTGTAAAAAAAAACATACAATACCCCCCCCCCAACATTACAACCCACCACCCACATACCCCTAATCTAATCCAAACCCCCCTTAAATAAACCTAACACTAAGCCCCTGATGATCTTCCTACCTTGTCTTCACCATGCCAGGTTCACCGATCCGTCCTGGCTCCAAGATCTTCATCCAACCCAAGCAGGGGCTAGACATCCACTGAAGAAGTCCAGAAGAGGGTCCAAAGTCTTCCTCCTATCCGGCAAGAAGAGGACATCCGGACCGGCAAACATCTTCTCCAAGCGGCATCTTCTATGTTCTTCCATCCGATGACGACCGGCTCCATCTTGAAGACCTCCAGCGCGGATCCATCCTCTTCTTCCGACGACTAGACGACGAATGACGGTTCCTTTAAGGGACGTCATCCAAGATGGCGTCCCTCGAATTCCGATTGGCTGATAGGATTCTATCAGCCAATCGGAATTAAGGTAGGAATTTTCTGATTGGCTGATGGAATCAGCCAATCAGAATCAAGATCAATCCGATTGGCTGATCCAATCAGCCAATCAGATTGAGCTCGCATTCTATTGGCTGATCGGAACAGCCAATAGAATGCGAGCTCAATCTGATTGGCTGATTGGATCAGCCAATCGGATTGATCTTGATTCTGATTGGCTGATTCCATCAGCCAATCAGAAAATTCCTACCTTAATTCCGATTGGCTGATAGAATCCTATCAGCCAATCGGAATTCGAGGGACGCCATCTTGGATGACGTCCCTTAAAGGAACCGTCATTCGTCGTCTAGTCGTCGGAAGAAGAGGATGGATCCGCGCTGGAGGTCTTCAAGATGGAGCCGGTCGTCATCGGATGGAAGAACATAGAAGATGCCGCTTGGAGAAGATGTTTGCCGGTCCGGATGTCCTCTTCTTGCCGGATAGGAGGAAGACTTTGGACCCTCTTCTGGACTTCTTCAGTGGATGTCTAGCCCCTGCTTGGGTTGGATGAAGATCTTGGAGCCAGGACGGATCGGTGAACCTGGCATGGTGAAGACAAGGTAGGAAGATCATCAGGGGCTTAGTGTTAGGTTTATTTAAGGGGGGTTTGGGTTAGATTAGGGGTATGTGGGTGGTGGGTTGTAATGTTGGGGGGGGGGTATTGTATGTTTTTTTTTACAGGCAAAAGAGCTGAAATTCTTGGGGCATGCCCCGCAAAGGGCCCTGTTCAGGGCTGGTAAGGTAAAAGAGCTTGTAACTTTTTAAATTTAGAATAGGGTAAGGAATTTTTTATTTTGGGGGTCTTTGTTATTTTATTAGGGGGCTTAGAGTAGGTGTAATTAGTTTAAAATTGTTGTAATATTTTTCTTATGTTTGTAAATATTTTTTTATTTTCTGTAACTTAGTTCTTTTTTATTTTTTGTACTTTAGATAGTTTATTTAATTGTATTTATTTGTAGCAATTGTGTTTAATTAATTTATTGATAGTGTAGTGTTAGGTTAATTGTAGGTAATTGTAGGTAGTTTATTTAATTATTTTATTGATAGGGTAGTGTTAGGTTTAATTATATCTTAGGTTAGGATTTATTTTACAGGTAAATTTGTAATTATTTTAACTAGGTAACTATTAAATAGTTCTTAACTATTTAATAGCTATTGTACCTGGTTAAAATAAATACAAAGTTACCTGTAAAATAAATATTAATCCTAAAATAGCTATAATATAAATGTAATTTATATTGTAGCTATATTATGATTTATTTTACAGGTAAGTATTTAGCTTTAAATAGGAATCATTTATTTAATAAGAGTTAATTTATTTCGTTAGATAAAAATTATATTTAACTTAGGGGGGTGTTAGTGTTAGGGTTAGACTTAGCTTTAGGGGTTAATACATTTATTAGAATAGCGGTGAGCTCCGGTCGGCAGATTAGGGGTTAATAATTGAAGGTAGGTGTCGGCGATGTTAGGGAGGGCAGATTAGGGGTTAATACTATTTATGATAGGGTTAGTGAGGCGGATTAGGGGTTAATAACTTTATTATAGTAGCGCTCAGGTCCGCTCGGCAGATTAGGGGTTAATAAGTGTAGGCAGGTGTCGGCGACGTTGTGGGGGGCAGATTAGGGGTTAATAAATATAACATAGGGGTCGGCGATGTTAGGGGCAGAAGATTAGGGGTACATAGGGATAACGTAGGTGGCGGCGATTTGCGGTCGGAAGATTAGGGGTTAATTATTTTAAGTAGCTTGCGGCGACGTTGTGGGGGGCAAGTTAGGGGTTAATAGATATAATACAGGGGTCGGCGGTGTTAGGGGCAGCAGATTAGGGGTACATAAGTATAACGTAGGTGGCGGTCGGCAGATTAGGGGTTAAAATTTTTAATCGAGTGGCGGCGATGTGGGGGGACCTCGGTTTAGGGGTACATAGGTAGTTTATGGGTGTTAGTGTACTTTAGGGTACAGTAGTTAAGAGCTTTATAAACCGGCGTTAGCCAGAAAGCTCTTAACTCCTGCTATTTTCAGGCGGCTGGAATCTTGTCGTTAGAGCTCTAACGCTCACTGCAGAAACGACTCTAAATACCGGCGTTAGGAAGATCCCATTGAAAAGATAGGCTACGCAAATGGCGTAGGGGGATCTGCGGTATGGAAAAGTCGCGGCTGTAAAGTGAGCGTTAGACCCTTTAATCACTGACTCTAAATACCAGCGGTAGCCCAAAACCAGCGTTAGGAGCCTCTAACGCTGGTTTTGACGGCTACCGCCGAACTCTAAATCTAGCCGTTTATGTGATATATATTATATGCCTATCACGTAGCCCCGGCCGCGGACTACCAGGCAAGGCATCAATAAAGAGTCAATACTCCAACTACAATAAATAATTTGTAAAACCTTGGAGCTTACGTCTGCCCAAATTTGTGTTAATGGCCTCCCCTGGGGCCCCCACTAAACCCCAAAGGAAGTAATCAGTGACGCGCAAATAGCTGTTCTAGGGCTAGGTCACAGAGTGTTTAAATAATCTATGTGATTTTTATAACATTAAAAAGGTTTGTGCATAGACAACAAAAATTATAGTAGACAATATATGAGCTGACATTTTCTACTTATACAATATAGCTTTCACACCCCTTATACCCAGGCAGTAGTACTTAACAACTAAGATAACTTCAACCGTTTGCCCAATATTCAATAACATCTAACTAAAGATTTTTCTGTTCTGTACTTATATTATCTAAACATTATGTGGCTGAGTCTGAAGCTCTATATAATTATGAACAGGAGGAATTTAAATTTAAATAAACGAGGTGTGAGTGAACATCTCTATACATGCAATTCAACTTTCAAGCCTTGAATGCACAGGCAACAACATTTTATCTAACTGCTTAAAATTTTAAGGTATTCCAATCAATTTTCTTTTTGCAGTGGTTACCAGATAGTCTCTCTTTCTGTCCACAAAATATTCCCATAAGGGGGGCTTAGACTTAGATTCTGGAACCTGAGCGATTGCTTTAAAGTTGGTGCAATTCCCCAACGGAGCTGTGCGGTTAGAATGTTTTACTGCTGACGATGTTTTTAGTAGGCTCCGGTTCCCTGTCAGGCTGCATGATATGGAGAAGTCTCCATTTTGCGGGATGTATTCTGCGGCAGTTTCTGTTTCCTCCATATCGTCTTCTTGCCCTCCACCACTGAGGTCTGCATCCTTCATCTGTTCGGGCACCATCTTAATCTGGCGGTAAAGCTGCAGTGTAAGCTCTCGCTGAGTGAAGGGACAATAAGCAGCTTTTATAGTGCTCTTGTAGTTATTGAGCTTTGGTGTATAACCTTTAACTTGTCTCCCTGGTTCTGGCAATATTTTCAGGAAACAGGCCGGCTGTGGCAATTTTCTCTCAATCTGTGTATCACGCTCAATGGCCTTATCATGGTTTATGTGCCGATCAGGTCCAGGGGTTGTGAATTGCTGTGCTGTGTTCACCTCTACCCTGGCTGAGGGTGCTCTTTCCATAAGAAGTTGTAGTTGGGTTTCAGATAGTGCTCTCTCCATTAACGGTTGAAACAGTGCTTCTAGCCTGATGAGGATTATGTCCCATTTGTCGGGATAGTTCTCAGCCCGCATGGTGCCGGCTTAGGTTAGTGTCCTTTTTTATTGCGGCTGAACTGTTAAGAGATGTGTTTTTAAAGTGATAACAGTGACTAATACCGTAATCCGCCCAGCGTGTTGAGACTTAGCATAGATGCGATCAGCTCTGGACAAACACCCCGGGTGAACCGGGGGGGAGGCGCTGCCTGTGTGTTTGCTGCCGCTTCAGGCCTCAGGTGTCCTTTTCCTTCTCTGGGTTCATAAATACAACAATCTTTGTATAATTTGTATTGAAGACCTTGTAAGACCACGAAGCCAGTCGTGTTAGCACTCAAAGTTGTAGGTATAGAGCAATAATCGGCAGATTATAAACTCCTCACCCGGAGCTTTGGAAAGGTGCGACTGCTCAAGGTCGCTGCTTGGACACGCCCCCCGCTATTTCTATTTATTTTATTATTATTAGCCTAATATTAAAGGGACAGTTTAGTCAAAAATAAATAAATAAATAATCTTTCATGATCAGATAGGGCATGTGATTTTAAACAACTTTCCAATTTACTTTTATCAGCAATTTTGCTTTGTTTTCTTGGTATTCTTAGTTGAAAGCTAAACCTAGGTAGGCTCATATGCTAATTTCTTAGCCCTTGAAGACTGCCTCTTATCTGAATGCATTTTAAAAAAAATTCACAACTAGAGGGTGTTAGTTCATGTGTGCCATATATTTAACATTGTGCTCACGTCTGTGAAGTTACCTAGAAGTCAGCACTGATGACCTAGGAGTGAACACTGATTGGCTAAAATGCAAGTCTGTTAAAAGAACTGCGGTAAGGGGGCAGTCTGCAGACGTTTAGATACAAGGTAGTCACAGAGGAAAAAAGTGTATTAATATAACCATGTTGGTTATGCAAAACTGGGGGATGGGTAATAAAGGAACTATCTATCTTTTTAAACAATAACAATTCTGGTGTAGACTGTCCCTTTAAACCCAGGAGGGATAATAATAAGGGTGTCTATGATCATTTATAGGCATCCCTGGGTATATTTGTTTCAGCTTAAGGGCCAAAGGTTCCAGGGCTAGATCAAAAAGTAGGGGGGATAGCGGGCAACCCTGACAGTGCCCCTCTGCAAGTTGAAGGAGGGGGAAAGAAGGCCATTGACCAGAATATTTGCGGTGGAGGAGTAAATTTTACCTAGGAATTTAAGAAAAGGGCCTCCGAAATGATATTGTCTAAGGGTATTAAATAAATGTGGCCATTCCACTCTATCGAAGGCCTTCTCTGCATCAAGTGATAACAGGAAGGCCTCCTGTTTTCCTCTTCGTTGTTGGTTCTCTGTCAACGACCAAAAATAGTTGATGGCATGAAGAACCTTACGAATATTAAACTACAGATGTTCTACCCACAAACCCGTTTGATATGAATGCAATAGGGAGGGGACAAATTTCTTAAGTCTGTTAGCGAGGATTTTCATGAGTATCTTATAATCGGTGTTTAGTAGGGAGATGGGACGATACGATTCTGGGAGAGAGTGGTCTTTCCCGGGTTTAGGAATTAGAGTGATATGTGCTGAGACAAATTAATTATAGGGAAGTGTATCTTCTAAGAAAACCATGTTAAAAACCCTAGAAAGGATGGGGGATACCTGAGGGGATAGAAAATTCCACTGGAAGTCCGTCTGGGCCTGGCGTCTTCCCTATAGATAGGGATTTGATGGTAAATTGGATCTCTTCAGAGGATATAGGAGAATTCAAGACCTCCAACTGCTCTAGGGAGAGCTGTGGCAAAGTAATATATCCCCAAAAGTTAGTATGTGAATTTGGGTCTGTTGGTGGTTGACTGGAATACAATTGTGCATATAATGTCATCATACAGCGTGCAAGATCCTCAGGTGTAGTAAAGGTCCTCCCCTTAAATCTAAGTGCTGCTATATCTTTCTTAGCACAGTGATTTTTTACTAGAGTCGCTAAGATTCTGCCCGCCTTATTGCCAAAACAATAAAGCTTACTCACGGTTTTCAAGAGACCAGATGCTGTCTTTTGTCTAACAAAGGCATCTAACTCCACCTTGGCCGCCGTGTATGAATCATATGAGGTACGTGTTTTATGAGTGCAGTATGCCAAATACATCTGACACAATGTATTCTGTAAAGAGTTATGTGTATATTGGGTTTTATGTTTAAGGTCCGCTACACAGGATATAATGTGTCCCGTGATTACTGTCTTAGCTGTCTCCCAAAACAACTGCGGGTTATCTAAGTGTGCTAGATTGTCTGTGTAAAAGTCATTCCATACATGTGTGAGAGTTTTCTGAAATGGTTCAGAGGTGACCAAGTATGAGGGAAATCGGAGGCAGTTCCTGCCAAGGTGCTTGTGAGAATTCCCTAAGGTAATCTCAATCGGGGTATGATCCGAGATCATGATGTCATGAATGGACTCCGAGGCCACCTGTCCAACAAGAGCCTCCGCCACTAAAAAAAGGTCAATACGGGATAAGGAAGAGTTAGCTTTGGACAAACAGGTATACTCCCTATTCTCCGGGTGTCTACTGTGCCAAATATCAACCATGGCCAGTGAGTTAGTTAGTAGGTCAAATACTTTACCCTCAAATCTCCCCCTGTAGTTTCATAATCTCTTGGCGGCGGGCACGTCTTGCACCCAAGTTCTATCTAGTAGAGGTTGTGGGGCTAAGTTAAAATCACCTCCAACCAGTAGGTTTGAGCCCACAAATGGAATTAAGTTTTGTTTTAAGGTTTCCCAGAAGGTCAGTACTTTAAGGTTGGGCGCGTATATATTGCACAATGTGTAATTGTTTGCGTCTATGGAAATTTGTGCTATAAGGAATCTACCCTCTGGATCAACAACAGTTCTATGTACCTCAACCTGCAGGCACTTGCCTAACAATATTGCTAGACCTCTACTAGAGGAGTTATATGGCAAATACAGTACCTTACCCACCCAATCACTTTTCAGTTTTTCATGTTCTCCATCCTCTAGGTGCGTTTCCTGTAAAAGGGCTATGTCAGCCTTTAGTTTGCGCAGGTGGGTTAGGATTGATTTGTGCTTTATGGGGGAATTGATACCACCCACGTTCCAGGAAAGCAATTTAAGTACCATGATCGGGTGTAGCTAGGGACCTAAGAGGGGGCGGAGAAGTGGGAGGTGAGGAGGAGAGAGAGAGATCCCTTTGCTTCTTAGCAAAGGGATCAAACTAAAAAAGGATCAAATACATAAGGATATTTGAGTTATTTCAGAAAGGTATATAACATTTCTCTTTTAAATTGTTGTTACTTGAGTAGTTTGTACTTTCAGACAATATATTTTGTATTTCTATTAACTTTATATTTTGTTTTTTTATAGGTGGTAGACCTGAACTGTGAATTAGTTTCACTACAGAAATTGAATAGTTAAAGGTTTGAGTTAATTTACATTATTTTGTATTCTGGTTTTTAGTATTGCAATTAGATAACAATTAGATTGTTTGCATAGGTGAGCAATTAGGAGGGACCCCACCCTATCTTTCTGATGGTATTTAAAGAGATCTGTTTAGCTCTGCTAAACATTTAGCTCTGCTTCTTAGCAAAGGGATCAAACTAAAAAAGGGTCAAATACATAAGGATATTTGAGTTATTTCAGGAGTTATTCAGGGTTATTCAGGCTTATTCAGTAGTAAATAATACTTATATTTTTCTTATTGTTAAAGTGTTGCATAGTTTAAAATGTCTCAGATACAGTGCAATGGGTGTTTTGCACTTTTTAATCGTTCTACTTTTTGGAGATTTAGGGGCTGTCCTGTTTGTAAGCAGTTTTCCCTGTTAAGGGAGGAAATAGCTAAACTTCAAGCTAAGGTAAGTAACATACCTGTTACCTCTACAAAGCTGCCTCAGAAAGAAGCCCCTCTACCCCAGAGATCAGCAAGGAGAGGCAGATGGATCACTGTAGGCTCTGGAAGAATTAGAACAGTAGACCAGAAGCATTGCCCACAACCTCTGCCATTGCAAAACTCCTATGCTGCTCTTGCCGAATACACTTGTGATGAGGAGATTGCTGTTTCTGAGCCCTCTGAAGCTGTAACAGGTAATTTAAATCTATTGGCACCTGATTCTCCAGGTAACATAACACAGGAAAGAACTGCAGATGTGTTTTTGAGAAAAAGACTGTTAGTGGGTGACTCTATTTTGAGGAATGTGTATTTAGGTGAAAGTAAAGGAGAAACAAGGGAGGTTAGATGTCTTCCAGGAGCTACTGCTCACAGGGATAAGAATCGTATTTTGAGAATTGTTAAGGCAGCAGGAAAGGGAAGTGAGTTAGATGTGATTGTTCATTTAGGAACAAATGATCTGGCTAGTAATCATGTTGCTGCTATTCAGAAAGAGTTTTGTGACCTAGGTAATCATTTAGAGACTGTGGCATCAACTCTATAATTTTCTGCTATTTTACCTGTGTATGACCAGGAAGCAGGAAAGATGGAGCGGATAACAACATTTAATTCTTGGTTAGATAAGTGGTGCAGGGAACGAGGATTTGGTTTTATTGGCCATTATAGTTCTGTTTGGAAAGATACTAGGTTATTTAGGAGAGATGGATTGCATTTGGATGCTAAAGGAACAGAGTATCTGGGAGAGGAGTTCAAATACTTTATTAGAAATCATTTAAACTAATAAAGGAGGGTAGCATTAATATATCCACCTGCCCCCCACAGCATGCCAAAACTGTTAGTCCAAGTAACAATTCTAGAAATTCTAGTAGAAAAATTCTTCGTGCCATGAGCACAAATGCTCGCAGCTTAGGAAATAAATTACCTGAACTCATTTCAATAATGACTAGGGACAACTTGGATTTAGTAGCTATAACAGAAACATGGTACAATGATTTGCATGACTGGGACATAGTCATACCTGGATACAGGTTATTTAAAAAGAACAGAGTAGGAAAGAAAGGTGGAGGAGTTGCTTTGTATGTAAATGAAAATATAAAGGTTACTGAAATTGTAGGAACAAATGATGAGGTGGAAAGTATTTGGGTGACTTTGGAAATTGGAGATAAAAATGTTTTTAGAATAGGGGTTGTATATAGGCCTCCATTGCAGGATGAAAAACTGGACAATCTGTTATTAGATGAAATAACCAAAATGACCATGAAGGGTAAGGTTATAGTACTGGGGGACTTTAATTTGCCAGATATAGACTGGAAGATTCCTTCTGCTAGATCGGCTAGAAGCAGGTATATTCTTGAATTTCTGCTAGGGGAATCACTTGAACAATTAGTCAAGGAACCAACTCGTAAGGAAGCTATATTAGATCTAATACTTACAAACAGTGATACAATTTCAGATGTGTCTGTAGGTGAGAACTTAGGATCCAGTGATCATCAATCTGTTTGGTTTAGTATTCATGTTCAGGAACTGTCCACCCAGACTAAAACAAAAGTTTTAGACTTTAGGACGGCAGATTTTTCATTAATGGGGGAATACCTAAAAAACTATTTAAAGGGGAAAACTCTTATTACAGGGGTTCAAGAACAGTGGGAATTTGTGAAAGGTGCCATTTTAGATGCAACTGCACACTGTATTAGACATGTCTGTAAAAGTAAAAGAAAGCGGAAACCAATTTGGTTTTCCAAAGAAGTAGCACATGCTGTAAAGACAAAAAAGATAGCTTATAAAAATTACAGACACACACAAGCAGATGATGATATGAAAATATGGAGACTCCAACAAAAAAAGACTAAGCAGTTAATTAGGAAGGTTAAAGCTCATGCAGAAGAGAAGATAGCACAGTCAGTAAAACATGGGGACAAAACATTCTTTAGATATATCAGTGAAAGAAGAAAAAATAAGGTAGGAATAGTAAAATTGAAATCAGTTGATGGTAGAATAATAGAAGGAGATAAGCAGATTGCAGACTGTCTCAATGATTACTTCTGTTCTGTTTTCACTAAAGATTGTGAAGATACAATGTCTACATTAAGGGATGCTACGCAAAATAGAAACAAGCTTAACAGTAATCTTTTTACAGAGGATGAGGTTTTGTTAGCATTATCAAAAATAAATGTTACAAAGGCAGTGGGTCCTGATAATATTCATCCAAGGGTTTTAAAAGAACTTCGATCAGTGCTAACTGTCCCATTAACTGATCTGTTTAATCAGTCACTATTAACAGGAGCTGTCCCAGATTTAACAGGAGCTGTCCCAGATGATTGGAAAATAGCAAATGTAATACCTCTTCATAAAAAGGGCAGTAGAGAAGAATCTGGCAACTACAGGCCAGTTAGTTTAACTTCAGTAGTAGGGAAATTAATGGAAAGCCTCTTAAAAGAAGGAATTATGACTTACATAAAGACAAACAATTTAGAGGACCAAAATCAGCATGGTTTTACTTCAGGGAGATCATGTCAGACTAATCTAATTGACTTCTTTGATTATGTAACAAAAGTATTAGACAAGGGAGGAGCAGTTGATGTAGCATATCTAGATTTCAGCAAAGCATTTGACACCGTCCCACACAATAAACTTATTCACAAACTATATCTCCTTGGTCTAGATTCAAAAATTGTGAACTGGGTGGAATGCTGGCTTAAGGACAGAAAACAAAGTGTCTTAGTAAATGGAGTTCATTCAGCAGAGGGGGCTGTTACTAGTGGTGTTCCTCAGGGGTCAGTTCTGGGGCCTGTTTTGTTTAACATATTTATCTGCGATATCAGCAAAGGGCTACAGGGGAAAGTATGTCTCTTTGCAGATGATACAAAAATTTGCAACAGAGTGGATGTTCCAGGGGGGGTAGACAAAATGAGAAGTGATATACAACAATTGGAGGATTGGACAAACGACTGGGATCTAAAGTTTAACACAGCAAAGTGTAAAATAATGCATTTAGGGAAGAAAAATCCAAATGTTAATTACAGACTCAATGACACTTTACTGACTGTTACAGACGAGGAACAGGACTTGGGAATTATTATTTAAGATGATTTAAAACTTAGTAAACAATGTAGTAATGCAGCAAGTAAGGCTAGCAGAATGCTTGGATGTATTGGTAGAGGTATTTGCAGCAGAAATAGTAAGGTTCTTATGCCACTTTATAGATCATTAGTTAGGCCTCATCTTGAGTATTGTGTGCAGTTCTGGAAGCCATATCTTCAGAAGGATATTAACAAACTTGAATCTGTGCAAAGGAGGGCTACCAAAATGGTACATGGTCTAAAAAATAAAACTTACCAGGACAGGCTCAATGACCTAAATATGTATAGCTTAGAGGAGAGAAGGGAAAGAGGTGATATGATAGCAACTTTCAAGTACATTAAAGGGTTTAGTAAAACTGAGGCTGTGGGTATTTTACATAAAATGGAAAATTCAAGAACAAGGGGTCATGAGCTCAAGCTAAAGGGTAGTAGATTCAGGAGTAATTTGAGGAAGCACTTCTTTACAGAAAGAGTGATTGATTTATGGAATAAACTTCCTCAAGAGGTAGTAGCAACAAACACTGTGGGGGACTTTAAAAATGCATGGGACAAGCATAGGGCTATCCTACGAACTAGATAAGTTTATACTGTTAGGTAAGGTCGGGCAGACTTGCTGGGCCTATGGCTCTTATCTGCCGTCAATATCTATGTTTCCATGTTTCTATGAAAAGAGGGAGAGAGAAAAAAAAAAGAAAAGAAAAAAATACAATGATGTTATAAAATGCATTCAAGAATTCAATTGACCGGTCATTAACCTTTTGTCTAGCCTGTGGTAGGGGGGGTCATCCATAGGATAATAAGCAGCAACTGGCATTAGGCCTAGGGAATGCACACATCTGGGTATACAGAAGTAAATAAGCTCGGTGGCATAACGCTCTATTTGTGCGGATCTCTGGCAGATAGAGTAACCATTCATAGTTGTAGGGGCTGATTGTTAAGCATGTCCGGGTTAATCTGTCAGATAAGGACCTGGTTAAGATTGGGCATTTTACTATGTCGTGCAGAGGAGATTGGATTCTACTATATGCTATTGTGGTCATAAAACCCGACATAGGTTTGGGTAAGTATAATTCAGGGCGTGAAAGGAGCATACTCTGAATAGTTGGACCAAGGGAATCCGGCATTAGTAAGGAAGAAGGTGGAATATAATACAATCATGCACTTAATTAACCAGCTACCTATCCCCTGCCCGCCATGTGCTAGAGAGGGCAATTCAGAGGGTGATGGACAGCTGTAAGTATTGTGTTCGTGAACTGTCAGAAATCTAATATGCAGAAATATATATGTCAAATTAGCCAATACTTTATCTATGTGAATCTTTGGTAGGCCAGATATCCAGTCATAATATTGAAACATGATCATTAAATGTGTCCATATTGGGCTATTGTATATATGTCTGGTCAGAAAAATGCACTTCCCTACACCATATAAAGGAAATTGTAAGTTACCACGGATTATCTTAAATAATAGGAGTATATACAAAAATACTAAGCCAATTAAAAGACAATTCCCCCTCCGCTCCCCCCCCCCCACATGATACCAGTAAAGTAAATGTAGGTATATATAGCATAGCAGACGTAAGTATAATGTTGCTGAGACACTTATAAGTAAAACTATAATTATTAAAATTCTAACACTAAACAACAATTTAAGCAAATGTAACCAATTGCATTTAAACATTTTCCCTTTGCAGAGGGGCATCAGCAGAGTAAAATGAGTATACATTACATTGAAATCGGGATTGTAATATTTGCTGAAACAGATATAAACAAACCTATAACAAGTAAAACTACAAAACCCCTTTGAGGTGATATATCCCCAGATGTCCCGGGTATGAGAACCCGCATCCCGGTGAAATGTTTCCAAAGCTTGCGGTGAGTGAAAATATTTTGGACCTGCAGAGGTTACCAGTCGCAGTTTAGCAGGGTACAAGAGAGCCATCTGACGGCCTTGTTCATACAATTTTGAACAAAGTGGGCAGGAAGAAAGATTTTAATTTTTGCATTAGGGTTGAGTGATCCTTCCTCAAGCTGTGGTGTCTGCTGATCAGGTTGTGAATGAATGTCTATTTGTGAGTCCATCAGCTAATATGATTTTTTTCTCAGCAGCTTTTGATTTGTGACTCATTGTGTTAGTATGAGTTGATGAGATTTTTGCGAAAGTATTGGTCCACTCTCATGAGAAAGATTTGTGATTGTGTGAAAGGCTAAAGGCTAGCTACACAATGTAAAAGCACAAGAAGTTCAAGTCGCTCAGTCAGAGCCCAAAGCTTCACACACTTTTATATACTGCGTCTTTAAGGATATAACTGAGGCACAGCAGGAAATATGCAGCTACGGTTTTTCATATAAAACGTTAAAGCCCCTGTAGTGGTATTCCGTGTGATGGTAAACAACAAAATTAGCCTAGCCTTCATGCTCTACTATTCAGCAGGCAATACGATATCTCAGTGAGGACAAGATGGTAACGCCCTGGAAGCTGTGCGACAGAGCCTAACAGTTAGGTCCACAAAGTGTACTCTTCGTTATAGTGTCACCAGTTTAAAGGTAATTGTCAATATATGTATGCTACCACGCACCTTACCCTATTGCAGGATCCAGGTAAGTTTCAGGTCACGGTGCAGTTTTGTCGTCCCCCACGAGGGCAGTAGAGATGCTTTTTTGCCGAGGCCCGTCACCGGACAATATATGGGACAAGTTGGGAACGCACTGAGAACTGTGCGACAGAGCTTATCAGCTTGGCTCACAAAATATACTCCTCTGTACTGTGTTGCTGATCAAGGTTCGTTGTGAGTGTATACAGGCTAACAGTTACTCCACCTACTTGTAAGATCCAGGAAAGTTGCAGGTCGTGGTGCGGCCCTGCTGTCACCCACGTGGACCGATGAAGTGGTTATTTGCCAAGGCTCGTTACCGGGCAGCACAGACAATTGTCTCTCAACACTTTTTGAGGCTGATATCTTGGTGTTGTGACCGAGTCTCAGTCAAATTTTCTGCAGTGTGTCAGCCGCGTAGTTAGGGGCTAGGGCGGGTGTTGAGCCCTTCACAAAAGAGGTGTCGGCCAGCGATAACCAATGGTATGTCCCCTAGCAAGACAAGAATCTGTGGGGGGCCAACTAGCAGCAAGATCCAAAGATAAAATAAGGGTTATTTTAGCAGAGGTACACGGAGCTCTTGTTGTCCGCTGCCAGCCAGCTGTCCCGCCCACCGGAAGTTCGACTTCTATGTCCATTTAATATAATTTGAAGAAGAAGAAAAATAGCTGCAAGGTATCTTCTTCAAAACACAGCTTGATGTCACTCCCCCTGAGGATTATTATTATAGTACAGGTATAATTTCCCAGATGTGACCGTCTAACTAACCTACATGAAGCAGGATTATGTCTTATTATTTACACAGTAACTGGCAGATATTTCATTTATATTTACACGTGTAAAAACAGCAAAATCCGACACAAATAAAAATAATGCAAATACTTCAGTTTGTTTTTCAATTGTTACGAGTACTTCTATATGCCTGATAGCCATATAGGCCTGTTTTTATATAAATGAATGCTAAACCTTTGTATATGTGTGCATATACTGTATAGCAGGAGTCAACAACCTCAGCACCCCAGATGTTTCTTAACTACATTTCCCATGATACACAGCATTCAAAAAAAGTGTCTGAGCATCATGGGGAATGTAGTTTCAAAACATCTGGGCTGCCATTGTTGCTCAGCCCTGCTGTATAGTACAGTGATTGCTAACCCTGGCACCCCAGATGTTTTGAAACTACATTTCCCATGATACTCAACCAGACTGCAGAGTGACTAAGCATTAAGGGAAATGTAGTTTCAAAGCATCTGGGGTGCCAGGAATAGCCATTATTGGTATAGGGCTAAATCATATTCCAGTTACAAACTTAACATCTCAGAGTTAAAATCTCCTTTAAAGAATGAGGAGGTTGATCACAATCCTTTAGAAAAAAGTTATCTAATGTTTTTGAACAAAAAACACTATTAAAGTCTATGGTGATTTTTGTAGATTAATTATTTGATACGTTTTTCAAAATTGTTGTGGTCTATCCCTATGTCTTCTATTTGCTACTGGAATAGGATCTACTATATAGTTTGGACTGTGTCATCAAGGGCATACTGTAACAAGTAATAATAATAGCATCATGCGTGAAGCTATCAAACCCAAACATTTTCTTTCGTGATTCAGACTGAGAATACAAATTGAAACAACTTTCCAATTTATTTTTCTATCTAATTTGCTTCATTCTCTTTGTATCCTTTTTTTAAAAAGCATACCTAAGTACGCTCAGAGCTGGGAGCTAGCTGCCAATTGGCAGCAGCAAATATATGCTTCTTCTCATTGGCATACCAATGTTTTCAGCTAGCTCCAAGTAGTGCATTGCTGCTCTTCAATAGAGGATACCAAGAGAATGAAGCCAATTGACAATATAAGTAAATTGAAAAGTTATTTAAAATGGTATGTTCTTTCTGAATCATGAAAGAAAAATTGGGGGTTTCATGTCCCTTTAACTTTTGTTTTTAAAGCCATCTCTAAAATCCCCTGCATTGTAAAATACAGATCAAATATTTTTTTTAAATTACTTTCTTTAAAATGTGCCACAGCTGATAAAGGAAGTAGTCAAAAGCAAAGCACTGAAAATCACTTAGCAAGCAGGTTCCCTTTTAGTCTATACAGTGAGAAGAAACCTCTAAGTTTCATTTCTCAGTTGTACTTTGACAGGATGGAATCCTCAGCCCTGAAGCAGGAGCTTAACTGTACCATATGCCTCTCTCTTTATACAGAACCTGTCACTTTATCCTGTGGACATACTTACTGCCAGCAGTGCATTCAGCAAGCATGGGCAAATCAAGGGGACCCCCATCTGTCCTGCTGTCCAGAATGCATAGCTACAAATAAGATGGGCACTGAGCTTAATAAAAACATTAAGATGTGTAACATGGTGAACTATCTGAACTCTCTGCAGGAAAAGGAAGATGGTAAAAATAAATGTAATTACTGTGAAGAGGCTGCTAAGATGCTGTGTGTAATGTGTGAAGCGTATCTATGTGACCTACACCTAGAGTCTCACAAGTCTGTAGATCATGTCCTAATTGACCTGAGCATTTCCCTGGAAAGCAGAAAGTGTCAAATCCATCTAGAGCTTCTAAAATATTATTGCTACGAGGATTGTGAGTATGTCTGTGCATCATGTTGTCTGTTTGGAGAACACAAAGGACACAATGTGCAGGCATTAAATGACATTTTCAAAAATGAGAAATTAATACTACAAAGTGTTGTAAAACAATTGACCATAAAACAAAATGAAACAGACAGAAACATGGAGAAAGCAAAGGAACAACAAAATAGTGCCAAACAAAACACACAGTGTGTAAAAAACAAAGTGACTGGGATTTTCACTGACATCAAGAAAGAGTTGGAAGTGTTAGAGCATCAGATTCTTCATGAGTTCACCATACAAGAAGATGAGGCTGAATCCCAGTTTGTTAAAGTAATTCAACAGCTTAGAGAGAAAAAGTCAAAAGTAAACAAAACAACCATCAATATTGAGACCCTTTGCAATATGACTGATCCGATCACAGTTTTGGAGAAACGGCACATTGAGATACAAAATGCAAATGCTTTATTGCTAAGCGAAGACAACTCAGATCTCAAAGAGCTAGATGAGTTGCTGATCATGGTGAATCTACAGTCCGGTCTAAATAGAATCTTGAGACATATTCATGACCTGCAAAAGAAGAAAGTGTTCCACATTCAAAATGCTCATATTACCCTGGATGTGAATTCTGTATCACCGCCTATGGTTTTTACAAAACATATGAGCAATACCTCAACTTTTTACCAGAAAAAAATTGGGCAAAATGGTCAGTACTGCCAAGCCTTAAGTCCCAAAGCTTTCTCCTTGGGACAGCACTATTGGGAAGTTGAGACAAGTGAGATGCCACGTTGGGGGCTTGGAGTATCTTATCAAGGAATAGCTATGGAAACCCAATGTGTGCTGGGATATAACTCTTCATCTTGGTGTTTTTACATGTCTGATGTTGGAAAATACAAAGCTGTTCACAACAGCGTGGAAGTGATAGTGCCTACTTTAAATCCTCTCAAAGTGCTGGGAGTATATTTGGACTGTCAGGGTGGACGACTCTCATTTTACCAGGTGACTGACTCTGTAAAGCATCTTTATACCTTTTCTACCAGCTTTTGTGAGCCAGTTTATGCAGCCTTTCACCTAAATCATATTGGTTGGCTACGAATTAGGCATTAAGACAAAAGGTAGTATAGGGGGCAAACATACAATTATGTGTGCAAATATAGATATATAGCTAAATAAACACATTTGTTTATTGCACACACTTAAATTGACATGAAACTCAAAATTTTTCTTTCATGATTTAGGTAGAACATACAATTTTAAACAACTTTCCAGTTTACTTCTATTATCAAATTTGCTTCATTCTCTTGCTATCATTTGTTGAAGGAGAAGCAATGTACTACTGGTTTCTAACTGAACACATTGGTGAGCCAATGACAGTCAGTAAATATAGTAAATATATGCAGCCACCAATCAGCAGCTAGAACCTAGTTTCTTTGCTGCTCAAGAGCTTTTACTTAGATAAACCTTTCAGCAAAGAATAACAAGAAAAATAAGCAAATTAAACAATAGAAGTAAATTGGAAAGTTGTTTTACATTGTATACTCTGTCTAAATCATGAATGTCTAATTATGTATTTACAGTCCCTTTTAAGCCTCTGTTTTCATTTATAAATAATGTGCTTTTGTATTTCCTAAAAATGTATTTAGGTGTTTTATAGATTAAATAAGTAAAGTAGCATAATCTCCCAGTGAAAAACTTCCACAATTTTTATTTTATTCCATAGCAGTGATGTGCGGTGAGATCAGAGGCTGGTGAGGCACTAGATATGATACGCCGGAGAAACACATATACCGCGGGCCACAAGTACCCCCAACAGGGCAGGTTTTAATTATAGCTGAACCAGTGCACAGTTTAAATATTCAGCTGATGGATGAGAGCAAGTTAGTAACCATGGTTACTAACCAGCTGATTACTTCACCTGTGCACCGATTCAGCTTTAATGAAAACCTGGCCTGTTGGGGGTACTTTAGGACAGTGGTTAAGAAACACTGCACTAAAGCACCAGCTCATCTGAAATATGTTGATTACCTGGAGAATAAAGCACACATACTCTGCTCACTGACACACACTCTACAGGCACACTCTGCTCACATACCCATTCACACATTTCTGTGGCACAATGACAGCTACTAAGCAATTAGAATGACACACAAGCTCTTCTCTACTCACTACTGTGTTGTAAAAAGAAAAATAAGTTACCATACTAGGAGGTGCCAGAAATCCACTCCTAGTTTCCTATTATAAATGTAAGAAGCTTAAAAAGACATTGCATGCAGCCCTGCTCAATGGAGCACACACAAACTGCTTTTGCCTAACTTTTAGCCTAACAAGGGATTGCTACATATAAAGTTTAAAATGTGCCTAACCCAATACCAGCGGATAAAAGCATGTAGTAAAAGTAATGCATATATCTCAAATACAATTCCAAAACCAGCAGATAAAACCTCAAATTCAGCTCCAATACCAACCCCAATATATTAACCTCATATATTATATTACTCACTAAATAAAGTATCTTTCACTGCACTGTGCAAACTGCAAAGCTTAAAGGGACATGAAACCCAAAGTTTTTCTTTCATGATTTAGAAAGTGCATGCAATTTTAAGCAACTTGCTAATTTACTTCTATTATCTAATTTGCTTTTTTCTCTTGATTTCCTTTGCTGAAAAGCATATCTAGATAGACCCAGTAGCTGCTGATTGGTGGCTGCACATAGATGCCTCTTGTGATTGGCTCAACCATGTGCATTGCTATTTTTTCAACAAAGGATATCTAAAGAATGAAGCAAATGATATAATAGAAGTAAATTGGAATGTTGCTTAAAATTGTATTCTCTATCTGAATAATGAAATAAAAATCTTGGGTTTAATGTCCTTTTAAGTTAACCCATCTGCTACTGAGAAAAGAAAGGCAAGAGCAATGTGTGCACACCTGTCAACCTGTGCAAAATCAAATATATAATGGTGTACAAAAAGATTGTGGCAGGTGCAAATAAAATGCAATCAATCAAAGACTGATGCCTAGTGTAGTTTGCACTATTAGGCTATGTAGCTGGGTAATTCCTACTAGTACCATAAGTGGGTTAAATAACCACACATAGCTACATAGCCTAATAGTGCAAACTGCATAAAATATACTCTATTTCTTTATGGGGTATTTTTTGAGAACAAATTCTCATAACACATTCAAGTGACAAAAAAGGTTAATCTCACAATACAGTTTTCTAACTAGGCTAAAAGATGCATTTTTAAGCATATTTTACCAGTCTTTTACTTGTGATAATATATATTTTATTTATTAATATTATTTATATTTATTTTTATATATATTTCAGATTCAAGTGTCTGACTTTGAAAGTGCTTTTCTAAATATGTTCTTGGGGTCACACATGATTAATTTGACAAGAATTCTGTGCTCAGGCAGAAAATGATGACTGTACTTTTTTTGTGCTTACAGACATGTTAACTTGACCCTGTTTATATATTCGCTAAGACAACGAGGGAATTCTCTGAGAATAGGATATATTGCTAATGTTACATAAAAGTCAAACAGAACTATTTGTTTTGCATTTTATATAAAATAATACATAAAATATATAGTTAGTCACTCTGTTGTAACTTGTAATACTTTTAAAGTCTATCTACTTACATAGACACGTCGTCGACACTGTTGCCAGCCGGTCCGGATAGTGCTAGTCTCGCTCCCCTCACTCACTACTGACTGTGATGTGACTAACCTGACAGACTGCTCTTTGACAAAATTGACAGAGTGAGATTCAGTCTCACATGTAGCTCCCCGCTCCCGGCTCATCTACTACGCCGCAGCAGCTCTGTCCTGAGTCCTGCTTACTGCTGTCAGTGTTTTACCGCCAATGCGACGTCATTCACGTCACTCAGCCAAGACCAGCAGGCACACCTCCTGATGCTGCTGATTGGCTGTGGAACTGCTGCTCCATCATAGAGGCGGTTTTAAGAACCGCCTCTATTGAAGCATGTATCAAGCCCGGTAAGCCACCACTAGATGGTGCTAGCTCATTCTGAGCGAAGAACAGTATTCAGCATCCAGGTTGCGCAATAAATGGAGGGCAGCGGAGCAGCTCACTGCCTCCTTATTGCGCAACAATGGATGCTGCTGAATGTCAATGTATTGCAATACCTATAAAATATAATATTATTGTGTATCAAGTGGCGCCGGCGGGAGGGTCGGGGGGGGGGGAACCTGGGGGGGTAGGCCAAAAAAAAACAAAAAAGTGGCCCAAAAAAAAAAAAAAAACTGAAAAAATTAAATTAAATTTAATACATTTTATTAATCAGATGTAAAAACGTTTTTTCTCTGATTTGACAGGGGAGGCACTGCCTCCCTTGCCTCCTATTACTGCACGTCACTGTTCCATAGTGCATGTCCAATACAATGTGAAATCTCTTTCTTTATTGATTTCCTAAAATGTATAAAATAGAAATTAAGTAGATGTGTATCTGGAGATGTCTTTTAGTCTTGGAGGACATCAATTGACAAATGCAGAAATAGAGATGGTGGCAGAAGTTAGAACGTTAAGGGGATGATAATTATTATTATCGTTTATTTGTAGAGTGTCTTGGTTATTTGGCGGAATTCAAGGAAACATTTATAGGGATCAGACGGGTAGAGGGCCCTACCAAGAGTCGCACTTTTGTAATCAGCTCTAAAGAAGGTGATCTACAAACAGCATGGCTCTTAGGCTTACATGCTAAGGGGGTTCAAGGGGATAGCAATGGAGGAGAGGAAACTGTATAAAGAAAGGTTAGTGTAGGTTGTATGCATCCCTGAACAGTAGAGTCTTTAGGGAGCGTTTGAAGTTTTCAAAACTAGGGGAGAGTCTTGTGGAGTGAGGCAGAGAGTTCCACAAGATGGGAGCCAATCTGGAGAAGTCCTGTAAGTGGGAGTGTGAGGAGGTAACAAGAGAGGAGGAGAGTAGGAGGTGATAAGCAGAGCAAAGGGGACAGGAAGGATAGTATCTGGAGACAAGGTCTGAGATATAGGGGGGAGCAGTGCAGTTGAAGGCTTTGTATGTCAGAGTGAGAATTTTGTGTTTAATCCTGGAGACAAGAGGAGGCCAGTGAAGGGATTGGCAGAGGGGTGCAGCAGATGAAGAGCCGTGTAAGGAAGATGAGCCTGGCAGAGGCATTCATTATGGATTATAAAGGAGTTAGTAGGCAGCTGGGGAGCCCAGAGAGAACAGAGTTGCAGTAATCGAGGCAGGAAAGGATGAGAAAGTGGATTAAAATCTTAGTTGTGTCTTGTGCAAGGAAATGTCTAACTTTAGAGATGTTTATAAGGTGGAAGCGTCAGGATTTAGCCAAGGACTGAATGTGAGGGGTGAAACAAAAGATCTGAGTCAAGTGTGACCCAAAGACATCAGGCATGCGGGGAAGGGGTAATAATGGAGTTGTCAACACTTATAGAGAGATTGGGGGTGGAGATTTTGGAAGAAGGGGGGAAAATAAGGGGCTCAGTTTTGGAGAGATTTAGCTTGAGGTAGTGAGAGGACATCCAGGAAGAGATGTGAGACAGTTAGTGACACGGGTTAGCAAGGAAGGAGATAGGTCTGGGGCAGAGAAGTAGATTTGGGTGTCGTCAGCATACAAATGATATTGGGACCCGTGGGACTTTATTAGGGAATCTAATGGTGACATGTAGATTGAGAAGAGAAGGGAACCGAGGACAAAGCCTTGCGGTACTCCAACAGAAAGTGGTGACGGGGTAGAGGAGGCCCCAGAGAAGGCTACAATAAAGGTACGGTTTGACAGGCAGGAAGAGAACCATGAGAGGGCTGTGCCACAAATGCCGAAGGATTGTAGGGTTTGGAAAAAGTGGGAACCAATTAAACACATAAAACAGTATTACAGCAGCACTTGCATAAGGAAACAATGAAATACATAAAACACAATATTACAAGAGTACTTGCCTTATGTCTTGCACCTTGTCCAACCCTTGTTTAATTCTTGTATAATTATTATCTTAGTGCCTCACTTATATAACGTTGACTTATTTCTTGTATAATTCTTTTCTTAGTGCCTCACTTATAGAATGTTGACTTATTTCTTGTATAATTATTTTCTTAGTGCCTCACTTATATAAGGTTGATTGACTTATTTCTTGTATAATTTTTTTCTTAGTGCCTCACTTATATAATGTTCACTTATTTATTGTATAATTCTTATCTTAGTGCCTCACTTATATAATATTCACTTATTTCTTGTATAATTCTTTTCTTAGTGCCTCACTTATATAATGTTGATTGACTTATTTCTTGTATAATTCTTTTCTTAGTGCCTCACTTATATAATGTTCACTTATTTCTTGTATAATTCTTATCTTAGTGCCTCACTTATATAATGTTCACTTTAGAAATGTGAACATATGCTGTTGTAACAATGCACACTGCCCAGACAATGTACCCCCAGTGCAATGCACAGGGTCCACTGAATTACTTAATTGCTAAGTCAAAAGACAATTTAAAAGGCCAATTGAAAGTTAGATTCTGGTCAGGTCAGGGAGAGATAAGTTAAGATAAACAAGACAGTAACATTTTAAAGAGGTGGGAGCTATGGCATATAACAGCTATAAATCTAAGAATAATAGCAGGTATTGATAAGGATTGGAAATTACATGGCAATTAACAAAACATTAGAAGTAAGACATTACAATAAATGCAGGACTAAATTAAAACATAAAATCATTTGTTCAATATATATATACACATACCAAAAGAGATACATGAGAGGAGAGAGCACTAGAATGCAGTGGATAGGTTGCAGATGAGCAGGGATACTATTCATGTACCAAAAGAGAGTTACAGGAGAGGAGAGAGCACTAAAATGCAGTGAATAGGTTGCAGATGAGCAGGGATACTATTCACATACCAAAAAAGAGTTACAGTAGAGGAGAGAGCACTAGAATGCAGTGAATAGGTTGCAGATGAGCAGGGATACTATTCACATACCAAAAGAGAGTTACAGTAGAGGAGAGTGCACTAGAATGCAGTGAATAGGTTGCAGATGAGCAGGGATACTATTCACGAACCTGAAAGCAGAAAAGAGAGAATATGATTATTAACAGTATCAGAAGCAGCTGAGGGTTCTAGGAGAGATAAAGAGATAATCACTGGCTTACCTTAATAAGCTTTATATAATAGATAAAGGCAGGGCCGGCTCAACCATGGGACTAAGTGGGTCCAGCGGACCCAGGCAGCACTTGACAAGGGGCGGCACTTCAGTGACTGAGTCAATCACTGTCAGACCCAAACCACTCCTGTCTTTTGTCTCTGTGGGGGAAGTTGCAGGCTTGCAGCAGCATAACCTCATCATGCACAAAGACACAGAACCAATCAGGGACAACATTCATGTTGCAACAAGTGCATCTCTTGACTAACTTACTTTCCACTTATTGCGCAATTGAGCATAGGCATTGGCTGCATGCAAGTAGGCTTAGTAAGGTCAGCAGCCTAGCTAGAAGGTTGACATGCTAATCAGTAAGGTTACTACCTGGTGGGGCGTCATTGCATTCTTGGACCCAGGCAGCATAATATCTGAATAATTACTTAATGAGAAGAGTAGAACTGCTTTTTCAATAACAAATTGATAACATTTGTTTTCTGCTCAGTGGCGCTATAAGGTTTGTTTCCAGGTTGTGCAGAAATATAGGAACTCAGCTGCAGACTTAATGAGAACTGAATATGTATCACTTTGTTGAACAGGCTATTAATTAGCATAGACTGTTTGATAAAGTGAAATAAAGTTAATGTAATTTACATAGGAGGAGATAGAGTTATAATTCACTCTATTATTGTAACTGATATCAGTATAGGAGTAAGATTCTGAAATGTAAGCAGAGTTCCAAATTACTCATACATAGATTAGCAAGCAGGTATTGAGGGGAGTAATGTGCACAGAGAGGATTAGCACAGTTCGTCCAAAAGGTAAGCTAGCAGGTTTTAACAAAGGACTTAGGTGTTAAGTTTTCCTTCACAGCGTTACCATGATGAGGGAATTACATACGAGACACAGAGTCTTTGTACTAGCCCGCTATAGAGCCGAGATCAGTAACCGCTGGTAGGAGGAGCTGAGACTCTGACTGACAGCGGCACAAGCGGCAGTGAAAACTGTAGCTCCGGTCACAGAAGAGGTAAGCGGCTGTCTCTAAATGAGAGTTTGAATTGTAGGTGAGACAACCGGTTGAGTGCAATGTCAGAGGGCTTGATAAGATGGTAAGTGAAGTCCCACAGAGAAGGCATGTGGCTTGTAAGCAGCTGCAGGGAAAGTGCCGATTATGGCAAAACATGAAATGTGATAAAACCTTTGTGTAGCAGAGGGTATTAGGAGCTATATGAAAGTCGCTGTGTTATAATCCTCCTGAGGTAAAAGGATAAGTAGAATCCAGGTGACAAAGGAATAAAGCTTTGTAATCCACAAAGAGAGCTTGATAGAGAACTCAGTAGCAAAGGATAGCAGGACTGCTACAAACAGCTACATGTGCAATAACTAAGCACCTGTCTGCAGTCAGGTGATGACTTAAATGCAGACAGGTAGAGACCATGTGATTGAAAGGTAACTGGAAAAAGCGGACTGGAATCCTTACATACGCCCCCCTTCAAGGAAGCCGATCCTCGGCTTGATGCTTAGGACGATCAGGGTAGCGTCTATGGAACCGAGAGAGAAGACGAGGGGCATCAATGTGTGTATAAGGCTCCCAGGTGTCGTCGTCTGGAGAGAAACTCTTCCATCGAACAAGATACTGTAGTTCACCATTCAGAATCCTGGAGTCAAGAAGGTCCTGAACTTCAAAGGAATCGGAGTCCATAGGCAAAGCTGGAGGGGGTAGGATACTAGAAGTAGGCAACAAATCGGTAGCTGGTTTTAACAAAGAGACATGGAAGGTTGGATGGATGGGTATGGTGGATGGAAGTTCCAAAGTCACAGCATTGGCATTGACAACTCTAGTAATGAGGAACGGACCAATGTACAAGCCAGAGAGTTTTTTACATGGAACAGGCATTTTGATGTTCTTTGTGGAGAGCCATACCCTATCACCAACAGCATATGTAGGAGCAGGTCTCCTACGTAAGTCGTAGTACTTCTTTTGAGAGGCTTGAGAGTTTTGCAAGTTCCGTTTCAAGAATTGGAAATTCTCTGCTATGGTTTGCAGAAGGTCATCAACTGTTGGGGAATTGACTGGTTGGTTATCATGGATGTTGAAAGAGGGATGAAAAGCATAGTTAGCGAAGAATGGTGAAAGGTTAGTAGAACTGTGGTTTGAATTGTTATAAGCAAATTCTGCCAAATATAAATACTGTGCCCAGTTGTTTTGATGATACGAGCAGTAACAGCAAAGATACTGCTCAAGCCACTGGTTTAGCCTTTCAGTTTGTCCATTGGTTTGCGGATGAAAAGCTGTGCTTAGACGATGATCTATCTGCAAATGCTGTGAAAGATGTCTCCAAAACTTAGAGGTGAACTGCGTACCTCTATCAGTTGTTATGATACTAGGTAAGCCATGATAACGAACAACCGTATTCAGGAACAACTGTGCTGTTTCACTGGATGTGGGCAGTTTATGGTATGGAATGAATATAGCCATTTTAGTAAGAATGTCCGTGACAACTAAGATGGTATTGAAGCCCGAACTACTGGGTAGTTCTACTAGGAAATCCATACCTATGTGGAACCAAGGTCTATCAGGTATTTCGATAGGTAAAAGTTGACCATAGGGTTTGTTCCTGTCCTTTTTAGAGGTAATGCAAATTGTACAGGCTTTTATATACTTTTTAATAGTTGATATCATATTAGGCCACCAATAACATCTACAAAGAAGGTTTTTGGTTCTATTTATACCTGGATGACCAAGAAGAGGAGGGTCATGGTGTTGCTTGATTAGATCCGTCCTAAGGTCTTCTGGCACGTATAACTTATTTCCATGGAAGTACAGGTTGTTTCGGAAGGTGAGTTGTCGATGAGGTATGCCGTTATCTGATTGTAGAGACCGTTGTACTTGTGATTCAAAGGTAGGTAGGATACCTAGGAATCTTTCAGCCGGAATAATAGAGGTGGTTTCTTGTGTGTTTGGTGGTCTAGGTAGGTGTCTGGAAAGTGCATCAGCCTTGCCATTCTTAGCACCAGGTCTGTAGATGATTTGGTAATTGAACCTGCTAAAGTATAGGCTCCAACGAACTTGTCTACTAGAAAGCGTTTTATTTTTTTGGAGGTATTCTAGATTGCGATGATCCGTATAGATGAGTATGGGGTTAGTCGTGCCCTCCAACAGATGTCTCCAGTTCTCGAAAGCCCTCTTAATTGCAAGCAACTCCTTTTCACCTATGGAGTAATTCAACTCAGCAGGAGAAAGTAACTTAGAATAAAAAGCAACAGGATGTAGAGGCTCCTTTAGACTCTTCCGTTGGGACAAAACCGCTCCAAGAGCATAGTCCGAGGAATCAACTTCGAGAATGAATTGGAGGGACGGATCAGGGAACTGTAGTATAGGGGCCAAGGTGAAAGAATCCTTGAGTGAAATAAAAGCTTGAGTAGCAGCTTCATTCCAACGGAATGGTACGTTAACACTAGTGAGTGTGGTGAGGGGTTTAACTTTATGGGAAAAGTTTTTAATGAACTTTCTATAGTAGTTGCTGAAGCCGAGAAAACGTTGCAAATCCTTCCTGGTACTCGGTTGAGGCCAAGATCTAACGGCATCAACCTTGCTATCTTGCATCTTGATTCCATTCGGTCCAATAGTATAACCCAGAAAATCTATTTTAGTCGTATGGAAGACACATTTCTCCAACTTAGCATAAAGCCGGTGGACTTGAAGACGGGACAGTATCCAACTAACATGTTTGATGTGTTCATCCAAGTTATTCGAATAAATTAAAATATCATCAAGGTACACAACTACGCAAGTATCAAGAAGGTCATGGAAGATGTCGTTCACAAAATATTGGAATGTTGCAGGAGCATTGGTGAGGCCAAAAGGCATGACGAGGTATTCGAAGAGGCCATACCGAGTTCTAAAAGCGGTAAGCCACTTGTCGCCTTCTCTAATCCTAACGAGATTATAGGCACCTCTTAAATCCAGTTTAGTGAAAATTTTGGCGTTTTGTAGCCTTTCAATAAGTTCCGGTATAAGCGGCAATGGATATCTGTTCTTGATTGTGATTTTATTCAATTCTCTGAAATCTATTATAGGCCGTAGAGAATTGTCCTTGTTCCTGACAAAGAAGAAACCAGAAGCTGCTGGAGAAACAGAAGGACGAATGAAGCCTTTCTTAATATTCTCGTCCAAGTAGGTCTTAAGGTGATCAAGTTCTGGTTGTGACAAAGGATAGAGATGCCCAAAAGGTGGTGACGTACCAGGTTTTAGATCAATGGGGCAGTCGTAGGACCGGTGAGGTGGCAGCGTTTCTGCCTCCTTTTTGCTGAATACTTCTGCAAATTTCGAATATACCTCTGGGACCTGAGTGGAATCTACGATTTGCAATAAAGGATAATGCTGGAAGCAAGTTTGTTTGCAATATGGTGATGTAAAATCAACCTTTAGGGAGCTCCAGAAGATCTGTGGTTCATGTAGGCGCAGCCAGTGTATTCCTAACACAATAGGGAAAATAGGTGAGGTGATAACATCAAAGGTGATGTATTCCTGATGTAAACCAAGAGTAGTAACAAGAATCGGGATTGTGTGGGGGATGATAGGACCAGAGGATATTTCAGAACCATCGACTACTTTAATAGAAACAGGAGACAATTTTTTAATTAGAGGTATTTTATTTTTCGCTACAAGGGAAACATCAATATAATTGCCCTGTGCTCCGGTGTCAATTATAGCCTCTGTCTTCATGTGCTTGTTGTCCCACTGTAATGAGAGAGGTAAGATACAATGAGCAGGTTGATCATACACAATCAGAGAAGTCAAGGAAGAATAGGACTTACTGGTTTTGTTCTTGCGTAAAGAAGTGCACTCTCTGATTGAGTGAGAAGCTGATCCACAATACATACACAATCCTCTTGTCTTTCGTCTAAATCTTTCTTCACAAGAGAGAGGGCCTCTGAAGAAACCTATTTCCATAGCCTCAGGATTACTTGAGGTAGCAGTATGAGAAACTGGTACATGAGCAGGTAGGGTAGACTTTCTAGGACTGGAGTCAGTGTATTGGCGTTCGGATCTTCGTTCTCTCAACCTCCGGTCGATTTGCATGGAGAGTCTAATAAGTCCTTCCAGCGAATCAGGGAGCTCAGTGCGAGCCAACTCATCCTTCACCTGATCCGATAGTCCCAGGCGAAATTGATTCTTTAATGCGATGGTGTTCCACTGGCTGTCAGTAGCGTATTGTTTAAAGTCTGTTATATAAGATTCAACAGGCCTGTTCCCTTGTTTTAGTTTCCTCAGCTTGGTTTCTGCTGTGAGCTGTAGATTAGAATGTGAATATAGCTCATCCAAAACTGCAAGAAATGACTCAAGTGAGGACAAAAGGGGACTATCGGTCTCAAACAGGGTATCAGCCCAGGTGCGGGGTTCCCCGCGTAGGTATGTAATCATAGTTAAGACCTTCACCCTGTCATTTGGGTAAGTATATGGTTTTAAATTGAAGGTTAAGAGACAAGCATTTCTGTATTGGCGGTATAGAGATCTATCCCCGCTAAATAAATCCGGGGGTGAAATATGCGGTTCCACAGATGACTCAGTAGTATACGATTTAGAGGGGGCTATGTCTTTAAGAGCCTTCCTTAAGCTGTTGTTTTCAGCCTTAAGTTCCCTCATACCTTGGGTGAGCTCATCTACTCTTTGAGACAGATTATACACAATGTTAGGTAAGTCTGCTCGTTCCATCTTAGAAAGGCTTAGTTATTCTATAAGGTTTGTTTCCAGGTTGTGCAGAAATATAGGAACTCAGCTGCAGACTTAATGAGAACTGAATATGTATCACTTTGTTGAACAGGCTATTAATTAGCATAGACTGTTTGATAAAGTGAAATAAAGTTAATGTAATTTACATAGGAGGAGATAGAGTTATAATTCACTCTATTATTGTAACTGATATCAGTATAGGAGTAAGATTCTGAAATGTAAGCAGAGTTCCAAATTACTCATACATAGATTAGCAAGCAGGTATTGAGGGGAGTAATGTGCACAGAGAGGATTAGCACAGTTCGTCCAAAAGGTAAGCTAGCAGGTTTTAACAAAGGACTTAGGTGTTAAGTTTTCCTTCACAGCGTTACCATGATGAGGGAATTACATACGAGACACAGAGTCTTTGTACTAGCCCGCTATAGAGCCGAGATCAGTAACCGCTGGTAGGAGGAGCTGAGACTCTGACTGACAGCGGCACAAGCGGCAGTGAAAACTGTAGCTCCGGTCACAGAAGAGGTAAGCGGCTGTCTCTAAATGAGAGTTTGAATTGTAGGTGAGACAACCGGTTGAGTGCAATGTCAGAGGGCTTGATAAGATGGTAAGTGAAGTCCCACAGAGAAGGCGTGTGGCTTGTAAGCAGCTGCAGGGAAAGTGCCGATTACGGCAAAACATGAAATGTGATAAAACCTTTGTGTAGCAGAGGGTATTAGGAGCTATATGAAAGTCGCTGTGTTATAATCCTCCTGAGGTAAAAGGATAAGTAGAATCCAGGTAACAAAGGAATAAAGCTTTGTAATCCACAAGGAGAGCTTGATAGAGAACTCAGTAGCAAAGGATAGCAGGACTGCTACAAACAGCTACATGTGCAATAACTAAGCACCTGTCTGCAGTCAGGTGATGACTTAAATGCAGACAGGTAGAGACCATGTGATTGAAAGGTAACTGGAAAAAGCGGACTGGAATCCTTACAGGCGCTGAGGGATACATGAAAACTTTCATGGGCCACATGTTGCGTGTGGGCCATAGTTTGGGAGGCCCTGCATTAAATAAAGTTAGTTATATATTCATATATATGCATCATTTCAGTCTGTCACATATTGCAAATGTATCTATACATGTTTTAGGTACAGAAATAAAAAAATAAATCATACAAATGTGTGGTGTTATTCATGTATTGGTGCATTCTGAATATTAAAAGGACAATAAACACTTTGAAATATTAATATAAAATGTTTAATTATATGTAGTAAAACAACTTTGCAATATACTTTAATTATTTATTCTGTTCCCTTTTCCTGTAATTTAATTCTGAAAATGATAAATTCCTATTAAAAATGGAAATGCAGACACAGCAATATTCCACACAGTCATTGGTTCCACACTCTAGTAAGCCATTTATAACTGTGCTTAATTGGTCTTAGCAGAAAAAGAAACCTAAGTTACAATATGGCACCAGCTCATCTGAAATACGTTGATTACCTGGAGAATAAAGCACACATACTCTGCTCACTGACACACACTCTACAGGCACACTCTGCTCACATACCCATTCACACATTTCTGTGGCACAATGACAGCTACTAAGCAATTAGAATGACACACAAGCTCTTCTCTACTCACTACTGTGTTGTAAAAAGAAAAATAAGTTACCATACTAGGAGGTGCCAGAAATCCACTCCTAGTTTCCTATTATAAATGTAAGAAGCTTAAAAAGACATTGCATGCAGCCCTGCTCAATGGAGCACACACAAACTGCTTTTGCCTAACTTTTAGCCTAACAAGGGATTGCTACATATAAAGTTTAAAATGTGCCTAACCCAATACCAGCGGATAAAAGCATGTAGTAAAAGTAATGCATATATCTCAAATACAATTCCAAAACCAGCAGATAAAACCTCAAATTCAGCTCCAATACCAACCCCAATATATTAACCTCATATATTATATTACTCACTAAATAAAGTATCTTTCACTGCACTGTGCAAACTGCAAAGCTTAAAGGGACATGAAACCCAAAGTTTTTCTTTCATGATTTAGAAAGTGCATGCAATTTTAAGCAACTTGCTAATTTACTTCTATTATCTAATTTGCTTTTTTCTCTTGATTTCCTTTGCTGAAAAGCATATCTAGATAGACCCAGTAGCTGCTGATTGGTGGCTGCACATAGATGCCTCTTGTGATTGGCTCAACCATGTGCATTGCTATTTTTTCAACAAAGGATATCTAAAGAATGAAGCAAATGATATAATAGAAGTAAATTGGAATGTTGCTTAAAATTGTATTCTCTATCTGAATAATGAAATAAAAATCTTGGGTTTAATGTCCTTTTAAGTTAACCCATCTGCTACTGAGAAAAGGAAGGCAAGAGCAATGTGTGCACACCTGTCAACCTGTGCAAAATCAAATATATAATGGTGTACAAAAAGATTGTGGCAGGTGCAAATAAAATGCAATCAATCAAAGACTGATGCCTAGTGTAGTTTGCACTATTAGGCTATGTAGCTGGGTAATTCCTACTAGTACCATAAGTGGGTTAAATAACCACACATAGCTACATAGCCTAATAGTGCAAACTGCATAAAATATACTCTATTTCTTTATGGGGTATTTTTTGAGAACAAATTCTCATAACACATTCAAGTGACAAAAAAGGTTAATCTCACAATACAGTTTTCTAACTAGGCTAAAAGATGCATTTTTAAGCATATTTTACCAGTCTTTTACTTGTGATAATATATATTTTATTTATTAATATTATTTATATTTATTTTTATATATATTTCAGATTCAAGTGTCTGACTTTGAAAGTGCTTTTCTAAATATGTTCTTGGGGTCACACATGATTAATTTGACAAGAATTCTGTGCTCAGGCAGAAAATGATGACTGTACTTTTTTTGTGCTTACAGACATGTTAACTTGACCCTGTTTATATATTCGCTAAGACAACGAGGGAATTCTCTGAGAATAGGATATATTGCTAATGTTACATAAAAGTCAAACAGAACTATTTGTTTTGCATTTTATATAAAATAATACATAAAATATATAGTTAGTCACTCTGTTGTAACTTGTAATACTTTTAAAGTCTATCTACTTACATAGACACGTCGTCGACACTGTTGCCAGCCGGTCCGGATAGTGCTAGTCTCGCTCCCCTCACTCACTACTGACTGTGATGTGACTAACCTGACAGACTGCTCTTTGACAAAATTGACAGAGTGAGATTCAGTCTCACATGTAGCTCCCCGCTCCCGGCTCATCTACTACGCCGCAGCAGCTCTGTCCTGAGTCCTGCTTACTGCTGTCAGTGTTTTACCGCCAATGCGACGTCATTCACGTCACTCAGCCAAGACCAGCAGGCACACCTCCTGATGCTGCTGATTGGCTGTGGAACTGCTGCTCCATCATAGAGGCGGTTTTAAGAACAGCCTCTATTGAAGCATGTATCAAGCCCGGTAAGCCACCACTAGATGGTGCTAGCTCATTCTGAGCGAAGAACAGTATTCAGCATCCAGGTTGCGCAATAAATGGAGGGCAGCGGAGCAGCTCACTGCCTCCTTATTGCGCAACAATGGATGCTGCTGAATGTCAATGTATTGCAATACCTATAAAATATAATATTATTGTGTATCAAGTGGCGCCGGCGGGAGGGTCGGGGGGGGGGGGAACCTGGGGGGGGTGGCCAAAAAAAAACAAAAAAGTGGCCCAAAAAAAAAAAAAAACTGAAAAAATTAAATTAAATTTAATACATTTTATTAATCAGATGTAAAAACGTTTTTTCTCTGATTTGACAGGGGAGGCACTGCCTCCCTTGCCTCCTATTACTGCACGTCACTGTTCCATAGTGCATGTCCAATACAATGTGAAATCTCTTTCTTTATTGATTTCCTAAAATGTATAAAATAGAAATTAAGTAGATGTGTATCTGGAGATGTCTTTTAGTCTTGGAGGACATCAATTGACAAATGCAGAAATAGAGATGGTGGCAGAAGTTAGAACGTTAAGGGGATGATAATTATTATTATCGTTTATTTGTAGAGTGTCTTGGTTATTTGGCGGAATTCAAGGAAACATTTATAGGGATCAGACGGGTAGAGGGCCCTACCAAGAGTCGCACTTTTGTAATCAGCTCTAAAGAAGGTGATCTACAAACAGCATGGCTCTTAGGCTTACATGCTAAGGGGGTTCAAGGGGATAGCAATGGAGGAGAGGAAACTGTATAAAGAAAGGTTAGTGTAGGTTGTATGCATCCCTGAACAGTAGAGTCTTTAGGGAGCGTTTGAAGTTTTCAAAACTAGGGGAGAGTCTTGTGGAGTGAGGCAGAGAGTTCCACAAGATGGGAGCCAATCTGGAGAAGTCCTGTAAGCGGGAGTGTGAGGAGGTAACAAGAGAGGAGGAGAGTAGGAGGTGATAAGCAGAGCAAAGGGGACAGGAAGGATAGTATCTGGAGACAAGGTCTGAGATATAGGGGGGAGCAGTGCAGTTGAAGGCTTTGTATGTCAGAGTGAGAATTTTGTGTTTAATCCTGGAGACAAGAGGAGGCCAGTGAAGGGATTGGCAGAGAGGTGCAGCAGATGAAGAGCCGTGTAAGGAAGATGAGCCTGGCAGAGGCATTCATTATGGATTATAAAGGAGTTAGTAGGCAGCTGGGGAGCCCAGAGAGAACAGAGTTGCAGTAATCGAGGCAGGAAAGGATGAGAAAGTGGATTAAAATCTTAGTTGTGTCTTGTGCAAGGAAATGTCTAACTTTAGAGATGTTTATAAGGTGGAAGCGTCAGGATTTAGCCAAGGACTGAATGTGAGGGGTGAAACAAAAGATCTGAGTCAAGTGTGACCCAAAGACATCAGGCATGCGGGGAAGGGGTAATAATGGAGTTGTCAACACTTATAGAGAGATTGGGGGTGGAGATTTTGGAAGAAGGGGGGAAAATAAGGGGCTCAGTTTTGGAGAGATTTAGCTTGAGGTAGTGAGAGGACATCCAGGAAGAGATGTGAGACAGTTAGTGACACGGGTTAGCAAGGAAGGAGATAGGTCTGGGGCAGAGAAGTAGATTTGGGTGTCGTCAGCATACAAATGATATTGGGACCCGTGGGACTTTATTAGGGAATCTAATGGTGACATGTAGATTGAGAAGAGAAGGGAACCGAGGACAAAGCCTTGCGGTACCCCAACAGAAAGTGGTGACGGGGTAGAGGAGGCCCCAGAGAAGGCTACAATAAAGGTACGGTTTGACAGGCAGGAAGAGAACCATGAGAGGGCTGTGTCACAAATGCCGAAGGATTGTAGGGTTTGGAAAAAGTGGGAACCAATTAAACACATAAAACAGTATTACAGCAGCACTTGCATAAGGAAACAATGAAATACATAAAACACAATATTACAAGAGTACTTGCCTTATGTCTTGCACCTTGTCCAACCCTTGTTTAATTCTTGTATAATTATTATCTTAGTGCCTCACTTATATAACGTTGACTTATTTCTTGTATAATTCTTTTCTTAGTGCCTCACTTATAGAATGTTGACTTATTTCTTGTATAATTATTTTCTTAGTGCCTCACTTATATAAGGTTGATTGACTTATTTCTTGTATAATTTTTTTCTTAGTGCCTCACTTATATAATGTTCACTTATTTATTGTATAATTCTTATCTTAGTGCCTCACTTATATAATATTCACTTATTTCTTGTATAATTCTTTTCTTAGTGCCTCACTTATAATGTTGATTGACTTATTTCTTGTATAATTCTTTTCTTAGTGCCTCACTTATATAATGTTCACTTATTTCTTGTATAATTCTTATCTTAGTGCCTCACTTATATAATGTTCACTTTAGAAATGTGAACATATGCTGTTATAACAATGCACACTGCCCAGACAATGTACCCCCAGTGCAATGCACAGGGTCCACTGAATTACTTAATTGCTAAGTCAAAAGACAATTTAAAAGGCCAATTGAAAGTTAGATTCTGGTCAGGTCAGGGAGAGATAAGTTAAGATAAACAAGACAGTAACATTTTAAAGAGGTGGGAGCTATGGCATATAACAGCTATAAATCTAAGAATAATAGCAGGTATTGATAAGGATTGGAAATTACATGGCAATTAACAAAACATTAGAAGTAAGACATTACAATAAATGCAGGACTAAATTAAAACATAAAATCATTTGTTCAATATATATATACACATACCAAAAGAGATACATGAGAGGAGAGAGCACTAGAATGCAGTGGATAGGTTGCAGATGAGCAGGGATACTATTCATGTACCAAAAGAGAGTTACAGGAGAGGAGAGAGCACTAAAATGCAGTGAATAGGTTGCAGATGAGCAGGGATACTATTCACATACCAAAAAAGAGTTACAGTAGAGGAGAGAGCACTAGAATGCAGTGAATAGGTTGCAGATGAGCAGGGATACTATTCACATACCAAAAGAGAGTTACAGTAGAGGAGAGTGCACTAGAATGCAGTGAATAGGTTGCAGATGAGCAGGGATACTATTCACGAACCTGAAAGCAGAAAAGAGAGAATATGATTATTAACAGTATCAGAAGCAGCTGAGGGTTCTAGGAGAGATAAAGAGATAATCACTGGCTTACCTTAATAAGCTTTATATAATAGATAAAGGCAGGGCCGGCTCAACCATGGGACTAAGTGGGTCCAGCGGACCCAGGCAGCACTTGACAAGGGGCGGCACTTCAGTGACTGAGTCAATCACTGTCAGACCCAAACCACTCCTGTCTTTTGTCTCTGTGGGGGAAGTTGCAGGCTTGCAGCAGCATAACCTCATCATGCACAAAGACACAGAACCAATCAGGGACAACATTCATGTTGCAACAAGTGCATCTCTTGACTAACTTACTTTCCACTTATTGCGCAATTGAGCATAGGCATTGGCTGCATGCAAGTAGACTTAGTAAGGTCAGCAGCCTAGCTAGAAGGTTGACATGCTAATCAGTAAGGTTACTACCTGGTGGGGCGTCATTGCATTCTTGGACCCAGGCAGCATAATATCTGAATAATTACTTAATGAGAAGAGTAGAACTGCTTTTTCAATAACAAATTGATAACATTTGTTTTCTGCTCAGTGGCGCTATAAGGTTTGTTTCCAGGTTGTGCAGAAATATAGGATCTCAGCTGCAGACTTAATGAGAACTGAATATGTATCACTTTGTTGAACAGGCTATTAATTAGCATAGACTGTTTGATAAAGTGAAATAAAGTTAATGTAATTTACATAGGAGGAGATAGAGTTATAATTCACTCTATTATTGTAACTGATATCAGTATAGGAGTAAGATTCTGAAATGTAAGCAGAGTTCCAAATTACTCATACATAGATTAGCAAGCAGGTATTGAGGGGAGTAATGTGCACAGAGAGGATTAGCACAGTTCGTCCAAAAGGTAAGCTAGCAGGTTTTAACAAAGGACTTAGGTGTTAAGTTTTCCTTCACAGCGTTACCATGATGAGGGAATTACATACGAGACACAGAGTCTTTGTACTAGCCCGCTATAGAGCCGAGATCAGTAACCGCTGGTAGGAGGAGCTGAGACTCTGACTGACAGCGGCACAAGCGGCAGTGAAAACTGTAGCTCCGGTCACAGAAGAGGTAAGCGGCTGTCTCTAAATGAGAGTTTGAATTGTAGGTGAGACAACCGGTTGAGTGCAATGTCAGAGGGCTTGATAAGATGGTAAGTGAAGTCCCACAGAGAAGGCATGTGGCTTGTAAGCAGCTGCAGGGAAAGTGCCAATTATGGCAAAACATGAAATGTGATAAAACCTTTGTGTAGCAGAGGGTATTAGGAGCTATATGAAAGTCGCTGTGTTATAATCCTCCTGAGGTAAAAGGATAAGTAGAATCCAGGTGACAAAGGAATAAAGCTTTGTAATCCACAAAGAGAGCTTGATAGAGAACTCAGTAGCAAAGGATAGCAGGACTGCTACAAACAGCTACATGTGCAATAACTAAGCACCTGTCTGCAGTCAGGTGATGACTTAAATGCAGACAGGTAGAGACCATGTGATTGAAAGGTAACTGGAAAAAGCGGACTGGAATCCTTACATACGCCCCCCTTCAAGGAAGCCGATCCTCGGCTTGATGCTTAGGACGATCAGGGTAGCGTCTATGGAACCGAGAGAGAAGACGAGGGGCATCAATGTGTGTATAAGGCTCCCAGGTGTCGTCGTCTGGAGAGAAACTCTTCCATCGAACAAGATACTGTAGTTCACCATTCAGAATCCTGGAGTCAAGAAGGTCCTGAACTTCAAAGGAATCGGAGTCCATAGGCAAAGCTGGAGGGGGTAGGATACTAGAAGTAGGCAACAAATCGGTAGCTGGTTTTAACAAAGAGACATGGAAGGTTGGATGGATGGGTATGGTGGATGGAAGTTCCAAAGTCACAGCATTGGCATTGACAACTCTAGTAATGAGGAACGGACCAATGTACAAGCCAGAGAGTTTTTTACATGGAACAGGCATTTTGATGTTCTTTGTGGAGAGCCATACCCTATCACCAACAGCATATGTAGGAGCAGGTCTCCTACGTAAGTCGTAGTACTTCTTTTGAGAGGCTTGAGAGTTTTGCAAGTTCCGTTTCAAGAATTGGAAATTCTCTGCTATGGTTTGCAGAAGGTCATCAACTGTTGGGGAATTGACTGGTTGGTTATCATGGATGTTGAAAGAGGGATGAAAAGCATAGTTAGCGAAGAATGGTGAAAGGTTAGTAGAACTGTGGTTTGAATTGTTATAAGCAAATTCTGCCAAATATAAATACTGTGCCCAGTTGTTTTGATGATACGAGCAGTAACAGCAAAGATACTGCTCAAGCCACTGGTTTAGCCTTTCAGTTTGTCCATTGGTTTGCGGATGAAAAGCTGTGCTTAGACGATGATCTATCTGCAAATGCTGTGAAAGATGTCTCCAAAACTTAGAGGTGAACTGCGTACCTCTATCAGTTGTTATGATACTAGGTAAGCCATGATAACGAACAACCGTATTCAGGAACAACTGTGCTGTTTCACTGGATGTGGGCAGTTTATGGTATGGAATGAATATAGCCATTTTAGTAAGAATGTCCGTGACAACTAAGATGGTATTGAAGCCCGAACTACTGGGTAGTTCTACTAGGAAATCCATACCTATGTGGAACCAAGGTCTATCAGGTATTTCGATAGGTAAAAGTTGACCATAGGGTTTGTTCCTGTCCTTTTTAGAGGTAATGCAAATTGTACAGGCTTTTATATACTTTTTAATAGTTGATATCATATTAGGCCACCAATAACATCTACAAAGAAGGTTTTTGGTTCTATTTATACCTGGATGACCAAGAAGAGGAGGGTCATGGTGTTGCTTGATTAGATCCGTCCTAAGGTCTTCTGGCACGTATAACTTATTTCCATGGAAGTACAGGTTGTTTCGGAAGGTGAGTTGTCGATGAGGTATGCCGTTATCTGATTGTAGAGACCGTTGTACTTGTGATTCAAAGGTAGGTAGGATACCTAGGAATCTTTCAGCCGGAATAATAGAGGTGGTTTCTTGTGTGTTTGGTGGTCTAGGTAGGCGTCTGGAAAGTGCATTAGCCTTGCCATTCTTAGCACCAGGTCTGTAGATGATTTGGTAATTGAACCTGCTAAAGTATAGGCTCCAACGAACTTGTCTACTAGAAAGCGTTTTATTTTTTTGGAGGTATTCTAGATTGCGATGATCCGTATAGATGAGTATGGGGTTAGTCGTGCCCTCCAACAGATGTCTCCAGTTCTCGAAAGCCCTCTTAATTGCAAGCAACTCCTTTTCACCTATGGAGTAATTCAACTCAGCAGGAGAAAGTAACTTAGAATAAAAAGCAACAGGATGTAGAGGCTCCTTTAGACTCTTCCGTTGGGACAAAACCGCTCCAAGAGCATAGTCCGAGGAATCAACTTCGAGAATGAATTGGAGGGACGGATCAGGGAACTGTAGTATAGGGGCCGAGGTGAAAGAATCCTTGAGTGAAATAAAAGCTTGAGTAGCAGCTTCATTCCAACGGAATGGTACGTTAACACTAGTGAGTGTGGTGAGGGGTTTAACTTTATGGGAAAAGTTTTTAATGAACTTTCTATAGTAGTTGCTGAAGCCGAGAAAATGTTGCAAATCCTTCCTGGTACTCGGTTGAGGCCAAGATCTAACGGCATCAACCTTGCTATCTTGCATCTTGATTCCATTCGGTCCAATAGTATAACCCAGAAAATCTATTTTAGTCGTATGGAAGACACATTTCTCCAACTTAGCATAAAGCCGGTGGACTTGAAGACGGGACAGTATCCAACTAACATGTTTGATGTGTTCATCCAAGTTATTCGAATAAATTAAAATATCATCAAGGTACACAACTACGCAAGTATCAAGAAGGTCATGGAAGATGTCGTTCACAAAATATTGGAATGTTGCAGGAGCATTGGTGAGGCCAAAAGGCATGACGAGGTATTCGAAGAGGCCATACCGAGTTCTAAAAGCGGTAAGCCACTTGTCGCCTTCTCTAATCCTAACGAGATTATAGGCACCTCTTAAATCCAGTTTAGTGAAAATTTTGGCGTTTTGTAGCCTTTCAATAAGTTCCGGTATAAGCGGCAATGGATATCTGTTCTTGATTGTGATTTTATTCAATTCTCTGAAATCTATTATAGGCCGTAGAGAATTGTCCTTGTTCCTGACAAAGAAGAAACCAGAAGCTGCTGGAGAAACAGAAGGACGAATGAAGCCTTTCTTAATATTCTCGTCCAAGTAGGTCTTAAGGTGATCAAGTTCTGGTTGTGACAAAGGATAGAGATGCCCAAAAGGTGGTGACGTACCAGGTTTTAGATCAATGGGGCAGTCGTAGGACCGGTGAGGTGGCAGCGTTTCTGCCTCCTTTTTGCTGAATACTTCTGCAAATTTCGAATATACCTCTGGGACCTGAGTGGAATCTACGATTTGCAATAAAGGATAATGCTGGAAGCAAGTTTGTTTGCAATATGGTGATGTAAAATCAACCTTTAGGGAGCTCCAGAAGATCTGTGGTTCATGTAGGCGCAGCCAGTGTATTCCTAACACAATAGGGAAAATAGGTGAGGTGATAACATCAAAGGTGATGTATTCCTGATGTAAACCAAGAGTAGTAACAAGAATCGGGATTGTGTGGTGGATGATAGGACCAGAGGATATTTCAGAACCATCGACTACTTTAATAGAAACAGGAGACAATTTTTTAATTAGAGGTATTTTATTTTTCGCTACAAGGGAAACATCAATATAATTGCCCTGTGCTCCGGTGTCAATTATAGCCTCTGTCTTCATGTGCTTGTTGTCCCACTGTAATGAGAGAGGTAAGATACAATGAGCAGGTTGATCATACACAATCAGAGAAGTCAAGGAAGAATAGGACTTACTGGTTTTGTTCTTGCGTAAAGAAGTGCACTCTCTGATTGAGTGAGAAGCTGATCCACAATACATACACAATCCTCTTGTCTTTCGTCTAAATCTTTCTTCACAAGAGAGAGGGCCTCTGAAGAAACCTATTTCCATAGCCTCAGGATTACTTGAGGTAGCAGTATGAGAAACTGGTACATGAGCAGGTAGGGTAGACTTTCTAGGACTGGAGTCAGTGTATTGGCGTTCGGATCTTCGTTCTCTCAACCTCCGGTCGATTTGCATGGAGAGTCTAATAAGTCCTTCCAGCGAATCAGGGAGCTCAGTGCGAGCCAACTCATCCTTCACCTGATCCGATAGTCCCAGGCGAAATTGATTCTTTAATGCGATGGTGTTCCACTGGCTGTCAGTAGCGTATTGTTTAAAGTCTGTTATATAAGATTCAACAGGCCTGTTCCCTTGTTTTAGTTTCCTCAGCTTGGTTTCTGCTGTGAGCTGTAGATTAGAATGTGAATATAGCTCATCCAAAACTGCAAGAAATGACTCAAGTGAGGACAAAAGGGGACTATCGGTCTCAAACAGGGTATCAGCCCAGGTGCGGGGTTCCCCGCGTAGGTATGTAATCATAGTTAAGACCTTCACCCTGTCATTTGGGTAAGTATATGGTTTTAAATTGAAGGTTAAGAGACAAGCATTTCTGTATTGGCGGTATAGAGATCTATCCCCGCTAAATAAATCCGGGGGTGAAATATGCGGTTCCACAGATGACTCAGTAGTATACGATTTAGAGGGGGCTATGTCTTTAAGAGCCTTCCTTAAGCTGTTGTTTTCAGCCTTAAGTTCCCTCATACCTTGGGTGAGCTCATCTACTCTTTGAGACAGATTATACACAATGTTAGGTAAGTCTGCTGGTTCCATATTAGAAAGGCTTAGTTATTCTATAAGGTTTGTTTCCAGGTTGTGCAGAAATATAGGAACTCAGCTGCAGACTTAATGAGAACTGAATATGTATCACTTTGTTGAACAGGCTATTAATTAGCATAGACTGTTTGATAAAGTGAAATAAAGTTAATGTAATTTACATAGGAGGAGATAGAGTTATAATTCACTCTATTATTGTAACTGATATCAGTATAGGAGTAAGATTCTGAAATGTAAGCAGAGTTCCAAATTACTCATACATAGATTAGCAAGCAGGTATTGAGGGGAGTAATGTGCACAGAGAGGATTAGCACAGTTCGTCCAAAAGGTAAGCTAGCAGGTTTTAACAAAGGACTTAGGTGTTAAGTTTTCCTTCACAGCGTTACCATGATGAGGGAATTACATACGAGACACAGAGTCTTTGTACTAGCCCGCTATAGAGCCGAGATCAGTAACCGCTGGTAGGAGGAGCTGAGACTCTGACTGACAGCGGCACAAGCGGCAGTGAAAACTGTAGCTCCGGTCACAGAAGAGGTAAGCGGCTGTCTCTAAATGAGAGTTTGAATTGTAGGTGAGACAACCGGTTGAGTGCAATGTCAGAGGGCTTGATAAGATGGTAAGTGAAGTCCCACAGAGAAGGCGTGTGGCTTGTAAGCAGCTGCAGGGAAAGTGCCGATTACGGCAAAACATGAAATGTGATAAAACCTTTGTGTAGCAGAGGGTATTAGGAGCTATATGAAAGTCGCTGTGTTATAATCCTCCTGAGGTAAAAGGATAAGTAGAATCCAGGTAACAAAGGAATAAAGCTTTGTAATCCACAAGGAGAGCTTGATAGAGAACTCAGTAGCAAAGGATAGCAGGACTGCTACAAACAGCTACATGTGCAATAACTAAGCACCTGTCTGCAGTCAGGTGATGACTTAAATGCAGACAGGTAGAGACCATGTGATTGAAAGGTAACTGGAAAAAGCGGACTGGAATCCTTACAGGCGCTGAGGGATACATGAAAACTTTCATGGGCCACATGTTGCGTGTGGGCCATAGTTTGGTGCATTCTGAATATTAAAAGGACAATAAACACTTTGAAATATTAATATAAAATGTTTAATTATATGTAGTAAAACAACTTTGCAATATACTTTAATTATTTATTCTGTTCCCTTTTCCTGTAATTTAATTCTGAAAATGATAAATTCCTATTAAAAATGGAAATGCAGAAACAGCAATATTCCACACAGTCATTGGTTCCACACTCTAGTAAGCCATTTATAACTGTGCTTAATTGGTCTTAGCAGAAAAAGAAACCTAAGTTACAATATGGCAGTGTACACTGCTTTATGGACATTACAATGTTACTCTTATTTTTTAATTTAATATTTCTAATAGCATTTAAAAAATACATTCATATATTATTCTTCGACTAATCTTTGCTCTGAATACATCATTCTCTCAATAATTTATTTAGGGCTAGATTACAAGTGGATTGCCAATTTATCGCTTTGCAGCAAATTTGCCCATTTGCGGGCGTGCGAAAAATAACCAGCCATTACAAGTGGTCAGACCTCTGGTTAATTTTCTAAATGTATCCAAATTACTCCCAAACAAGGGACATTATACCCCCAAAACTTATTTCATGATTCAGATAGAGAATACAATTTTAAACAATATTCCAATTTACAATTATCTAATTTGCTTTATACTTTATATATCCTTTGTTGAAGAAATAGCAATGCACATGGGCGAGACAATCACACGAGGCATCTATGTGCAGCCACCAATTAGCAGCTACTTTCAGCAAAGGATATCAAGAGAATTAAGCAAATTAGATAATAGAAGTAAATTAGAAAGTTGTTCAAAATTACGGGTTTCATGTCCCTTTAGGTGTTAGTTTCCTTTTTTTTTTTTTTTTTAAAAAGTAGCTTTATTTAAATAAAAAAACAAAACAAAATTGCACTAAGAAGTTTTTGGGGGCTAAAAAAACTGCCCTGTAAAGTGCCTTTACATTGCGGTCTATGGGAACTGTGTGTTCCCTGTAAATCTATATGTATATATATATATATATATATATATATATATATATATGCTTATATACATATATATATTTATGTGTTAATATGTGTATATATCCATATATATTTAAAATTGCTGCCCATCGCTGATCGACTTACCCCCTTCGCTGCGCTAGTTCTCATGCCGTGTCTGATATTTTGCGCTCAGCATGTAATCTGGCCCTTAGTGTTTAATGTCCCTTTAATGATCTTTATGTTAGGCAACTGTAACAAAGACAAAATGATATCACTTCCATAAACTAGGCCATATCCACCTCCAAAGTAATAAACATTTTGTTGGGCGTTCCAGGTTTTATATTATTGTTCCCTTAATTTATTTTGGAGAGCTGCAGAAGGAGCAGAAGGTAAATCTCAGATAACTGTCTATAATATTACAGTTTTATAAAAGAATTGCTAAAACAAAGGACCATTTTACTGGGACTAGGCAACGAAGAAGGGAAAACATCTCTTGTGTCCAAGCATATGACAAAGTCAGCAGCAAAAGTCTAATTTAGTTTATTTTTCTGGCCTGCTATCTCAGCTATATATACTTGATGTTGATAGCACAGTATGGAAGAATTCAAATCTCTTACATCCCACCAGACCCATACAAGAATGGACTATATCCATTATTCTTAGTGTTTGATTAATACATTTAAAAACAACCAATATACATTGAACCAGAAGCCCTCAAAACGGTAGTTTTACTGACCTTGGCCAAGTTATTGACACAACAGACTACTTGCATAAAGGAAAACCCCAAAGGAATTCACTGCCAGTAGTAATATGCTCAATATTACATATAGGCTTTATGGACATGCCAAAGACACTTTGCAGTGCCATTTCAAGTAAATGGATATTTATCACAAGCCCTGATCTCTGTTCATTTTATTCCATAATATTTATGGCCACCATGAAGTATTTTTTCCAATACATGTACAATGCAAATATGTTTCTATTTCTTTTTCTTTTTTTCCCCCAAAATATTTTTTATTAGAGAAATGCACAAGACATTTGTAGACAATTGACAAAAAGTATGTTCAAAAACAATCTTTTGTACATCCCTTTCTGGAATACAATATTTAAATAGTAACAAAAAGAGAAGGTCATCAACACATAGAACGCAAAGGTAATACCAAAAGTAATGTGTCATCTGAAAAGTCACACTAGATACACCAAGCTCTGTGTCTCATTGTGAAAGTATTAAGCTGAGGGGGTGGCCGGTAGGTGTTCATGGAGAGGTTCTCTGAATTTTTGAGAGAGATAGAATTCCCACAATTTTTTTTATCTCTAGAAAAATGTCCCTATGTTTGTTCTTAATATATGCATACTCCTCTAAACCGAGAACCACATTACATTTATCAATCCATTGTGCTATGCTGGGGTTGAGGAAGTTTTCCAGTTTATTGCAATTAGTGTCCTTGCGCTATTAATTAAAATATTCAATAGTTTTGTTTGGCTAGGTTTTAATTTTCTAGGGGTTAGGTTAATAAGCCAGAGAAGTGGGTTATCATCTACTAAGGGGCCAAAAAGCTTGGTAGTTTCTTCTATAATTAGTAGCCAGAAAGAGAAGATCTTTGGACAATGCCACCAGAAATGAGCCATTGTTCCTGTGTGGGAAAGGCATCACCAACATTTATCACTATTATATTTAAACAGTTTTTGACATCTCACAGGTATAAGATAACACCTGTGCAGAATCTTATAATTCATCTCTAGGAATTTGCTAGAAATTGAGGTCTTAGTGATGTTAAGAAATATTCTTTTTAGATCTACAGGATGGATGGAAATATCCAGCTCCCGTTCCCATCTGTCAACATAGTAAGGGGTCTGGCCTAGTGTTTGTGCCTGTAGTATGTTATAGGAAAGAGATAGAGAGTGTCTCGCTAGGTTGCGTTTGTTACAAAGAGATTCAAAATATGTGAGAGGTCTCATCATGTTTCTCTTATCTGGGTGGTTAGTTATGAAGGAGTGGCATTGTCTTAATCTGAACCAATCTTGCCGGCATGGCAGCCCATTCTCTAGTAATTCCTCTGCGGAGTACCACCGTTGCTCATTGCCTAAGTGTAACACCATTAGTGATCTATGTGATTTTTTTAACTGCATATCCAATATTACCCAAGCCCGGCAAAAACTCTGGGTTGTCAGTTAGAGGGGTTAAAGGAGAAGGCCTACTGGAAAGGAAGGTATGTGATGCCAGACTATATAGGTTTCCCGAGTTAGCCGGGGAAGGGCAGTGAGTTTTTGTTTAGTTAATTTGGGGCCCCAGCAAGTGACACCCAGGTGAGATGGGCCCACTATGTCATGTTCAAGTTTAACCCAAGCTTTATGGTCATAGTTAGTGAACCAGTCTAGAATTTTTTGGAGAAAAGTTGCCTGTCTATATTTGATCAGGTTCGGGACTCCCATGCCCCCTTGGGAGCGTGTGGGAGGCACATTATGTGCTTGTTAATTTTAGTGTTTTTTTATTCCAAATGTATTCAAAGATGTGGTTTTGCAAAGTTTTAAGGAATGTGGGTGGAAGTGGGATGGATAAAGTTTGAAAAAGGTATAGGATTTTCGTGAGTATAGTCATTTTAAAAGCATTCATTTTCCATAGCCAAGATATGTTGCGCGAGCGCCAGGATGACATTTCCATAATTAATGTTTTATATAGGGGCTTATAATTGGTGTTGAAGAGTGCCGTTGAGACAGGGGTTAGGTAGATACCTAGGTACTTAAATTTTTTCGATTGCCATCTAAATGGGCATGAGTCTTATTTTTTGCGCTTCATTGAGAGGGAGGGTTATGTTCAATATTTCCGATTTGGTGTCATTAATCAGAAATTTGGAGGCTATATGGAATTCCTTGAATGTATGCAGAAGTATTGGGATGGATGTGCTCGGATTTGTTAGGAAAAAGAGAACGTCGCCCGCGTAAAGCATAATTTAAAAAAAATGTTTTTTATTGTTTTTATTCAAAATTTTGTAAATCAATAACATAACCATTGGGGACTCGCATGACCCCTTTTCAACAGTAAAATCAAGTATAATATCGGGTCTTCTGACCCTACACAACAGGTTCTGTTCATTTGAAAAGAAAAAGAAAAGAAACAAAATAAGGCAAATTAAATTAGAATAAATTAAGTTGGTCTCACCCTGTGCAGAATTAAATTACGGGTTATTGCTTGTGAGGATGAGTGGATCAATGATTATACAGTAGAGCACTTCAGCTTAGATAAATTGAGTACAGGGAAAAGAAGGGGGGAAGGGATGGGGGGGCACATATGTGTGGAGTGGGGGGGAGGTATGCTACAACCAATACTTCTAGGCATCTGCGCATAATGTCAGGAGAGGAAGGTAGTCAGGTCGCTAACTGTCAGATTGGGCGTCATTTGTCAGAGTTTGTGGATGCCATATAGTGTTGTGATCATCTTTCCAATCATCCCGAACCATTTCAAACAGGTCAGATTTGTTAAGATCAAAATATATAGCCTTTTCCATAGTGTACAAATAGGCCATTGTGTGGATAATATCCTTCCAATTAGGAGAAGAGTCTCTTTTCCAGGCCCTGGCTATATTAGTTTTGATCGAGGCTAATAGATAAACACCAAAGAGACCTTGGTGCTTGGGAAGGACGTGAAGGCCTAGGTGGAGAAGGGCAAGCGCTGGTCCAACAGATACTCTAAAGCCATAATCAGTAAGGGTGCGTATTCCTCTTTCCCACAAGGGTCTAATAATGGGGCATTCCCACCAAATGTGTAGCAAGCTACCATGGAGGCCACAACCTCTCCAACATAGGGGTGACATTCCTGGAAACATTTTAGATAATCGGGTAGGAACAAGGTACCAATGTGAGAGAACTTTGTAATATGTCTCAAACATTGTTACACAATGCAAGGTCTTTTTCGTCAGTTGAATGGCCCTTTGCCAAGAGTCACTGGAGGTTTTGATACATAGGAGGGTGTCCCATCTGAGAAGATGTGGAGCCAGAGCAGGCAGGGAAGTGCTGTCCAGGAGGGCATAGTGTATCGAAAAAATGGCCTGACAAGTCTGCGTCCTCCCTGCCAGACAGATTCCCAGGGAGTAGGGGGGCAGGAGGAGGAAGGAAGGAAGCCCCAAAAAGCTCTGATTCCTAACCAGTTCAAAGGTGAGGAACTTAGGGGTGGCTGCCTGTTGATTTAGCTGTGTTAAGGCTATAAATTCATCAGGTTGTGTGACAGACCAAAAATCTGAAACTTTGGCAATCTGTAGCCGAGCCCACGTATTAGGGTGAGTGTCAGGCAAGCTTGTGAGTAGTCCAGCTACCGAAGTTATAGGAGAAGGATGGGGAGCAATGAGCTGGCGGTGCCTAAGCCTATCCCAGATAGATAAGCACTCCAAAATGACTAGGTTACTGATGCCCATTGTTCTGCGGCTGTGCAGTGGGATCCAAATAACATCTCTAAGGAGAACACTGGGTGGCAAGGATGCCTGCTCAAGTTCTCTCCACCTGTCACAAGACTGGAGTACTCCCCATTGGGAGATATGCGTAAGCATGGCTCCTTCGTAGTAAGCGGATGGGGAATTGCAAAGTCCTATGGGCAATTCGGGGGGGGTCTTACCTTGCCAAACGAACTTTGTGATCTCACTCTGGAATTGAAAAAGGAGATGCATAGGGACTCTAATTGGTAAACAACGAAACAGGTAGGTTAATTTAGGGAGGAAGGACATTTTAAGAGAAGCTATTCTTCCCATCCATGAGATAGACTTATGGTCCCACGTGTTTTTTAAATTGCGCAATTCTGTTAGTAAGGGGAAGTAATTATCCTTTATCATTTGTGGGACACTATTAGACAATTTTACTCCTAGGTGAGTAATCCGCTCAGTCAACCATTTGAAATTGAATCTGTCTTTCAGCTTACGGATGTAGGATTGCGGGTAACCCCAACAAAAAAATTCGGTTTTGCGCGCGTTGAGTTTATAAAAGGAGAGATCTCCAAATATCCTTAAGGTATCTCGCAATCTAGGGATAGCTTTGGCGGGGTCTGCGGTAAATATGGTGATGTCATCCGCAAACCGTGCGATTTTGTGCAGTGAACCCGAAAGTCTAATCCATGGTAAGGACACATCCTACCGGATTGTCATGGCCAGAGGTTCAATCGCTAAGGCAAATAACAGGGGCGAGAGTGGACACCCCTGTCTAGTGCCATTCGATATGCTAAACGGCGAAGTCCGAAATCCTAAGCCTCTAACAAAGGCCGTTGGAGCCGAATACAAAGCTTTGATGGCCGTATGGGTTGCGTCTGGAAAGTTAAAGGCTTGGAGTGTTTCCCACAGGTATTTCCACCGAACCCGGTCAAAAGCTTTCTCAGCATCTAAGAAGGGCTTATTCATCCTGGTTGACTTGCTTATGATATTAATGAGGCACCTAGTGTTATCCGGACCCTCTCGATTGTAGATAAACCCTACCTGGTCAGGGTTAATTAGATCCGGTAATAGTTTGCCAATGCGGCTAGCTAAAATCTTGGAATAGATCTTAATGTCCGTATTGATCAGGGAAATCGGTCTGTAATTTAAACAGAGAGAAGGGTCCTTGTCCGGTTTGGGTATCGTAACAATAGCAGCCTGTAAAAACTCTTCCTTGAAAGACCCATCCTTTTCTGCTAAGTCAAAAAACGTAAGCAGGTATGGAGCAAGTTCGTGAATATTCTGTTTATAAAATTGGGCAGAAAATCCATTAGGGCCAGGAGCCTTAAAAGGCTTCAGGCGCTTGATGGTTTGCTTAATTTCAAGCAGCGAGATTGGCATGGTGAGCATGCTTTGCTGCTCTGCCGTGAGCGTGGGTAGATTCAGGGTAGACAAGTACCTTTTCATATCATGTATGGAGGAAGGCTTTGATTTCTCCGCAGTGCCAATGTTATATAATTTGGAATAGAAATCAGCAAAACTTTCACCTATTAGGGACGGTTTCTTATATAGTCTATTATTATGGAGGATTTGTGAAATGCGGGTAGCACTATGTTTGTTCCGTAATTTGTTGGCTAGCAGAGTATCGGCCTTGTTTCCCTTATGATAAAAGAGTTGTTTTAGCTTAGATAGGTTGCACTGGGTTCGTTTTAACTCCAATTGGTTGATATGGCCCTAACTACTCTAATTTGCTCTGTCACGTCTGCTGAAATAGAGACCCGGTTGCATGTTTCCAGGTTTCTGAGTTCGGTGTGTGCCTGCGCAAGCGTTAAGCCGGCCAACTTTCTCAAGTGGCTCTGTTTGCGGATTATGAGGCCTCTAGCCGTCGCTTTGATGGCTCCCCAAAGAGTATCATCTGGGGTTTGCCCGTTGTCGTTTTGTCTAAGCAGTTCAGATAAATCACGTCTCAATTCCTCTCTAAAAACAATGTCTGTTAAGATGTGGCGTGGGAGGCTCCAACCGGTTTGGAGAAATGGCTTGTCCGTGGGATGCAGGTCAGTTATAAGTAAGTCGTGGTCCGACCAGGAGCTTAAAGCAATCTCCGATCGCATAACAGAGTCCAAAGTCTCTGCTTGGCAAAACATATGGTCCAGTCGAGAATAAGCTTTGTGGGGGTGCGAATAATGAGTGTAATCTCTTTCTCTGGTGTGCAAGGACCTCCATGTGTCAAAATAGCCGTGATGGGACATTACACTCTGGAACTTAGTAGAAATATTGTGTGCCTGGGGGTTGGTGCTGTCTGGAGTCTAGGTTTTGCGATCTAGGGAGGGGTCCCAAGTCATGTTAAAGTCGCTGGCCAGAATAACTCGTCCTTGTCTGTATTGGTCAACTAATTGAAGGATTTTACGGAGGCATGCGGGTTGGTGAGAGTTAGGGAGGTAGATAGATACTAATGTGTGAAGCACGTGGTTTAGCTTGCAGATTAAGATGGTATACCTGGCCTGCGGGTCTCTAAGTACCTGTATGGGTTCATAAACCACTCTGCGATGCAAAAGTATGGCCGTACCCCTAGCTTTTTTAGTAAAAGGGGAGTGGTCAGGAATCTAGTAGGAACGGGAGTGAAAACGTTGAGGTGAGTCTAACTTCCAATGAGTCTCTTGTAAAAAGACGACATCAGGATTGTGATGATGAAGTTCACGAGTTAAAGGCTTCGTTTGTGGGGGGAATTAAGGCCTCTCACATTGTGAGTAAGAAGTCTAAGTCGGTTTGCCATTGTTGTGGAGAGGGATAGGGAGGGGGGAAGGAACAATGGAAATATAGCTATTTAAGAATTTTAAATTAAGTCATAAATCGTTAAGTGCTGTACTGGGTTTTGAGGTGGAAATAGTCCACCTAGTTGGAACCCTGGCGTGGGCTACCTATGTGGGGGGGAGCTATGTGAGGAGCAAAGAGTTTTTTGAGGGCCGGGTTATCCGGCCCCACTCCATCTATAAATAAAATGAGTCTCGTGTATGTCTATGATATGGAGTCATCTAATCAGTAGTGCCATAGTAAAGTAGTATATAAGAATAAACAATAACAATAAAACAGCCAACAATAGCTGTAACATCAGCGGCATTATCATTGTCTCTCCAACAGAGCTAAAAACACTCAACCTGTGCCAGGATGACCCTTTGTAACGTTCTAATGCAACACAAACTGTAACAAAAAAGGTATCAACAAGAAGCATACAAAGGTTATCAGAAAATAACAGATGTCTGGTGTCATTTAGTCCTGATTAGGCGCTTCTTACGTTGAGGGCCTCCTTTAGACTGTGCTGGGGAGAAAAAGCTGGAAACAAGAATTCAAAAATGAGGAGCAACGTTACCATCTGATGTATTCCAATGGTCAAGGTGGAGCCACAGAGGGTCCCTGAAAGTCCTGTGGTGTCTGCGTTTTGAGTCTTTTGGTCCGCTGGTCCTTAGGAGGCCAATCGGGTGCTGTGGCTCTCAATCTTGTCTTGACAGGAGCAGGTTCCGTTGAACTAACTTTTATGAGGCCCCATTGTGCGAGTAAAGTGGAATCCTGAGCCAGTGATGACACAATGTAGGTTTGGTTATCCTTAGAAATAATCAGTTTGGCCGGGTAGCCCCATCGGTATTTAAGTCCCGCTTTTTTAAGCTCTGAGGTGACTGGTTGGTATAGTCTGCGATTTTGCAAGGTGTGAGCCGATAGGTCTGGTAACAATTGAAGATTTTGAAATTTCTCTGCCAAGGGTGGTTTGCGGAAGGCAGCCTACATAAGCTTGTCTTTAAAGAGGAAGCTGTGGAAGCAAACAATAACGTCTCTAGGTTTATCTTGTGAGACAGATCTTGGATGCAAGGCTCTGTGAGCTCTCTCCATTGTGGTAATCATACCTTCAGTGGAATCCAACAGATTATCGAAGAGCTCTGACAAGTAGTTCTGCAGGTCCGCAGATGAGACATCTTCCGGAATGCCCCGGAATCTAATATTATTCCGTCGGGCACGATCTTCGACATCAGCCAGTTTAAATTCAAGTTGGCTTAACTGGTCAGACAGCGACTCAGAATAAGCGAGTAGATTTGTCTGGTCCGTGGTGATGTCGTCCTGCCTTCTCTCTAGGGAGTCCACCCTATCTCCAATCTCTGCAATATCCTTCTTGAGCTCAGCATGGCTCCTTTGGATTTCCTTTGTGATGGAACGTGTTTGCTGTGCAAAATTTTTTTTAAGAGTTTCCTCTGTGATATAGTGTTGAGATCTGGAGAGTGGAGCAGCATCAGGCTGGGACCTCTCTTCAACTGATTCTGATCCACTGAGGTCATCATGTGAATCATCTTCAGGTCTCCTAACTGGCTGTGTAAAGTGGTCTAGGACTGTTTTCTTAGCTGGACCAGGGGTTCTAGGTTGTCGCCTAGCAGTGTGGGGCATTTGCGCTGTGGCTAAGTGACCGGTCAGCCACTTAAAGAGCAAACCTGAAAGCGAAATATTAGGCAGGCAAGGCTGTGTATGGCTAAGTTAGATTATCAAATGTAGTTACATTACAGTGAGGCACATTAGTTACACTTAATAACGAGAATGAACATGCACGTAAGGAGTGAGGCCTAGAGGTCCCACTCAGCCCCTACCCCTCCATTTCAGCGGTCAAAACCAGACCAGAACTCTACCTGCAGGGAAGGAGGCAGAGAGAATCACCACGCAGGGGCAGGGGCCAGCCGGGACCCCCCGGCACAGGTTGAGCGAAGAAATTTCTAGAACCCACGCACCCCTAGCCGTTATTTTGTGTCTTGTATTGTCTCTTTTGTTTTGACTTTTCAATGGGAAGTAAAAGAGATTTTCTATATTTTTATATTTTTAATATTTTAGCACCCACCAGACTGCGTGACCCCAATAAACAATGTACCATTAAAGATAAAACACATTGGTCACAACAGAAACCTGGCACTTACAAATGTGGGGTATCTAGCAAACTTAGCAGATAATTAGTGCCTCAGTGGGTCTGTGTGAGGTGTTTCTATGGGAAATGCAAATATGTCTTCTGAAGCCTTCAGAAATGTTTTAGCGTCACCTCTCCTAAAAGGGGACTGATACCCAGAGGGGCTATAATAACCGCAGAGGCAATAGGGGAATATAGGCAGTTCATATGTCTCCAAGAAGCACTTGCCCCAGGCTGAGCAGTGTAACGGTACCCCAAGAGGCCTTCCAGCAATTAGCTAATAAATGTTGTGTATGGAGGGGGCAAACTCACCAGTATATCTGGGGCAGATGGTTAAAGTCCCCTTCTCAGCTGTAGAACACCAATCCAGCCGGTGGGGCAAAGGAGAGAGAGGTGCATCCGATGCTGCACAGGGTCTGAAGAGCGTCACAGGTACACACGATAACCGGTTAATCATCCGGCCACCGCTTGCTGCAATGATTCCCCAATAGTTGCAGGGCAAACAAGAAAATTCCCTCACCACCTAAGCATCCACTCTGCGTAGGCCTCATGGAGCAGAGAGACACTGAGAATGGGTGATAAAGAGGCCCAAAATGGCCACCGTTCTCGCCCTCCTGGGCTGTCAAGTCAGGTAAGTGAATCTCCAATTGACCTCCTAGATGGAGCTGGAGTTCTTACTCTACAGATGCTGTGGCTTTGTCTCCTGCTGTCTCCCCTCAATTAAAAGTCACTGCCGACAGCCTCCGTATGGCATGCAAAGAACAGGTCAGGCCTCCCGCCCTCCCACGTGTGACACAGCCTGGAGACTCTTGAAGGGCACTACTCACTTAGTATTCGGTGTATACCGCACTGCGGGTGACTGCTCTGGAGTGGATCCCTGACCCTCCAGAGCAGGCTAGAGTGTGAGGCTGGATATGGGGGAGGGTCACAGGAGTTCCGTCTCAACTGCGGATGCCGAGGATCTGAAGACCGGACGACCGGTGAGGTTGATGGGTGATAGGTGATGCAGTCACTTGCAGGGTCTCCTGCCAGAAATGTATGCCAAGCCCCCGGAGCGGAGCCCCAACCCTCCGGGGAGCAGGTCTCACCCCTGGTTCGAGCAGTGAGGCCTTAACAGAGGTGGGAAGCGATACACGGATTAAGTGTGGGGAAGACCTTGAAAATTTCCGAAAAAGTCCTGAGTGTTTAGGGTAGGCAAAATAACTAAGGGGGAAGTAAAAAAAAAAAAGGCAGAATTTTCTAACTAATTCTTATTTTAATCAAAATTAGCTGGCTCTCTGTGCAGAGCTGCAAGCAGACACGTCCTTTCACTGCTGTGGCTAGCTCCGCCCGTAAAGCATAATTTTATGCGACGTGCCTGCAATATTTAATCCTTCTATAGACTGAAAAGAGCAAACTTGTATGCTAGGGCTTCGACGAGGCATGCAAAAAGAAAGGGGGATAACGGACAGCCCTGGCGCGTGCTATTTGAGATGAAAAAAGGCTTAGACAAGGTGCCATTTATTCGCACTTTAGCGAAAGGCTTACTATAAAGGGCAAATATTTTGGAGATAAAGTCGGTATCCATACCGCTTTGAGAAAGTGCCAACAGATGCGGTCAAAGATTTTTTCCGCATCCGCTGACACTATGACCAGTGGGACACTCCCAGCAGAAGCATAATATATGAGATGGAGAGCTCTAAGAGTGTTATCTAGGTTCCCTGGAGGGTATAAACCCCACCTTGTCTTTTTCAATAATGTTGGGTAATAGTGGATTGAGCCTTTCAGCTAAGAGTTTAGCATAGATTTTTACATCTGTTTGCAAATATGTTTCTATTCAAAGACGTTTCAGTTTTGACCGGAAAGTCCCTTAAACAGTTTCCCATCCAGGTAGAACACTCTCTTCCCACTGCTGTATTGTGTGTACAGCAGTATAGGTAGACTGCAGTGAGCAGGGCCCATCAGAGCTTCTCTGTTTTACAGGCAGAGCTATACAAACAGTGGGTGTCTGCCTTCGTGGTTCCACCCAGCCTGTATGTGTCAGGGCCTTAAAAGCATAAACAATAGCAATGTCACAAAAAATAGGTGCACGCAGATGTAAGGTTACTAGATGGGTCCCAAAAGTAACTAAATCCCCTTTTACCCTTATTGTTATACCAGTGCACTTGTCTGAGTTATTTGGGGGATTCATATAATTTTATTTTTGTGTTCTATAGCCTATAAAATATTGGTTTATTAAGACTTTAAAAATTACTACTAATGTTTTAAAATATTTTTTTGTTTGCACATCAGCAATTCCAATAGGTGTTAAAGTGAAGGTAAACTTTGATGAATGAAAGCCTGGTTTTTAAAAATACTTTTAAAAATAGGGGCACTTTCATTCATCAAAGTTTATAAAGCAGCCGTTTTATTTAAAAACTTACCTCTCTCCTCTTCACAGCTGGAGCAGATTCCCCTGCCTGGAGATCCACTCTTCACACGTCAGCAATGACTAATCCGGCTTCCTCCAATAACGGCATGGACTCAAGCAATGATTCCCCCTGGGGGAAAGCCGTGATTGGAGGAAGCCAGATTAGTGATTGCTGACGTGTGAAGAGAGGATCTCCGTGCGGGGGAAGCTGCGCTGGCTGTAAAGAGAAGAAAAGTATGTTTTTAAACAAAACGGCTGCTTTCTAAACTTTGATGAATGAAAGTGCCCCTGTTTTTAATAGTATTTTTAAAAAACGGGCTTTCATTCATCAAAGTGTACCTTCCCTTTAAGCTAATTTATTGTCTGCCAACTACAGAACTACCTTAACAAACATAGTCGCAAGACCCTTTTCACTTTGAAATGAATTAAAAGGACATGAAACACAAAACTTTTCTTTCACGATTCAGACAGAACATTTTAAACAACTTTCCAATTGACATCTGTTATCATATTTGCTTCATTTTCTTGGTATTGTTTGTTTAAGAAACAGTAGTGCGCTATTGGGACCTGAACACATCAGGTGAGCCAATGAGAAGAGACAAATATGTGGAGCCACTAACCAACAGCTAGCTCCCTAGTGCATTGCTGCTTATGACCCTACCTCGGTATGCGTGTCAACAAAAGTTACCAAGAGGACAAATTAAATTATATAATAGAAGTAAATTGGAAAATGTTTAATATTGTATGTTCTATCTGAATCATGAAATAAACATTTTGGTTTTCATGTCACTTTAACTCAATATTATCTATGATGTCTTGCCAGTTCTGAGTAGTGTACAGTTATAGTCAAATTGTTATAGTTAACATTTATTATAAAAATAGATATAGATATAAAAATAGATATAGTAGGATACCCTATACAAAATATCATGAAAACAAGGCAAAAACAAAATATTATAAAAACAAAACTTAGAATAAGTTGAGTCTTCAGATATTATAGAAAATGGCCAGTGATTACTGTGTAATATCATCAGATATTAAATATAGAAGGTGTCCAGTAGTAGATAATGTCCAGTGATAAATAATAAGTGTCCTCTATAATTGTGTCCAATTTATATCCAAAGGAAAGTCTCCTAGTGTTGTAAATTCAGAATTAGTAATGGCCAGTAGATCTGATTAGATGTCCTATCAGAGGAGAAGAAAAAAGTGAAAAAGTGGAAAAAATAAAAAATCCAAATAAAAAATTAACAATAATAATAAAAATAAAATTGAAACGGTGAGCCAAAAAATATATTGAACCAAAAAAAAATGAATAAAATATAGTTGATACCTGTAAAAATAAAATTCACATAGTACAGTACCGTTTACAATAATATAAGGACTAATAGAAATAGGTGCGGTGTAGTGGAACCGTGTGCAGGGCTCTTGGTTGGTTATAACACGTTTTGGTGTAAAAAGACCAGGTGTCTGAACAGTGCTAAGATTATTAGGATTTGGGGAAACCTATTGGAAGTTCACTTCTACCAGGACACCAAGACAGGCACAAGCTCCTATCCAGACAGAAAGTTCCTTCTGCCAGAGACTGCATATTCAAGAGGCAATACCTTTGCACAGCATTTCTGAATCATCCTTACCTCATTTGATTGAGGGTCTTTGAAGTAAGTGCATACCCTTAGGGGATCTTACCGGATTATAAGAAGAAAAACATCTATTTCATTGTGAAAATTATAAGTGACTGTACCTTTATAGACCTTACACAGGTTCCTACAATATATTCTACCTTTTAAATTTATAATTTCATTTGTTTAAAGGTCCCTATTGATATTTTTTGCAGCATTTTTTCTTTGCTCTAACATTGAAGTGCTGACATCATTAGATTATCTGTTATATACTGAGACTCATTACCTCTCACTTCATCACCTAATTCTAATAGCGCCATCTCTATAATCCTTTTGTAACACTAATAGAAATAGGCTTACCCTATTTTCAGACTGGAGCAGTGACTAATATCTTTATTGATGCGTTTCGGCCCCAACAAGGGCCTTTTTCAAGATGTCAACTGCTAATGTAAGAGACTTAAATAACTATTGGCCAATCATAAAAGAGACCTATCCCGCCTAAAATTGCCCTTACTTACGTACGCCTAGATTTAGAGTTTTGCGGCCAAAAGGGTGCGTTAGCTACGCGTGTTTTTTTTCCCCTGCACCTTTTAAACAACGCTGGTATTTAGAGTTCTCAGAAGGGCTGCGTTAGGCTCCAAAAAGGGAGCGTACAGGCATATTTACCGACATGGCAACTCTAAATACCAGCGTTGCTTACGGACGCGGCCAGCTTCAAAAACGTGCTCGTGCACGATTCCCCCATAGGAAACAATGGGGCAGTTTGAGCTGAAAAAAAAACCTAACACCTGCAAAAAAGCAGCGTTCAGCTCCTAACGCAGCCCCATTGTTTGCTATGGGGAAACACTTCCTAAGTCTGCACCTAACACCCTAACATGAACCCCGAGTCTAAACACCCCTAACCTTACACTTATTAAACCCTAATCTGCCGCCCCCGCTATCGCTGACCCCTGCATATTATTTTTAACCCCTAATCTGCCGCTCCATACACCGCCGCAACCTACGTTATCCCTATGTACCCCTAATCTGCTGCCCCTAACACCGCCGACCCCTTTATTATATTTATTAACCCCTAATCTGCCGACCGGACCTCACCGCTACTCTAATAAATGTATTAACCCCTAAAGCTAAGTCTAACCCTAACCCTAACACCCCCCTAAATTAAATATAATTTTATTCTAACGAAATAAAATAATTCTTATTAAATAAATTAATTAAAGCTAAATACTTACCTGTAAAATAAACCCTAATATAGCTACAATATAAATAATAATTATATTGTAGCTATTTTAGGATTAATATTTATTTTACAGGCAACTTTGTATTTATTTTAACCAGGTACAATAGCTATTAAATAGTTAATAACTATTTAATAGTTACCTAGTTAAAATAATTACAAAATTACCTGTAAAATGAATCCTAACCTAAGTTACAATTAAACCTAACACTACACTATCAATAAATTAATTAAATAAACTATCTACAATTATCTACAATTAAATCAACTAAACTAAATTACAAAAAAACACTAAATTACAAAAAATAAAAAATATTACAACAATTTTAAACTAATTACACCTACTCTAAGCCCCCTAAAAAAATAACAAAGCCCCCCAAAATAAAAAAATGCCCTACCCTATTCTAAAATAAATATTTTCCAGCTCTTTTACCTTACCAGCCCTTAAAAGGGCCTTTTGCGGGGCATGCCCCAAAGAAAACAGCTCTTTTGCCTGTAAAAAAACATACAATACCCCCCCCAACATTACAACCCACCACCCACATACCCCTAATCTATTTGGCGCTCCCTCCCTCTATATCATTATTACTAACTTTTGAGTTTTTTAGGGATCTCATTTTGGGAGCTTGTATCGTTTTTTTGTTGGTGCTGTATATAATATAATTTCTTCGCAATAGTACTTTCCTCATGACAGAGAACCTGAGGGGCAGATGGTGTATGGCCTCTAATGAGATTGCATCTAGGAGAGTGAGGAGTGGCCTGCAAACTCTGACTTCTTAAAGGGACAGTCTACACCAGAATATTTATTGTTGTAAAAGATTGATAATCCCTTTATTACCCATTCCCTAGTTTTGCATAACCAACACAGTTATATTAATACACTTTTTACCTCTGTGATTACTTTGTATCTAAGCCTCTGCAAACTGCCCCTTATTTCAGTTCTTTTTACAGACTTGCATTTTAGCCAATCAGTGCTGGCTCCTAGGAACTCCACCTGCCTGAGCACAGTGTTATCTATGACACACATGAACTAACACCCTCTAGTGGTGAAAAACTGTCAAAATGCCCTGAGCTAAGAGGTGGCCTTCAAGGGCTTAGCAATTAGCATATGAAACTCCTAAGTTTAGCTTTCAACTAAGAATACCAAGAGAACAAAGCAAAATTGGTGATAGAAGTAAATTGTTTAAAATTACATACCCTATCTGAATCATGAAAGTTTGTTTTGGACTAGACTGTCCCTTTAAACTATATAACTGGCGAATGCTCTCATATGTTTTGATTTATGTTTTTTGTTATATATTTTTCTGTTTCCATATATATTTGATTGTTTAAAATTGTTCAAAATTGCAATAGGCAGCACATGAGATCTCCTCACACAACTTCCCAGCCACCTAGCTGTATCGGCTTTGTAAGTTTGTAATTTTTTCCTGTATTCACATGGAATGTGGCCCAAATATATTTGTGGGTTTCATGTCAACTGTCTGTTTGCTAATTAAATAAAGACATTTAAAAAAAAATAATGTTAAAGGCCTCAACACATACAAATATGGAACAGAAGGAAGTGAGGGGCAGCCAAGGGAGTTAAATTACTTCTGTTTACTTGTGTTACTGGCAGCTACAGGGGTAAAATTATTGCTTTGTATGTTACTGGCAGCCAAAGGGTAAAATTATTGTTTTGTATGTTACAGGCAGCCAAGGAGTAAAATGACTGTTTAGTTGGGAAAATATACATGGTGAGTCCACGGGTTGGGGCGAAGCATTTGGGGGAGGCATTGTATGATTCCATCTACCATCGTGCCCAGTCAGCACCAGGTTGTCCAGTATTTTTAAGGTGGACAGCTGGCAGTCCTAATTCTGAGAGGTGTCTCAAAGACTTTTAGAAAGGCACATTATAGCTTGAGAGCTGTTCATGTAGCTATCCAGGGTACTGAATGTAAAGGAAACATACATTACAATATAATGTTAAAATGTTTGATCATTAGGCCCCTTTTGATTTCTGTTCTCATTCAAATCATTTTACTATCTAGCTTAGTTCTCAGAGGTCACTGACTTAGCATAGAAAGATATTTGAAAATTGCAGTTAATTCTTGCACTGCATTGCTGTTGTAAACTGCCCATGTATCTAATTTTAATAAAAAAATATATGATAGACTATTTTATATATATGAAGTGTCTTTTCTGATATTTAGGGATAGGGTTGCCAGCTATCCAACACAAATATACTGGACAATCTCTGGATGACTGGGCACGATAGTAGATGGGGTTACACAATGCTCCAATCCAAAAGACAGTTGTGTATATTTTTATATTTTTTAATGTATAACTATGTATATTTTTCACAACAGAGCAGTCATTTTACCCCATGGCTGCCAGCAAGAGGAAAATCAAACAATTTTACCTCCTCAGCTGCAGCACCACAAATTAAAAGTATTGATTTGTCCACCCTGTCACTTATTTCTTTATGCTTTATATTTGTAATTTGCATACAAAGAGAGAAGCGCTCTACCAGGAACGAACAACAGCTCAGTGGCTTGTTCTATGGCGATTTACCACCCGGAAGCAGCCTCTTTTAGACCAGTGTGCTTTTCACAGAAGAAAACTTTCCTGAAGTATATCAGTCTGATCCTGCCAAGTATGGTCAGTCCAGCCCCGAAATACCAGGCAATTCTCCTCTGAACAAGGAACATGACAACCCCAGACGATCGTTTCGGCCTCCTATGGGCCTCGTCAGTGAGGTTCAGCCACATTCCTCTAAGCACACTGGGCAAGGAGTCCACGTCTGGTTTCCCCCATCACCCATAGGGAGACTTCCCCAGGGTCATAATAATTTGCATACAAATAGAGAAGCGCTCTACCAGGAACGAACAACAGCTCAGTGGCTTGTTCTATGGCGATTTACCACCCGGAAGCAGCCTCTTTTAGACCAGTGTGCTTTTCACAGAAGAAAACTTTCCTGAAGTATATCAGTCTGATCCTGCCAAGTATGGTCAGTCCAGCCCCGAAATACCAGGCAATTCTCCTCTGAACAAGGAACATGACAACCCCAGACGATCGTTTCGGCCTCCTATGGGCCTCGTCAGTGAGGTTCAGCCACATTCCTCTAAGCACACTGGGCAAGGAGTCCACGTCTGGTTTCCCCCATCACCCATAGGGAGACTTCCCCAGGGTCATAATAATTTGCATACAAAGAGAGAAGCGCTCTACCAGGAACGAACAACAGCTCAGTGGCTTGTTCTATGGCGATTTACCACCCGGAAGCAGCCTCTTTTAGACCAGTGTGCTTTTCACAGAAGAAAACTTTCCTGAAGTATATCAGTCTGATCCTGCCAAGTATGGTCAGTCCAGCCCCAAAATACCAGGCAATTCTCCTCTGAACAAGGAACATGACAACCCCAGACGATCGTTTCGGCCTCCTATGGGCCTCGTCAGTGAGGTGCAGCCACATTCATCTAAGCACACTGGGCAAGGAGTCCACGTCTGGTTTCCCCCATCACCCATAGGGAGACTTCCCCAGGGTCATAATAATTTGCATACAAAGAGAGAAGCGCTCTACCAGGAACGAACAACAGCTCAGTGGCTTGTTCTATGGCGATTTACCACCCGGAAGCAGCCTCTTTTAGACCAGTGTGCTTTTCACAGAAGAAAACTTTCCTGAAGTATATCAGTCTGATCCTGCCAAGTATGGTCAGTCCAGCCCTGAAATACCAGGCAATTCTCCTCTGAACAAGGAACATGACAACCCCAGACGATCGTTTCGGCCTCCTATGGGCCTCGTCAGTGAGGTGCAGCCACATTCCTCTAAGCACACTGGGCAAGGAGTCCACGTCTGGTTTCCCCCATCACCCATAGGGAGACTTCCCCAGGGTCATAATAAATTGCATACAAAGAGAGAAGCGCTCTACCAGGAACGAACAACAGCTCAGTGGCTTGTTCTATGGCGATTTACCACCCGGAAGCAGCCTCTTTTAGACCAGTGTGCTTTTCACAGAAGAAAACTTTCCTGAAGTATATCAGTCTGATCCTGCCAAGTATGGTCAGTCCAGCCCCGAAATACCAGGCAATTCTCCTCTGAACAAGGAACATGACAACCCCAGACGATCGTTTCGGCCTCCTATGGGCCTCGTCAGTGAGGTGCAGCCACATTCCTCTAAGCACACTGGGCAAGGAGTCCACGTCTGGTTTCCCCCATCACCCATAGGGAGACTTCCCCAGGGTCCTCTGTGAAAAGCACAATTGGGCAGAAAGAAGCTACTACCAGGTGGCAACCGGGCCATAGAACAAGCTATTGATGCTGCTGTTCGTTCCTGGCAGACTGCTTCTCATTCTGTTTTGCATATGTAAATATGACCCTGGGGATAGTCTCCCTAAGGGTGATGGGGGAAACCAGACGTGGACTCCTTGCCCAATGTGCTTAGAGGGATATGGCTGCACCTCACTGACGAGGCCCAAAGGAGGCCGAAACGATCGTCTGGGGTTGTCATGTTCCTTGTTCAGAGGAGAATTGCCTGGTATTTCGGGGCTAAACTGACCATGTCGGCGGGATCAGACTGATATACTACAGGAAAGTTTTCCTATGTGAAAAGCACAATTGGGCAGAAAGAAGCTACTACCAGGTGGCAACCGGGCCATAGAACAAGCTATTGATGCTGCTGTTCGTTCCTGGCAGACTGCTTCTCATTCTGTTTTGCATATGTAAATATGACCCTGGGGATAGTCTCCCTAAGGGTGATGGGGGAAACCAGACGTGGACTCCTTGCCCAATGTGCTTAGAGGGATATGGCTGCACCTCACTGACGAGGCCCAAAGGAGGCCGAAACGATCGTCTGGGGTTGTCATGTTCCTTGTTCAGAGGAGAATTGCCTGGTATTTCGGGGCTGAACTGACCATGTCGGCGGGATCAGACTGATATACTACAGGAAAGTTTTCCTCTGTGAAAAGCACAATTGGGCAGAAAGAAGCTACTACCAGGTGGCAACCGGGCCATAGAACAAGCTATTGATGCTGCTGTTCGTTCCTGGCAGACTGCTTCTCATTCTGTTTTGCATTTATATTTGTAATGCATTGAGGCATATAATTTTATTTTACATTTAACAAAAACCCATATGGGTATATTTACCAAATGTCTGACGGACATGATTCATTATTGCCTCACATAGCTAAATGCCGACAGCGTCCACTGCTTATTAAATCTCCCCCATAGACTTTAATAAACAGGACATTTATGTGTCTAGTATTTTTGAGAAGATTTTACTGGACAGCCTGCTAAAATACTGGACGGTCCAGTTGAATACTAGACACCTGGAAACCCTATGTAGTTAATATAATTTTTCTATATTACCTAGTTTAGAACATTTACTACAACACTAAATATTAGTGTTGTAATAGCAAGAGAATGAAGAAAAATTGATAATAGGAGTAAATTAGAAAGTTGCTTATAATTGCATGTGCTATCTGAATCACAAAATAAAAAATTTGGGTTCAGTGTCCCTTTAAGTAGAACATATTCTGCTATGTCAAGAACATTCATTGTAATGTTAAATATTCATATTTTCATGTCAGGTTAGCGCACTCGAGAATATGCAATCGTGTTTGTACGCGAGAAGGGTTTTTTTTGCCAGGAAAGTAAAGAATTTATCAGGTAAGTATAAATTATGTTTTCTTTCCAATGGCATGTAGAGTCCATGAATCGATTCAATTACTAGTGGGAACCAGTACCAAAGCTAGAGTCCACAGAAGGGAAGGGAGGGATACACAAGACAGGCGAACCTAAACAGAAGGCACCATTGCTTGAAGAACTTTCCTAACAAAAGAAACCTCAACTGAGGCAAAAACATAAAATTTGGAAAATTTGGAAAAAGTATGCAATGATGACCAAGTGGCTGCCTTGCAAATTTGTTCCACAGAAGCATCATTTTTAAAAGACCCAAGAGGAAGCGACAGCCCTAGTGGAGTGAGCCGCAATTTTCTCTGGAGGCTGCTGTCCAGCTGTCTCATAAGCCAATCGAATAACACTTCTCAACCAGAAGGAGAGAGTAGAAGAAGTGGCCTTCTCCTCCGTTTACCAGAAAAGACAACAAAAAGACCAGAAGATTGACGAAAATCTTCCATAACCTGTAAATAAAACTTCAAAGCACGCACAACATCCAGATTGTGCAGCAACCGCTCCTTCTTAGAGGAAGGATTAGGACAAAAAGAATAATTTCTTGGTTAATATTGCATTCCGAAACCACCTTAGGTAGGAATCCTAATTTAGTACGGAGAACTGCCTTATCCGCATGAAGAATAAGATAAGGAGAATCACACTGTAGAGCTGAAAGTACCGAAACTCTACGGTCAGAGGAATTTGCTAGTAGAAACAAAAACCTTCCAGGACAATATCAGCAGAATGCATAGGCCTCTATTTAACAAGGTCTGGCGAAGATGATCCGACAGTGCGGATCAGGTCCTCCAGACCTCGCTGAATACGGAAAGCAATATGCTCTCCGTATTCAGCATTGCACTAGCAGCTCACAAGTACTCGATCAGGTTAATTTCCGGCGATGTCTGTCCGCCTGCTCAGAGCAGGCGGACAGGTTATGGAGCAGCGGTCTTTGTTACCGCTGCTTCATAACTGCTGTTTCTGGTGAGTGTGAAGACTCGCCAGAAACACGGGCCAACAAGCTCCTTTCGGATCTTGATAGATAGGGCCCATAGGCTCAAATGGAGCCTGCTGCAGAACGTTAAGAAACAGATTAAAACTCCAAGGAGGAGCAATTGACCTAAACACAGGCCTGATTCTAACCAAAGCCTGGACAAAATATTGAACATCTGGCAAAATTGCCAGACGCTTCTGCAGAAGAATTGACAGAACCAAAATATGACACCTTAGGGTACTGACTGATAAACCCTTCTACAGGCCCTCCTGAAGAAAGGACAGAATATGGGGAATTCTTACCTGACTCCAAAAAAAACCCCTAGATCCACACCAATGAAGGTATTTACGCCATACCTTATAATAAATCTTGCAAGTAACAGGCTTAAAAGCCTGAATCATAGTCTCAATAACCTTCACAAAAAAACCTTGTCTGGATAACACTAAACGTTCAATATCCAATCAGTCAGCTTCAGAGAGACTAAGTTCGGATGGAGGAAGGAACCCTGAAGAAGAAGATCCCTTCTCAAAGGCAATTTCCATGGGGGAAATGACGACATCTTCACTAGGTCCGCAAACCAAGATCTGCAAGGCCACCCTGGAGCTATTAGAATCACTGAAGCCTGCTCCTGTTTGATACGAGCTATCACCCGAGAAAGGAGGGTAAACGGAGGAAATAGATAAATTAGACCAAAACCCCATGGCACTGCCAGGGCGACTACCGGAGCTGCTTGAGAATCTCTTGATCTTTCGCCATATTCTGGAAGCTTGGCTTTTAGACGAGATGCCATCAGATCCAACTCTGGAACTCCCCATTTGAGGGTTAAAATGAGAAAACTTCCGGATGGAGAGCCCATTCACCTGGATGAAACGTCTGCCCTGCTTAGATAATCCACTTCCCAGTTGTCCACCCCTGTGATATGAATGGCAGAGAGATGACAATTGTGAGACTCTGCCCACTTAAGAATGCGAGTCACCTCCTTCATAGCTAACAAGCTCCTAGTTCCTCTTTGATGGTTGATATACACCACTGAAGTGATGTTGTCCGATTGAAATCTGATAAACCAGACTAAACTCAGTTGAGGTCAAGCTGTTAGAGCATTGAGAATTGCTCTCAATTCTAGGATATTTATAGGGAGGGCAGACTCCTCCTGAGTCCAAAGTCCCTGAGCTCTTAGGGACCCCCAAACTGCTCCCAGCCAAACAGGCTGGCATCCATGGTCACAATCTCCCAAGAAGGTCTCCGGAAACAAGTGCCCTGAGACAAGCGGTCCTGGGAGATCCACCAAGACAGAGAAATCCATGTCTGACAGTCTAAAACTATCCTCAGAGAGATCCGAGTGGTCTCCATTCTATTGACTGAGCATACATAACTGTAGAGGTCTCAGATGGAAGCGAGCAAACAGAATAATATCCATGGATGCCACCATGAGACTAATTACATCCCTGCATACTACTACTGATGGACGAACAGAGGACTGAAGAGAACGACAGGCCTCCAGAAGTTTAAATCTTCTGACCTCTGTGAAAAAAATCTTCATAGACACTGAGTCTATGATTGTACCTAGAAAACATACCCTGGTACTTGACACCAAGGAACTTTTCCCTACATTCACCTTCCACCCGTGAGAGCAAAGAATGACTAACAGAGAATCTGTATGGTATCTTGCTAACTAAAAAGATGGCGTATGAACCAAGATATAATCCCGGTAAGGAGCCACCGCAATCCCTTGAGACCTGGCCACAGCCAGAAGAGCCCATAGAAACTTCGTAAAGATTCAAGGAGCAGTGGCGAGGCCAAAAGGAAGGGCTACAAATTGGAAATGTTAATCCGAAAAAGCAAACCTCAGGAACCTGAAATGTTCCCTGTGGATAGGCAAATAAAGATATGCATCCTTTAGGTCTATGGTGGTCATAAATTGACCCACCTGAACCAGAGGGAGAATAGAACGAATAGTCTTCATTTAGAAGGACAGAATTTTGAGAAACTTGTTGAGAGACTTGAGGTCTAGAAAGGGTCGACATGTTCCCTCCCTTTTTGGGAAACACAAAAAGATTTGAATAAAATCACTGACCCTGTTCTGCTAGAGGAACTGGGATAATTACTCCCAGAGAAGACAGATCCCTTACGCAGTTTAAGAAGGCGTCTCTCTTTACCTGGTTTACAGTTAATCTTGATAATAAAAATCTGTCCCTGGGGGGACAAGATTTGAATCCTATCCTGTATCCTTGGAGACTACATCCATTGCCCAAGAATCTGGAACGTCGCAAATCCAAGCCTGCTGAAAGAAGGTAAGCCTGCCCCCTACCTGATCCAGAACTCATACTGACTTAGCATCAGAGGAAGGCTTTCTGGACTGCTTACCCTTATTCCAGGGCTGACTAGCTCTCCAAGAAGTATTGGCTTGCTCAGATTTAGAAGAGGAATATTATTGTCCCTTAAAGTTACAAAATGAACTAAAATTTGAAGTCTGATGACCCTTGGGTCTATTCCTCTTATCCTGTAGTAAAAAGACTCCTTTTTCCACCAGTAACCGTGAAAATGATCTCTGCCAAACCAGGACCAAATAAAGTCTTACCCTTAAAAGGAAAAGACAGAAGCTTGGATTTGGAAGTCACATCCGCAGACCAAGACTTTAACCAAAGGACTCTGCAGACTAGTATCGCAAAACAAGAAACAAAATCTTGGCTCTCAGCCTGACAACCTGCATACTGGCATCACAGATAAAAGAGCCAACTTTAGAGCCTTGATCCTATCTTGGATTTCCTCTATAGTAGTCTCCTCTGAAATTAGAACAGACAATGGGTCACACCAATAAGAGGCTGCACCAGCAACTGTTGCAATACTAGCAACTGGTTGCCACTGCAAACCCTGATGAAGAACCCTTTTTCTTAAAAAACCCTCCAGTTACTTATCCATAGGCAGTGGCGTCACTAGGGTTGGTGTCACCCGGTGCGGTAAGTTATGGTGTCACCCCCCCCCAGAAAGTAGACACACACAAAAACACAGGCACACACACATACAAACACTCAGACACACTTAAATACATACTCAGATGCACACACAAACACTCGGAAACACACTCAAAAACACACACACAAAAACTCAGACACACACATACAAAATATGTAAACTGCACTGCATTAATTATAAAGCTCATGCCTAGAGCTGCTCCCTGACTCAGCAGAGCATCAAATGAAAGATAAACAGAGCACTCTAAAATAAATCACGGAAGAAAAGGTTTAGGCGCGCAAACTATGAAAATTCTGCTCTCTGACCCTGTTCCAAGTCTGTCAGTGCACAGCCCCGGGCCACATGTCACCGAGCAGTGAGCACAGATAGGCAGGCAGGTTTAGGCTAGCAGCGCAACTTTGCAAGCCCCACGGCACGCCCACAACATTCATAGTGAAATTGGGCAGGGGAGGAGCAAAGTACAAACAAGCAAAAGCAGCTGGGAAAACTATTTGTTGAAATTGCAGCACTGGCTCAAGGGGCAAAAAAATTGTGTGTCTACAACTTCCCCAGTCCCACTAATGTTCACAAATGCCAGACCCTCTAATAAAATAATCTATGCATCTCAACATTGTATTTCTTTGAATTTCCTTAAAATAAAATTTTTTTTTTTTTTTTTGGTGTCACCCCCTGAAGGGTGTCACCAAGGTGCGGCCCGCACCCCCCTAGTGACGCCACTGTCCATAGGGTCTCTAAAAGAGGAACTATCCTCAAGAGGAATAGTAGTTCTCTTGGCTTAGGTAGATATAGCGGCCTCTACTCTAGGAACAATGCGCCAACAGATCTCGAACTGAATTAGCCATAGAAAACATCCTTAAAAACACAGGAGATGGGTTAAAAGAAATACCTGGCTTCTCCCATTCCTGAGATATAATGTCAGACATGCGATCATGAACAGAAAAACCTCCACAGATTTAGACTTGACATAAAAAACTCTATTCAGTTTATTAGCCTTTTTAGGAGCCTCTGCAATTGATTCAGAGCCATCCGAATCAGAGATCTCGCCCTTTAGAAGCTGCAGAGGAATGATCCTCGCTAGATAACTGAGAAAGACTAACCAAATCAGTCTGGGCAGAAACAGAACCCTTATTAAGGCAAGGGGAACAAAATTGCACAGGAGGAAAAACCTGGGCATCTGCACAATAAAGACATTTATCAAATGACAGAGAAAGCTAGGGATCGGCATCCATAGTAAAAATAAAATAGCCGTTTATTTTCCTTATACTCAAAATTCTATATAGAAAATTAGAATAAACCCCCCAAAAAAACTTTAGGCATAGATTTTAAATAATTATTAAAACTGGCACCTCTGCACCCCAGCCACACTGGAGAGACTCACCTAACCGGTAACCAGGAATCCAATCCACACCAGCAGATAAAACAATCTTGTTCAAACTGCAAATCCTAGAAAGCTGCAACCATCAGAGAGAAGCGAAAGGCAGGGAAAAATATCTTATGGCAGAAAAACCGCTCTGACTCCTTGAAAATCCGGCTTCCAAACAGCCGGCTGCAAACAAACTGATCAGCACTCAGGAAGTAACTGAGCGGTCACATGTTCACAAATTAAAAAGTAAGGTGCAGTCCAACAACTTTCTTAAAGAGATATTAACCTAAACAAAATAAAAAAGGTAATTTTGTGCAAACAAATCCCCATAGCCAAAAATAAAAAAAAAGCCTTCACATGACAGAACAGTGCCCTGAACTGCTGCCCAATAAATCCCCAAACTTTAAAAGGGATATTCAGTCCCATAAGGATCTACCATGTTCTCAAACTATCCTTTTTTTTTCTTTTAAAAACAAGGAACTCCTAAGTGCTGCATCCTTCTAACCTAGAAGGTAAGAGGACTTACCTGTGGATCCGCTTTAGGGCAGGTACAGCAAACAGGTGTGACAGAATCCTCACTGAAATAGACCTGTAGATAAAGAAAAAACAGAGTAAACAACCCTGGTTTTCTATATAGGGGTAGCAAAAATGTTGGAAGGTAAGCAAAGACCACCCGCCGTCTTCCAACTGCTAAAAGCCACCATTACTCTTACTAAAGAGAATTACATGGACACAGCATAACCCCAACCCTTGCTTGCAGGGAAAGGTACTCATTAAAGGATAAACATCTTGATTTCTTCAGTCACCTTCTTCGCACATCATCTATAATGTTAGGCAGACAAAGAATGACTGGGGCTTGTGGGTAGTTGGAGGATACTTGAAGCTTTGCTGGGGTGTTCTTTGCCTCCACCTGGTCGCCAGGAGTTGAATTCCCACTAGTAATTGAATGGATTTGTGGACTCTCCATGCCACTGGAAAGAAAAGATTACTTCTAGCACAGTTAACACTTGTTCGGGAGCGTTAAATAGCGATCCACTTGTAATCTGGCTTTTTGTGTTCTCATCCTGACTTATGAGCACATTTTCACAGATGTCAAGTGATATATGAGTAAAGCCTGTGAACTTTTTAAATTGTTTTGTTTGCATTGTTGATACCATTTCACCTGGGGGATCAGTGTCGCATTATATTATAGATGTATGTTCTGCTGTAATGCTATGATTTGTTAGTGCATTTTATTATTAACACAATTTTGTTGGTTACTTTCGCTTTAGAAAAATTTATCTTAAAAACATGTCTATTACAGTTTATATAAATTTTTGTAAATAAATTTTTCTAAAGGATTTTAGCATACCCCTTTATATTTAACTCATGAAAATGAAGTGAACACATACCATGTGCACTCCTGAATGGACAGTGATTGTTGATTACTTGGCTTAAAGGGACAGTCTACGTCAAAATTTTTGTTTAAAAAAGATAGATAACGCCTTTACTACCCATTCACCAGTTTTGCACAAACGTTATAAAAATACTTTATAACATCTATAACTCTAAAGGCCTTTTAGACTCCACTGTGTAATACCAGCGCACGATAATGAGCGCTGGTATTACAAGTTTTTATCAATGCGAACGCGACCTCACATTTGCAACAATGGGAAGCATTGCGCTCACAAGAGTGCGCTTCAATAGGCTCCTATGGGAGCCTCGTTCTGATGTTGTGCAGTTACTAAAGTAACTGCACTTAATCTTTAGGGGATAAAGTTAGCGGCTGTAGGGTGTTAGAAAATAAACAGAACTTAAAAGTGCCTTTACTTTGCTGTCTATGGGAACTCTGTGTTCACTGTAAATATATATGTACACTCATCTGCCACTTTTTTAGGTGGACCTCGCTAGTACCGAGTTGGAACCCCTTTTGCCTTCAGAGCTGCCTTAATTATTCGTGGCATAGATTCAACAAGGTGTTGGAAACATTCCTCAGAGATTTTGGTCCATATTGACATTATAGCATCACGCAGTTGCTGCAGATTTGTCGGCTGCACATCCATGATGTGAATCTCCTACCACATCCCAAAGGTGCTCTTTTGGATTGAGTGACTGTAGAGGCTATTGGAGTATAGTGAACTCATTGTCATGTTCATGAAACAAGTTTGAGATGATTTGAGCTTTGTGTCATGGTGCATTATCCTGCTGGAAGTAGCCATCAGAAGATGGGTACACTGTAGTCATAAATGTATTCACATGGTAAGCAACAATACTCAGGTAGGCCGTGGTGCTTAAACGATGCTCAATTGGTACTAGGGGACCCAAAGTGTGCCAAGAAAATATCCCCCACACCATTACACCACCACTACCAGCCTGAACCGTTGATACAAGGCAGGATGGGTCCATGCTTTCATGTTTACACCAAATCCTGACCCTACCATCTGAATGTCGCAGCTGAAATCGAGACTCATCAGACCAGGCAATGTTTTTCCAGTCTTCTATTGTCTAATTTTGGTGAGCCTGTGAGAATTTTAGCCTCAGATTCCTGTTCTTAGCTGACAGGAGTGGCACCCGGTGTGGTCTTCTGCTGCTGTAGCCCATCTGCTTCAAGGTTCGAAGTATTGTGCGTTCAGAGATGGCATTCTGCATACCTTGGTTGTAGCGAGTGGTTATTTGAGTTATTGTTTCCTTTCTATCATCTTGAAGCACTAAGTGTTAAAATCTAGGATTCTGTTACCTAAGTGGTTCAGTGCAGTTAAACTTGTATGCAGTAAACAATACAATTCCTCACAAAGAATGAGCACAGTTCTAAATTTAAACAACAATATTGTTTAAAAATATATAAAATTGGTCATAAAAAATCTGAAAAAATCTCAGATATCTTAAAAACATACAATAATGTTATCGATGTGCAATTGCATAAATGCCCAAAATTGTATTCAAGTTTGTGTTGTTACAATGTCTCAGTACATACTGGACACCAGATACAAACTTTGTAACTTTTTAGCTTTTTTTGTGATATAGGAGCAGTTCACGAATCTTCAGCAAGTTGTCTTCACCACGTCTAGATGCCTAAATGCATTGAGTTGCTGCCATGTGATTGGCCAATTAGAAATTTGTGTTACCAAGCAATTGAACAAGTGTACCCTATAAAGTGGCCGGTGAGTGTATATGCTTATTGCAGGTTGGGATGTCTGTGTCTATGTTGCTCAAAACCTATTCACTTTACCTTTTATAAGAATAGTTAGAAAAACTATAGCAACATATTTTGTGGCTATTATTATTATTATTGAGTGTTAGACTCTTATTAAACTACATGCTGACCCTCTGATAATAAAGCACTACTACATGCTGTACATACACCCTTTAATAATAAAGCACTACTACATGCTGTACATACACCCTCTGATAATAAAGCACTACTACATGCTGTACATACACCCTCTGATAATAAAGCACTACTACAAGCTGACCCTCTGATAATAAAGCACTACTACAAGCTGACCCTCTGATAATAAAGCACTACTACATGCTGTACATACACCCTCTGATAATAAAGCACTACTACATGCTGTACATACACCCTCTGATAATAAAGCACTACTACAAGCTGACCCTCTGATAATAAAGCACTACTACATGCTGTACATACACCCTCTGATAATAAAGCATCACATTGTGGTCTTTGGGAACTGTGTGTTCCCATAGACCACAATGTAAATATATGATTATTATGATTTATTCCCTACAGTCAAAATACCTTTGAGGCATTAGAGTTTGTTTAAAATGTAATGTATAGTATAAGATATCTGGTTAGTTCAGATGCGTTATTTTATTTTAGTATTCAACTTGAGTCTCTTTCTTTTAAATCAAAGATTGCCGATACGTATAAAGGATTTGCTTTTTGCATGAGAGGAGGGATATGGTTAACTTCTTTATGTCTAAACTTAAGATACGAGTTCTACGAGGAGTAGAATACAGTTTTCACAATACTTTTTCTCTTTAGTATGTACTTAAAGGGACAGGCTACACCAGGATTTTTATTGTTTAAAAAGATAATCCCTTTATTACCCATTCCCTAGTTTTTAAAAATTGGTGTGTGTGATGCGCTAGGCTGTGCCCACCTTGCCTTTCTACGATTACCGTCTCCTTCCTAGACAGTTTTAGATAGAAAATTCCCTAGTTTTGCACAGCTAACATAGTTTTATAAATACACTTTTTACCTCTGTGATTACCTTGTATCTAAGCCTCTGCAAACTGCCCCCGTATTTCAATTCTTTTGACAGACATCCATTTTAGCCAATCAGAGCTGGCTCACCTGAACGCCACATGCATGAGCACAATGTGAACTATATGACACACATGAACTAACACCCTCTAGTGGTGAAAAACTGTCAAAATGCCCTGAGAGAAGATGCGGCCTTCAAGGGCTTATAAATTAACATATGAACCTCCTAGGTTTAGCTTTCAACTAAGAATACCAAGAAAACAAAGCACAATTGTTGATAAAAGTAAATAGGAAAATTGTTTGTGTGTGTGTGTAGGGACAGTCTAGTCCAAAATAAACTTTCATGATTTGGATAGAGAATTTTAAACACACTGTGTTGGTTATGCAAAACTGGAGAATGGGTAATAAAAAGGGATTATCTATCTCTTTAAACAATAACAAATTTCAAGTAGTTTTAGTGCTCTTGGACAGTTTGAAACTGGATTGTTGATAAACCTTTACCTGACTTTGTAAACCAGTATTGCAAATTTAATATTTAGGAAGACGCACTACATCATCTGCTTAGCAGTCAAACTGAATTAATGTAGAACAAAAACATTTTGCTTTGAGAAACTACACTAGAAAAAATAACGTCTTTAATTTCAGTTATTTATTTTTATGTACAAAAGAAAAAATAGCTTAGGAAGGTAAAAGGAAACAAAAACCCTGTCTTTATGGGAAGTCGTTGTATGGTAGCCGGTAGGGATAAAGGGGTGTATAGCGAGTATCATGCCACAATAACTTTTCTTCCAGGAAATCCACGGCTTCAAGGGTTAACACCACTGTTTCGTGTTTCAGCATGCTATATACATTCATACCTGAAGTAAAAAAAACAAAGAAGAGAAGATGGGTTTGGAGAATTTACATGATACAGATTAATAAAATCAAACTATGTTTGTTAGGCATTAAGCAGACATTCTTTTGCTTAAAGGACCATTATAGTGTTAAAATTAAATACTCTAATTGATTAGAGCATATCCTTTTAACACTAGCAATGCTGTAATGCAATGTGTTTAACTCCTTCCTGACCAGACTTGTCTACATCGGAATAAAGTAAAAATAAAATTTATGCTTACTTGATAAATTATTTTCTTTCCTGGCATGGAGAGTCCACTATTCCATTCATTACTGTTGGGAATTCAACACCTGGCCACCAGGAGGAGTCAAAGACACCCCAGCCAAAGCTTAAGTATCCCTCCCACTTCCCATACTCCCCAAGTCATTTAGCCGAGGGAATAAGGAAAAAGTAGGAGAAACACTAGCGGTATATAGGTGCCAGAAGATTAGGGGAAAAAAACACCCCCTTAAAATTAAATAGGGGCGGGTCGTGGCCTCTCCATGCCAGGAAATGTTTATCAGGAAAGCATAAAACATAATTTATGTAAGAACTTACCTGATAAATTCATTTCTTTCATGTAATTGGCAAGAGTCCATGAGCTAGTGACATATGGGATATACAATCCTACCAGGAGGGGCAAAGTTTCACAAACCTCAAAATGCCTATAAATACACCCCTCACCACACCCACAATTCAGTTTAACAAATAGCCAAGCAGTGGGGTGATAAAGAAAGGAGTAGAAAGCATCAACAAAGGAAATTTGGAAATAATTGTGCTTTATACAAAAAATCATAACCACCATAAAAAGGGTGGGCCTCATGGACTCTTGCCAATTTGAAAGAAATGAATTTATCAGGTAAGTTCTTACATAAATTATGTTTTCTTTCATGTAACTGGCAAGAGTCCATGAGCTAGTGACATATGGGATATCAATACCCAAGATGTGGAGTCTTGAGTCACTAGAGGGAGGGAATAAAAATAAAAACAGCCATATTTCGCTGAAAAAATTAATCCACAACCTAAAAAAATAAGTTTATTTTCATTTTTGAAAGCAAAAAACTTAAATCAAAAGCAGAAGAATCAAACTGAAACAGCTGCCTGAAGAACTTTTCTACCAAAAACTGCTTCCGAAGAAGCAAATACATCAAAACGGTAGAATTTAGTAAATGTATGCAAAGAGGACCAAGTCGCCGCTTTGCAAATCTGATCAACTGAAGCTTCATTCTTAAAAGCCCATGAAGTGGAGACTGATCTAGTAGAATGAGCTGTAATTCTCTGAGGCGGGGCCTGCCCCGACTCCAAATAATCTTGATGAATCAAAAAGTTTCAACCAAGAAGCCAAGGAAATAGCAGAAGCCTTCTGACCTTTCCTAGGACCAGAAAATATAACAAATAGACTGGAAGTCTTCCTGAAATCTTTAGTAGCTTCCACATATTTCAAAGCTCTTACCACATCCAAAGAATGTAAGGATCTCTCCAAAGAATTCTTAGGATTGGGACATAAGGAAGGGACAACAATTTATCTACTAATGTTGTTAGAATTCACAACCTTAGGTAAAAATTGAAAAGAAGTCCTCAAAACTGCCTTATCCTGATGAAAAATAAGAAAAGGAGAATCACAAGAAAGAGCAGATAGCTCAGAAACTCTTCTAGCAGAAGAGATAGCCAAAAGGAACAACACTTTCCAAGAAAGTAGTTTAATGTCCAAAGAATGCATAGGCTCAAATGGAGGAGCCTGTAAAGCCTTCAGAACCAAATTAAGACTCCAAGGAGGAGAAATCGATTTAATGACAGGTTTAATACGAAATAAAGCCTGTACAAAACAGTGAATATCAGGAATTATAGCAATCTTTCTGTGAAATAAAACAGAAAGAGCGGAGATTTGTCCTTTCAAGGAACTTGCAGACAAACCCTTATCCAAACCATCCTGAAGGAACTGTAAAATTCTAGGAATTCTAAAAGAATGCCAGGAGAATTTATGAGAAGAACACCATGAAATGTAAGTCTTCCAAACTCTATAATAAATCTTTCTAGAGACAGATTTACGAGCTTGTAACATAGTATTAATCACTGAGTCAGAGAAACCTCTATGACTTGGAACTAAGCGTTCAATTTCCAAACCTTCAAATTTAATGATTTGAGATCCTGATGAAAAAACGGACCTTGAGATAGTAGGTCCTGCCGTAACGGTAGTGGCCAAGGCGGGCAACTGGACATCCGAACCAGATCCGCATACCAAAACCTGTGTGGCCATGCTGGAGCCACCAGCAACACAAAAGACTGTTCCATGATGATTTTGGAGATCACTCTTGGGAGGAGAACAAGAGGCGGGAAGATGTAAGCAGGATGATAACACCAAGGAAGTGTCAGCGCATCCACTGCTTCCGCCTGAACATACCTGGACAGGTATCTGGGAAGTTTCTTGTTTAGATGAGAGGCCATGAGATCTATCTCTGGAAGCCCCCACATCTGAACAATCTGAGAAAACACATCTGGATGGAGAGACCACTCCCCTGGATGTAAAGTCTGGCAGCTGAGATAATCCGCCTCCCAATTGTCTACACCTGGGATATGCACCACAGAGATTAGACAGGAGCTGGATTCCGCCCAGGCAAGTATCCGAGATACTTCTTTCATAGCTTGGGGACTGTGAGTCCAACCCTGATGATTGACATAAGCCACAGTTGTGATATTGTCTGTCTGAAAACAAATGAACGGTTCTCTCTTTAGCAGAGGCCAGAACTGAAGAGCCCTGAAAATTGCACAGAGTTCTAAAATATTTATTGGTAATCTCGCTCTTGAGATTTCCAAACCCCTTGTGCTGCCAGAGATCCACAAACAGCTCCCGAACCTGAAAGACTCACATCTGTTGAGATCACAGTCCAGGTTGGGCGAACAAAAGAATCCCCTTGAACCAAACAATGGTGATCTATCCACCATGTCAGAGAGTGTCGTACATTGGGATTCAAGGATATTAATTGTGATATCTTTGTATAATCCCTGCACCATTGATTCAGCATACAAAGCTGTAGAGGTCTCATGTGAAAACGAGCAAAGGGGATCGTGTCCGATGCTGCAGTCATGAGACCTAAAACTTCCATGCACATAGCCACTGAAGGGAATGACTGAGACTGAAGGAGCCGGCATGCTGCGACCAATTTTAAACGTCTCTTGTCTGTTAGATTCAGTGTCCATGACTCTGTCTCTATCTGGAAGCCTAAAAAGGTGACCCTTGTCTGAGGAATCAAGAAACTTTTTGGTAAATTGATCCTCCAACCTTGTTTCCGAAGAAACAACACTAGTTGATTTGTGTGAGATTCTGCAGTATGTAAAGACTGAGCTAGTGCCAAGATATCGTCCAAATAAGGAAACACCGCAATACCCTGTTCTCTGATTACAGATAGTAGGGCACCCAGAACCTTAGAAAAGATTCTTGGAGCTGTTGCTAGGTCAAATAGAACAGCAACAAAATGGTAATGCTTGTCTAGAACAGAGAATCTCAGAAACTGAAAGTGTTCTGGATGAATCTGAATATGAAGGTATGCATCCTGCAAGTCTATTGTGGACATATAATGTCCTCGCTGAACAAAAGGCAGACTAGTCCTTATAGTCACGATCTTGAAAGTTGGTACTCTTACATAACGATTCAAAAATTTTAGATCTAGAACTGGTCTGAATAAATTTTCTCTCTTTGGTACAATGAATAGGTTTGAATAAAACCCCAAACCTTGTTCCTGAACAGGAACTGGCATGATTACCCCTGAAGGCTCCAGGTCTGAAACACACGTCAGAAAAGCCTGAGCTTTTACTGGATTTACAGGGATGCGTGAAAGAAAAAAAATCTTCTCACAGGAGGTCTTACTCTGAATCCTATTCGATACCCTTCAGAGACAATGCTCTGAATCCAATGATTTTGGACAGAATTCATCCAAAAATCCTTGAAAAACCTTAATTTGCCCCCTACCAGCTGAGCTGGCATGAGGGCCGCACCTTCATGCGGATTTAGGGGCTGACATTGGTTTCCTAAATGGCTTGGATTTATTCCAATTGGAAGCAGATTCCTTGGGGGGAGGATTGAGTTTTTGTTCCTTATTCTGACGAAAGGAACGAAAACGGTTAAAAGCCTTAGATTTACCCTTAGGTTTTTTATCCTGAGGCAAAAAAACTCCTTTTCCCCCAGTGATAGTTGAAATAATAGAATCCAACTGAGAACCAAATAAATTATTACCTTGGAAAGAAAGATAGTAATCTAGATTTAGATGTCATATCAGCATTCCAAGATTTAAGCCACAAAGCCCTTCTAGCTAAAACAGCTAAAGACATGGATCTAACATCAATTTTGATAATATCAAAAATGGCATCACAAATAAAATGATTAGCATGTTGCAATAAGCGAACAACGCTAGATATGTCAGAATCCAATTCGAGTTGCGCTAAATTTTCCAACCAGAAAGTTGATGCAGCCGCAACATCAGCCAAAGAAATAGCAGGTCTGAGAAGATTACCTGAATATAAATAGGCCTTCCTTAGATAAGATTCAAGCTTCCTATCTAAAGGATCCTTAAAGGAAGTGCTATCTTCCATAGGAATAGTGGTACGTTAGCAAGAGTAGAAATAGCCCCATCAACTTTGGGGATTTTCCCAAAACTCTATAGATTTTGCTGGTAAAGGATACCATTTTTTAAACCTTGAAGAAGGAATAAAAGAAGTACCTGGCTTATTCAATTCCCTAGAAATCATATCAGAAATAGCCTCAGGAATCGGAAAAACCCCTGGGGAAACCACAGGAGGTTTAAAAACAGCATTTAAACGTTTATTAGACTGAATGTCAATAGGACTGGTTACCTCAATATATACCTCAAAGTAATTAACACTTCTTTTAATAAAGAACGCATATACTCTATTTTAAATAAATAAGTAGATTTGTCAGTGTCAATGTCTGAGGAAGGATCTTCTGTTTCAGATAGATCCTCATTAGAAGAGGATGAATTATTATGTTGTTGGTCATTTGAAATTTCATCAGCTAAATGAGAAGTTTTAATAGACCTTTTACGTTTATTAGAAGGTGGAAATGCAGACAAAGCCTTCATAATAGAATCAGAAACAAATTCTTTAAAATTTACAGGTATATCATGCACATTAGAAGTTGAAGGAATGAAGAACGCATTTATCTATTTTCAGATTTCTCTGCTGAGACACTTAATAAGAGGAGATTGATGGCCCCATGGTGTACCCAATTGATTAATGCAGGTTTTAGGGCTACAATGATTTACCCGGCAAAAATAAAAATTTTCTTAGACAATAATGTATTCACAGTAAATACAGCAGAGGAGGTTAGACAATTCTTGGAGAATAAAAAGGTATAACCAAAATATGTATATGTATTTTTACGGATCATGCAGACGAATACCGGTCCGGTTGTTATGTACTATGTCATTTATTTTTTTAAATTTCTATCTTTTTTTTTTTTTCTCTCTTTCTCTCTACCCCCCCTCGCTTTTCTCCTCATACCATATCTTCCTTGAGTTACGTATCTTTGGTCTCTCCTTTGGAGAGCTCAGTAGCATTAAGTGCCCATTTTAACAGATATGAAAAAAATACTTAATCTACTTTCCTGGAACGTGGGGGGCTTCTCCTCCCCCGCCAAAAGGAAAAAAATAATACACCATTTGAAAACATATAAACCAGATATTGCATTCCTGCAGGAAACTCATTTGAGCCTGCAGGAAGCAGAGAAACTTAAAATGGGCTGGATTGGGGAGGTGATTGCAACCCCAGCTATAAAAAGAAAGAGAGGAGTAGCATGTATCTTTAGTAAGAATTTAGACTTCCAGCTAATATCCCAAGAAAAAGATACGGAGGGTAGATATCTAATTCTAGAAATAGAGATCAATGACTGCCGCTATGTTCTGTGCAATTTGTATGCTCCAAACGAATGTAAGCCAGATTTTTGGGATATATTATATTCAAAATTAATCAAATCAATAGATACTCAATTAATTATTGGTGGGGACTTCAACAGCGTTTTCGTCCCCCAACTGGATAGACTGAGGACTAGTGGCTCATATAGATCTAAGAAAGAAGCCAAGATACTGACCTCCTTTCTAAAAGGTCTTAAATTAAGGGATATATGGAGAATCCAACATCCGGATGACAAAATGTATACATGCGAATCTAAAACATTTCGTACATTTTCGAGAATAGATATGTTTTTGGTGACGGAAAGGCTCTTACACTTAGAAATTAAGACAGATATTAAAAATATAGTTCTATCAGACCATGCCATTATTTCTATGTCTATCCAGTTGGGGAACAAAAGAGACAATTTATATGCTAAGTTCTTTTTCCCCTCCTTTATGCACTCTAATATTCACTTCAGAAACTGGTTAATTCAAAAATGGAGGGATTATGCCATGTTTAATAACGAATATTTCTCTAAAACAGAAATTTTCTGGGAGGCCGCCAAGGCCTATCTTAGAGGCGAAATAAAGGCCTATATGGTTAAGAGAAAAAGAAAGCTAAGAGCCAGGGAACTTCAATTAACGAACTATCTTAAAAATAAATTTATTAAATATATTGATTGTCCAAATAACGATAACTGGACTATTTACCAGAAGGCCAAAAAAGAAAGGGAAGTATTCCTAACCCAAAATCAGCTACAAGAAGACGCTAAATATAAAGCCACATATGGCACCTTCTCTCCAAAATCAGCAAAAATGTTAGCAAATATTACCAAAAGTAAGAAAAAAAATAATTATATAGGTTCAATCACAGTAGAAGATAAAAAGTACACAGCTCCAAAGGACATTATCAGGCAATTCTATACATTTTTCCAAAAGATATACTCCCCTGCTGAAGTCAATCAGGAGGCAAAAAATAGGTTCTGGAATAGTATTAAAATCCCAAAAATATCTGAGGCTCAGCTGATCGAAATGAACAACCAGATTACATTAGAGGAGGTGTCGAAGGCTGTCAACGAGTCAGTTCTAGGGAAAGCCCCAGGTCCTGATCAATTGCCAATTGAATTTTATAAGGTACTTTTGGAGGAGATAGCCCCAACCTTGATTAAGCTATTTAATAATTATTTCCTTTTACATGCTAAGCCCGCCCAAACTTTTACTGCATCCAATATTACCCTTATCCTAAAAAAGGATAAGGATCCCAATTCTATGGATTCGTATAGACCAATCTCGCTCCTCAATAGCGATTATAAAATCCTGGCAAGTATTTTGGCTGCCCGTCTAAAAAAGATCATAGGAGACGTTATTCACCCAGATCAAACTGGGTTTATCCCGGGGAGAACGGCGCAGAGAAATATAAGAAAAGTTATGACGATAATTGAATATATACTATCATCCCGTAGGACAGGGTCAGGCATGAAACAAGATTTTGCCATATTAACGGTTGATGCAGAAAAAGCCTTTGACTCTGTCCTATGGGATCATTTATTAACCACCCTAAACAATTTTGGATTTAAAGGCAATTTCTATAATTATCTCTCTATACTATACCAGAACCCAATCTCATACCTTAGCATCAATAATATTCTCTCTCCCCCCATAACTCTTTGTAAAGGAACAAGACAGGGATGTCCCCTGTCACCCTTACTGTTTGATCTGGCTATTGAGCCCCTTGCTATCAAGAGTAGAGAAATATTGGAGGGCATTAAGATCAAAAAATATAAGGTGGTACTATCACTATATGCTGATGACATCCTATTTTTTATAAGGAATTCAAACAAAAATATCCCAGCCCTAGTAGACATTCTAACAGAATTCAGTAAATTCGCAGGCTATAAAATAAATCTCAATAAATCTGAGATTCTATGGATAATTAAAAATAAAAATAGCCTTTTAGACAATCCCTTTAAATTAACTGACAAATATATCAAATACCTAGGAATAAATCTCTCAAGAAATCCAGAAGATTGGTATGACATAAATTTTACTTATATTTGGAATAAATGTCTAGCCGAGATACAGAATTGGAGTAGACTCCCTCTCACACTCTCGGCAAGGATAGCTCTAAATAAAATGCGAACACTTCCCAAAATTTTATTTGTTATACAGAATATTCCCACATTTATACGTAAGGGAGACATACAAAAATTTAACTCAGTTTGCTCCCGTTTTCTCTGGGCTCCTAAAAAACCGCGAATTGCACTCTCGAGATTAATGCATCCTAAAGATATGGGAGGATTCGCCTTCCCCAACTTGATAAATTATAATCTAGCATGTTTTGCTAAGATTGCCCTGGATTGGCTAACCACAGGCGACTATGTCACAAGTAGGGAGATAGAGGAGAATATAATATCTCCCTATGATCTCAAAGCACTGTTACACGTCTCCCATCATACAAAGCTACCAGAACCCACATTAAAATATACAATAAAGAATGTAATTATAGCATGGCACAAGATTTGTAAGTCTCTGGAGGTAAAACATACCCTCTCTAAATTTTTACCTATTAGAGGAAATCCGGAATTTGAAAGTGGCTGCATATCTGCAGCATTTGGAAAATGGTCAGCAGGTAATCTGATTTACCTGATTCAAATGGTAGATCCGCTCTCCAATCATTTAAGAACATTTGATTCCCTAAGTAATGAGTTCAATTTAGATAGGAGATCTTTTTTTGCATACCTACAGACCAGACACTTTTACTATTATCAGAAAAATCCAGAAGGAGACTGCTGGAAATTAGGCCCATTGGATACTATCATTAGTAGATTTTCTAGAGGGGACCATTCTATTGCACCTATGTATAGATTACTAACACTTAAGGAGGCAGAGGCAAGGGTAGATAGTCTGGTCTGTATCTGGAAACTAGATATTCCTGAAATAGACTCAGACCTTTTCCAAATAAGCTTAAATAGGATAAATAACTTTTCTAATAATATGGCAATAAGAGAATCACATCTGAAACTTTTGAACAGAGCCTACCTAACACCCAGTAGAATGGGTAAATGGAAAGGGGATATGGCATGTTATAGATGCAAATTTCCCGTGGCTGATCTATTCCATGTGTTCTATTTGTGTCCAAAAATTACTAAACTATGGAAACAAGTGGAATACTGGCTAAATAGATTTTTGCCCGACAAGGTATTGCTCAGCCCGCTATCTATCTTCTTTCTGGTTCATGACCAGACTCAGAATAAACCCCTGATTAACACTGTTATCTTACTAGTCAGACAACTGATTTTAAAACTATGGAAGAATAAACATGCCCCTACTATAGCGTCTGTGGTAGGCAATATTCAACACCAAATGGTGATAGAACAATATGATCCACTAATATTTGAGGAAAAAAAACTTAAAAACTATTTACAAAAATGGGACAAAGTAATCATGGGCCAACCAGAGAGGTACAACTACAGCTATTAGGATATTTTCGCAATTCACCCGGATTTCTACAACTGATACTCTCAGACAGATATCCTGAACTATGGAGACAACACTTTTTCTGAGGCAGGGGGGTAGTAGAGAGCTAGGGAGCGATTCCCTTTTCTTTTTTTTTTTTTTCTTTTTCCCTCCCGTTTTGAGCAAAGCATGGCTAATTTAAGTCCAGGCTATCAGGTTGATAAGTCTGTATATTGTCTGTATATTGTTAACACTGTTTTTGTGAGATGACTTTGACTATTGTATTACTTTGCTCTATGATTGCTTTTTCTTTTTTTTCTTTCCTTTGTTTTTCTGTCATTGTAAAACCGCAATAAAGATTATATTTAAAAAAAAAAAAGAAGTTGAAGGAACTGCAACTGGCAATGTATTATTACTGATGGAAACACTATCTGCATGTAAAAGTTTATCATGACAACTATTACAAATGACTTGGTGGAATAATTTCTACACTTTTACAACAAATGCACTTAGCTTTGGTAGAACCGATGTCAGGCAGCAATGTTCCAGCAGAAATTTCTGAGACAGGATCAGATTGGGACATCTTGCACAATGTAAGAGAAAAAAACAACATATAAAGCAAAATTATCTATTTCCTTATATGACAGTTTCAGGAATGGGAAAAAATGCAATAGCATAGGCCTCTGAAAGGAAAAAGCAAGAGGCAAACAAACCAGGGCTATTGAAATAATGAAAAAAGTTTGGTGCCAAGTATGACGCACAACGTAACGTAAACTCTTTTTTGGCGCCAAAAATGACCGGAAATGACACACTTGCGTCACTAATGACGCCGCCGTGTGAAAGGTCTCGGCGTCACGTATGATGCCGGAAATGACGAAGCTGTGTCATAAACGTACTTTTTCGCGACAAAAAAAAAATTGCGCCAAGAATGACGCAATAAAGTTTAGCATTTGACGCACCCGCGGGCCTAATACCCGCAATTGCAAGAAGTAGTCAATTGAAAAAAAAGACTACCACCCCAGGTAAGAAATACATTTCTTAAAAATGTTTACATTCCCAAATATGAAACTGACAGTCTGCAGAAGGAAATACATGAACCCGACTCATGGCAAATATAAGTACAATACATATATTTAGAACTTTATATAAAATGCATAAAGTGCCAAACCATAGCTGAGAGTGTCTTAAGTAATGAAAAGATACTTACCAAAAGACACCCATCCACATATAGCAGATAGCCAAACCAGTACTTAAACGGTTATTAGTAGAGGTAATGGTAAACTGAGAGTATATCGTCGATCTGAAAAGGGAGGTAGGAGATGAATCTCTACGACCGATAACAGAGAACCTATGAAATAGACCCCTATTAGGGAAATCATTGTATTCAAATAAGTGATACTCCCTTCACGTCCCTCTGACATTCGCTGTACTCTGAGAGGAATCGGGCTTCAACAATGCTGAGAAGCGCATATCAACATAGAAATCTTAGCACAAACTTACTTCACCACCTCCATAGGAGGCAAAGTTTGTAAAACTGAATTGTGGGTGTGGTGAGGGGTGTATTTATAGGCATTTTGAGGTTTGGGAAACTTTGCCCCTCCTGGTAAGATTGTATATCCCATATGTCACTAGCTCATGGACTCTTGCCAATTACATGAAAGAAATTTTGTTTTCTTTCCAATGGCATGGGTAGTCCACGATTCCATTCATTACTGTTGGGCTCCAATACCCAAGCCAGAGAGGACACAGAATGGACAAGGAGGGAGAACTAAAGGCAGACAGACCTAAACTGAAGGCACTACCGCTTGAAGCACCTTTCTCCCAAAAGAAGCCTCAGCTGAGGCAAAAACATTGAACTTGTAAAATTTTGAAAAAGTATCCAAAGGACGGACCAAGTAGCCACCTTAGAGGTTTGTTCCATGGAAGCCCAAGAGAGAAAGACAGCACTGGTAGAGTGAGCTGTAATCCTCTCAGGAGGCTGCTGACCAGCTTTCTCATAATCCAAACAAATAATACTCCTCAGCCAAAAGGAAAGAGTAGTTGCAGTGGCTTTTTGACCCTTGCGCCTTCCAACATACACCACAAACAAGGAAGAAGATTGCCTAAAATCCTTGGTAGCCTGGAGATAGAACTTTAAGGCACGCACCACATGCAGGTTGTATAGCAAATGTTCCATCTGAGAAGAAGGATTAGGACAAAAGGATGGAACTACGATCTCCTGATAGATATTGCGGTCAGAGACTACCTTGGGAAGAAAACCCAATTTTGTATAGAGAACAGCCTTATCCGCATGGAATATAAGATAAGGGGGATCACACTGTAAGGCAGATAATTCTGAAACTCTACAAGCAGAATAGCCAACAAAAACAAAACTTTCCAAGATAAAAGTTTAAAATCAACAGAATGCGTAGGCGCAAAACGGAGCCTGTAGAAAAACCAGATTAAGGCAAGGAGAAGCAACAGATTTAAACACAGGGCTGATTCTGACCAGGGAATGAACAAAAAGACTTAACGTCGAGAGGATTAGCTAACTTCTTGTGTAACAAAACCGAAAGGGCAGAGATCTGTCCCTTTAGAAAACTGACAAACCTTTCTCCAAACCATCTTGGAGAAACAACAGAATTCGAAGAACTCTCACCTTGTGCCAAAGGAAGCCTCGAGACTCGCACCAGGAGAGAGATAGGTGCGCCAGACCTTATGATACATCCGACAAGTCGCAGGCTTACGAGCCTGGATCAGAGTGTCAATGACCCTATCTGAAAAATCTCTTTTAGACAGGACTAGGCATTCAATCTCCACGCAGTGAGCCTCAGAGAATCTAGATTTTGATGTAGGAAAGGACCCTGAAGTAGTAGGTCCATCCTCAGCGACAACCTCCATGAAGGGAAAACCGAATCCACGATTGTCCCCAAAAAACAAACCCTGATATTGGGAACCAGGGAACTCTTGTTCAGATTTATCTTCCACCCGTGGGTGCAAAGAAGAGACAAGAGAGTGTGCGTGTGAGATCTTGTCAAATGAAAAGATGGAGCCTGAACCAAGATATCGTCCAGGTACAGAACCACAGTGATTCCTTACATCCTGGCTACCACTAAAAGAGCCCCCAGCACCTTTGTTAAGATCCTGGGAGCTGTAGCCAGACCAAAGGGAGGGCCTACAAATTGGAAGTGTTTTTCTAGAAAGGCAAACCGCAGGACCTGAAATGGTCCTTGTAATCGGGACATGGAGGAATGCCGTCCTTCAGGTCTATGGTTGTCATGAACTGAAGAATGGATCTGATAGTCTCCATCTCGTTGGACGGAACCTTGAGAAACTTCTCAAGACACTTTAGATCCAGAATAGGACTGAAAGTTCCCTCATTTTTGGTAATCCACAAAAAAAAGTTTGACTAAAACCCTAAGCCCTGTTCTGTGGGAGGGAACGGGAAGATCACTCCCAGGGGAGATCCTTTACACAACTTAAAAGTCTTGATAGGATTAATCTGCCTCTTGGAGGGCAAAAGACTTCAACCCTATCCTGTACCACATCCACCGCCCAAGGGTCTGGAACATTGCGAATCCAAGTGTCCTGAAAAAAGGAAAGTCTGCCCCCTACGTTATCCGGTCCTGGATCGGGGGCTACCCCTTCATGCTGACCTATTGTCAGAAGAGGGGTTTTCTTGGACTGCTTATTCTTGTTCCAAGGCTGATTAGGTTTCAGGAATTCTTTGGACTGATCGGACTTGGAGGAGGTTGATGATTTCTGTCCCTTGGAATTAAGAAAGGAATGGAAATTACTAGACTAACGAACCTTGGGTCTAGCCTTCCTATCCTGAGGAAGGCACGCTTACCCTCCAGTAACTGTGGAGATATGGAATCAAGCTAGGTTTTAAATAAAGGCTTCTCCTTAAAAAAGATAAGGAAAGAGTCATGGAAACCAGTGTCTGCTGACCAGGACTGCGTGACAGAACTGCAAAAAACGGAGAATTTGGCACTCAGAGCGAACAATCTGCATATTAGGCTTCACAAATAAAGGAATTGGCTATCTAAAAGCCTTAATCCGATCCTGAATCTCCCGAAAGGAGTCTCCTCCAACATTAATTCAGATAAAGTCACACCAGTAAGAAGCAGCTCCAGCAACCGCCACAATAATTGCAGCCGGTTGACAGAGAAGACCAAGCTGATAAAATATTCTCCGTAGGTACCTATCCGATTTTCTATCCATCAAGTCTCTGAAGGAGGTACTATCCTCCAGAGGGATAGTAGTTCTCTTAGACAGGGTGGAGATAGCACCATCCACTTTTTGAATAGTACTCCATAACTCCAGGTTAGAGTCAGAAACTGGAAACTTCACAATAAAGACATTTTTCCCACTAATGGTAAAGACAATACTACATTGTCCACTCTGTCTTCTATATTGAGGGGAAATACCTACAGCAAACGAATGAAATTTATCATAAATGTTTAAAATTAAATGTTAAATAAATTGAACATAAACAGCACCTATATACGCCACAGCAGAGACTGGGGAACTTACTACCTCCCTGACCAGATATATAAATTGTCAGCAGAAAATGAAGGCGCTATAGCGCTGCACTCTACCTCCGTAGTTGTAAAGCAGAAAACGAAAGGGAGCGATACACGCATAACGTCACATGGTATCCCAGGGGAGGTCCGTTACACTGAGGAAAAAGAGGCGCAAAAAGTGAAAACGGCGCCATTCTTGCGCTGTGACGAGAGCTAAAATTACTGAGACAGCAACATTCTCTATCTAAAATATGTTTGCATAACATGTCCTCCATATTATACACCTAATAAAATATGCTTGTTATAATAATCCATGTCACGCCTGCCTTCTAGTCCAGGCAGCCTCATACCCTTTGCTGCTACAATCCTAAAAATCGATCTGTCCGCAAAAATATGTTGCCCAGTGCCCTGTAGTAGCAAAACTGTCCAAAAATAAAGGATCCCCAAACATAGGGATATATATATAAGTCTCCAGGCTCAATATAATGTATCTAGGAGATTAAAAACTCCGTAAAGTGTCTTCATATGTCCAACCCTGTACAAGGACAAGACACTTACCCTTGGAGCCGCTGCTATGGGACAGACACAGAACTTCCAGGTCTAACATCTTCATCCAACTTCTTGACAGGGACCTGAAGTAGTAAGGAAAACAGTATAAGCTAACACTGGTTGCCAGGTGAAGGTGTTAGCTGCTGGATGTCACAGGAATTTCTCTGTCCTCCTTCTAGCAATCTGTGCTAACAGCTACAAATACTCTGACTAAAATTTACATGGACACAGCATTAACCCCGGTCCTATCTTGAAGGAAAGCTACCCATTAAAGGACTTTCTTCAGAGCACTATCTTCACCTAGCTCCAAGTTACAGAGGCAAAGAATGACTGGGGGAGTATGGGAAGTGGGAGGGATACTTAAGCTTTGGCTGGGGTGTCTTTGCCTCCTTCTGGTGGCCAGGTGTTGAATTTCCCAACAGTAATGAATGGAATTGTGGACTCTCCATGCCATTGGAAAGAAAACTGAAATTACGCGATCGCGTGATTTCAATGATGGGATTGGGTCTAGGGAGAGTGCCTATGATGATAGGCACGACCTCCAGTCCGCAATCCCCTTTACCAAGCCGCTATGGGCTTCAGGACAGCCAAATGGCTAGGAAGTTCCATGCTGTCCTAATAGCGCTAAAGCACATCGCAGTTAGGACGCATGGAATGTCCCTAAGGGAGGGGAAGGGGTTTAAAGGACCAGTAAATACAGTAGATTTGCATAATCAACAAATGCTTGATAAAAAGACAATGCAATAGCACTTAGTCTGAACTTGAAATGAGTAGATTTGTTTCTAACAAATTTTAAAGTTATGTCTCTTTCCACTCCTGTGTCATGTGACAGCCATCAGCCAATCACAAATGCATATACGTATATTATATGAGTTCTTGCATATGCTCAGTAGGAGTTGGTGACTAAAAAAAGTGTAAATATAAGAAGACTGTGCACATTCTGTTAATGCTAAGTAAATTGAAAAGTTGTTTAAAATTGCATGCTCTATGTGAATCATAGAAGTTTAATTTTGACTTCATGTGGTTCTTTAACCCCCACAAAGGGGTTAAACATATGCCGTAGAGCACTGCTGCTCCCAAAGCGGAAACTGCCACTGATCTAATCAGCAGCACCAATTGCATGACCCTGCTGTGCAACTCGCGCTGCTGATTGAATCAGCGCAGGTTTCTGCTTCAAGACCATCAATGTTTTCCTGGATTTTAACAATGCGATTAATCCCTTTTCATTACAGCATCACTAGTATTAAAATGGTGTGCTCTAACAGATAAGAGGATGTAATTTTTAACACTATAAACAGCCCTTTTAAAAATAAGACATATTTACAAGGGACAGTAAACACTTAATAAATGCTAGATAGAATTATGGAAAGATTAGTCTGAGAATAACATGTAGATGTATTTTTAAAGTTCATTAGCTGTTTAAAATATTGAGCAAATGAGTGGTAAAGTTTTAGTGTCTATTAAACAAAGGGAGCTGCCATGTTTGTAACTTAGGCTACCTTCTCTGCTGTGGGCCAATTAGGGACAGTTATAAATGGGTCAATAGAGTTTGCAGCAAATGCTGTGTGGAATTTAAAAACTGACCTGCACCTCCATTTCTAACAGTAATTGAAAAGCTCCCAATTTCAGGATCGAATTACAGGTAAAGGGTCAAAAATAAATAATTAAAGTATATTGCAGAGTTTTTTTTATATACACAAGTTATTTTATATTACCATCAAAGTGTTTAACGTCCCTTTAAAAAGGGATATGGATGTCAAACTAAGCACCTCTGGCCGCCCATGGCACAGCACTCTTTACCAATGAGGTGACATTTCCCCTTCTAAACCAATAGCACTGCTAGCATACAGAACACTGTCAGCTGACATGCACTGCTATTGGTTTAGAGGTGCAAACCTCACCTCATTGAAGAGGAGCGCTGTGCCGTGGGCAGTCAGAGCTGCTGACTTTAGTGAACTTCCGCAGCACAGACTGGGTGAGTTTAACACCTTTTATTGTTAGTAACTGATGACTGGAACTCCAGTTTATTTTTAGTGATGGTAAATCCTAGCATTTTTTAAATACTTGGATTTACCATCACTTTAATTTACCAAACAAATGCAACAGTAAAAGACTGCTATAAATACATTAACTCTACAAAATATGAGAACAGAAATCCAAATGGGTTAAAGCAACAATGGAATATCAGTTCGCATTTTTTTAGATGCTATTTATTGTTCCTCCATTTTATTCTAATGAAGGTTCATTATTAAAAAATAAATAAGATAAAGCAACATAAGTCAAATTAAACTTCTTGGTCCAGTCAGACAGAGTAAGCAATTGTAAGAGAATTTTCAATTTATGTGTATTATTAAATATACTTTATGTTGTATCCTTGTTGAAAAGGCATATCTAGGTAGGCTCAGAAGGATTAATACACTACTAGGAGCTAGTCAGGGATTGGTGACTATGAACTAATGACCTCATTGGCTCATGAAATGTGTTCAGCTAGCTCCCAGTTGTGCTTTACTCTTTTTTTAGCTGACTTTAACCCCTCTGCAGGGTTTAACACAAGAATGTTTTATTATGGCACTGTAGCTTGCATATAACTAACAGTTTATTTTCTTTTTTGCACCTTTAAGTACCTTTCCAGCACTTTTTTTGATCAATTTATGATTCAGATAGAAAGTTTCTTAAAATTGCAAGCTCTAATTTACCCCTATTATAATTTTTATTGTTCTCTTGGTATCTTTTTTTTGAGAAGCAGGTATGTAGTAAGCTTTGGAGCTGGCCCATTTTTTGGTTCATAACCCTGGGTAGCACTTGCTGTTTGGTGGCTAAATGTAGTGCTAACCAGGGTTCTGAACCAAAAATCGTCCGGCTCCTAAGCTTTCATCACTGCTTTTCAAATAAAGATATCAAGAGAACGAAGAAAATTTGATAATAGAAGGAAATTAGAAAGTTGATTAAAATTGCCTGCTCTATCTGAATTAAGGGGGGGGGAAGGCGTTTCATAAATGGACTTTCCTTATAATTTACTATAATTTTTTTTTAAATAAAATATGATTACAAAATTGAAAAACAAAAACTCCACTTTTTTCTAACTTTGACCACCAAAATCTGTTACACATCTACAACCACCAAAAAACACCCATGCTAAATGGTTCTTCTAAATTTTGTCCTGAGTTTTAGAAAATACCCAATGTTTACACGTTCTTTGCAAGTTATTAGGGCATAAGTACAAGTAGCACTTTACAATTTCCAAAACATTTTTCTCCCCAAAATTATCGATAGTTTACATTTGTAACACTGATATCTGTCAGGAATCCCTGAATATCCCTTGACATATATATATATTTTTTTTTAGTAGACAACCCAAAGTATTGATCTAGGGGCCCATTTTGGTATCATTTCATGCCACCATTTCACCGCCAAATGCGATCAAATAAAGAAAATTGTTCAAACAGCTTGTTCAATTATGGCACAAATGTTGTAAATAATTCTTTGGAATCCCCTTTGCTCAGAAATAGACATAATATGGCTTTGACATTGCTTTTTTGATAGTTAGAAGGCCGCTAAATGCCACTGCGCACCACACTTGTATTATGCCCAGCAGTGAAGGGGTTAATTAGGGGAGCTTGTAGGGTTAATTTTTGCTTTAGTGTAGAGATCAGCCTCCCACATACCACCCCCTAATCTCTCCCTGTCCCCTCCTCAAACAGATCAAGATGGCTTCCACCGCTTGAAACCCCTGACGTCGTACAGGGTACGTCCTTGGTCGTTAAAGGGTTAAGCTATTCCCAGTAGAGCATTGCTGCTATGTAGTTGACTTTAACTATGTGTTTAACGAACTTGCAGGGGTTAAACACATTATATTCAAGCAATAATTAAATGTTCTTACTCAGATTATTTTTATAGGTTACATGAGGCTTACCTATGGCAGGAATTACATTATTTTCTTTAAGTCAACTGTAGCTTGATGGATATTTTCTGGTAAGTTTTCATTTCTGGAACAAATTAATTAAAACAATGTAAGAATGTGTTACAGCCTTCCGAGAACTGTATTGTAATCATTATGACGAACTGCCACAATTAATGGACTTACACATCAACAATTAGCACAGACTCTCCCCACTTCCGATGTTTTACAAGGTCAGTGAGGTACTGAGGATCAGATGTGGGAATCTCCAACGAATCAATTATGTGAAAATCATCCTAAAATGTTTGAAGAAAAAAAAAAGTGCAGCGGTAATTAAGAAAACTACTAGATATACCCAATGATTCATTAAAAGACATCAAATACAGTAGCAATTGCATAAACAGATGTATACTAAAAATAGAAAAAAAGCAATAGTACTAAGTCTGAATATCAAATGAGTTGTAGATTTATTTCCTGACATTTCAAAGTTAGTATACATTTTCCTTCCCCCTGTATCATGTGACAGCCATCAGCCAATTACAAAATGCATATACGTATATTCTGTGAATTCTTGCACATGCTCAGTAGGAGCAGGTGCCTAAGAAAGTGTGCTTATAAAAAGGCTGTGCACATTTGGTAATTGAAGCAAGTTAGAAAGTTGTTTACAATTGTGTCTGATTCATGAAAGATTAATTTTAACTTTAGTGGTACTTTAAGAGTAAATTATTTTACTCCCCCTCCCACATTGTTTTGGTTAAAAATAGAAAATATAGGTCCTCAGCAGTTTAAATAATCAAATACGTTTTATTCACATAGGAAAAGCGACGTTTCGGGGTCACAGCCCGCCCCTTATTCATGCTTGATAACATTATGATGGCTCAGTACATTTTTAAATACCTTCATTTTGGCGCCCCTTACACCCACAATTGGGAAGGCGCTCCATCTAGTGGCCATATGTATGCATACATCTGATGATTTACCCTTAAAGGGACAGTCTAGTCAAAATTAAACTTTCATGATTCAGATAGGGCATGTAATTTTAAACAACTTTCCAATTTACTTCTATTATCTAGTTTGCTAAATTATTTAGATATCCCTTGTTGAAGAATTAGCAATGCACATGTGTGAGCCAATCACATGAGGCCTCTATGTGCAGCAACCAATAAGCAGCTACTGAGCATATCTAGATATGCTTTCCAGCAAGTGATCAAGAGAATGAAGTTAATTAGATAATAGAAGTAAATTAGAAAGTTGTTTAAAATGACATGCTCTTTCTAAATCGCGAAAGAAAAAATGTGGGTTTCATGTCCTTTTAATTCAATAATATATACAACTATCTGCTAAAATGTCTAATAACTTTAATGAAAATATATAAATGTTTAAAATGATGCAGTACACTAAAAACTACATTTTTGCTGCTAGAAATTTCCAAAACATTGGGTCAGACACAAGGTACATATTCAAAAATAACATGATAGGTCACATTCTTTATTGAGCCCCCTTGGTGTAAGTGTTTCCAATTTGTGGATCTACCACATTTCTCTCTGTTTCAAGAGCCGCTCCCTATTAATACCTATCCTATTGGTGGGATATGATCTATTATTTGCCACCTCAATTGGCTTATATTATGTCCTTTCTCAAGGAAGTGGCCAGAACACGGGGGCTTCAACACCTGATGTTCGATGCGATGTTGGCTCATGCGATCCCTAGCTTTATGGGTTGTTTCCCTATGTAGACCATAGAGCATGGACACTTAATTAAATAGACTACATAAGTAGTCTCAACAGGTGTAGAAACCCTTCACAGAATATTTCTTCCCAGAGTTGCAACTCATGCAATTGAGACAGGGAAAGGTTCCATGTTTTTACTACCCAATAAAACAGAATTTATGTTTACCTGATAAATTACTTTCTCCAACGGTGTGTCCGGTCCACGGCGTCATCCTTACTTGTGGGATATTCTCTTCCCCAACAGGAAATGGCAAAGAGCCCAGCAAAGCTGGTCACATGATCCCTCCTAGGCTCCGCCTACCCCAGTCATTCGACCGACGTTAAGGAGGAATATTTGCATAGGGAGAAACCATATGGTACCGTGGTGACTGTAGTTAAAGAAAATAAATTATCAGACCTGATTAAAAAAAACCAGGGCGGGCCGTGGACCGGACACACCCTTGGAGAAAGTAAATTATCAGGTAAAAAAAAAATATGTTTTCTCCAACAAAGGTGTGTCCGGTCCACGGCGTCATCCTTACTTGTGGGAACCAATACCAAAGCTTTAGGACACGGATGAAGGGGAGGGAGCAAATCAGGTCACCTAAATGGAAGGCACCACGGCTTGCAAAACCTTTCTCCCAAAAATAGCCTCAGAAGAAGCAAAAGTATCAAACTTGTAAAATTTGGTAAAGTGTGCAGTGAAGACCAAGTCGCTGCCCTACATATCTGATCAACAGAAGCCTCGTTCTTGAAGGCCCATGTGGAAGCCACAGCCCTAGTGGAATGAGCTGTGATTCTTTCGGGAGGCTGCCGTCCGGCAGTCTCATAAGCCAATCTGATGATGCTTTTAATCCAAAAAGAGAGAGAGGTAGAAGTTGCTTTTTGACCTCTCCTTTTACCAGAATAAACAACAAACAGGAAGATGTTTGTCTAAAATCCTTTGTAGCATCTAAATAGAATTTTAGAGCGCGAACAACATCCAAATTGTGCAACAAACGTTCCTTCTTTGAAACTGGTTTTCGGACACAGAGAAGGTACGATAATCTCCTGGTTAATGTTTTTGTTAGAAACAACTTTTGGAAGAAAACCAGGTTAGTACGGTAAAACCACCTTATCTGCATGGAACACCAGATAAGGAGGGAGAACACTGCAGAGCAGGATAATTCTGAAACTCTTCTAGCAGAAGAAATTGCAACTAAAAACAAAACTTTCCAAGATAATAACTTAATATCAACGGAATGCAAGGGTTCAAACGGAACCCCCTGAAGAACCTGAAAGAACTAAATTGAGACTCCAAGGAGGAGGTCAAAGGTTTGTTAACAGGCTTAATTCTAACCAGCAGCTGAACAAAGGCTTGAACATCTGGCACAGCAGCCAGTTTTTTTGTGAAGTAACACCGACAAGGCAGAAATCTGTCCCTTCAGGGAACTTGCAGATAATCCTTTTTCCATCCTTCTTGAAGGAAGGATAGAATCCTAGGATCTTAACCTTGTCCCAAGAGAATCCTTTAGATTCACACCAACAGATTATATTTTTTCCAAATTTGTGGTAAATCTTTCTAGTTACAGGCTTTCTGGCCTGAACAGAGTATCAATAACAGAATCTGAGAAACCCTCGCTTCGATAAAATCAAGCGTTCAATCTCCAAGCAGTCAGCTGGAGTGAAACCAGATTCGGATGTTCGAACGGACCCTGAACAAGAAGGTCTCGTCTCAAAGGTAGCTTCCAAGGTGGAGCCGATGACATATTTCACCAGATCTGCATACCAAGTCCTGCGTGGCCACGCAGGAGCTATCAAGATCACCGACGCCCTCTCCTGATTGATCCTGGCTACCAGCCTGGGGATGAGAGGAAACGGCGGGAACACATAAGCTAGTTTGAAGGTCCAAGGTGCTACTAGTGCATCCACTAGAGCCGCCTTGGGATCCCTGGATCTGGACCCGTAGCAAGGAACTTTGAAGTTCTGACGAGAGGCCATCAGATCCATGTCTGGAATGCCCCACAGCTGAGTGACTTGGGCAAAGATTTCCGGATGGAGTTCCCACTCCCCCGGATGCAATGTCTGATGACTCAGAAAATCCGCTTCCCAATTCCTCACTCCTGGGATGTGGATAGCAGACAGGTGGCAGGAGTGAGACTCCGCCCATAGAATGATTTTGGTCACTTCTTCCATCGCTAGGGAACTCCTTGTTCCCCCCTGATGGTTGATGTACGCAACAGTTGTCATGTTGTCTGATTGAAACCGTATGAACTTGGCCCTCGCTAGCTGAGGCCAAGCCTTGAGAGCATTGAATATCGCTCTCAGTTCCAGAATATTTATCGGTAGAAGAGATTCTTCCCGAGACCAAAGACCCTGAGCTTTCAGGGATCCCCAGAACCGCGCCCCAGCCCATCAGACTGGCGTCGGTCGTGACAATGACCCACTCTGGTCTGCGGAATGTCATCCCTTGTGACAGGTTGTCCAGGGACAGCCACCAACGGAGTGAGTCTCTGGTCCTCTGATTTACTTGTATCTTCGGAGACAAGTCTGTATAGTCCCCATTCCACTGACTGAGCATGCACAGTTGTAATGGTCTTAGATGAATGCGCGCAAAAAGGAACTATGTCCATTGCCGCTACCATCAACCCGATCACTTCCATGCACTGAGCTATGGAAGGAAGAGGAACGGAATGAAGTATCCGACAAGAGTCTAGAAGCTTTGTTTTTCTGGCCTCTGTCAGAAAAATCCTCATTTCTAAGGAGTCTATTATTGTTCCCAAGAAGGGAACCCTTGTTGACGGGGATAGAGAACTCTTTTCCCACGTTCACTTTCCATCCGTGAGATCTGAGAAAGGCCAGGACAATGTCCGTGTGAGCCTTTGCTTGAGGAAGGGACGACGCTTGAATCAGAATGTCGTCCAAGTAAGGTACTACAGCAATGCCCCTTGGTCTTAGCACAGCTAGAAGGGACCCTAGTACCTTTGTGAAAAGCCTGGAGCAGTGGCTAATCCGAAAGGAAGCGCCACAAACTGGTAATGTTTGTCCAGGAATGCGAACCTTAGGAACCGATGATGTTCCTTGTGGATAGGAATATGTAGATACGCATCCTTTAAATCCACCGTGGTCATGAATTGACCTTCCTGGATGGAAGAAGAATAGTTCGAATGGTTTCCATCTTGAACGATGGAACCTGAGAAACTTGTTTAAGATCTGAGATCTAAGATTGGTCTGAACGTTCCCTCTTTTTTGGGAACTATGAACAGATTGGAGTAGAACCCCCATCCCTTGTTTCTCTTAATGGAACAGGATGAATCCACTCCCATTTTTTAACAGGTCTTCTACACAATGTAAGAATGCCTGTCTTTTTATGTGGTCTGAAGACAACTGAGACCCTGTGGAACCTCCCCCTTGGGGGAAGTCCCTTGAATTCCAGAAGATAACCCTTGGGAGACTATTTCTAGCGCCCAAGGATCCAGAACATCTCTTGCCCAAGCCTGAGCGAAGAGAGAGAGTCTGCCCCCCCCACCAGATCCGGTCCCGGATCGGGGGAGGGCCAACATTTCATGCTGTCTTGGTAGCAGTGGCAGGTTTCTTGGCCTGCTTTCCCTTGTTCCAGCCTTGCATTGGTCTCCAAGCTGGCTTGGCTTGAGAAGTATTACCCTCTGCTTAGAGGACGTAGCACCTTGGGCTGGTCCGTTTCTACGAAAGGGACGAAAATTAGGTTTATATTTTGCCTTGAAAGGCCGATCCTGAGGAAGGGCGTGGCCCTTACCCCCAGTGATATCAGAGATAATCTCTTTCAAGTCAGGGCCAAACAGCGTTTTCCCCTTGAAAGGAATGTTAAGTAGCTTGTTCTTGGAAGACGCATCAGCCGACCAAGATTTCAACCGAAAGCGCTCTGCGCGCCACAATAGCAAACCCAGAATTCTTAGCCGCTAACCTAGCCAATTGCAAAGTGGCGTCTAGGGTGAAAGAATTAGCCAATTTGAGAGCATTGATTCTGTCCATAATCTCCTCCAAAGGAGGAGAATCACTATCGACCGCTCTTATCAGATCATCGAACCAGAAACATGCGGCTGTAGCGACAGGGACAATGCATGAAATTGGTTGTAGAAGGTAACCTTGCTGAACAAACATTTTTTTAAGCAAAACCTAATTTTTTATCCATAGGATCTTTGAAAGCACAACTATCCTCTATGGGTATAGTGGTGCGTTTGTTTAAGTGGAAACCGCTCCCTCGACCTTGGGGACTGTCTGCCATAAGTCCTTTCTGGGGTCGACCATAGGAAACAATTTTTTTAAATATGGGGGGAGGGACGAAAGGAATACCGTGGCCTTTCCCATTCTTTATTAACAATGTCCCGCCACCCGCTTGGGTATAGGAAAAAGCTTCTGGGAGCCCCGGCACCTCTAGGAACTTGTCCATTTTACAAAGTTTCTCTGGGATGACCAACTTGTCACAATCATCCAGAGTGGATAATACCTCCTTAAGCAGAATGCGGAGATGTTCCAACTTAAATTTAAATGCAATCACATCAGGTTCAGCCTGTTGAGAAATGTTCCCTGAATCAGTAATTTCTCCCTCAGACAAAACCTCCCTGGCCCCATCAGACTGGGTTAGGGGCCCTTCAGAAATATTATTATCAGCGTCGTCATGCTCTTCAGTATCTAAAACAGAGCAGCCGCGCTTACGCTGATAAGTGTTCATTTTGGCTAAAATGTTTTTGACAGAATTATCCATTACAGCCGTTAATTGTTGCATAGTAAGGAGTATTGGCGCGCTAGATGTACTAGGGGGCCTCCTGAGTGGGCAAGACTCGTGTAGACGAAGGAGGGAATGATGCAGTACCATGCTTACTCCCCTCACTTGAGGAATCATCTTGGGCATCATTGTCATTATCACATAAATCACATTTATTTAAATGAATAGGAATTCTGGCTTCCCCACATTCAGAACACAGTCTATCTGGTAGTTCAGACATGTTAAACAGGCATAAACTTGATAACAAAGTACAAAAAAACGTTTTAAAATAAAACCGTTACTGTCACTTTAAATTTTAAACTGAACACACTTTTATTACTGCAATTGCGAAAAAACATGAAGGAATTGTTCAAAATTCACCAAATTTTCACCACAGTGTCTTAAAGCCTTAAAAGTATTGCACACCAAATTTGGAAGCTTTAACCCTTAAAATAACGGAACCGGAGCCGTTTTGAACTTTAACCCCTTTACAGTCCCCGGGTATCTGCTTTGCTGAGACCCAACCAAGCCCAAAGGGGAATACGATACCAAATGACGCCTTCAGAAAGTCCTTTTCTAAGTATCAGAGCTCCTCTCACATGCGACTGCATGCCATGCCTCTCAAAACAAGTGCGCAACACCGGCGCGAAAATGAGGCTGCTGCTTATGCTTGGGAAAGCCCCTAAAGAATAAGGTGTCTAAACCAGTGCCTGCCGATATTATTATATCAAAATACCCAGATAAAATGATTCCTCAAGGCTAAATATGTGTTAATAATGAATCGATTTAGCCCAAAAAAAGTCTACAGTTTTAATAAGCCCTTGTGAAGCCCTTATTTACGATCGTAATAAACATGGCTTACCGGATCCCATAGGGAAAATGACAGCTTCCAGCATTACATCGTCTTGTTAGAATGTGTCATACCTCAAGCAGCAAGAGACTGCACACTGTTCCCCCAACTGAAGTTAATTGCTCTCAACAGTCTGTGTGGAACAGCCATGGATTTTAGTGACGGTTGCTAAAATCATTTTCCTCATACAAACAGAAATCTTCATCTCTTTTCTGTTTCTGAGTAAATAGTACATACCAGCACTATTTCAAAATAACAAACTCTTGATTGAATAATAAAAACTACAGTTAAACACTAAAAAACTCTAAGCCATCTCCGTGGAGATGTTGCCTGTACAACGGCAAAGAGAATGACTGGGGTAGGCGGAGCCTAGGAGGGATCATGTGACCAGCTTTGCTGGGCTCTTTGCCATTTCCTGTTGGGGAAGAGAATATCCCACAAGTAAGGATGACGCCGTGGACCGGACACACCTATGTTGGAGAAAGATTGTTTTGATTGTTTACCTGCCCCAATATCCGTATGTATGAGGTGATCCCCGAGACTCTTAACCCTTTTATGGGCCATTAGGGGGGTACCTCAAATTGTTTAATATCCCTATTACAATCTTTAAGAATATGTCAATTTTTTCGAATAAGGCTTGCTATCTTGTGACTTAATGGGTTATATTGGCTTACAAAAACCATCCTGTTGTCTTTGTTTTTAGATGTTTTATTTTTAATTTCATGCAATGTCTCCACTGTATCATTCAAAATTTTTAGACGGTAACCCCTGTCTGCAAATTTCTTGGTCCTTAAGTCTCACTGTCTGTCTATCCTTATTTTCAACGATCCTTTTGACCCTAAGAAACTGACTCCTGGGTAATGAGTTTACCAATGATCTAGGGTGAAAACTGTTGTATTTTAAAAGACTATTCTTATCAGTATCTTTCGTATGGAGATCAAAATCTAGGTGATGTCCTGCCTTTAAAGCTCGAGTGTCCAAGAAAGGTATAGACTCCTCGCTATAACTTACTGTGAATGAAAGGTCTCTCACCTCTGAGTTTAGCTCCCCCCACAAATCGTACAAGGGATTCCACGTCGCCCCACCATACGCCAAAATACATTGTCTATATATCTCCACCAAATGGCTCCATATTGTTTAAATAACTAATTTTTATAGACGATGCTTTCTTCTATTTCACACACAAAAAGATTGGCATATGATGGGGCCACGTTGGAACCCATCGCCGTACCCTTAGTCTGTACAAACCAGCGATCTTGAAACAAGAAATAGTACCCCTTGTTCACCAATAGATTTTTCCTTATGACAGCAATACCTGTCTCATGTTTTATAGAAGTATATAAGCTTCTCACATCCATGGTGAACAAGAGGTACTTGTCACTAGGGAACTCAAGATTTCTGGCTTTCTCCAAAAAAATGGTTCGTATCTTTTAAATAACTGGACATTTTGATGACCTCAGGTTGGAGAATCCCATCAATAAACTTGGAAATATTTGTGTAAATCGACTCCACACTGGAGACTATTGGCCTCCCTGGAGGCCTGAGTTTGTCCTTATGAACTTTGAAGACGGTATAGAAAATGGGGTTTCTAGGGGAGGTGACATACAGGAAATCAAATAACTTTTTTTCAATAATACCTGTATCCAATGCTTTTTTCAAAATAGCCATAATCTCTTTTTGTATTTCAGGTAAAGGATTTCCTTTTAATAACCTATAGGTATTAGTATCTTCTAATTGGGACAATGCCTCCTGTACATAAAAGGTTTTGTCTAATAAGACCGTGGTCCCTCCCTTATCAGCCCCCTTGAATATTAAATTCTGCTTTTTCTTTAAATTCTGCAAAGCTTTGCCTTCACCCTTAGAAAAATTAGTAAGAATTACTTGTTCACCTTTTTGCCATATTTTTGTAACTCAAGTTCTTTCCGATCAAGGACATGTTAAGAGGTATTAATGACTATACTGTGTTTTTCGTCACTCACATTCATACCGGGGGTATTACCTTTGATTACTTCTTTGATGTCTTCTTGCGCTCGGATTTGCGCACTTCGTTTACTCTTGCTTTGATGTTTCCTGCCCCCCCCCCTGTGGGTCCAGCGTTGTCATCGCCACTGCTCAACTCCAAAGGGGAGGATCCTTGGGATGACGTATCAGCCATGCTAGATTCACCCATCACATCTCCATGACGTTGTCTTTCCTTGCGAGAGCAAGAGTAAACGAAGTGTGCAAATCCGATCGCAAGAAGACATTAAAGAAGTAATCAAAGGTAATACCTCCGATATGAATGTGAGTGACGAAAAACACAGTATAGTCATTAATACCTCTGAACATGTCCTTGATCGGAAAGAACTTGAGTTACTTAACAAGGGACTATCGTTTTACCCATTCCGTGATACAGATTTTTTTGAACGACCTGCAAAGACTGTATCGTAACATCAAGCTCAAAGTGTGGTTTAATCATAACCATAGTATAAGAGACACTAATGAGCAGATGAAGGAGTGGTCATTGCAGAAGATGGGTTTAAACAAGAAGGGTTTGTTTAACCCTAACATTAACAACCATAGTGTTAACACATTTATTAATTTAATCCAGAATGGGGTCATGCAACTACGTAATGATTATAAGAATAAAGATCACACAAAAATATGGCAAAAAGGTGAACAAGTAATTCTTACTAATTTTTCTAAGGTTGAAGGCAAAGTTTTGGAGAATTTAAAGAAAAAGCAAAATTTAATATTCAAGGGGGCTGATAAGGGAGGGGCCACGGTCTTATTAGACAAAACCTTTTATGTACAGCAGGCATTGTCCCAATTAGAAGATACTAATACCTATAGGTTATTAAAAGCAAATCCTTTACCTGAAATACAAAAAGAGATTATGGCTATTTTGAAAAAAGCATTGGATACAGGTATTATTGTTTATTGATAGGATTCTCCAACCTGAGGTCATCAAAATGTTCAGTTATTTAAAAGATACGAACCATTCTTTGGAGAAAGCCAGAAATCTTGAGTTCCCTAGTGACAAGTACCTCTTGTTCAACATGGATGTGAGAAGCTTTTATACTTCTATAAAACATGAGACAGGTATTGCTGTCATAAGGAAAACTCTATTGGTGAACAAGGGGTACAGTCATGAGCAGACTAATTTTGTTGAGGATCTTTTGAGTTTAATCCTGTATTGGAACTATTTCTTGTTTCAAGATTGCTGGTTTGTACAGACTAAGGGTACGGCGAGGGCTTCCAACGTAGCTCCATCATACGCCAATCTTTTTTATGTGTGAAATAGAAGAAAGCATCGTCTATAAAAATTAGTTATTTAAACAAATATGGAGCCATTTGGTGGAGATTATATATATATATATATATATATCCTGTACAAATGACAGCACTCTCAGGTCTTTTTTCAAAATGAGATCAACAAAATTCTCTTTTTTAATGGAACGTTTTCGAGGAGCTTGTCCCCATCATCAGCATAACATTCAAGTGTAACAAAACATATATTTATACAAACAAACCAATTAATAAATCTTAACAACCTGTGTCTCCCTTGGTGTCCCAGAAAACCGCCAACCACTCGTGTTTGGAACGCACTATGCGTTCCAGTGCTTTGTAACTGGAAATACCTCGTGTCATGTGACTTCCGGTTTCGTATATTTACAATATACCTTATCCGTGCAACATTTACATATTTCAAACTCATACTCTTGAATACTTTTGCTTACTATATGCCTATTGTACTCACATAGACATTATATTGCCTTATTTTGCTTGTGATCTTGTGATACACTGACTTATCACCTCTGCAGCATAGTCTAATCACTCTCACATTAGTGTGCTGATTTGTGCAAACTTTATATTTTTGCATTCCACTTTCTCTGTGTAGTCTATATGATGTGTCCGTGTTATTGTGTGGGTATTAACATTTATGTGTGTATTTGCAATAGCTTGTGTTGACTGTGCCCTTTGTGTTTATCTCGGTTACCATGGTTACCCAGTAGTGCTGGCTATGCGTTCTCTATGTGTCTTGCAATCTTTATATAGCCATATTCCCATTAGTTCCTTTATTACACTTAGACTTAGAGGTCTATTGGTTGCCCCACTGTAATCTAATATGCACGTGTATTTGCTCTTCCCCTAGGTGAACGTATTACGTTACCTCAGCCCCTCTTTTCTTAGACCCTTGTGTCTTAGAAGGTGTCTGCTTAGAGGCTAGTGATCTAATTGTGCCTATAGGCACCTTACATTTTTTACACATACATTTCTGACATATAGTTTCCTTAATTTCTATTCTGTTATCCTATTATTTTGTACATTTAGATGTAGCATGTCCTCTTATTTAATGCTTTTATTATTTTTTCTCTAATTTGTTGTTTGTTTTTCTAAGATTGTCTCTTTATATACAGGATTTTCAAGTGTCCCCACTGTGGTTCAACTGTCTCCTAGACTTCTATGCACTGGATCTGTATATATAGCCATTCCACTTCCAATTAGCAGTCTATTTCCGTCCTGCTGTGTCTTTAGATGTTGTTCATCCTTTCCATGCTTATCTTTTGTTGTAATAGGCTACTGTGTATCAAGGTTATGGGAGTTGTTGTTTTACTGGTAACCTGCCAATACTATGTCTTACTCCAGGAGTAGTGGGAGGCACTGTCATGTCTCCCCTTGCTCTGATCTGAGGTATATGACTAGGGCACTACCCCCCTTGGGGTCTGTGTCTCAGTTCTACCTTGATCCGGTGCACAGTATCTGGCCATCGTACCTTTGTATGTGTCTCCTACCTACACAAGTGCCTTGAAATCTGGTGCTGAGTTGAGCCCCCCTGGGTGTATTGTGCCCAGTCTATACATCCATTCTGCTTCTCGTCTGAGAAGGGCTTTATTACGATCGCCTCCTCTGTCAAGCTGGGGGATGTGGTCAATTAAGATGTATCTGATGCTGGAGACTTGATGTTTTTGAGTGCAATGTCTGGCTACAGGTTGGTCTGAATTGCCTGTATCTAGTGCCACCCTTATCGCCCGCCTGTGGTTAGCCATTCTTTCACGTAATGTCCCACTGGTCTTACCAATATAGAATTTGGCACATGGGCAGTAGAGTAGGTAGATTACATGTGTTGTATTACACGACAGAGAGTGTTTGATGTGATACACCTTGTTAGTATGCGGATGGTGGAAGGTCTTAGTGGCTATTAGGCCATTGCACGTTGTGCAGCCCAGGCACTTATATGAACCTTTGATGTTAACCTTTTCTTTCTTTAGATAACATTTTTTGGGGTCTGTTTTGACCAGCAGGTCCCTTAGGTTTGTACCCCGCCTGTATGCAATCATCGGTGTGAGATTATGAGCAAATCTTAGTTTTGGGTCCGATTGTATCACGGGCCAGTGTTTCCTTAGGATCTTGCCAGCATCACTGGTATTTGGTGAAAATTTAGTTGCCATTATGAGCCTGTTGGTTGTATCTTTGTTTTTTTCTTTGTTCATAAGAGTTGTCTGTGTATACGGTAGTAGTTCCTGTACAATTGTGTCTACCATATTCTTTTTATACCCTCGCTGTATAAATTTGTCCCTCATATACTGAAGTTGGGAGACCCCTGTAGCTTTGTCTGTGTTGTTACGTATTACTCGCATCAGTTGTGATTTTATAATTCCTTTGAGTAACGCTGGTGGGTGACAACTAGTGGCACATAATAAGGAGTTCCTATCGGTGGGCTTATAATACAGTGTAGTGCCTAATGTACCATTTTGTATGTATACATTAAGGTCCAGGAAATGTACTTCTGTTGCACTGTGTGTTATTTTAAATCTCACCGGTGTGTTTGTGTTGTTAATGTATTGGAACCATTCAAATAGTGTGTCTTGTCCTCCCCTCCAGATTAAAAAGACATCATCTATATATCTTACATAGAAAATTATAGATGTTCTATCTTTGTTCCACAGATATGTCTTTTCAAACTCAGACATGTATATGTTGGCATACGATGGGGCCATATTTGACCCCATCGCCGTGCCGGATGTCTGCAAGTAGTATTGAGTTTCAAATCGAAAATAATTGTGTGTGAGACAAAATTGCATAAGTGTCATGAAGTACTCAATTGGGGGTCCCTCATATTCTCTATCTTCAATGAGATGGTTCCCGACTGCTGTAAGCCCTTTGTCATGAGGGATGATGGTGTAGAGACTGTTGACATCCAGGGTTACCAGAATGTCCCCAGTCTCCACAGCAACATCCCCCAATTTACGTATGAGGTCATTTGTATCAGCGATATAGGACATTGTTTTCTTTACTGTGGGTTGCAGTAATATGTCGAGTAACTGTGCTACCGGTTGTGTCATGGATTATACCGCCGACACAATCGGTCGCCCTGGTGGTCTGTCCATAGTTTTATGGATTTTGGGCGTAGTGTACAGAATTGGCACTTTTGGGTATTTTGTAGTACAGAATTCATATAAGTTTTCATTGAGATATCCCTGCTGGACTCCAAGTGTTAAGACTTGGTCAAGTTCCTGCTTGAATTTGCCCGTAGGGTCTCTTGTTAGTGTGGTATATGTTTCGGCATCACTTAACTGTTGCAGGATGTCCTCTCTATAGTCTGAATAGTTCAAAAGGACAATGGCCCCGCCTTTGTCTGCGGGGCGAATGACCAATGAGTGATCATCCTGCAAAGTTTTGATGGCTTGCCTTTCTTCTTGTGTTAAGTTATGTGCCCATTTTTTGTTAACTCTTATTGTTTCAAAGTCCTGCGTGGTGAGTCTTATGTACGTCTTAGTTGACGCGCTATTACTATGCGGTTCAAATGTACTTGCCTTTTTGCATTTATCCAATAAAGACATTCCTGTGTGGGGGTGTCTTGGAAGAATTCCTTAATTTTTAGCACTCTATTATGTTTGTACATATCTATTTTAAGTTCTAATTCTGGAGTGCTATGGCTTGGTATGAATGTTAGGCCTTTGTTGAGGACTTGTCTTTCTGCTATAGTTAGTATGTGTTCACTAAGATTGACTACTATGTCCTCATTCTGTTGCGGCGTGCTGGCCTGTATCTTCCTCCCCGCCCTCCTGATGTGTGGCCTCTGTCTCCTCCTCCTCCCCGTGACCTGGTGGTTACCCCTAAAAAATGACGTTCTGGGGTGGAGTGTCCCCTATGTATATATGTGTCACCTCGTGTTGTTTGTGGTGTATATGTACCTGGTGACATAGAGGTCGTGTGTGAGGTGTTAGTGTCCGTTTCGGATGATTCAGCACCACTTGTATCTATTGTTGCAAATTGCACTCGTCTGGGTCTGTAGGTTCTTCTATTTCTACCTTCTGTAGAGTTAGTTAGCCATTTATATACCCTACCATGAGTATAATCTGCATTAACAGAGTCAAGTTTTCTATTTTTGAAAACTGTTAAATCTGTTTTATATTTTTCTATCTGCTGGTTTAGTTTGAGTAGCCAATTTTCTTGTTGGTCCAATGTAAGTGTGGTGTTATGTGCTTCCTCACATACACAGTAGCCTATTACAACAAAAGATAAGCATGGAAAGGATGAACAACATCTAAAGACACAGCAGGACGGAAATAGACTGCTAATTGGAAGTGGAATGGCTATATATACAGATCCAGTGCATAGAAGTCTAGGAGACAGTTGAACCACAGTGGGGACACTTGAAAATCCTGTATATAAAGAGACAATCTTAGAAAAATAAACAACAAACAACAAATTAGAGAAAAAATAATAAAAGCATTAAATAAGAGGACATGCTACATCTAAATGTACAAAATAATAGGATAACAGAATAGAAATTAAGGAAACTATATGTCAGAAATGTATGTGTAAAAAATGTAAGGTGCCTATAGGCACAATTAGATCACTAGCCTCTAAGCAGACACCTTCTAAGACACAAGGGTCTAAGAAAAGAGGGGCTGAGTAACGTAATACGTTCACCTAGGGGAAGAGCAAATACACGTGCATATTAGATTACAGTGGGGCAACCAATAGACCTCTAAGTCTAAGTGTAATAAAGGAACTAATGGGAATATGGCTATATAAAGATTGCAAGACACATAGAGAACGCATAGCCAGCACTACTGGGTAACCATGGTAATCGAGATAAACACAAAGGGCACAGTCAACACAAGCTATTGCAAATACACACATAAATGTTAATACCCACACAATAACACGGACACATCATATAGACTACACAGAGAAAGTGGAATGCAAAAATATAAAGTTTGCACAAATCAGCACACTAATGTGAGAGTGATTAGACTACGCTGCAGAGGTGATAAGTCAGTGTATCACAAGATCACAAGCAAAATAAGGCAATATAATGTCTATGTGAGTACAATAGGCATATAGTAAGCAAAAGTATTCAAGAGTATGAGTTTGAAATATGTAAATGTTGCACGGATAAGGTATATTGTAAATATACGAAACCGGAAGTCACATGACACGAGGTATTTCCGGTTACAAAGCACTGGAACGTATAGTGCGTTCCAAACACGAGTGGTTGGCGGTTTTCTGGGACACCAAGGGAGACACAGGTTGTTAAGATTTATTAATTGGTTTGTTTGTATAAATATATGTTTTGTTACACTTTAATGTTATGCTGATGATGGGGACAAGCTCCTCGAAAACGTTCCATTAAAAAAGAGAATTTTGTTGATCTCATTTTGAAAAAAGACCTGAGAGTGCTGTCATTTGTACAGGAAATATTTAAGGCATCATAGCACCCAGGCAGACGACCTCTGGAGGGTATAACCTGTGTGGTATGGACGGTATTATATATATATATATATACACACATACATACATACTATGTATTTGCCGTATGGTGGGGCGGAGTGGAATCCCTCGTACGATTTGTGGGGGAGCTAAACTCAGAGGTGAGAGACCTTTCATTCACAGTAAGTTATAGCGAGGAGTCTATACCTTTCTTGGACACTCGAGCTTTAAAGGCAGGACATCACCTAGATTTTGATCTCCATACAAACGATACTGATAAAAATAGTCTTTTAAAATACAACAGTTTTCATCCTAGATCATTGGTAAACTCATTACCCAGGAGTCAGTTTCTTAGGGTCAAAAGAATCATTGAAAATAAGGATAGACAGACATTGAGACGTAAGGAAATGACCAAGAAATATGCAGACAGGGGTTACCCTCTAAAATTGTTGAATGATACAGTGGAGACATTGCCCCAGAGGCAGGACTTTTTTCCATTTTCTGCAATGAGATTTTTTTTAGTGAAATTTTTTCTGCAGTGTCTTTAAGAAGCTGGTGTTGCTGTGTTTGTTGCCCTTACTCGGTGTGCATGAGGACAGGTTCATGTACAGCCAGTGTATACACCATAAACACACACATATATATATATATATATATATATATATATATATATATATATATATATATATATATATATATATATATATATATATATATATATATATATATATATATATATATATATATATATATATATATAAAACACGGAAGGGAACTGCACTCTCATACCGGACCGGGTACACATCCCATGACCCTGCAACATGCTCAGCCCTGGGTGCCACTGGCACTCACAGGAAGCTGTGCTGTCCCCAGAGCCACAAGCAGTTAACCCCAGACAGGTCTGGGTGCAAGAACCATAGGGAAAATTACAAAACAAATTAATACAACACACAGAGAAAACCCAGCACTCACAAGCTCTCAGCTAAGATTTAAAAGCAAAAATGGAAAGGTTAGTCACCGCATCTGGCCAAATGGGACAAGCTCAGGTACCACGTCAAGGTCCTCTCCAATACCTGAGACCCTAAAACAGCCACACAATGCAAGCTTTCAAATCCAAACAAACTGAAAACAAGGGAAGGGTGCACAGGAATATGTAACCACCCTAGACATATACAAAACACGGAAGGGAACTGCACTCTCATACCGGACCGGGTACACATCCCATGACCCTGCAACATGCTCAGCCCTGGGTGCCACTGGCACTCACAGGAAGCTGTGCTGTCCCCAGAGCCACAAGCAGATGCGGTGACTAACCTTTCCATTTTTGCTTTTAAATCTTAGCTGAGAGCTTGTAAGTGAGTGCTGGGTTTTCTCTGTGACACACATACACACACACACACATAACATACACAGACAACATATACACCCACACACCATACACAAAACATAAACACACACACACTTTTATTAAAGAATAAAAAAAAATTCTAAGTATTTTGGTTGACTCCTACACTCCTAGAATACATGTGTTAAAGGGACAGTCTAGGCCAAAATAAACTCATGATTTAGATAGAGCATGTAATTTTAAACAATTTTCCAATTTACTTTTATCACCAATTTTGCTTTGTTATCTTGGTATTCTTAGTTGAAAGCTCAACCTAGGAGGTTCATATGCTAATTTCTTAGACCTTGAAGCCCACCTCTTTCAGATTGCATTTTAACAGTTTTTCACCACTAGAGGGTGTTAGTTCACGTATTTTATATAGATAACACTGTGCTTGTGCACGAGAAGTTATCTGTGAGCAGGCACTAATTGGCTAGACTGCAAGTCTATCAAAAGAACTGAAAAAGGGGCAGTTTGCAGAGGCTTAGATACAAGATAATAACAGAGGTTAAAAGTATATTATTATAACTGTGATGGTTATGCAAAACTGGGAAATGGGTAATAAAGGGATTATCTATCATTAAAAAAAATAAAAATTCTGGTGTAGACTGTCCCTTTAAGCCCTGACTCACCTTTTCTGCAATGTGCTGTTCCCTGTACCGCACTGGAGATCAGGAAGTGAGAGTAAATTGTAGCAAATATTTCCATTGAGATAGAACGCAACAGTGACACCTGCAGGCAGAAATTAAAAGTGCAGGCAAAAAATTTTTTTAACTGCCACTGCCGATCTTTCTGCAGAGACCCTTCATTTTCTGCGATAAGAACGCAGATCACACAGTGTTCTACCTTGGGGGACATTGCATGAAATTAAAAATGAAACATCTAAAAACAAAGACAGCAGGATGGTTTTTGTAAGCCAATATAACCCATTAAGACACAAGATAGCAAGCCTTATCTGAAAAAAATGGCATATCCTTAAAGATTGTAATAGGGACAATTTGAGGTACCCCCCTAATGGCCCATAAAAGGCTTAAGATTCTGAGGGATCACCTCATACATACGGATATTGGGGCAGGTAAACAATCAAAACAATCTTTATTGGGTAGTAAAAACATGGGAACCTTTCCCTGTCTCAATTGCATGAGTTGCAACTCTGTAATTAGAGGGGCTAATTTTCATCATCCACATAGTGGGAAGAAATATTCTGTGAAGGATTTCTACACCTGTGAGACTACTTATGTAGTCTATTTAATTAAGTGTCCATGCTCTATGGTCTACATAGGGGAAACAACCCATAAAGCTAGGGATCGCATGAGCCAACATCGCTCGAACATCAGGTGTAGGAACCTTGAAGCCCCCGTGTCTGGCCACTTCCTTGAGAAAGGACATAATATAAGATTCTGGATTAGCCTTAAACAATATCCATGCTTTAAAGGAATAGTCCAGATAGAGCATACAATTTTAAAGGGACAGTCAAGTCCAAAATAAACTTTCATGATTCAAATAGGGCATTCCAATTTAAAAAACTTTCCAATTAACTTTTAGAACCAATTTTGCTTTGTTCTCTTGGTATTCATAGTTGAAAGCTAAACCTAGGAGGCTCATATGCTAATTTCTTAGACCTTGAAGGCCGCCTCCTAAGTGCATGCATTTTCACAGTTTTCACAACTAGAGGGCGTTAGTTCATGTGTGTCATATAGATAAAATTGAGCTCACGCACATGAAGTTACCTAGGAGTATGCACTGACTGGCTAAAATACAAGTCTGTTAATAGAACTGAAATAAAGGGGCAGTTTGCAGGGGCTTAGATACAAGGTAATCACAGAGGTAAAACGTGTATTACTATAACTGTGTTGGTTTTACAAAACTGGGGAATGAGTAATAAAGGGATTAGCTATCTTTTTAAACAACAAAAATTCTGTTGCCGACTGTCCCTTTAAGCAATGTTCTATTTTACTCCTATTGTCAATTTTTCTTTGTTCTCTTTGTATCTTTATTTGAAAAAGCAAGAATGTAAGCATAGGAGTCAGCCCATTTTTGGTTCAGCACCTGGGTAGCACTTTCTGATTGATGTATAAATGTAGCCACCAATCAGCAAACACTCCCAGGTTCTAAACCAAAAATGGGCCTTCTCCCAAGCTTACATTCAAGTAGAGATACAAAGAGAATTAAGTAAAATTGATAATAGGAGTGAATTAGAAAGTTGCTAAAAAGTGCATGCTCTGTCTGAATCATGAAAGTTTAATTTTGACTAGACTGTCCCTTTATACTATGCAGGTCAAATACCTCTTTCGAGGAGGTTAGAGCGATATTTAGAAAAGGGATGTATCTTAAAATATTATGTATTTATTTTGCATTGGAACATCGGTAAAATTGCTCAAATACTATGCAAAGAATTTTTTTTTATGTTTATTTAACAATGAGAGTCCTAAGAGCTAGGAAGTTGGGGGGGAAAAGGCTTGAGAGATTGTTTTTTTTTCCCCTGAGGGTTTAACTCTTATTTTTTGTTAACACCAACAACAAGACAAACTCAATGAGAGAGAGGATGTACATTACTTTACCTGTGCTAATTTGGTGGTTAGAGCCATTTTCAGGCCTAGCGCACGCACTTTCATGGGCAGCATGTAGTAATAACTTGTAGGACCTCGAGGACCATGACAAATACCACCTAAATAAATAAATAGTGGTTATAGTAGAATTCCAGGGCAGCAAAAATGCAATCTGTTTTTATTGTTGTATTTTTAAAAAACACAACTGGCAAAGCATTGGGGCGTGAGCTTGGTAGTCAGGTAAGCCTACGAGATTGGCACTTCATGTCACATAACATATTAAAATACTATAGTCCAAGCATATTATTGTATTTTTTATACACCTTTAACCCTTTTCGTGACAGGGTTAAAGTGCCTACATCGGAACAACTGTTCCAATGTAGACAAATTGAAACTACGTGATCGTGCACACGATCGCGAGATTTCAATTATTGGATCGCATCTGGGGGGCGTCCCTACAATCCTAGGAACGCCCTCCAGACCGTGATTAAATCCTTGAAGCACAGAAGGCTTCAGGACAGTCGTTAGCTATGACGTTCTAATTCCGTCATAACGGCTTTAAAGCCCAGTCTAATTATGACGGAATAGAACGGCATAACGGCTTTAAAAGGTTAAAAAGGGACAGTCAACTCAAATTGTTTTATTGTTATAAAAGATAGATAATTCCTTTATTACCCATTCCCCAGTTTTTCACAGAAAACAGTTATATTAATATACTTTTTACCTATGCGATTACCTTGTCTGTAAGTATTTTCTGACAGCCCCCTGGTCACATGACTATCTGTTGACTTGCATTTAAGCCAATTAGTGCTGTGTTGTTAGAATCCACACAATGCACAATGTTATCTATATGACTCACATGAACTAGCTTCCCCTGATGTGAAAAGCAAATACAAAAGCATGTGATCAAGGGGCTGTCTTTAGGGACTTACAAACAGACAGAAATTTAGAGGTTTAAAGGTTATAAAGTATGTTAATATAACCACGTTTTTTGTGCCAAGCTGGGGAATAAATAGTAAAGGCATTATCTATCTTTTTATCTATCTTTTTAAACAATAACAATTTTTGTGTTGACTGTCCCTTTAAATCACAAGAAAACACAAAATAATGTACACCAACATATCTAAATATGCTAATACAAACAATATGTGCAGCATAAATTCCTAGCATTATTTTCAATCAATGATACACTACATGACCTGGAAGTCAGGCAATCATGGACCAAGTGAAACAATTTGAGAGCCTGCATGTCCGAGTTACATTTTTAAATAATGAGAGCAGAGGAAAGCTGAGCAAGGTGATCGTTGAACACTTCTCAGAAAAAGAATCAGATAATATCACATGGTGGGATTTAATCGGAGGGAGAAGCACTGAGACTCTAGTATTCTTCAGCATTTCTCCAGTGAACATGGCCTGTAGCTCCGTGTAACAGGAGCCTTCAGTGATGTTAAAAGCTGACTAAGTCATATTAACCCATTCATACCAATAACAAAGCTAGACATTTGTATTTATGGGAAGCCTGTTTTATTGGGTAAACAGCCCGATTATCTAAACTTCTCTTCATTATCGATGAAATCTTACCATTACTATGAAGCCCATGATGTCATTTTAAAGGGACATTCTAGTCAAAATTACATTTTCATGACTCAGACAGGGCATACATTTTAAACAACTTTTCAATTTACTTTTATCAAATTTGCTTTGTTCTTTTCGTATTCTTTGTTAAAAGCTAAACCAAGGTAAGCCCATAAACTGCTTTCCAAGCTGTTAAAGGCCGCCTCTTATCGCAGTGCATTTTTCACTGTAAGGCACTGCTAGTTCATGTGTGCCATATAGATAACATTGTGCTCACTTCCGTGGAGTTTTTTTTATGAGTCAGAACTGATTGGCTAAAATGCATGTCAATCAAAAGAACTGAGATAAGGGGCAGTCTGCAGAGGCTTAGATCCAAGGTAATCAGAGGTAAAATGTGCATTAATATAACCGTGTTAGTTATACAAAACTGGGGAATGGGTAATAAAGGGATTATCTATCTTTTTAAACAGTAACCATTTTCAAGTAGACTGTCCCTTTAAGTATGTGAAGGAAGAGGCATACAATACAGTAGTGCTCAAAACAAAAAATTTGAAGATCATATAAAACAAATAAAATTAAAAATTGAAATAAAACTATGTATTGTTTAATCTTAACAAAATTATGCAGGAAAATTTTTTTTTTTAGATAGAAAATCGCTAGTAGGCTGAACAGGGGCATTCCATAGAAGGTTCTCTGCTAGGTCTGGTGTATGCGCTAAACATTTTCCCCTAGAAATCTTACTGTTTTTCCTCCCAAACTAAAAGATAGTGAGATTGTGTAGAAATACACTAAACACTTACTACCCAAATAAAACAAAAACCATGCATACGAAAATAGAGGAGATTGTAAGATACTATACACTGAAAGCAGAGTAATCTAATTTGTATTTACATTAGAAGGTATTTGTTTTAAGAAGTGGATACACAGAACAACCATCCAGTAGAAGTGACTGTATATGATATATGCATAGAAAGGCATTCAGCTTAACATGAAACAAGCCAAGCAAATCAGCTTCTAGACTTGACAGGGGGGGGGGGAAACAAGACAAGAGATGATCCAATCTTTTATGCAGAGGTCTTGCTAAAAAAGTAAACATCTAGAGAATATAGACATCCTGATCTATTCCTCCAAACCAATGCTCTCCAACTGATAGCCAACAGTACAAAGAGGCTAGCCAAATAGTCCTGCTCTGGAGCCGCAGACAACTGTACACCCTGAGCAAGCACAACCAGTGACTGGTGGGGTCTTGCAACTGCCGCTGCTGATTGGCTCTCTGGCCACATCTGATCCTGACCAGCAGGTCTCTGTGGCTCCCAAAAGGTACAGGATTCTAACTCTTTGTTTAAACCATCCATGGGGTTAAACACATTGAACTGCAGACTAAGTAGTGATAAAATTACATGATTTAACAAATAATACCTTGCAACTTTTGCACTATAATGTCCCTTTAAACCAAAGCAATGGGCTAAAATACTACCAATATACTAACCTACTGCATTCCCTTTTTTAAAAACATACATCTTTATCAACAAATAACCCCTAGGTTAAAGCTGCATTAAGTCATTACCACGACTCTCAGAAATGTAATGTTACAGTTAGGATGATACAGCAAAGACATTTCACATCCCTAGTATAATTCTTCCAAGGTGATTTTCAGCAAAAAAAAATTCCAAATTAAAATCCTATTTTCCTTTTCTATCGTGACAAAGCGTTGTCTTAGTAACGTCACAAATAAAGAATACAAATCCACAGTGCATATAAAGTGATCTCACCTCCTTTCCATAAAGGAGACCGAATGCTCCCTTGTCGAGATCGTCCACTCCCCTTCTGCTGCCAAGGTTTCCTGCCGCCTCCTCTCACTTCAGCCCTCGTTTTAGTTTTGGCATAGCTCTTCAAAGAAATGTATTTGTTTATATTAGTATATGATTTATTTATATAAGTATATATTTATATAAGTGGTCTTCCTTCCTTTAAATGCTCCCTGGTATAGAGACCATAACAATCTTTCTTTTGTAAAAGGAAAGTACAAGAACTCCTAGGTTTAGAGGAACATGGACATTATAAATTAAATAAAAGAACCCCCTTTGCCGAGATCAAATTTATTTGGGAAGAGTCTCTACAAAATACTTAGGACGTGAAAGCCTCCTTCTGCCAATCCGGTGCCCCTTAAAACACAAACACTCTTCTGGTGGATGCGGCTTCTAGAGTGACTTTGAAGTTGGTCTCCTTGTCTCTTCCCCCCTCCCCACCCACCTTTTAGCCCTCTCCCCTCAAACTTTACCCTCCTAACCTCTCGGACATTGATCCAAGCCATAAATCAGTGTGAATCTAAGTTCAAATATAGTGAACAGCTTAATAATATTTTAGAAAAGTGCACATTGTTGTATATTACTTTTGCTTTATTTAAACACATAATGAAGACAACTCTGGAGCGACAATGCACTGCCTATACTGATCTGGACATGGCCAATCATCAGCAGCATATGTGCATAGCAGCCAATCACCGACCCATGTCTAGCTCAGAGACTGAATTGCACTGCAGCTCCATATTCCAAGAATGTGTTTAACCCCTTGGTCTGTGGAGGTTAAATACACAATAATAGGCAAGAAACTGTGCAATAACGCATTATAGTATTTTTTTTATTGCTGTTTAAATGCTCCCTAAACCACAAATTTCAGAGTAGCATATCACTTATTTATTTAAGCCATTAATTATAACTATCATCATAATTAGACCAACATCACCCTAGAAATCCTCTACAATAGGGCCCAATTTTCAAAAACTCGTCGGCACAGAGAGAAATCAGCTTATTTTACTGAGCATTAAATTATTAAAGGGACATGAAACCAAAAATGTTTCTTGCATGATTCAGATTAAGCATACAATTCTTAGAGAATACAATTTACTTCAATTATATAATTTGTTTCATTCTCTTGGTATCCTTTGTTGAAAAGCATATCTAGATAGGCTCAGGAGCTTGGAGCTAGCTGCTGATTGGTGGCTGAACTTGTATGCACATTTCCATTGGCTTACAAATGAGTTAAGCTAGCTCCCATGAGTGAATTGCTGCTTCTTTAATAAAAAGATATCAAGAGAATGTAGCAAAATTGATAACTGAAGTAAATTGGAAAGTTGTTTAAAAATGTATAATCTATATGAATCATGAAAGGAAAAAAAAATTGTGTTTCATGTCCCTTTAAGACGACTGGCAGAAATGTAATGTTACAGCCCGATTTTAACTCCCCCATTCTAAGGGAACCAGATTTCTAACAATATATAGAATATATGATTGATCTTGTTCTCATTATGTATTATTTGTGTCCCCACACAGTGCTGCATAATATGTTGGTGCATTATAAAGCAATAATGATAGTAAAAATACTCTACAGATTATAAGCTCTCCTTAGAAGGCTCTTCTTCTGTATTAAAAAGGGACAGTAAATTCAAATTTAAAGGGCCATAATACCCAAATGTTTAAACACTGGAAAGTGATGCAGCATAGCTGTAAAAGGCTGACTAGAAAATATCTCCTGAACATCTCTATGTAAAAAAGAAAGATATTTTACCTCAAAAGTTCCTCAGTAGCCATATTCCATTGCAAAGGACTTCTAAGCAGCAAATCAGTATGTCTGTCCCAGGACAGCTGAAAGGATTATATTATTTCCCTATTCAGATTAGGGAAATGACCTCAGCACTGCTGATTGGCTGCTGTTCATTTCTTCATTTTTTTTTTACCTGCAACTGGGCAGCAGCTGAGTATAACATTTTACACAGAACTTACTCTGCTGAGCTGAGGAGATTGTGAGGTAAAATATCTTCCTTTTTTACATAGAGATGCTCAGGTGATATTTTCCTGTCAGTTTTTTTACAGTTATACTGCATCAGTTTCAAGTGATTTAGCATATGAGTATATGTCCCTTTAAACATTCATGATCCAGATAGAGGCGGGAATTTTTAAACAACATTCCATTTTACTTATATTATCTAATTTGTTTTGTTATCTTGGTATCCCCTTTGAAAAGCATAACTAGGTAGGCTCATGAGCAGCAATGCACTAGTTGTTGATTGGTGGACATATATGCCTTTTGTCATTGGCTCAGCAGATGTGTTCAACTTGCTTCCAAGTAGTGCATTGCTGCTCCTTCAACAAAGGATACCAAGAGAACAATTGTGATAACAGTAAAATTAGAGTACATTGAAAAGTTGTTTAGAACTGTATACTCTATGAATCATGAAAGAAAAAAAATTGTTTTGTCTCCCTTTTATATTATTTTTTTGTTTGTTTAGCTGTATTTGTTTATTTTTTTCCCTTTGAATTCATGTCATTGTGTTCACCTATTTATGTACCCAGTACTATAAACTGCTTGTGCTTTATAAATAAAATCATTATAATTATTAAAAACAATAATACATTCTCTTTACAGGGCAAACACTTGTCCACTTAGTCTTAACTATTATAAACAAATATTCTACTTGTGTCTCTGTATCAAGTGCAGTTAAAGTGATAGTAAACCTAAAAACTTTTAAAATCTTTATTAAAACTTCATTATGTATGTGAAATATTTCAAATAAGTACCTGTTAAATGTTTTCACTCGTTTTCTAGTTATTCTTCATCAAATATCTTTTATATTGCCAAGCCCATTTTTATCACATTATGTGGACCCTATAATGATGTTCTACCTAGGTAGAAACATCATGGCGGTCCGCATGCGCATATTATTATTTTAATAGTAACGCATGCACATTTTGGCCCCTCAGTCCTAGCTTGACCGTTGGTGGGAGTGGAGGACCAAAGCACTGAAGATTCACGGAACACAAGCATGGGGAATCATCTGTGTTACTTTGCTAGAGGTAAGTATAATAATTACCCCTAGGCTAACGAGCAAGTTGATTTGATCTTAGTAATAGGACGTTAAAAAAATTATAGTCAGTCTAGGGGTTAACACCTAGAAAAACAAGCATGTTTTTTTCTTATGCTAAGGCAGTGACTTATGATAAGAGTGAATAACCAGCAATAATTTTTAACCCCTAGACTAACGAGCAAGTTGTTTTGTTCTTACAACACTCAGATTAATCGCAGGAGCTGCAAAGATTAAAAGCAATAGCAAATTCAGATGTTAATAATTAACTTTAGTCGCATCTGAATTTGCTATTGTTTTTAATCTTTGCAGCTCCTGCGATTAATCTGAGTGTTGTAAGAACAAAACAACTTGCTCGTTAGTCTAGGGGTTAAAAATAATTGCTGGTTATTCACTCTTATCATAAGTCACTGCCTTAGCATAAGAAAAAAACATGCTCGTTTTTCTAGGTGTTAAAAAAATTATAGTCAGTCTAGGGGTTAACGTCCTATTACTAAGATCAAATCAACTTGCTCGTTAGCCTAGGGGTAATTATTATACTTACCTCTAGCAAAGTAACACAAATGATTCCCCATGCTTGTGTTCCGTGAAGCTTCAGCGCTCTGGTGCGCCACTCCCACCAACGTTGACGTCACTATCATGAAGTCCACCCTGCTTCCTGTGCCAGAATAGTGACGGTCACGCTAGGACTGAGAGGCCAAAATGCGCATGCGTTACTATTAAAGATATTTGATGAAGAATAATTAGAAAACGAGTGAAAAAAATTTAACAGGTACTTATTTGAAATATTTCACATACATAATGAAGTTTTAATAAAGATTTAAAAAGTTTTTGTGTTTACATCATCTCACTGAGTAGAATGTGTCTCTTATAATATTAGAATATAAAAAATACAGAACAACTTGATTCCTTCCCACAACAGTCAGCCCTTACTCCCCGGTACATCTTTATAACTTTCCTAATTTACAGTGTTCGTGTATACACACATAGAAGCACACTCAAAACACTATGATGCAAAGGAATGGATACTTGCAATCCTTTTAAAGTTTCTCTGCCATGTGATAACTTGATGCAGAATATCAATTCTGAAAGAAAAAAAAAAAAAGTGTTGATACAGAATTAGGTTACATTAAAACATGCCATAAAACTTAAAGGGACACTAAACCCAACATTTTTCTTTCATGATTTAGAAAGAACATGCAATTTTAAACAACTGTCTAATTTACTTCATTCTCTTGATATCCTTTGCTGAAAAGCATATCTAGATATGCTCAGTAGTTGTTGATTGGTGGCTGCACATAGATGCCTCGTGTGATTGGCTCTCAAGTGTGCATTGCTATTTCTGTAACAAAGGATATCTAAAGAATGAAGCAAATGAGATAATACAAGTAAATCAGAATGTTTAAAATCTGAATCATGAAAGAAAACGTTTGGGTTTAATGTCCCTATAATTACTTATGATAAATACAGTTAAAGGTACAGAAAACTCAATTGTTTTCTTTTCATGATTTAGACAACTTTCCAATTTACTTCTATTATCAAATTTTCTTCATTCTCTTGGTATCCTTTGTGGAAAAAGCAGCAAATGCAATACTGTGAGCTAGCCAAACACATTAGGTGATCCCATAACAAGAGACATTTACATACAGCCACCAATCAGCAGCTATCTCTTAGTAGTGCATTGCTGATCCTGAGCCTACCTACAAATAAAAATAAAAGTTAATTGGAAATGTGTTTAAAATCACATGCTCTATTTAACTTTTGAGATTCATTTTGACTTTAAATTGTCCTTTATTAAAACAAATAAATTGAACTAATGAACTTTAACCCCTTCCCGCCCGTTCTTATTTGTCTACATCGTAACAAATTTCCGATGTAAACAAATAAGTAAAAAATTGTTTGTTCATGCGATCGTGTGATTTCAATGATGGGATCGAGTCAGGGGAGGAGTGTCTGATGCTAGGTAAACCCTTCCGCCCGTTCTTATTTGTCTACATCGTAACAAATTTCCAATGTAAACAAATAAGTAAAAAATTGTTAGTTTATGCGATCGTGTGATTTCAACGATGGGATCGGCTCAGGGGGGAGTGTCTATGACGCAAGGCAAACCCTCCCGCTCCCAATCCCTTTAAGAAAAAAAGGCTTTGGCTTTAGTACAGCCAAATGGCTATGACGTTCTATGCCGTCCTAAGGGCCTTAAAGCCCAGTGTGGTTAGGACGGCATAGAACATCATAAGGTCGTGAAGGGGTTAAAAAAGCAATAACCAACACAATCACATCATTTGCTATCTAACCTGGGAGGGATGTTAAACACATCCGGATGAAGATGGACCAGACCCAGCTGCTGATCATCAGGATGTTTGAGAGACTCCAACCAGACAAGTTTTGGTGACAAATGAGAGGCAACAGGAAGCTTGCATGTCCGAATAACAGGTTGAGATAGATCCAAAGGAGGTGGCTGGTCTGAAAATAAAATAAAAGGGAAGAGTGAGACAAAGCAATGTGTATATTGAATGGTCAGGCTGGTCAAAATTAAACTTTAATGATTTAGAAAGGGCATGCAATTTTAAACACCTTTCAAATTTACTTTTATCTTCCAATTTGCTTTTTTCTCTTGGTATTCTTTGTTGAAAGCTAATCCTAGGTAAACTCATATGCTAATTTCTAAGCCCTTCAAGGCTGCCTCTTATCTGAATGCATTTGACAGTTCACAGCTAGAGAGCATTAGTTCATGTGTTTCATATAGATAATATTGTGCTCACGTCTGGAGTTACCCCTAGGTATCAGCACTGATTGGCTAAAATGCAAGTCTGTCAAAAGAACTGAAATAAGGGGGCAGTCTGCAGAGGCTTAGATACAAGGTAATCACAGAGGCAAAAAGTGTATAAATATAAAAGTGTTGGTTATGCAAAACTGGTGAATGGGTAATGAAGGGATTATCCATCTTTTTAAACAATAACATTTCCGGAGTAGACTGACCCTTTAAAATAAAACCATATTCAATTCCCAATAATTGCAAAGCAACTTCTTATTGTTGTCAAACCAACATTATCGTCATCAGCATGCATAACGGAACAATCAAAGCATAGCATATTAGCAGTTTTAACCCCTTTCACGCCCTTAGGACATTCTATGCTACCCTAAAAGCGTTGGGCTTTAACCCTTTGAGTGCTAATGACGGCTCTGAGCCGTCACAGAGTTTCCCACTCTCGTGCTAATGACGGCACAGAGCCATCGCTAGCACTCTCCCACCTTGAGGGAGATCTGGGGGCTCCTACCCCAGCGATCGTGCCTGTAGAGTGACAGGCATTGCCGGGGCTTCCCGTTTTGCGTGATGACGTCACCGCACAACTTTATTTATACTTAACAATGTAAAGTATAGGAGCAGGGGGCATGCTGCTTAGAAGCCTGTATATCAGGCATCTAAGCAGCTACAGACCCCCAAGACCCACCATTGGAAAGGTAATCGCCTAACCTTTCCAACAGTGTAAGTATAAAAACTTTAAAAATATTAGCACCTAGGTGGGAAAGTGCTTAGCACTCAAAGGGTTAAAGCCCTTAGGACGGCATGGAACGTCCTACTTTCTTTGGCGTCCTGCAGGTTCCTCCTTTTGTTTAATGGGTAATCGGACAGGGGGGCGTGACTAGCATCGTAGGCAGTCCCCCATGATCCGATCCCAACCTTGAAATCACATGATTGCATCAACGATGCAAGCAAACATTTACATCCAAACTATGTTCCAATGTTAAAAACTTCCCCCGGGCATAAAGGGGTTAAATAATGATTGATTGTGACTGATATAAATTTTTTTAAAAAGACACTACTGTCACTTTTCTTTTTTTCTTTTCTTTGTTGCTTTTAAAAACAGGAATGTGAGTCTTTTTTGCATTAATGGCCTTAAAGGGAAATGAACCTTAATTTTTTTTTTTCTTTCATAATTTAGATAATGCATAGGATTTAAACAGCTTTCCAGTTGCACTGCTGTAATCTAATTTGTTTTCTTTGCTTTCTATCCTATCCTTTGTTAAAGACGATACCTACATAGACTCAGGAGCTGCTGATTGGTGGCTGCACATATATGCCTCATGTCATTGGCTTACCTAAAGCGCTTAGCTAGCTCCCAGTAATGCATTGCTGTTTCTTCAAAGGATACCAAGAGAAGGAAGCAAATTAGATAACATAAGTAAATTGTATTCTCTTTTAGAATCAAGGGACAATTTAGGGTTTACACAGGTAAATTTTAACTCTGAACTTGTAAGAATTGCAGATCTTGAGCAGAACACAGATGGAGAATTGTGTGCCATTTGACTGCTGCTCCTTATTGGCTGACTAGACATTTCTTGCTCGAGAGCTGCAAGGCTTGTGGCTCTCAAGCATTACTTTATCTATGTGTCTAACCCCTTTGTGTGGGTTAAACACCCAGGCTTCTAAGGTCTGTGATACAAAAATGACAGAGCATGTAATTTTCAAATAAATATGAATATTTATAAGTCAAAATAAAATAAATCAATTTTATATACTTATATTTAAAGGTTAATGTAAACACATGGGCTACGCCTATGCTGGTAAAAAAATAAAAATGTAATCCAATGGATTTACTTCATCTTACATTTAGAAGATCCTCCTTTTAGATCATGTGGAAGAATGAGGTTTGGAGGCAGGCTTGACTCAGAAGAAAGGGAAGAGAGGAGCTGTTAGGGAGAAATAAACAGAATGGGTACATTCATACTAAGATTGCAATCAACTCCTTTCTCTTGAATGAAGAAAACTTCCACTGCCTTCAGATAACTGCATAAGACTTAAAGGGATAGTCTAGTCAAAATTAAATGTCCATGATTCAGATAGAAAATTGCTTATAATTGCTGCTCTAATTTACTCCTATTATCAATTATTCTTCATTCTCTTGGTATCTTTATTTGAAAAAGGAAGAATATAAACTTAGGAGCCGGCCCATTTTTGGTTTATCACCTGGGTAGCACTTTCTGATTGGTGTCTAAATGTAGCCACCGATCAGGAAGCACTACCCAGCTGCTGAACCAAAAGTGGGCCGGCTCCTAAGCTTACATTAAAATAAAGATACCAAGAGAACGAAGAAAAATTGATTAATAGGAGTAAATTAGAAAGTTGCTTAACATTACCTGCTCTATCTGAATCATAAAAGTTTAAATTTTGACTAGACTATTCCTTTAAGGGACATAAAACTCAGACATTTTATTTTATGATTAATATTGATTGTACATTTTTAAACAACTTTTCAATTTACTTCTAATATACATTTTGCTTAATTATCTTGGTATCCTATATCAAATGGGTAGCAATGTACTGGGAGCTAGCTAAACACATAGGTAAGCATATGTGCAGCCACCAATCAGCAGCTATCTCCCACCTCCAGAGCCTACCTAGGAGTGCTTTTCAACAAAGAAAACCTAGAGAACTAAGCAAATTAGATAGTAGAAGTAAATTTGAAAGTTTTTTAAGAATGTATGCTCTATCTTAAAGGGATATGAAATCCAAATTTTTTTTCTTTCATGACTCAGAGCATGCAATTTTAAGCAAGTTTCTCATTTACTCCGATTATCAATTTTTCTTCGTTCTCTTGGTATCATAATTTGAAAAAGCAGGAATGCAAGTTTAGGAGAAAGCCCATTTTTGGTTCAGCACCAATCAGCAAGCGCTACTAAGAGAACGAAGAAAAATTGATAATAGAAATAAATTAGAAACTTGCTTAAAATTGCATGCTCTATCTGAATCATGATTTTTTTTTTTTTTTTAAATGGGTTTCATATCCCTTTAATCATAAAAAACATTTTGCGTTTCATATCCCTTTAGTACCACTAAAAAGAACTTCATGACAGCAAATCATATTCATTAGTAGTAGTAGGGGTTACAGCACTTTATTGGCGTGCACCTAACAGTAGTGCTGTGCTATTCTGAGGTTGTACATATTCATTAGTGCATACGCAAGACTTCACTCAAAACTCAGTTTATGTGTTATAAAGCTCAGAACGTATAATACAGAAGAAGTATCTCGCAATATGAATATAAACCACCTCTTCCTCAAAAATAAAACATTACTCACTTCCATATCTACAGACATTACGTTGCAATCACTAAGCAAACTCTCTTACCCCCAAGCACACTAACTCACCCTCCTACCGGGGATCCTCCAGTAGCTTAATACCAGACCCCTAATCATCATTGTAAACTCAGTTATCACTTAATCCAACCCATGCAAAGAAAGGTCACTGTGTGCACCCATGTGGTAATACTTCCGGCGCGTAGCTATGAGGCTGCTGAAGCAATTTCAACATTTCTTTCTTGCCCTCACTAGGCTTCAGAATCATACATTGAAAAATAGTGACGTCGCGAGAGCATGCGCGGCGCGTGGCTTTGCGCATCTATATATGGGAGAATGTTGAAAGAAGAATATTTATCTGTAATTACCTTGCTTATATAGATTGTGCCAAGTCAGTTATTGTAACCATTTTCATATAGTACGTGTTGTATATTTAGATAGGTTATTTGTGTTAGAAAATATTTTATGTGGCATTTTGATGGGAGCGGGTAGAATTAACCTTTTTGGTCGATTCAATACTGCATACTTGCCAACTGTCCCGTTTTTGCCGGGACAGTCCCGGAATTTGGGACCGTGTCACGGCCATTTAAATGTCCCGGACTGTCCCGGCAAGAGTAGCAGGCTGCAGCGCTTTTTGAGTTAGCTAGCGCAATCGTGCCACTCTGAGGCCCTCCTCCTTTGAATTTTTAATTCTCCAATATCGAGCGGTCAGCAGCAGCGACGAGCAGAGGTGACGTCACCAGGCATCTCATGTGACCACCCCGCGTTGCCGCTCACTAGACTCAGTGTAAGTTCTCAACATGCGGCAGCAGGCAGGAGGGACACAGTACTGTCTGACAGAGCAGGTGAGAGTGTAACTACTGTCGCACACACGCCCGGGGCCTAATCCTCTGACTTGAGCCGATCTGGACCAGAGAGGTGAGACTCAGCCCTGCATAAATGAACCGGCTCAGCTCAGGCTGCAATAAAAAGTTTTAGCCAGCTCAGCTGCTGCTAATACCGACTGTAACACCAAAATTATTTAAAAAAATATTAATAACATTTTTTTTTACTTCGTTTTATTTGTCAGACTGAAACACCAATTAATTATTTAAAACAATATTAATAACATTTTTTGTGACTTAAGTTTTATTTGTCAGACTTAGTCTGTTATGCTAGGAAAAAAGGGTAATAAAATGACAAATTATAAACTAACTGTAACAACCAGCAAGTAGATAATTCGCAAATCTGAGGGGTAATTAAAAAAGAGTAAAGCTTCTTAATTTTTTAATTACCCTGACTGATATTAGCAAATGATCTGCCACTGTTATATGCATTTTATTTGTTATATCTGCTGGTAGAGATATTTTTCAGTAAAGCTTCTTAATTTTTGAATTACCCTGGCTGATATTAGCAAATGATCTGCCACTGTTATAATATACAGAGTTTATTTGTTATCTAATCTGTTGGTTCTGTAAGTACAGATGTAGTAAAGCTTCTGAAGCTTTACTACAAAATATCTGTACTTACAGAACCAACAGATTAGATAACAAATAAACTCTGTATATTATAACAGTGGCAGATCATTTGCTAATAATATAGCCAAGGTAATAAAAAAATGAAGAAACTTTACTGAAAAATATCTCTACCAGCAGATATAACAAATAAAATAACAGCTGAGTGGTAGATTATTTGCTAACAGTATTGAGATAGGCATTCCATGTCCCCCCCTACATAATATATAGCCCCCATGTGTCACCCAGCATATAATATATAGCCCCATCCCCCCTTCATAATATTTTGCCCCTTAGTGCTAACCCTGCATAAATATCTGCCACCCATGTGCCCCCTCTACATAATATCTGCCCCCCATGTGCCCCCTGCATGCTATCGGTTCCCCATGTGCCCCCCTGCATAATGTCTGGCCCCCATATGCCCCCCCCCTGCATAATATATGGTCCCTAATGTGCCCCTTGCAAAATGTTTGTCCCCTATGTTCCCCCCTGCATAATTGCGGGTCCCCATGATGTGCTACCTTCCTAATATCTGGTCCCCATGTGACATGGCCCCTGCATATTATCTGGTCCCCATGTGTGTCCCCAGCACAATGTCTGGACCCAATGTTCCCCCTGCATAATATCTTATATCTTGTCCCCATATGCCCACCTCCACAGTGTCTGGCCCCTATGTGCCCCCCTGCATAACATATGGCCCACTTGAGCCTCGTATCACACAACTAAAAATCCCACACTCTGCAAAATGTCGGCACTTCCTGCAGCAGAGGGCAGGAAAATGTGTATAGCCAGAATGCCAGCTGTTTGTACAGGGTGTATATGACCAGTCTGCTGGTGATATAACTCCTTATTAGCTGATCTAGATTTCTCCCTGTAGTATGAATGTATATAGAAACAAATGCTACATATAATCAGTTGTCTCTTTATAACACACCGTGCTATAAATATTCATGTTATAGTTTTGCTTATTATGACCACCTCTTCTCTCAGGGCATTTTGACAGTGTTTCACCACTAGAGGGTGTTAGTTCATGTGTGTCATATAGATAACACTGTGCTCACGCACGTGGAGTTCCAGGGAGCCAGCTCTGATTGGCTAAAATTGATGTCAGTCAAAAGAACTGAAATAAGGGGGCAGTTTGCTGAAGCTTAGATACCAGGTATTTACAGAAGTAAAACGTGTATTTTTATAACTGTGTTGGTTATGCAAAACTAGGGAATTGGTAATAAAGGGATTATCTATCTTTTAAAACAATACAAGTTCTGGTGTACACAGAATTGGAATGTTTTCAACACAATGAGATAGCAGTAGAATATGATGCATGGGCCATTTATTTAATTAATTCCATTCTGTACATTCTACTTCTATTTTCATGTTTTAATTATATATATATATATATATATATATATATATTCTGCACCATAGAAAAATAGGTGGAGCTAAATTATGCTAATTATGTGGGTTTGGCAAAGTGGGTGGGGCTTTAGGGCAGGGGGTGTGGTTAAACATTTCATGTAGGTAATTGATAGCTGCAAAGTGTCCCTGGAAATTTTTTTCAAATGTTGGCAACTATGATACTGGTGTAGGACAAAATCTTTAAAGGGACATGAAACCCAAAAAAATTAGTCCATGATACAGATAGAGAATACAATTTTAAACAACTTTCCAATTTACTTCTATTATTTAATTTGCTTCCTTCTCTTGTTATCCTTTGCTGAAATGTTTATCTAGGCAAGCTCATTAACAGCAGAGAACCTAGGTTCTAGCTGTTGATTGGTGGCTGCATATATATATTGATTGTGATTGGCTCACACGTGTTCAGTTAGAAACCATTAGTGCATTGCTGCTCCTTTAGCAAATTATACCAAGAGAATGAAACAAATTAGATAATAGAAGTAAATTAGAAAGTTGTTTAAAATTATATTTTCTATCTGAATCATGAAAGAAAAAATTTGGGTTTCATGTCCCTTTAAGAAAAAAAATTAGGAACTTTTTTTGTTGGGGGGTAGGGTTGTTACTGTAACGTTTTCTTAAAGGGTCATGAGACACAATATTGTACTTTTCCATTAACCCCTTAAGGACTTGGCATTTCAGACAAAAACTTCCCCAAAATACAATTTTTAGCATTTTTGCCATCACTACATTTAAACAGAAATAGAGCCTTTTTTATATTTACCTATCAAATATATTAGTAGACAACCCAAAGTATTGAACTAGGTCCATTTTGCTATATTTCATGGCACCATTTTATTGCCAAATGCGATCAAATAAAAAAAAAAATAATAATAATTTTTTTCACAAACTTTTGGTTTCTCACTGAAATTATTAAAGGGACTGTCAACAACCAATACAACATGATTCCAAATTTTTAACCCTTTCGTGTCAGGGCTAAAGTGCCTACATCAGAACAACTGTTCTTATGTAGACAAATTGAAACCACGTGATCGTGCACACGATTGAGAGATTTCAATTATTGGATCGCGTCTGGGGGGCGTCCCTACAACCCTAGGAACGCCCCCCAGACCTCGATCAAATCCTGACAGCACAGCAGGCTTCAGGACAGCCATTAGCTATGACGTTCTATTCCGTCATAACAGCTTTAAAGCCCAGTCTAATTATGACGGAATAGAACGGCATAACGGCTTTAAAAGGTTAAAACCCAAAGATCCGCCTGCACCGCCTCCCTTCTGTATTACCTACATCCTTGTCCTAGTAATCATTCGCAATACATCGTTTAATCTATGCTAAATCTGGCCGCCAAACTCCTCCCCCTCATCCTTCTTCCCCATCTCTATGCCATTTCAGGCTCGTCCATGTAGGTATTGATGACTCTTTTCATACGTCATTGCGCATGCGCATTTGTAAATAATTCAGATCGTACTCTGAAATCGGACTTGCAGCAGCTAATTCATGTGCTTGGTGTCAGCAACAATTGTGCAGAATAAAGTTCCGCTTTTTTGGTTCCTATCGCATCGCGCATGCGAGAAACTCCGGGAACGAGCTTGAAGATTCTTACCTAGGATTGAATTATGATTGGCTGATGTCTTGAAAGAGAAGGGAGATACGTAACGGTGGGGGGAGTTAGGCGGCCATATTTCGATCAGATTAAGGCTTGTATGGTAAAGGATTACTTGAAGAAGGATAGAGGTAATAGAGAAGGGAGGCGGTGCAGGCGGATCTTCGTTTGGGTTTTAAAAATATGAAATCATGTCGTGCTGGGTGTTGACTGTCCCTTTAACAAACACCTTGTGCAATCATCGCACAAATGGTTGTAAATGCTTCTCTGGGATCCCCTTTGTTCAGAAATAGCAGACATATATGGCTTTGGCATTGTTTTTTGGTAATTAAAAGGCCGCTAATTGCAGCTGCGCACCACATTTGTATTATGCCCAGCAGTGAAAGGGTTAATTAGATAGCTTGTAGGGTTAATTGTATCTTTAGTGTATACACCTGAGACATCCTACCCCCTGATCCCTCTCTATCAGCTCTCTTCCCTCCCCCATTCCCCCAATGGTCACCCCAGTCTGCCAGTATGGAAATAAAAGGCTTTTTTTTTAATATATATTTTCTGCAGTGTGGGATCCCCCCTTACCCCTCAACCTCCTTGATCCCTCCAAACAGCAATCTAACCCTTCCCCCTCTACCTATTTGCTGCCATCTTAGGTCCTGGCAGCTTTCTGTCAGTACAGAGTTTGCTGCAAATTAGGCTAATTTTTTAATTTTTAAAAAACAAACATTTTTTCTGTAGTGTAGCTGCCCCACATCAATACCCTATCCCCCCTCCCAGATCGATTTCCCACCCTCTTATCCCATCCCTCAGTATGATCCCCCTCATCCACACTCCCTCCTTCCCACCTCCTGCTGCTCTGAGTGTTTTTTTGCGTAACCGTATCAGTCCAGCACACCTCCCGCCCCCCTCCAGCAATGGGCCGCTCACCTGCCTCCCTCCTTACCCTCCCACCCACCGAGTGGCACCACCGCTGCCCGATGCATCGGTACCTCTGCCTGTCTTTTTCTGCACTGCCCCACTCCTGGGGTGTTCAGAAATAGCGCAATTTTGCTAGTTTTAGCGAGATCGTGGCAGAGAGAGGCCCAGGGTTAACACAGAATACAGAATGCCAGCAGATGGTGCTACAGTTTTTGTCTGTTAATGGCAAAGTGAAGAAATTGACTTATCTCCACTATCTTTTTTGCCTCTGCCGGGGGTTGTTCAAGGGAGGTCGCACAAGTAAACAGCATTCCCCAAGGTTCACTTGGGGTGGATGCTAGAGGATCGGCAGAGCACCCTGCTAATAGTGGCAAGCGTAAGAGCGGCAAGAACAATGCGGGGAAAGAGAATCAAGCACCTGAGAGGGAAGTTATGTGCTCCGCTGATTCTCTAATATCCCCCCTTGAATCCCCCAGATGGAGGCAAAAAACATAGTGGAGATGGCTACATTTCTTCACCGATGGGTACTTTGCCATTAACTGACCAAAACTCTATAGCGCCACCTGCTGGCAATCTGTATTCACCAACAGAGTGGCCGTCCGTTAAAGGGACATGAAACCCAAATTTGTTTTCTCATGATTTAGATAGAGAATACAATTTTAAAAATGTTTCCAATTTACTTCTATTATCAAATTTGTGTTCGCATTTTATTATTTGTTGAAGAGATATCTAGATAGGTAGCGTGCACATCTGGAGCACTTCATGCCTGGAAATAGTGCTACAACATTGTTGTAAAACTGCTGCCATATAGGGCTGCAGACACGTGCACACTCCTGAACTTACCTTCCTGCTTTTCAACAAAGGATAACAAAAAAAATTGATATTAGAAGTAAATTGGAAAGTTGTTTAAAATTGTATGTTCTATCTGATTCATGAATCAAAATATTTGGGTTTTATGTCCCTTTAATGGAAAAGTACCCACAACATTTTTCTTTTGTGATTCAGAGCATGCAGTTTTAAACAGCTTTATTATTTACTTCTATCATCAAATGCTCTTTGTTCTTATTATATCTTTTGTTGAAAAACAGGGACATAGGCTCAGGAGCGCGTCTTGAGCACTATATGGCAGCAGTTTAGCAAGAATGTTATCCATTTGCAAGAGCACTAGATGGCAGCACTATTTCCTGCCACATAGGGCTCCAGGCACCTACCTAGGTATTTCTTTAACAAAGAATACCATAGGAACAAAGCAAATTTGATACTAGAAGCACATTTGAAACTTTTTAAAAAATTGTATGCTCTGAATCACAAAAGAATTTATTTGGGTTTCATATCCCTTTAAAGTGAAAGTAAATTTGAAGACCCTGGAATAACGCTATGCATTCAACTAGTAGCAAACTATCTAGTCGCTAACTTTGTGACTAGTTTCTAAATATTCATGTTTTATATATCCTACCGTTTGCGATGTTCCTCCGCTCCCTGCTCGTTTCCTGCTTTTGGTATGTTACACGTAAGAGCGGTCCCACCCGCTCTATACGTAGTGTTCCCTGCTTGCTCTCGTCAACAAAATTTCTAGCGCATGCGGAAAAATACGCTGTACGCTCGGAATCAATGTGGATGCAGTGATGTAATTAGATGGGTTTCCCTGTTCATTTAACTGCGCATGCGGGTATCATGAACGCGCTTCCTACACACAGGGTAAATTCAGTGATAGCCGCATGCGCATTTGAACATGGGGGCGTTGATAGAAAGGTTTTAGACGCCACTGGGGGACAAATCAAATAGTTATATCAGCATTCGCCATCACACACACCCTTTTTTTTTTATTTTTTAAATCCGGGTGGAGGAACGGGGAGATTGTTTTGCGGCTTCAAAGGTACATAACTAGGCGAACAAAGCAGCTTTAAAAAAAAAAAATATGAATTAAAGTTAGCATATTTTTACATTGTATTTTGATGTCAGACATAGTGATTATGTATAGTTGACTTTCACTTTAATATTGGTTTGGTGAAAATGTTGCAACAAAACATCAACATTTATATGATGAAGTTTAAAAGGTCCTGTAGGTATAATAATAAAATTAGATTAAACCCTTAGTGACCAGACCACGTTTCCATTTTCTGACCGTTTGGGACCAGGGTTATTTTTACATTTCTGCTGTGTTTTGTGTTTAGCTGTAATTTTCCTCTTACTCATTTATTGTATCCACACATATTATATACCGTTTTTCTCGCCATTAAATGGACTTTCTAAAGATACCATTATTTTCATCATATTTTATAATTTACTATAAAAAATATATAAAATATTATGAAAAAATGGATAAAAAACACACTTTTTCTAACTTTGACCCCTAAAATCTGTTACACATCTGCAACCACCAAAAAACACCAATGCTAAATAGTTTCTTAGTTTTGTCCTGAGTTTAGAAATACCCAATGTTTACATGTTCTTTGTTTTTTTGAAAGTTATAGGGCAATAAATACAAGTAGCACTTGCTATTTCCAAACCATTTTCTTTTTTTTTTTAAATTAGCGCTAGTTACATTGGAACACTGATATCTGTCAGAAATCCCTGAATATCCCTTGACATGTATATTTTTTTTTTTTAGTAGACAACCCAAAGTTTTGATCTAGGCCCATTTTGGTATATTTCATGCCACCATTTCACCAAATGCGATCAAATAAAAAAAATCGTTCACTTTTTCACAAACGTTTTCACAAACTTTAGGTTTTTCACTGAAATGATTTACAAACAACTTGTGCAATTATGGCACAAATGGTTGTAAATGATTCTCTGTGATCCCCTTTGTTCAGAAATAGCAGACATATATAGCTTTGGCATTGCTTTTTGGTAATTATAAGGCCGCTAAATGCTGCTGCGCACCACACGTGTATTATTCCCAGCAGTGAAGGGGTTCATTATGGAGCTTGTAGGGTTAATCTTAGCTTTAGTGTAGTGTAGTAGACAACCCTAAGTATTGATCTAGGCACATTTTGGTATATTTCATGCCACCATTTCACCGCCAAATGCGATCAAATAAAAAAAAAATCGTTAACTTTTTCACAATTTTAGGTTTCTCACTGAAATTATTTACAAACAGTTAGTGCAGTCATGACACAAATGGTTGTAAATGTTTCTCTGGGATCCCCTTTGTTCAGAAATAGCAGACTTATATGGCTTTGGCATTGCTGTTTGGTAAATAGAAGGCCGCTTAATGCCGCTGCGCACCACACTTTTATTTTGCCCAGAAGTGAAGGGGTTAATTATTTAGCTTGTAGGGTTAATTTTAGCTTTAGTGTAGAGATCAGCCTCCCACCTGACACATCAGACAGAGCAGGAACGAGCTGCATTGAGTGTAATGGCGAGATCGGGCCGGGCTGTGACTAGACAGCTGCCCAGATGTGCTCAGGGGGAAAACCAGACTCGCTCAATAGAGCAAGAGCGGCGGTCTGAAAAACACTCTTTTTTTTAATCAAATTTCACCGGCAATATTATGTTGAATAAAGTTTGGCTAAGATAATATTATATAATTCTGCACTATGTGCAGAATTATATAACATTATTTTCTAGGTTTACTGCCCCTTTGAGTGAGAGGACAAAGTGATTTTGGCTATTTGCACTTTTGATAACGTGTTGACTGTGTTTGCTATGGCAATACTAACTTAAGCATTACTGCGCTTTGCTTGACTACTAACAGATGGACTGTGGATAATATTGCAAGACTATTTGTATTCAACTTCACACTTATTTACCCTAAGCTTTGGCATTTCCATCATTGCTTGGCAGCTAACCTTTGTATACTGTTGACTTTAGGGCCTCATATGAACTTATGTGGTGCACCACAGCGGTTGTGAATACATTCAGGCGTATATCCTAGCCTTATATTTATTGTTGGGGTACCCCGCTTAGCTTCTCCTTTTTTAATGTTTTTTCTGTATTATTAAATAGATATTTTTGTACTGCAATTTCTAGTTATTGTGTGTTTTATTATGTACATATGCTTGATACCTAGACTTTAGGACTCCACTTATTTGGTGCAGTCTACTCTCTTTTCCACTTGTATGTAAATGCACTCAAGGTAAAACATTAGCGCTTCCAGGTTATCACTGGTATCACAATTCAAAGTAAAAAGATAGTGGACGAATGAAAGAGTCAGGCGTACTAACTTCTGACTGACTACAGAGATATTGTCCATCCAAAGAAGGATGGAAGCTGGAGAAAGATATTTTACAAAGCTTTTTACAGCAACGGACCCAGCCAAAAGTTCCAACCAGTTTATATGGAGATTTTTCTCTTCTGGGGACCATTTGCCCTCTAATGGATGGGCCGCAACAAGCTACCCAACCTGAGAGGCTAGCACCCGACTCTATAATTAAATCTGGGTATTTTCCATAAATAGCTCTCCCATTCCAAGCTTCCATGTGGGAAAGCCACCATGAAAGCTTCTCTTTGGTTACCAATAATAAAGGAATGAGATGAGAATAAGAGAAACCTTTTTGTAGATAAGAAATGTTTAATCTTTGAAGTTTGCGATAGTGAACAGGAAAGATAGCCTGAATAGATGATGAAAGTAACATAACTATTCTGGCTATCTGTCTAACAGAGACTGATTGTTTGGATAGAGTTTTGGAAATCTCCTTTATTTTCTTTAACTTTTCTTGAGAAGGCTTAAGGTGGATTTCGGTGTGTCTATAAGAAAACTGAGGAGTCTCAGCCAGGATACCACATGTTTGAGAAGTTTTGTAAAAATCCAGGGAGCAGATGAGAGGCCAAACACAAGACAAGTGAAATTCCAAATTTGTTCCTCCCAAGAGAAGGTTAGATATTAACAAAGTTCTGGAGCTATAGGAACCGTCAGATAAGCATTGGAAAGATCCAACCTGACAAGCCAGTCGTTGTCCAAAAGACAATACCTTAGAAGATGCATACCCTCCAGTTTAAAGTGGTCGTATACAACATAAGCATTTAGGCATCTGATGACAGGTCTAAATTGTCCATTTTTCTTTTATACTAAAAATATATTGCTGAAAAAGGCCAGCTGAGAATTTGAATTCGGAATAATTGCATCTTTTTGATGATTAATTTGGATTTGTTGTGTAACCAGAATTTTGTCTCTCTGGGACAAAATTAATTGGATTTGGGAGTAAAATTTGAATTGAGGGAGAGATAAAATCTATTTAAACTCCCTGAACCGCTTGGAGAACCCAAGGATCTGATGTTATGAGAATCCAGTTTTGGGCAAATAAAGCTAGTCTCCCTCCAACTTTGAATGGGAAAGAAGAAAGTGTGTAGAGGCAAGGGATTTACCTGCAGGTGCACAAGATCTTGACCTGATGCAAGCTCCTCTTTGTTGCCAAGGTCTGGCGCGTGATGGGAAAAAATTGTAGGAAGGGTTAACTTCTTGGAAGTATCTGGAAAATTGGAAGTTTGAAGGCTTGTTTTGTTGATATCAGTCTAGATGTCTGGATAATAGAGATGCGTGGCCGGGAAAGCGACCACTTCCTTTACCGGCCCTGTAACTGGGAATAGAGGATTTTCCTCATAGAGATTTTTACTTTATTTAAAGTAGTAAACGTGTATGCATAGAAATTTAGATCTTTTAAAAAAGCATCTCCAAAGAGAAGGCCATCTTTATCAGTGTAATTCGTTAACTGCAAAATTGCAGGATCAATTTTACGAAGTATGTTTTTCCTTCTTTCAATAATAATGGTGGCGTTTGTGTTGCCCACAAAAGATAATATTCTCTGAACCCATTCTCTGACTAAATGAGGGTCCTTGTTGGATTCTTTTAAAACAGCATCTTCAGAAAGTTCGAACAATTTTGTGATGGGACCAATTGTGTCAAGTAATTTATCTTGGCAATTTTCCCAAAATTTATCAAGACCCTTTTTTATTTTATATCCTGGATATCCTATAAATTTGATGACTTTTGGATCTGTCAGGTGTAATTTTACTGTTTTTGAAAAAAAAATGATCTTGGGCATTCTGCCCTCATATTGTTCCTAGAGCATTTCATTAAAGTTTTTTTACGTTGAAAGTCTATAAAAGTGGCAATCTCTAAAGGGCGAAACCACTCTGAGGAACGTGGGTGGTGTAAAGTGTCAGCATTAAAATAAGGATTACCTAAAGGGTCTACAAAAACAATTTCTTCTTCAACAAGATGCTTTCATTTTTATGTGTGTGTTTTTTTAAATTTTTATTTTGGGTTCAGAGTCTGAAGAGGAGTCAGAATCATAATTGGAAGATATATTTTCTGAGTCTTCAGAAAAATTATCTGAATTTCGGGAAGTAGAGGAGTCTGATACCTCCTCTTTATTATTTAGTTTATATTTTTGATGTAATGCTCCCTTTTTATGTCGCTTGAGAGCTTGGGGTCTTTTAGTGGTTGTTTTAATTCCTTTACCGCAAGGAATAGAAATGTCAGACCATGGGGCATATGTACCAAGCTCTGAATGGAGCTTGATGCCCCGTGTTTCTGGCGAGCCTGCAGGCTCGCCAGAAACAGCAGTTATGAAGCAGCGGTCACAAAGACCGCTGCTCCATAACCTGTCCGCCTGCTCTGAGCAGGCGGACAGACATCCCAGCAATTCAACCCGATCAAGTACGATCGGGTTGATTGACACCCCTCTGCTGGCGGCCGATTGCCCGGGAGTCTGCAGGGGGCGGCATTGCACCAGCAGCTCTTGTGAGCTGCTGGTGCAATGCTGAATACGGCGAGCGTATTGCTCGCCATATTCAGCGAGGTCTGGTGGACCTGATCCGCAGTGTCGGATCAGGTCCGCCAGACCTTGATAACTGGAGGCCAATATCTCTTTGGACTTGCAAATTAACGTTTTACTAGTTTTAATGGTGTTAGAGGTTGCTTTTCTTTTAGTAGCTTTTTTAGGGGGAGACTTATTAGATAATAAATTGGTCATGTGAGACATTCATTTGCCAAGAGAATTATCAGTCATTTTTTGGACTTACTGTTCAGTCAGGGGGAGAGAAGATATAGAATCCTGGGACATTTTTTTAAGTAAAATATAACATACCAAATATTTTTAAATATAATATTAATATGAGTGACAAAACCAAATTAGAAAAATTAATGAAAAAATTTTTATATAGAAAAATATATATATGTATTAGGAAAATAGAAACACAGAATTTCTCTGAGAGAAATGTTTTTTTCTTTTGCAGGTAAATACAAATAATGGCCACCAGAGTGCAGCAGACACCTAAAAATAGAAGAAAAGGGAAAGAAAATTAGGAACATTTTTGATAAAAATTGCAATTTAACTTGACGAGGAACTACAAATTGTAGTTGCGAGCTGAAGGTAGGGACCGCCAACGAAACTCTGAGGTAAGTGAGAAGGCGGGCGGTAAACGCCCACAAAATGGTGGTGGCGGCAAGCAGCAAGAAAAGGAGGAGAAAAGAAGATGAAAGACAACTTAGAAAAGGTAAAAGTGGGGAAAAAAATCCAAGCAAAAAGTAAAACGAAAAGATATTAAAGTGGTCAAGTTTGGAAACTGGTGGTAAAAACATTTATCTCCATTAAAGTCTATAGAGAATTTTTATGTTACCACCAGTTTCCAAACTTAACCACCTCAATGGAAGCTAGGCCCAAGTTGGGCATTTAAAAATGATATTTAAATAGTTTTGCACTATGAAGTTTCTCTTTGCTTTCTATGAGGTCACGTTGAAGAAGTATACGGACATTCATCTATTTTAATAAAATAAAACACACAATGCATGGTATTCAATCATTTTTCTTGTCATATTTGAAAGCTACAGAATTGTAACATATTATAATATCATTTTATTCAATTGGTCAGATTCTCATCTTGAGTAGAAGGGGTTGTTCCAGGAGTAAACTTTGACTATGAGACTGATTTAACATGCCCACTGCTGCTCCTTTAAGGGACACTTACCCCAATTTTTTTTCTTTCATGATTCAGATAGAGCACGACATTTTAAGCAACATTCTAATTTACTCCTATTATCAATTTTTCTTCTTTCTCTTGCTATATTTATTTGAAAAAGAAGGCATCTAAGCTTTTTTTGGTTTAGATTCTGGACAGCACTTTTTATTGGTGGACGAATTTATCCACCAATCAGCAAGAACAACCCAGGTTGTTCACCAAAAATGGGCCGGCATTTAATCTTACATTCTTGCATTTCAAATAAAGATTCCAAGAGAATGAAGAAAATGTGATAATAGGAGTAAATTAGAAAGTTGCTTAAAATTGCATGCTCTATCTGAATCACAAAAGAAAAAATTTGGGTTCAGTGTCCCTTTAACTCGTCCGCTGCCTCTGAGGCTGCGGACATCAATCCGCCCGATCAAATACGATCGGGTATATTGACACCCCCTACTAGCGAATCTGTAGGGGGCAGCATTGCACAAGCAGTTCATGAGGGCGGACATGATTCGCTACAGCAAATCATGTCCGCCCGGGGTATGATAAATCTACCGCTATATGTTTAACCCTTTTGAAGCTGAGAGGAGTTGTTTTTGTTGATTGATGAATTGGTAATTTAGTACACAAATATAATGTAGGCTATTTTAAGAAGGAATCTTACACTTTAGAAGGAAATAGGGTTCAACTCAGTGAGCCTTTTGGTTATTATCTGCCTTCAAAATCTATATCTCATGTTTTCGTAACATGGAAAATTTGTGAAAGGAATTAAATCAGATAATTAAATCTTATACAAAACAGATACAACAAAGGAGATTAATTATTTGCCTGAATGTATTCGGCAGTGCATACCTTGCACTTTAATTTTGTGTAATTTATCTCTGAAAAATGGGTTTATTCTAATTCTTAACATTGCAGATTTCTCAAGGCTAACCCTGTTACATATATTTCCCTAATCGGCTTTAGCAGGTAACAACTTCAAAACAATGCAGTCAATACTAACATAATGACTGTGGCTTGCATAACCCTTCTCCAGGAGCAGGTCCTGATTGGCTCCTCTGAATAAATAAGTGGTGGGTTAAAGAAAATTTTATTTTTTAATATGGTAGTCAATAACACTATCTTGTACATACAATAGGTCAGATTATGAGTGGAGCGCTAACGTTTGCATGCAAGTAATCTTGGGTGTTTGCGCATGTTGGGTTTATAGCTCGTATTACAAGTTGAAAGTAAACACAATTGCTTGAGCTCAATTGAAGTTAACGTTCATTGGGTTAGTGCATCCTTACAGCTCTGGTTAACTGTTTGGAGAGACAAAAAAAGTGTCACAAAACATACAAAAATACATTACAAAGTACAGTTACACTCATAACAACACTGTCTAATAAAATGTATTAAAAAAATATTGCACAAAAAAGTTATAAGGGCTCAAAGTTATGAGATCTCAGGTGTTAGAAAAAAAGGCAGGCAAAGGACTTTTACTTAGCGATATATATATAGCCAAGCGACTAATTGGTGAAACGATCGTTGGATTTGAGCGTGTGATGTCACATTGTGGGCGGAGACCAACCTTTAGAACGGCAAACCATAATCATAGACATTGTTTACAATATACAGTCTGTGTAATATACGGATGTTCTAGCTGTGGTTGTTCTCTGCAAACCCCTGTGATTTTAACAAATGTTTTAATAAATTGTTGCTACCCAACGAGCACAAAAAAGCCAAACTTCTAGCACAGTAAACGCTCGAACGGCCCAATGTGTTTAGTTTAAATTTAAGCAGTTAGATGTTTATGGTCTGGCATAAATAATTGTACATATAAGTAGTAATATCACTCAGCACACATCAGTTGAAAAGTCATGAAGTCTTTACTGTTAGGCGTTCCTCGCCGACAGGTCCACTCGCCAGCTGTCGATTTCAGCTGCTACTACTTCGCGTCTACCTTTTTTTAGCCCACACATTCCCACAAGTGCCTTAGTGAGTGTGTAGCATCCGCCACTCGACCGCACACAAGGTAACTACCGGAATCTCCATACTCCTACGGCAGAACCTGTACATTCTGTTTACTTATCCCATTTTATGAATTGTATACATTAGTTATAAACATTATCCTTATACACTATTGTACATTTATTCGTATATTACATTATTTATATATTTATATATATTTGTATCAGAAACAGTTATATATTTTTAAGAGATATTTATCAACTTTTATCCATTCATTTTTATCGATTTTTTGTGATCTATGAATTGTTTTTATTCTTAATGAAATAAATGTCACATTTTTTAGCTGTGTTCCATAATTAATACATACACCCTTACTTTTTACAATAAATCTTTTTTTTCATATATGCATTTTTAAAATAAAATATATTTCTCACACTGCCATCAGCTCATATTAAATTGGAATATCATTTCTTCCCACCCTCTGTCCAATTATACAGAGTGGAATCAGAAGGGTAATCCTACAAACTCCGTTTCAGTCTGTAATCAGACTGGTGGTTTTTTAAATAGTATTATTTTTATTCACCTATTATATATTCCTTGAAATATAAGATATATAGGGCACGATCCGATATACGGCGCAGGTTTCGGCGCAATCGTGGAAACCTGCGCCGCCCATGGTTTCAGCTCGCACATCGAGCTATCCCATTTACGGCGCCAGCATTTGCTAAAGTGCCGTAAGTCTGACAAACTAGCGATGTCCAGAAATCAGCGTAAGTACAAATTTCTGGAGTTGCCAGTGACTTACGGCACTTTAGAAACTGCTGCCGCATAAAAAAACTGACTAAAATATTAAATCTCCCGTTACTGTCTAACACGCCTCCCAAACATAGCCCGACACGTATACCCCTCTATCCGCAATCCCCCTCTCACTCCTAACAATAAATATATTAACCCCTAAACCACCGCTCCCGGACCCGGCCGCCAGCTACATTAACTATATTACCCCCTAATATGATCCCCCTACACCGCCGCCACCTATTTTAACTATATTACCCCCTAATGTGAGCCCCCTACCCCACCGCCAGCTATATTAACTATATTACCCCCTAATATGATCCCCCTACACCGCCGCCACCTATTTTAACTATATTAACCCCTAATGTGAGCCCCCTACCCTGCCGCCACCTACATTATATGTACTACCCCCTAATCTGACCCCCTTACACCGCCACCACCTATATTAAAATTATTAGCCCCTAATCTAATCCCCCTACACCGCCGCCACCTATATTAAATATATTAACTCCTAATCTGACCCCCCTACACCGCCGCCACCTATATTAACTATATTAACCCTAATTATATTAGGGTTAATATAGTTATTATATTATATATATTAACTATATTAACCCTATCTAACCCTAACACCCCTAACTTAATTATTATTGCAATAAATCTAAATAATATTAATCTTATTAACTAAAATATTCCTATTTAAAACTAAATACTTACCTATAAAATAAACTCTAAGATAGCTACAATATAATTAATAATTACATTGTAGCTATTTTAGGGTTTATATTTATTTTACAGGTAACTTGGTATTTATTTTAACTAGGTACAATAGCTATTAAATAGTTAATAACTATTTAATAGCTACCTAGTTAAAATAATTACCAATTTACCTGTAAAATAAATCCTAACCTAAGTTACAAATACACCTACACTATCAATAAATTAATTAAATAAACTACAATTATCTAAACTAAAATATAATTAAATACACTAAACTAAATTACAAAAAAAAAAAACACTAAATTACAAAAAATAAAAAAAGATTACAAGAATTTTAAGCTAATTACACCTAATCTAAGCCCCCTAATAAAATAACAAAGCCCCACAAAATAAAAAAATGTCCCTACCCTAAACTAAATTACAAAAAGTAATCAGCTCTATTACCAGCCCTTAAAAGGGCCTTTTGTGGGGCATTGCCCCAAAGTAATCAGCTCTTTTACCTGTGAAAAAAAAGAACAGCCCCCCCCCCATTACAACCCACCAACCACACACCCCTACTCTAAAATCCCCCTTAAAAAAACCTCTAAGTCTAACCCCCAAGTGCTCCTTACCTGTCCTGAAGACCGGTGGAGAAGGTCCTGTTCCAGGCGGAGAAGTCTTCTTCCAGGCGGCGACCTCTTCTTCTTCCAGGAACCAGCCGGCGCGAAGCGGAGGTGTTGAAGACCGATGACCGCGGAGCTGAAGACTGTCCTCTCTGGAACTGAAGACCGGCGATGCAGGAACTGAAGATCGGCGACGCTGGAACTGAAGACCGGAGCCATGGAGCGTGGCAGATCCTCTTCATACGATCGCCGCTGTACACTGAATCGGAATTCAAGGTACGCAATTAAAAATGGCGTCCCTTGAATTCCTATTGGCTGATTTGAGCCTTCAAATTCAAATCAGCCAATCGGATGAGAGCTACTTTAATTCTTTTGGCTGATTTGATTAGCCAATAGAATAAGAGCTACTGTAATTCTATTGGCTATTCTAATCAGAACTACCCATCCCCATTACAACCCACCACCCACACACTCCTACTCTAAAACCCACCCTATCCCCCCTTAAAAAAACCTAAGTCTAACCCCCAAGTGCTCCTTACCTGTCCTGAAGACCGGCGAGAAGGTCCTGTTCCAGGCGGAGAAGTCTTCTTCCAGGCGGTGACCTCTTCTTCTTCCAGGAACCAGCCGGCGCGGAGCGGAGGAGTTGAAGACCGATGACCGCGGAGCTGAAGACCGTCCTCTCTGGAACTGAAGACCGGCGATGCAGGAACTGAAGATCGTTGACGCTGGAACTGAAGACCGGAGCCATGGAGCGTGGAGGATCCTCTTCATACGATCGCCGCCGTACACTGAATCGGAATTCAAGGTACGCGATTAAAAATGGCATCCCTTGAATTCCTATTGGCTGATTTAAGCCTTCAAATTCAAATCAGCCAATCGGATGAGAGCTACTTTAATTCTATTGGCTGATTTGATTAACTAATACAATAAGAGCTACTGTAATTCTATTGGCTATTCTAATCAGAACTACCCATCCCCATTACAACCCACCACCCACACACTCCTACTCTAAAACCCACCCTATTCTAATCAGCCAATTGAATTACAGTAGCTCTTATTCTATTTATTTTGTTCTTAGTTCTTATTTATAAGCCTTGTCATTTGGCTTTTTTATTTGCATATACCCTGTGGTTTCTGCAAGGGTTTCTTTTCAAAACACAGCTTTTACTACTGTTGGGATATCGTTGGCGATTATCAGCCTCAAGTGGATGCTGTATGCAGTGAAAGCTGCTTTTTCCAACACAGTGCTGATTCAGACGATCCCCTTCTGCTTGCGTAGGAGAGCCCACAGCTGCGCCTTTGAAGTTTGGATGCCATCCGTTCCAGCGTACTGACTGCTGTTGAATGTCAGCCTGCCTATTCGCACTTCTTTATATAAGAGTGCCAGTACTCTTGTGAGTATACCTACAACCGTTTGTCTCTCTTTGTGACCCCAGCTTATGAAACTTACCTGCACTATGAGGCGCTGTCTTTTTTTGTTCATATTGGATACCAAACTGCGCGGGTTTGGTATACCTGTCTATGGGCCAAAAAACGACTGCCGAAGGCAAAAATATATACGAGCATAACTTCTATGTTACGCCGTATATGTGATACCAAACCAGCGCAAAATTTGGCGTTGCTGGCTTTTGTGGGCGACGCTGCATATCGGATCGGGCCCCATAATATATAATTATCACGGATGGCAATATATTGATATATGAAGAAGGACAGACGACGCTGATCACTGGACCCTGTGATCTTACAGGTGAGCAAATATTGGCATCATTTATTAATGCTTAAAACTCAGTTTTAATCATCTGGGATACGTGTATCTTTTGTATCCATTTCTGCACATGCACATGAGGAACGTCTCTTGCAAGCGCCATTAGAAAACAACCCCATTTTTTACTACTACCCTATTTAGTCACACTAAGGAGGAAGTGAGACACCACTAACGGCAGCATTCTTTAGACTTTCCCATCAGGCTTCGGCCCATAAACCACCCTCTCTTTTCTGGCTCAACTACCTACACACATCTCCTGAATATATATATATATATATATATATATATATATATATATATACAGTTTATAATTTTATATTACCATCTCAAAGTGTCTAATGTTCCTTTAATAAAGTGTTTAACTATGTATTTACTGTAAATATTTCACATTCCAATATTCTTCACATAGGGGAATATGTTCTATGTATTTTTAAATATATATTCCTTTATATAGCTGTATATGGGTTTGGAGCCCAGTAGTAGAGGTGACTAGAAACTGGTTGTCATTTTCACTAAACGACAAAGAGCAAACACGCCCTTTAGCGTTCTTTCCTTTCTTAGGCGTGATAAACTTAGACTAGGCAAGTTTATTGTAGTGGAATCAGTAGAGTCGAATACATAGGTGTTGGAATCTGTGAAGCTGGACAAAGGACTTGGAATCTCTGACGCTGTACACAGGACACATTACTTGGAATCTGTGAAGCTGTACACTGGAACATGACTTAGAATCTGTGAAGCTGGACACAGAACTTGGAATATGTGAAGCTGGACACAGAACTTGGAATATGTGAAGCTGGACACAGAACTTGGAATTTGTGAGGCTGTATACTGGACACAGGACTTGGGATCTGCAGAGCTAAGTACAGGAGACACTGACCCTAGGACTGGATATACAAGATACACAAGCTGAAGAGAGTTCAGACAGGCTGAGATCAGGTACCAAACTGGCAGACAGGATCCAACACGATTAACAAGAGCAAAGTCCAGGACAAGCCAGGAGTCAGGATACCAGGAAACAATCCGATCATACGACAAATACTAAGATTTTGCAAAAGAGTGGCCAGAAGACTTGCCAGGTTCAGGAGCCAGAAAACCAGCAAAACAGCTGGACTCTGGTTAGAGGCATAAACCCAGGGTTGTTAGGGCTGGGTGTGGTCTGAGAAGCAGCCTATTATAATGATGCTGATTAGGTAACAGCCTGAAGCTGGCAGACAGTTGGAGCTTGAGAGTCAGCCAGTACAGGCAGTGAGACTGAGCCAGAACCCTTCAGTGGCTCAAGAGGGAAGGTAGAAGACTTCTGGGCATGGGCGTGACACCAATACACGCAAGAGCAGTCCTCATGGAATGCTATAAAAATAAAAAAAGGGCTGTTCCTGCGAGTGGCGAGATGTCTCCCATAATGAGAGCTCACTGCTATATAAAAGTTTGCAATGGAAAATGAAGTATGCAGGGAGAACCTGGTGTATGTTTACACATATTGAGTATTTTCATAAAAGTTTACCAAACTTTCAATTTGCAAGAAAAAACAGTGAGATTTGTAGGGCAAAAATGTTTACAGAATTACGCTGGAATTTGAGAGACAATTTCATACACACCCATGTTCAGCCCATTTTACTAAAAAACAACAATAATGCTTTGTTTGTATTTTGATGAATGAAAGTGCCCCTGTTTTTAATAGTATTTTTTAAAAACAGGGCACAGATTCATCAAAGTTTACCTTCACTTTAATACAATTTATTCCAGTGTAATTTACATTCAAATTTTACATTTTTAATAAAATACGATTTTTGGTGAAACATTTTCTTACAATTTTTGATGTACCTCAATAATACTTTTTTCCACGTATTTTTGTGTGAATTGTTCAATTTTCCATTTTGTATAATTTTTAAATTACGATTTTCATTGTGCAATTTTGTAATGTATGTATCTCCTTCCCATACGAAAATGCAGTATATGCCCTTTAGCGAGACGCCCTGTTTTCATGGCAAAAAGTGGCTTTATATAATTCCACCAGGGGAAGAAAAATGACTGGCAAGCATTCTTATAGAATCTCACCAGTCCATGAGCTTTTTAAAACTGGCCCATAGTGATCAATACATGTGCTCACCACAGTGCCTAATTTAGTAAGCCCTCTTGCAAAGGGGTCAAGTTTCAAGCAGGAATACTATGGGGCCGATTTATGCCCCTGTTTCTGCGCGAGCCTTCAGGCTCGCCGGAAACAGAAGTTATGAAGCAGCGGTCTAAAGACCACTGCTACATAACTTGTCCGAATGCTCTGAGGCCGCGGACAGAAATCAACCCGATCAAATACGATCCGGTTGATTGTCACCCCCGATTGGCTGAGAATGTGCAGGGGGCGGCATTGCACCAGCAGTTCACAAGAACTGCTGGTGCAATGATAAATGCCGACAGCGTATGCTGTCGGCATTTATCGATGTGCAGCGGACATTATACGCTACATCATATCATGTCCGTTCACACTTACATAAATAGGCCCCCAATAGAAAGAGGTAGCTTGATAACACTAGTATTTTTTTTTATTTATTGTACCCTTTATCTGAATTATTAAAGTTTAAGTTGGACTTCCATGCTCCTTTAATACGAGGACAAACATATACTCCCCTATTGATACAGAGCAGTTTATTTTTTTGACTGCACAATCACTTTAAGCTTTACATTACCATTAATTTGAGTGATGGTATTGTTCCATGTATTTTATTCTGTCAGTTTGTTATTGTAGCAATGGAAATTGAAAACTGATTAATTTTTAGAAAAAGTTCAACTCCAGCAATAGGATTTGCAGCTCAATTTTTAAATTCAGATGTAGAAAGCCATTGATTGTCGTCAGATCACTTCGCAGCAGTTTATATTTTCTGCATTCTAAGTCTAATTGTTTATCCAAAACTAATTTTAATTCTGTTTACAAGCAAAAGACAAGTACTCTTTTCCTTTCTTTTGGTATGGGCCTGAACCACTGTCTCCTCTATGTATACACTGTCTAAAAAGTCTGTCAACCCTTTAATGGGAATATAAACCGCAATTCTTTTGTAGAAGCCAACAAACATCTTCATAATGGCATATCATCTGAAAATATCTTGTTACATGTACAGAAAGTCTGATTCATCACAAATTGTGCAAAATAAATGTGATTAGCAAGGCAATATTAAATAAAAAAGCTATAAAGGAACAAAGGGACATGAAATGCACTTTTTTGTGATTCAGTTAAAGGGTCCAAATGATCAAATGTCAGGTGCATGTCCGCCCGACATTGTTAAATGCTGACAGCATACGCTGTCGGGATTTAACATTACACAAGCATTTTTGGTGAAATGCTTGTGCAATGCCGCCCCCTGCAGATTCGCAGCCAATCGGCCGCTAGCTAGGGGGTCTCAGTCATCCCCACATTTTGGGTGGCGGAGAAGTTAAGGAGCACCGGTGAGCCGGAAACTTCTGGGGTAGATTGCAGCATCCGCTGTTTAATAAATCTACCCCAAAGAGTGTACAATTAAAAGAAAAAATTCCATCAACTCAAATTAAGCCCTTGATCACAATCTGTCGGCTGTGGCTTTTTCGGGGCAAAAAGACTATCGGCTAGATTACGAGTTTTGCAGTAAGAGCTGCTCGGTGCTAACTTGCAAGTTATTTCCACCCCTCACCTCCCTATAGTGCTGCTATTACAGGTTTGCAAAAACCCGGCGTTAGCAGGCAATAAGTGAGCGTAGAGCAAAATTGAGCTCCATACCGCACTCCAATACTAGCGCTGCTTTGAGCTGGTTTTACGTGCTCGTGCACAATTTCCCCAAAGACATCAATGTCTAACCCTAACACCCCCTAACTTTAATGTAATTTAAAGAAATCTAAATAAAACCTACTAATAATAACTAATTCCTATTTAAAACTAAATACTTACTTATAAAATAAACCCTAAGCTAGCTACAATATAACTAATAGTTACATTGTATCTATCTTAGGTTTTATTTTTACACAGCTTAGTTTGTATTTATTTTAACTACGTAGACTAGTTAGTAAATAGTTATTAACTATTTACTAGCTACCTAGTTAAAATAAATACAAATTTACCTATAAAATAAAAATTATCCTGTCTTACACTAACACCTAACCTTACACTACAATTAAATAAATTACATTAATTAAATACAATTAACTAAATTAAAAACAAACAAACAAACACTAAATTACACAAAATAAAAAATAAATTATCAAATATTTAAACTAATTACACCTAATCTAATAGCCCTATCAAAATAACCCCCCCCCCAAAAAAAAAAAAAACCCTAGCCTAAACTAAACTGCCAATAGCCCTTAAAAGGGCCTTTTGCGGGGCATTGCCCCAAAGAAATCAGCTCTTTTACCTGTAAAAAAAAATACAAACACCCCCCCAACAGTAAAGCCCACCACCCACACAACCAAACCCCCCAAATAAAAACCTACCTAAAAAACATAAGCTATCCATTGCCCTGAAAAGGTCATTTGGATGGGCATTGCCCTTAAAAGGGCATTTAGCTCTTTTTCAGCCCAAACCCTAAAAATAAAACCCACCCAATAAACCCTTAAAAAAAAACTAACACTAACCCCCGACATCCATCTTCAACGAAGCGGCAAAAGTCCTCAACGAAGCAGCAGAAGTCTTCATCCAAGCGGGCCGAAGTCTTCATCCAACCGGACAGAAGTCTTCATCCAGACGGCATCTTCTATCGTCATCCAGACGGCATCTTCTATCTTCATCCATCCGGCGCGGAGCGGCTCCATCTTCAAGATATCCGGCGCAGAGCATCCTCTTTTTCCGACGACTCTTTTCTAATGACGTCCCTTGAATTCCGATTGGCTGATAGAATTCTATCAGCCAATCGGAATTAAAGGTGAAAAAATCCTATTGGCTGATGCAATCAACCAATAGGATTGAGCTTCAATCCTATTGGCTGATCCAATCAGCCAATAGGATTGAGCTTGCATTCTATTGGATGATTGGAACAGCCAATAGAAATCGAGCTCAATCCTATTGGCTGATTAGATTCGAGAAGAGCCGTTGGAAGAAGAGGATGCTCCACGCCGGATGTCTTGAAGATAGAGCCGCTCCGCGCCGGATGGATGAAGATAGAAGATGCCGTCTGGATGAAGACTTCTGCCCGGTTGGATGAAGACTTCGGCCCGCTTGGATGAAGACTTCTGCCGCTTTGTTGAGGACTTCTGCCCCTTCGTTGAGAATGGATGTTGGGTCTTTAAAAACTGTAAGTGGATCTTCGGGGGTTAGTGTTCGTTTTTTTTAAGTGTTTATTTGGTGGGTTTTATTTTTAGCTTAGGGTTTGGGCTGAAAAAGAGCTAAATGCCCTTTTAAGGGCAATGCCCATCCATATGCCCTTTTCAGGGCAATGGGGAGCTTAGGTTTTTTAGGTAGGTTTTTATTTGGGGGTTTGGTTATGTGGGTGGTGGGTTTTACTGTTGGGGGGGTGTTTGTATTTTTTTACAGGTAAAAGAGCTGATTTCTTTGGGGCAATGCCACGCAAAAGGCCCTTTTAAGGGCTATTGGCAGTTTAGTTTAGGCTAGGGTTTTTTTTTATTTTGGGGGGCTTTTTTATTTTGATAGGGCTATTAGATTTGGTGTAATTAGTTTAAATATTTAAAATTTATTTTTTATTTTGTGTAATTTAGTGTTTAGTTTTTTGTAATTTAGGTAATTGTAATTAATAAATGTAATTTATTTAATTGTAGTGTAAGGTTAGGTTTTAGTGTAACTCAGGTTAGGTTTTATTTTACAGGTACATTTGTATTTATTTTAGCTAGGTAGTTAGTAAATAGTTAATAACTATTTACTAACTATTCTACCTAGTTAAAATACAAACTTACCTGTAAAATAAAAATAAAACCTAAGATAGATACAATGTAACTATTAGTTATATTGTAGCGAGCTTAGGGTTTATTTTATAGGTAAGTATTTAGTTTTAAATATGAATTATTTAGGTATTAATTGTAATTTTTATTTAGATTTATTTTAATTATATTAAAGTTAGTGGGTGTTAGGGTTAGAGTTAGGGTTAGGGGTTTATAACTTTAGTATAATGGCAGCGATTTTGGGGGCGGCAGATTAGGGATTAATAACAGTAATGTAGGTTGTGGCGATGTTAGGGACAGCAGATTAGGGGTTAATAATATTTAACTAGTGTTTGCGATGCGGGAGTACGGCGGTTTAGGGGTTAATATATTTATTATAGTGGCGGCGATGTCGGGAGCGACAGATTAGGGGTTAATAATTTTATTTTAGTGTTTGCGATGGTTTAGGAGTTAATAGGTAGTTTATGGGTGTCAGTTATGAGTTTTATGTTACGGTGTTGTAACATAAAACCCATAACTACTGACTTTCAGTTTACATTATGGATCTTATAGTTTTAGGGTGTACCGCTCATTTTTTGGCCTCCCAGGCAAACTCTTAATACTGGCGCTATGGACGTCCCATTCAAAAAGGACTTTTGGAAAGCTGCAGTAATTACGTTGCGTTCCGGCCAAAAAAGTGTGCGGTGCCCCTAAACCTGCAAGACTTGTTATACCAGCGGTAGTGAAAAAGAGCCTTAACGCTGCTTTTTCACTCATACCGCAAAACTCGTAATTTAGCCGTGTGTTTTGATTCTGCATGTTAACAATTGTGCTCTTTCAGATCTTTTCCTTGTATCCTCAATAAAAGCCTTATTTTTCGTATAGGGCCCATCACAATACTTTTTCAAGTCACTTTTCAACACCTTCTTATGCTCAGTTTTTCCTTTTCAAATTCGAAACCTCTCGGCACTTAGTATTTCGGACATATTTAATACTGATTCATGGCTAATTGAAATAGTTAACTTTCTGTTATTTTGCATATATGTAAACACAAAGAAAAATTAAGACAGAAGCGCAAAAGCGGATTTAAAGGGATAGTCCAGTCAAAATTAAACTTTCATGATTCAGATAGAGCATCCAATTTTAAACAACTTTCTAATTTACTTTTATCATTATATTTTCTTTGTTCTCTTGGTGGTATTTTTGAAAAGCTAAACCTAGTTAGTCTCAAACTGATTTCTAAACCGTTGGAAACCGCCTCTTAGCTCAGAGCATTTTTAAAGTTTTTCACAATTGGACAGTACTAGTTAATGTGTGTCATATAGTTAACATTGTGCTCACTCCCGTGGAGTTATCTAGGAATCTGCACTGATTGGCTAAACTGCATGTCTGTCAAAAGGACTGAAATAAGGGGTTAGTCTTGCAGAGGCTTAGATACAAGGTAATCACAGAGGTAAAATATATATTAATATAACTGTGTTGGTTATACAAAACAGAGGAATGGGTAATTAAAGGGATATGAAACCCAACATCTTTCTTTCATGACTTTTTCTTATTTACTTCTGCTATCAATTTCGCTTTATTTTCTTGGTATCCTTTCTTGAAGGAGCAGCAATGCACTTACTGGGAATTAGCTGAACACATCGGTAAGCCAATCAGATATGCTTTCCAACAAATGATACCAAGAGAATGAAGCAAATTAGATAAAAGAAGTCAATTGGAAAGTTGTTTAAAAATATATGCTCTATCTAAAGTACGAAATAAAAATTTTTGGTTTCATGTCCCTTTAAGGGATTATCTATCTTTTTAAACAATAAAAATGCTGGTGTAGACTGTCCCTTTTAAGGGACACTGAACCCAAATTTTTTATTTCGTGATTCAGATAGAGCATGCAATTTTAATCAACTTTCTAATTTACTCCTATTATCAATTTTTCTTCGTTCTCTTGCTATCTTTATTTGAAAAAGAAGGCATCTAAGCTTTTTGTTTGGTTCAGACCTCTAGACAGCACTTTTTTTTATTGGTGTATGAATTTATCCACCAATCAGCAAGAACAACCCAGGTTGTTCACCAAAAATGGGCTGGCATCTAAACTTAAATTCTTGCATTTCAAATAAAGATACCAAGAGAATGAAGAAAATTTGATAATAGGAGTAAATTAGAAAGTTGCTTAAAATGTCATGCTCTATCTGAATCATGAAAGAAAAAAATTGGGTTCAGTGTCCCTTTAAGTGTAACAGTATAAAAAAACTCTTAATTCTCTAAAAAATGCGCTCACACTTTTAAACCTCAAATAGTCATGATGTATTTTTGTAGCACGTCTAAAATAATATAGCAGTATTCCAGGTGATCACACGATGAGATCGTCACTCTGACCTGTATAGTTTAGCGGTGTCTAGATGTAACTCCTGGTCTGGTCTACAGTCTCTGCATCGCAGATGCGTATGTCCCGAGATGGCACCGGACTTCCCAGAAGAAAGACACACCTAAGGTCACTGGATAACTGGAATCCCTTCAAATAAAAGACCTCTCTACCACCATATAGAGTCCGCCTGAAACATATGTTAAGAAGCAGCGGTCGTAACACCACTGCTCCTTAACTCATCCGCCATCTCTGAGGTGGCGGACAGCAATCATCCCGATCAGATACGATCGGGATGATTGACATCCCCTGCTATCGGCAGATTGGCCTTGAATGTGCAGGGGGCTGCATTGCACAAGCATTTCACAAGAAATGCTTGTGCAATGATAAATGCTGACAGCGTACGCTGTCGGCATTTATCGTTGTCGGGCAGACATGATACGCTACAATGGAACATATCCGCCCGACAGTTGATAAATCTACCCCATAATATCTTCTTATACTGGATTTTAACATTCTTTAAACTATAAATTGTGAAACCACTGCCTTGCTATATTATATCTGCCTTAGCACCTCCACACCTAGCGCCTACACTCTAAGTCCAAACTCGGTCATGAGAATTCCTTTCAATGTGCTTGCGTCTTCATTACTGAACTTGTAAACTGGAACAAGCATTCGCGACGGTGAGTTCAAAAAGCCAAAAGCCTTTTCAGGAGCAAATTGCCAATAGATTGTGACTGACCACAACATTCCTTATCTTGGCGCCCTTTGTTGATAAGCAGGTAGGTAATACTCATGAACCTGCAAGTGCCTGGAGACCTATTTTACAGCAGTTCTTATACACTTTTGTGCACTTAATGGAAGAAATGTTTACACAATGTATAGCTTTGTAAAAAGCATTCTTGCAAAACTGCTGCCATCTAGTGCACAAACTTGAGCTTCCTAGGTATGCGCTTCAGCAAACGTAAATTTGATTTAAAAAAAATCATGATTCAGATAGAGTATGCAATTTTAAATAACTTTCAAATTTACTTCTGTTATCTAATTTGCTACATTCTCTTGATATGCTTTGTTTAAAAGCATATCTAATTAGACTCAGGAGCAGCAATGCACTGCTGGGAGCTAGTTGATAATTGGTAGCTGCACGTATATTCCTCTTGTCATTGGCTCAACTGATGTGTTCAGCTAGCTCCCTTTAGTGTTGATGCTGCTTTAGGATAAGGATACCAAGAGAATGATGCACATTTGATAATCAAGGCCGGATTGGCCTACCAGGAGAGTTCCTGGGGGGCTGGAGCAGCTGGGGCTGTCCAGCTACAATTTAAGAGGGTGGTGCTGCAACTGTGTCACTCTCTTCTTTTCTCCTCTGATCTGAAAGTATTAAAGGGACATGAAACCCGAACATTTTCTTTCATGATTCAGAGAGATAATGCAATTTTGAAAACAACTTTCCAATGTATGTCTATAATCTGCTTCATTTATTCTTTTGGTAACCTTTGAAGAAGCAGCATTGCACTACTGGCAGAAATCTGAATGTATTGTGTGAGCCAATAACATAAAGCATATATTTGCAGCCACCAATCAGCAGCTCAGAGCCTGCCTAGGTATCCTTTTCAACAAAAGATATCAAGCAAACAAACCAAATTAGATAATAGAAGTAAATTGGAAAATTGTTTAAAATCACATGCTCTATCTGAATCAATTTGGGTTTAAAGGGACATTAAACCCAATTTTTTTCTTTCATGATTCAGATAGAGAATGCCATTTTAAACAACTTTCTAATTTACTTCTATTATCTAATTTGCTTCATTCTCTTAATATTCTTTCCTGAAAAGCATATCTAGATAGGCTCAGTAGCTTCTGATTGGTGGCTGCACACAGATGCCTCATGTGATTGGCTCACCAATGTGCGTTGCTATTTCTTTAACAAAGGATATTTAAAGATTGCAGCAAATTAGATAATAGAAGTAAATTGGAATGTTGCTTAAAATTGTATTCTCTATCTGAATCATGAAAGAAAAATTTGGGGTTTAGTGTCCCTTTAACCCCTTAGTGACCGAGGACATGCAGGGTACGTCTGAAAAAAAAAGGCAGTTAACGCCTGACGACGTACCCTGCACGTCCTCGGCTAAAGTGAGTGCTGGAAGCGATCAAGATCGCTTCCAGGCACTATTACAGTACTGCAGGGATGCCTCGATGTCTAGGCATCCCTGCAGTGCTGTTACGGAGTGCCGGGACCGGATTGATCACTCCCCCTTGAGTGATCACTTCCGGTTTTGCTCCACGTGGAGCCCGGCAGTGCAGCAGAGCATCGGAAGCGATCGGACACGCTTCCGATGCTCTGCTAGTGTGCTAAGTGCCTCGGTGGGTCGAGGCACTTAGTGTATAAATGAAATAAAAAATGGGGGAAAAAAAATAAAATATAAAATAAAAAAGCCCCCACATATAGCCCCCCCCCTCCCCCATGAGGCTTCCAAAATGGCGATGCCCAGTGCATCATGGGGCCTCTGGGGGTGTCCCTAGCCTGTCTCACCATAGGGGCAAGCTAGGGTCACCCAATCTGAGCCTTCTTACAAAAAAAAAAAAATAATAATAAAATCTCCCATTTGTCTGATCAGGTCAATATTTGTAAATATTGACTCTGATCAGTGTGGATCTCCCTCCCTCTCCTCACTTGCTATTTTGTTGGAGAGAGAGAGAGACCTGTATTTAGCAGAGAGAGATTTATTTCTTTTATTTGTTAAAAAATTTAAAATCCAAAGGCTCTTTTCAGAGCCATTAACCCCTAGCTTGCCAGTGATCACTATAAATCACTGGCAGTAGCACAGCTGCACTTTTTTTTGCTGTCTGTGCATTTTTTAGGGGTTAATTTTTGTTGTTGTATTTTTTTTTAAAAAACCCAAAGGCTCCTTTCAGAGCCATTTAGCTAATTTAATTTAATTTAAAGACTATTTAACCCCTAGCTTGCCAGTGATCGCTATACATCACTGGCATTAGCATAGCTGTACTTTTTTGCTGTCTGTGCATTTTTTAGGGGTTAATTTTTGTTGTTGTAATTTTTTAAAAACCCAAACACTCCTTTCAGAGCCATTTAGCTAATTTAATTTAATTTAAATAGTATTTAACCCCTAGCTTGCCAGTGATCGCTATAAATCACTGGCATTAGCATAGCTGTACTTTTTTGCTGTCTGTGCATTTTTTTAGGGGTTAATTTTTGTTGTTGTAATTTTTAAAAAACCCAAAGGCTCCTTTCAGAGCCATTTAGCTAATTTAATTTAATTTAAAGAGTATTTAACCCCTAGCTTGCCAGTGATCGCTATAAATCACTGGCATTAGCATAGCTGTACTTTTTTTCTGTCTGTGCATTTTTTTAGGGGGTTAATTTTTGTTGTTGTAATTTTTTAAAAACCCAAAGGCTCCTTTCAGAGCCATTTAGCTAATTTAATTTAAAGAGTATTTAACCCCTAGCTTGCCAGTGATCGCTATAAATCACTGGCATTAGCATAGCTGTACTTTTTTGCTGTCTGTGCATTTTTTTAGGGGTTAATTTTTGTTGTTGTAATTTTTTAAAAACCCAAAGGCTCCTTTCAGAGCCATTTAGCTAATTTAATTTAAAGAGTATTTAACCCCTAGCTTGCCAGTGATCGCTATAAATCACTGGCATTAGCATAGCTGTACTTTTTTTTAAAAAAAACAAAGGCCATTTAGTTAATTAATTAATTTTGGTTTTCTGTGACAGATACAATAATGTCAAAGAAAACATATAGTGCTGAGGAGGCATATGCCATCCTTGCGTCAGAGTCAGATGCCTCTATGTCTGACTCAGACCCCAATTTTGACCCTGCCATATGCTCAGATACATCATTAGATGCAGTCTCAACTGATAGTGATGTATCTGTGGCTGCTAGCCCCCCTGCCAGCCCCCCTGCTAGCCCCCCTGCCAGCCCCCCTGCTAGAAGGAGGCGTGTTGCTGCCATTGCCGCTGAAGAGTGGGTAACGCCTCATCTCCAGAGGCCAGATATCCCACCCTTCACAGCAAATGCTGGCATAAATATAGATGTGGCAGGTTTTAGCCCCCAACAGTTTCTGGAGGTGTTTCTGGGTGATGATGTATTGGGGAACATTGTTGCCCAAACTAATTTATATGCCCATCAGTACCGTGCTGCAAAGCCTGAAACATATTTGGCAAAGCAGCAATGGGCCCCCATCAATGTGCCAGAATTTAAAAAATTCTGGGCATTGACTATGCTGATGGGCATCATAAAGAAACCCTCCGTTCGCTCCTACTGAAGCAGTAGCCCCATCTGCTCTACCCCCATTTTCTCCCAGAGTATGTCGAGGCAGAGGTATGAAATGATTCTTCATTTCATGCACTTCAGCGACAACAGCCTGTGCCCCCCTAGGGAGCATCCCCAATTTGACAGGCTGTATAAAATCCGCCCCCTGATTACCCACTTTTCTGCCAGGTTTGCAGAGGCTTATACACCTGGAAGGAATATATGCGTTGATGAATCCCTGATGAAGTATAAGGGAAGGCTGGGATTCAAGCAGTATATTCCTTCCAAGCGCTCCAGGTATGGGGTAAAGGTGTATAAGCTCTGTGAGAGCGAGACTGGGTATACTCAGGCCTTCCGGGTGTATGAGGGAAAGGATAGCCACCTTGACCCTCCAGGTTGCCCAGAACATATGGGAACCACTGGCAAGATTGTCTGGGACCTGATATTACCCCTAATGAACAAAGGGTATCACTTGTACTTAGACAATTTTTATACAAGTGTCCTTTTGTTCAAGCTACTGTATTGCTTTGATACAGTAGCTTGCGGTACTATTAAAAAGAACCGCAAAGGTTTCCCAGGACAACTTGTACGCACCCGGCTACGAAGGGGGGAGACCTCAGCTCTGCGCCAAGAGGAGCTGTTGGCACTTAAGTACAGAGACAAGAAGGATGTATACCTTCTTACCACCATCCACACAGAGAGGACGGTGGCGGTCTCTGTACGTGGCAGAGCTGAGATCATAAGGAAGCCAGTGTGCATCAAGTCTTATAACCGGCATATGGGTGGGGTTGATCTGGCAGATCAGCTGCTGTAGCCCTACCTAATTATGCGGAAGACAAGGGCCTGGTACAAAAAGGTTGCAATTTACCTAATGCAGATTGCAACCCACAACGCTTTTTTGTTGTTCAAAAAAGCAAACCCCGGAATGAAACAGACTTTTTTACAATTTCAGCTCCAGATCATTTCGGGGATTTTGTACCATGATGCACCTGCTCCCCGGGCGGTGATGGGAGAGAGCAGAGTTGGGGCTACTCATTTTATTTTTAAAATCCCCCCTACTGCCGCAAAGCAGAGACCACAAAAAAAATGCAGAGTCTGTACCAAGAGGGGGCAGAGAAGGGACACCATATATCACTGTCCTGATTGCCCTGGACAGCCTGCACTCTGCATTGGGGACTGCTTCAAGCGGTACCATACAATGGTCAATTTTTAAAAAATAAATACATTTGCTGTTATTTTTTTTTGTTATGTTTACTGTTAAATTTTTTGTTCTTATTTTTTTACTTTTAATGTGCCAGATTTTTACATTTCACTAATATAATTTTTTTTCTAAAATGGGGCTGTTCTTTTTTTTTTTTTACAAAAACCCCTGTCAAACCTATGCATGGGGGACATAGGTGTTCTCAAGGTGCCTTGCAGAAAACAACCTGTAGTATTTTTTTTGCACTAACTTACAACAGTCTCTCCTAAATCATAGTCAAAAAGCAATGTGTGTGTAAAAATGAAAATTGAAAAATTGCCACCATACACTTTCTCCAATTTTTTTGGCTAAAAAGCCATCAAAGCACACCATATACAATACCTTGGGGTGTCAACATTTCAAAAATATGCACATTCATGGCAATAAATAAAAGTGGGGTTTACAATAGGCCCCAAACTAAAGATAGGCCTATCAGAAGAAATACTCTCACTTAATAACTAAAATCACAAGTCATAAAATTGTAACATAACCTTCCCAAAATCCTGGCAAACCTATGCATGGGGGGCATAGGTGTACTCAGGGTGCCTAGCAGAAAACAACCTGAAGTATTTTTTTGCACTAACTTACAACAGTCTCTCCTAAATCATAGTCAAAAAGCAATGTGTGTGTAAAAATGAAAATTGAAAAAATGCCACCATACACTTTCTCCAATTTTTTTAGATAAAACAGTTACTTCAAATGCATCAAAGCACACCATATACAATACCTTGGGGTGTCAACATTTCAAAAATATGCACATTCATGGAAACAAATAAATTGGGGTATGTTAAAATACCCCCAAAAAGACAATAGGCAAAGAAAATATGTTAAATGTGAAAAAAAAATCACAAACGCATGTTGGACATTTGGCATTACACCCCCCGAACAAGCCAAGAAACTTATGCATAGGTGGTATCACTGTACTCAGGAGATGTTGGTGAACACATATTGGGGTCTTCTTTGGCAGTAACACATAACAGGAGCTGAGAATTCATGTCTAAAGTACAATGTGTGTGAAAAATAACACACAAAAAATGACTGCCTAATAGTTTGACAAAGAATTAGTGCATGGAAAGTGTTAAAATACCAGCATTTGAAATACCCTAGGGTGTCTACTTTTCAAAAATATATGGTTTGATGGGGGTAAATTACATTGGCCGGCTTCAGAAATGTCCTACATAGGACATGGGTGCATGGGATGTGAAAATTCCAAGTTGAAAAACTGGAATGCGCCCCCTAAAAATAAGGCCTTTTAGCCCCCAGAGAACCCAACACACCTATACATGGGTGGTATCACTGTACTCAGGAGATGTTGTTGAATACATATTGAGGTTTTTTTTGGCAGTAACACATAACAGGGACTGAGAATATATGCCTAAAGTACAACGTGTGTGAAAAATAACACAAAAAAAATGACTACCCAAAAGTTTGACAAAGACTAGTGGTTGAAATAGTGCATGGAAAGTGTTAAAATACCAGCATTTGAAATACCCTAGGGTGTCTAATTTTCAAAAATATATGGTTTGATGGGGGTAATTTACATTGCCCGGCTTCAGAAATGTCCCAAATAGGACATGGGTGCATGATGACAGATATGAAAATTCCAAGTTGAAAAACTGGAATGCGCCCCCTAAAAATAAGGCCTTTTAGCCCCCAGAGAACCCAACACACCTATACATGGGTGGTATCACTGTACTCAGGAGATGTTGTTGAATACATATTGATGTTTTTTTTGGCAGTAACACATAACAGGGACTGAGAATATATGCCTAAAGTACAATGTGTGTGAAAAATAATGCAAAAAAATGACTACCTAAAAGTTTGACAAAGACTAGTGCTTGAATTAGTGCATGGAAAGTGTTAAAATACCAGCATTTGAAATACCCTAGGGTGTCTACTTTTCAAAAATATATGGTTTGATGGGGGTAATTTACATTGGCCGGCTTCAGAAATGTCCCAAATAGGACATGGGTGCATGATGACAGATATGAAAATTCCAAGTTGAAAAACTGGAATGCGCCCCCTAAAAATAAGGCCTTTTAGCCCCCAGAGAACCCAACACACCTATACATGGGTGGTATCACTGTACTCAGGAGATGTTGTTGAATACATATTGAGGTTTTTTTTGGCAGTAACACATAACAGGGACTGAGAATATATGCCTAAAGTACAATGTGTGTGAAAAATAATGCAAAAAAATGACTACCTAAAAGTTTGACAAAGACTAGTGGTTGAATTAGTGCATGGAAAGTGTTAAAATACCAGCATTTGAAATACCCTAGGGTGTCTACTTTTCAAAAATATATGGTTTGATGGGGGTAATTTACATTGGCCGGCTTCAGAAATGTCCCAAATAGGACATGGGTGCATGATGACAGATGTGAAAATTCCAAGTTGAAAAACTGGAATGCGCCCCCTAAAATTAAGGCCTTTTAGCCCCCAGAGAACCCGACACACCTATACATGGGTGGTATCACTGTACTCAGGAGATGTTGTTGAATACATATTGAGGGTTTTTTTGGCAGTAACACATAACAGGGACTGAGAATATATGCCTAAAGTACAATGTGTGTGAAAAATAATGCAAAAAAATGACTACCTAAAAGTTTGACAAAGACTAGTGGTTGAATTAGTGCATGGAAAGTGTTAAAATACCAGCATTTGAAATACCCTAGGGTGTCTACTTTTCAAAAATATATGGTTTGATGGGGGTAATTTACATTGGCCGGCTTCAGAAATGTCCCAAATAGGACATGTGTGCATGATGACAGATGTGAAAATTCCAAGTTGAAAAACTGGAATGCGCCCCCTAAAATTAAGGCCTTTTAGCCCCCAGAGAACCCGACACACCTATACATGGGTGGTATCACTGTACTCAGGAGATGTTGTTGAATACATATTGAGGTTTTTTTTGGCAGTAACACATAACAGGGACTGAGAATATATGCCTAAAATACAATGTGTGTGAAAAATAATGCAAAAAAATGACTACCTAAAAGTTTGACAAAGACTAGTGGTTGAATTAGTGCATGGAAAGTGTTAAAATACCAGCATTTGAAATACCCTAGGGTGTCTACTTTTCAAAAATATATGGTTTGATGGGGGTAATTTACATTGGCCGGCTTCAGAAATGTCCCAAATAGGACATGGGTGCATGATGACAGATGTGAAAATTCCAAGTTAAAAAACTGGAATGCGCCCCCTAAAATTAAGGCCTTTTAGCCCCCAGAGAACCCGACACACCTATACATGGGTGGTATCACTGTACTCAGGAGATGTTGTTGAATACATATTGAGGTTTTTTTTGGCAGTAACACATAACAGGGACTGAGAATATATGCCTAAAGTACAATGTGTGTGAAAAATAATGCAAAAAAATGACTACCTAAAAGTTTGACAAAGACTAGTGGTTGAATTAGTGCATGGAAAGTGTTAAAATACCAGCATTTGAAATACCCTAGGGTGTCTACTTTTCAAAAATATATGGTTTGATGGGGGTAATTTACATTGGCCGGCTTCAGAAATGTCCCAAATAGGACATGTGTGCATGATGACAGATGTGAAAATTCCAAGTTGAAAAACTGGAATGCGCCCCCTAAAATTAAGGCCTTTTAGCCCCCAGAGAACCCGACACACCTATACATGGGTGGTATCACTGTACTCAGGAGATGTTGTTGAATACATATTGAGGTTTTTTTGGCAGTAACACATAACAGGGACTGAGAATATATGCCTAAAATACGTGTGTGAAAAATAATGCAAAAAAATGACTACCCAAAAGTTTGACAAAGACTAGTGGTTGAATTAGTGCATGGAAAGTGTTAAAATACCAACATTTGAAATACCCTAGGGTGTCTACTTTTCAAAAATATATGGTTTGATGGGGGTAATTTACATTGGCCGGCTTCAGAAATGTCCCAAATAGGACATGGGTGCATGATGACAGATGTGAAAATTCCAAGTTGAAAAACTGGAATGCGCCCCCTAAAATTAAGGCCTTTTAGCCCCCAGAGAACCCGACACACCTATACATGGGTGGTATCACTGTACTCAGGAGATGTTGTTGAATACATATTGAGGTTTTTTCTCCAACATAGGTGTGTCCGGTCCACGGCGTCATCCTTACTTGTGGGATATTCTCTTCCCCAACAGGAAATGGCAAAGAGCCCAGCAAAGCTGGTCATATGATCCCTCCTAGGCTCCGCCTACCCCAGTCATTCTCTTTGCCGTTGCACAGGCAACATCTCCACGGAGATGGCTAAGAGTTTTTTGGTGTTTAAATGTAATTTTTATTCTTCAATCAAGTGTTTGTTATTTTAAAATAGTGCTGGTATGTACTATTTACTCTGAAACAGAAAAGAGAAGAAGATTTCTGTTTGTGAGAGGAAGATGATTTTAGCAAACGTTACTAAAATCGATTGCTGTTTCCACACAGGACTGTTGAGATGAAGTAACTTCAGTTGGGGGAATCAGTTGGCAGACTTTTCTGCCTGAGGTATGATGGCCACATTTCTAACACGACTTGGTAATGCTGGAAGGCTGTCATTTTCCCTATGGGGACCGGTAAGCCATTTTCTTAGTTTAAGTATGAGAATAAGGCTTTATAAGGGCTTAAAAAACTGGTAGACATTTTTCTGGGCTGAAACGATTACTTGCTAAGCATATTTGACAGATTATAGTGCTTTATAATTATTATAATCTTGGGGATTGTTGTTAAAAAACGGCAGGCACTGTATGGACACCTTTTTCAGATGGGGGCCTTTCTCTAGTCTTAGGCAGAGCCTCATTTTCGCGCCACTAATGCGCAGTTGTTTTTGGAAGGCAAGGCATGCAGATGCATGTGTGAGGAGCTAAGATACTCTGAAAAAGCTTACAGAAGGCGTCATTTGGTATCGTATTCCCCTCTGGGCTTGGTTGGGTCTCAGCAAAGCAGATTCCTGGGACTGTATAGGGGTTAAATGTAAAAACGGCTCCGGTTCCGTTATTTTAAGGGTTAAAGCTTTCAAATTTGGTGTGCAATACTTTTAAGGCTTTAAGACACTGTGGTGAAATTTTGGTGAATTTTGAACAATTGCTTCATATTTTTTCGCATATTCAGTAATAAAGTGTGTTCTGTTTAAAATTTAAAGTGACAGTAACGGTTTTATTTTAAAACGTTTTTTGTGCTTTGTTGACAAGTTTAAGCCTGTTTAACATGTCTGAACCATCAGATAAACGATGTTCTATGTGTATGAAAGCCAATGTGTCTCCCCATTTAAATATATGTGATAATTGTGACATGGTGTCCAAACAAAGTAGGGACAATGATGCCACAGATAATAATAGTGCCCAAGATGATTCTTCAGATGAGGGGAGTAAGCATGGTACTGCATCACCCCCTTCTGTGTCTACACCAGTTTTGCCCACACAAGAGGCCCCTAGTACATCTAGTGCGCCAATACTTATTACTATGCAACAATTAACGGCTGTTATGGATAATTCTATTGCAAATATTTTATCTAAAATGCCTACTTATCAAAGAAAGCGCGATTGCTCTGTTTTAAACACTGAAGAGCAAGAGGACGCTGATGATAACGCTTCTGACATACCCTCACACCAATCTGAAGGGGCCAGGAGGGAGGTTTTGTCTGAGGGAGAAATTTCAGATTCAGGGAAAATTTCTCAACAAGCTGAACCTGATGTTGTAACATTTAAATTTAAATTAGAACATCTCCGCGCACTGCTTAAGGAGGTATTATCTACTCTGGATGATTGTGACAATTTGGTCATTCCAGAGAAATTATGTAAGATGGATAAGTTCCTAGAGGTTCCGGTGCCCCCCGATGTTTTTCCTATACCCAAGCGGGTGGCGGATATAGTAAACAAGGAATGGGAAAGGCCCGGCATACCTTTTGTGCCTCCCCCTATATTTAAGAAATTATTTCCTATAGTCGACCCCAGAAAGGACTTATGGCAGACAGTCCCTAAGGTCGAGGGGGCGGTCTCTACTCTAAACAAACGCACTACTATTCCCATAGAAGATAGTTGTGCTTTTAAAGATCCTATGGATAAAAAATTAGAGGGTTTGCTTAAAAAAATGTTTGTTCAGCAAGGTTACCTTCTTCAACCAATTTCATGCATTGTTCCTGTCACTACGGCGGCGTGTTTCTGGTTCGAAGAACTAGAAAAGTCGCTCGATAAAGAATCTTCGTATGAGGAGGTTATGGGCAGAGTTCATGCACTTAAATTGGCTAACTCTTTTATTCTAGATGCCGCTTTGCAATTAGCGAGATTAGCGGCGAAAAATTCGGGGTTTGCTATCGTGGCGCGCAGAGCGCTCTGGCTGAAGTCTTGGTCAGCGGATGTGTCTTCCAAGACAAAATTACTTAACATCCCTTTCAAAGGCAAAACACTGTTTGGGCCTGATTTGAAAGAGATTATTTCAGACATCACCGGAGGAAAGGGCCACGCCCTTCCTCAGGATAGGTCTTTTAAGGCTAGAAATAAGCCTAATTTTCGTCCCTTTCGCAGAAACGGAAAAGCCTCTACTTCTACATCCTCTAAGCAAGAGGGTAATACTTCTCAACCCAAACCAGCCTGGAGACCGATGCAAGGCTGGAACAAGGGTAAGCAGGCCAAGAAGCCTGCCACTGCTACCAAAACAGCATGAAGGGATGGCCCCCGATCCGGGACCGGATCTGGTGGGGGGCAGACTTTCTCTCTTTGCTCAGGCCTGGGCAAGAGATGTTCAGGATCCTTGGGCACTAGAAATAGTTTCTCAAGGTTATCTCCTGGAATTCAAGGAACTACCCCCAAGGGGAAGGTTCCACAGGTCTCAATTATCTTCAAACCAAATAAAAAGACAGGCATTCTTACATTGTGTAGAAGACCTGTTAAGGATGGGAGTAATTCATCCAGTTCCAATAAGAGAACAAGGGATGGGGTTTTACTCCAACCTGTTCATAGTTCCCAAAAAAGAGGGAACGTTCAGACCAATTCTAGATCTCAAGATCCTAAACAAATTTCTCAGGGTTCCATCGTTCAAAATGGAAACCATTCGAACGATCCTTCCTACCATCCAGGAAGGTCAATTCATGACCACGGTGGATTTAAAGGATGCGTACCTCCATATTCCTATCCACAAGGAACATCATCAGTTCCTAAGGTTCGCTTTTCTGGACAAGCATTACCAGTTTGTGGCACTTCCATTCGGGTTAGCCACTGCTCCGAGAATTTTCACAAAGGTACTAGGGTCCCTTCTAGCGGTTCTAAGACCAAGGGGCATTGCAGTAGTACCGTACTTGGACGACATCCTGATTCAAGCGTCGTCTCTGTCAAAAGCAAAGGCTCATACGGACATCGTCCTAGCCTTTCTCAGATCTCACGGATGGAAAGTAAACATAGAAAAAGTTCTCTTTCCCCGTCTACAAGAGTTCCCTTCTTGGGAACAATAATAGACTCCTTAGAAATGAGAATTTTTCTGACAGAGGTCAGAAAATCAAAACTTCTAAGCTCTTGTCAAATTCTTCATTCTGTTCTTCATCCTTCCATAGCACAGTGCATGGAAGTAATAGGATTGATGGTTGCGGCAATGGACATAGTTCCTTTTGCACGAATTCATCTAAGACCATTACAACTGTGCATGCTCAGACAGTGGAATGGGGATTATACAGACTTGTCTCCGACGATTCAAGTAGATCAAAGGACCAGAGATTCACTCCGTTGGTGGCTAATCCTGGACAATCTGTCACAGGGAATGAGCTTCCGCAGACCAGAGTGGGTCATTGTCACGACCGACGCCAGTCTGGTGGGCTGGGGCGCGGTCTGGGAACCCCTGAAAGCTCAGGGTCTATGGTCTCGGGAAGAATCTCTTCTCCCGATAAACATTCTGGAACTGAGAGCGATATTAAATGCTCTCAAAGCTTGGCCTCATCTAGCAAAGGCCAAATTCATAAGGTTTCAATCAGACAACATGACGACAGTTGCTTATATCAACCATCAGGGGGGAACAAGGAGTTCCCTGGCGATGGAGGAAGTGACCAAGATAATTCAATGGGCGGAGGATCACTCCTGCCACTTGTCTGCAATCCACATCCCAGGAGTGGAAAATTGGGAAGCGGATTTTCTGAGTCGTCAGACATTCCATCCGGGGGAGTGGGAACTCCACCCGGAAATCTTTGCCCAAATAACTCAATTATGGGGCATTCCAGACATGGATCTGATGGCGTCTCGCCAGAACTTCAAGGTTCCTTGTTACGGGTCCAGATCCAGGGATCCCAAGGTGACTCTAGTAGATGCACTAGTAGCACCTTGGACCTTCAACCTAGCTTATGTTTTCCCACCGTTTCCTCTCATTCCCAGGCTGGTAGCCAGGATCAACCAGGAGAGGGCTTCGGTGATCTTGATAGCTCCTGCGTGGCCACGCAGGACTTGGTATGCAGACCTGGTGAATATGTCATCGGCTCCACCATGGAAGCTACCTTTGAGACAGGACCTTCTTGTTCAAGGTCCATTCGAACATCCGAATCTGGTTTCTCTCCAACTGACTGCTTGGAGATTGAACGCTTGATTTTATCAAAGCGTGGGTTTTCAGATTCTGTAATAGATACTCTTATTCAGGCTAGAAAGCCTGTAACTAGAAAGATTTACCATAAGATATGGAAAAAATATATCTATTGGTGTGAATCTAAAGGATTCCCATGGAACAAGATAAAAATTCCTAGGATTTTATCCTTTCTACAAGAGGGTTTGGAAAAGGGATTATCTGCAAGTTCTCTGAAGGGACAGATTTCTGCGTTATCTGTTTTACTTCACAAAAGGCTGGCAGCTGTACCAGACGTTCAGGCGTTTGTTCAGGCTCTGGTTAGAATCAAGCCTGTTTACAGACCTTTGACTCCTCCCTGGAGTCTCAATCTAGTTCTCTCAGTTCTTCAAGGGGTTCCGTTTGAACCCTTACATTCCGTAGATATTAAGTTATTATCTTGGAAAGTTTTGTTTTTGGTTGCAATTTCTTCTGCTAGAAGAGTTTCAGAGTTATCTGCTCTGCAGTGTTCTCCGCCCTATCTGGTGTTCCATGCAGATAAGGTGGTTTTGCGTACTAAGCCTGGTTTTCTTCCGAAAGTTGTTTCCAACAAGAATATTAACCAGGAGATAGTTGTACCTTCTTTGTGCCCGAATCCAGTTTCAAAGAAGGAACGTTTGTTACACAATTTGGACGTAGTCCGTGCTCTAAAATTCTATTTAGAGGCCACTAAAGATTTCAGACAAACTTCTTCTTTGTTTGTTGTTTATTCTGGTAAAAGGAGAGGTCAAAAAGCAACTTCTACCTCTCTTTCTTTTTGGCTTAAAAGCATTATCCGTTTGGCTTATGAGACTGCCGGACGGCAGCCTCCTGAAAGAATCACAGCTCACTCCACTAGGGCTGTGGCTTTCACATGGGCCTTCAAGAACGAAGCTTCTGTTGACCAGATATGTAAGGCAGCGACTTGGTCTTCACTGCACACTTTTGCCAAATTTTACAAATTTGATACTTTTGCTTCTTCAGAGGCTATTTTTGGGAGAAAGGTTTTGCAAGCCGTGGTGCCTTCCATTTAGGTGACCTGATTTGTTCCCTCCCTTCATCCGTGTCCTAAAGCTTTGGTATTGGTTCCCACAAGTAAGGATGACGCCGTGGACCGGACACACCTATGTTGGAGAAAACAGAATTTATGCTTACCTGATAAATTACTTTCTCCAACGGTGTGTCCGGTCCACGGCCCGCCCTGGTTTTTTAATCAGGTCTGATTAATTATTTTCTCTAACTACAGTCACCACGGTATCATATGGTTTCTCCTATGCATATTTCCTCCTGTACGTCAGTCGAATGACTGGGGTAGGCGGAGCCTAGGAGGGATCATATGACCAGCTTTGCTGGGCTCTTTGCCATTTCCTGTTGGGGAAGAGAATATCCCACAAGTAAGGATGACGCCGTGGACCGGACACACCGTTGGAGAAAGTAATCTATCAGGTAAGCATAAATTCTGTTTTTTGGCAGTAACACATAACAGGGACTGAGAATATATGCCTAAAGTACAATGTGTGTGAAAAATAATGCAAAAAAATGACTACCTAAAAGTTTGACAAAGACTAGTGGTTGAATTAGTGCATGGAAAGTGTTAAAATACCAGCATTTGAAATACCCTAGGGTGTCTACTTTTCAAAAATATATGGTTTGATGGGGGTAATTTACATTGGCCGGCTTCAGAAATGTCCCAAATAGGACATGTGTGCATGATGACAGATGTGAAAATTCCAAGTTGAAAAACTGGAATGCGCCCCCTAAAATTAAGGCCTTTTAGCCCCCAGAGAACCCGACACACCTATACATGGGTGGTATCACTGTACTCAGGAGATGTTGTTGAATACATATTGAGGTTTTTTTTGGCAGTAACACATAACAGGGACTGAGAATATATGCCTAAAGTACAATGTGTGTGAAAAATAATGCAAAAAAATGACTACCTAAAAGTTTGACAAAGACTAGTGGTTGAATTAGTGCATGGAAAGTGTTAAAATACCAGCATTTGAAATACCCTAGGGTGTCTACTTTTCAAAAATATATGGTTTGATGGGGGTAATTTACATTGGCCGGCTTCAGAAATGTCCCAAATAGGACATGGGTGCATGATGACAGATGTGAAAATTCCAAGTTGAAAAACTGGAATGCGCCCCCTAAAATTAAGGCCTTTTAGCCCCCAGAGAATCCGACACACCTATACATGGGTGGTATCACTGTACTCAGAAGTTGTTGTTGAACACATATTGAGGTGTTTTTGGTCAGTAACATATAACAGGAACTGAGAATCCATGCCTAAAGTACAATGCGTGTGAAAAATAACACACCAAAATGACTACCCAAAAGTTTGACAAAGACTGGTGGTTGAATTAGTGCATGCAAAGTGTTAAAATACCAGCATTTGAAATACCCTAGGGTGTCTACTTTTTAAAAATATATGGTTTGATGGGGGTAATTTGCATTGTCCGGCTTCAGAAATGTCCCAAATAGGACATGGGTGCATGACGACAGATGTGAAAATTCCAAGTTAAAAAACTGGAATGCGCCCCCTAAAAATAAGGCCTTTTAGTCCCCAGAGAACCCAACAGACCTATACATGGGTGGTATCACTGTACTCAGGAGATGCTGCTGAAGACATATTGGGGTGTTATTTGGCAGTAACCCTTAACGTTCTCAGTAAATGTATTCTTGAATTGCTATTTTGTCAAAAAATCACCACTTTTTTTTTTTTTTTTCAAACTTTGGCATAGATTGGTGGTAAAATAGTTGCATGGAAAGAGTCAAAATACCCCATGTTTAATACCTTAGGTTGTGTTCTTTTAAAAAATATATATATATGAAGGGTTAATCAGGGATTCCTGACAGATATCAGTGTTCCAATGTAACTATCGCTAATTTTTTTTAAAAAAATTTGGAAATAGCAAAGTGCTACTTGTACTTATTGCCCTATAACTTGCAAAAAAAGCAAAGAACATGTAAACATTGAGTATTTCTAAACTCAGGACAAAATTTAGAAACTATTTAGCATGGGAGTTTTTTGGTAGTTGTTGAAGTGTAGGAGATTTTGAGGGTCAAAGTTAGAAAAAGTGTGTTTTTTTTCAATTTTTTCCTCATATTTTATAAAAAAATTTATAGTAAATTATAAGATATGATGAAAATAATGGTATCTTTAGAAAGTCCATTTAATGGCGAGAAAAACGGTATATAATATGTGTGGGTACAGTAAATGAGTAAGAGGAAAATTACAGCTAAACACAAACACCGCAGAAATGTAAAAATAGCCTTGGTCCCAAACGGACAGAAAATGGAAAAGTGCTGCGGTCATTAAGGGGTTAATGTCCCTTTAACATCACAAAGTGTTTCCTTGTACATTATATTTCCTAGACCATGTACTTTTTTATTAGCCCTCCTTTGATTGGTTTCTAGTGTGATTGCGAGCTTGTGTTTTCACTTTGCAATAAGCGCAATTAACCAGAGGTCAGACCTCTGGTTAAAAATAAAAAGTTGCCCCAATCTGTGAGACAGAGGGATTTTGAGTGTCTTCTTCAGATCACATTATGGAAAATCAATAATTTTCACACTGTTAAAGGGTCTCATGGATTAAATTGGGTTGTAGGGTGCCCAAAAAACTAAATTTTGCCATTATTTTTTATTACAAACTAATATAATTTAATTTTGGGGGGAAAAAAATTGAGGGAAGGAGTAGCCCAGGAATCCCCTTGAGAAGAAAGAGGTGTGTGCATTCTATGGACTGAACAGAAAATAGGGCTGGTCTTCAAATTGTTCCAGGGCTGCTTTTTATTCCCAGTCTGGCCCTGTTAATAATATAAGTACATGGGAAAGTTGTTTAAAATCTGAATCATGAAAAAAAAATTAGGTTTCATATCTCTTTAAACTGCCCTTTTGCTTGACAAAATTTGTACTGTTTTGCAGTCCAGGGACATACCAAATGAAAGCCTTTTGAGTATGTTTATTTTGTCCCCTTTGCTGTGGCCAGTTATGGACATGTATAAATGAGTTCCTGAACTGATCAAGCAATCACTCTATAGAATTGGGTTTTAGAATCCTGAAAGATCTCTGGAGCCAGTGGGAAAAAAAGACACAATTTTTAGAGGGGAATTACCGAAAAAGCAGACGAAATAATGAAAGGGTGGTGCAGTTTTTTTTTTTTTAACAGCACATAATTTAAAAATGTATGAGCAGTTCAAAATTGAATTTAACGTCCCTTTGCATGGATATCTCTATGAATGATTCCAATAATGCGTCATCTTTTTCTTTATCCAAATATTATCATGTTTTGCTGCTGCTTTTAAATTTCTTTCTTACAATTTCAATGGATACAAGAGAAAAAAAAAAGCTGAATAGAGGAAGTCACTGGTGGTCAATAGTGTGAAACTAGTTTCTGAATAGATCTCTGGTTACCAAAAGATGAAAAAAACAGGAAATCTCAGCACCAGTTAAGTATACTACTCAGACCGTGTCCTACCGACATTGGGCTAGATTACAAGTTGAAAGTAAAGGCGACCGCGTCGGGTTAGTTCAACTGAAGTCCTTGTGTAAAGGGTTAGGGCTAAATAAAAAGTTGCACTAAGGACAACATAAATGCATTAAAATAAAGTATTACACTTATATATACACTATCTAATAAAATTATTCATATAAATATTAAAATTAAAAAGTTATAAGGGTTCAAAGTTATATGGTATATGACAAGGCATTTGATTGGAAAGGGCTATAATGTATATATAAATACATATACATGTCTAAATATGTGTATGTATTTATATAAACATATGTATATATGTGTATACATGTGTATTTATGCATACCTCCCAACATTTCAAAATTCAAAAGAGGGACACCCCCCCCCCCCCAGCAAAAAAAAAAAATCTGGGGGGGGGGGCTTAAAAAAATCATAAGACCAAAGTTATATAAATAAAATTATTAATAAATTCATAGATTTTAATACACTTAGGCAACAAATCAAACACAAGCTCAAACCATTGGTATGGCTATGTGAGCTATGTATTTAATTATCCTTTGCACAGACATTGCTAAATATTTTTATCTTAATTGGACATTTAATAATAAATTCTTTAAAAATGCTCTCTGCATTCCCCATTAATATTCTAAATTCTGTCCTTTAAAGTCAGCAAAAATGCACAGTAGCACACTACATAGTTTACACTTATACATGCAGATACACACACACACACTACATAGCATACACATACACATGCAGAAACACACACACTACATAGCATACACTTATACATGCAGATACACACACACACACTACATAGTATACACTTATACATGCAGATACACACACACACTACATAGCATACACTTACACATGAAGATAAACACACACTACATAGCATACACTTATACATGCAGATACACACACACTACATAGCATACACTTACACATGAAGATACACACACTACATAGCATACACTTACACATGAATATACACACACACTACATAGCATACACTTATACAGGCAGACACACACACATTACATAGCATACACTTATACATGCAGCATACACTTATACATGCAGATACACACACACTACATAGTATACTACATAGTATACACTTATACATGCAGACACACACACACTACATAGCATACACTTATACATGCAGATACACACTTAAACATGCAGATACACATACACACACTACATAGCTTACATTTATACATACAGACATATACACACTACATAGCATAAACTTATACATGCAGACACACACTACATAGCATACACTTATACATGCAGATACACATACACACTGCATAGCTTACATTTATACATGCAGACATACACACACTACATAGCATAAACTTATACATACAAATACAAACACAGTTATGGATACAGATAGACACACACACTACATCATATATGGGGATCTGTAATTCATTGTATGGGGTCCTGGGGTTGGCAAGCACATTAGCTGGCAGTCTGCGGCTGCCACTGTTCGTTACCCTGGTACTAGCACTGCTCATTGTATAAAACTGAAGGCATGCTAGCATTATCACCAGGGGTTAGACATCATCACTACCAGAGGTAGGTTAGAGAGGTCACCATTACCCGTGGTCAGAGTGTATACAGCCTTTTTACTCCGGCTTAACCCACACACTATTCCTTTTCCACAGGGAATCTAACAGGTATCTAACCCTGTGAGAGCAAAGCCAGCTGCTTCTGAGTAAATCGCAAATCGGGAAAGATGGCTAGCAACCCGGGTCAGGGGGACAGACCCCTAAAATCAGGACTGTCCCGCGAAAATCGGGACAGTTGGGGGGTATGTTTATGTTTATATGTGTATATATGTATATACATACACACACACACACATATATATATATACATATATATATACATACATATAAACACATATATATACACATATATATATATACACACAAACACACACATATATATATATATATATATATATATATATATATATATATATATATATATATATATATATATATATATATATATATATATATATATATATATATATACTTTGGAGCCATTTCCACTCAAATACCTGAAAATATGAAAAATAATTTTAATACAATTTTAATATTTTCTAATCTGTTTTACTGTGTATATACTGTAAATATTTTACATTCCAATGTTCTTCACATAGAGGAAAATGTTCTATGTATTTTCAAAATGATATTGCCTGATGAAACAGCTAGCCAGCTGAGAAACGCATTGCATGCTTTTTATGCCTTTTATGACTTTAAATACATTTGTGATTTTAAGTAGTTTTTCTATTTCACTACTTTCACACAAATTTGGAGCGCAACACATCATTTTATTTGCCTATTTTGCTTGGAAGACCTTCCCAAAGAGATCAACAGACCATTCTTATTAGACAGCTGGTGTCTATAATATCCAGCCTGCTTACTTGCACAAATGCAAACCCAAATGTAAGCACCACTTTTCTCCAACATAGGTGTGTCCGGTCCACGGCGTCATCCTTACTTGTGGGATATTCTCTTCCCCAACAGGAAATGGCAAAGAGCCCAGCAAAGCTGGTCACATGATCCCTCCTAGGCTCCGCCTACCCCAGTCATTCTCTTTGCCGTTGTACAGGCAACATCTCCACGGAGATGGCTTAGAGTTTTTTAGTGTTTAACTGTAGTTTTTATTATTCAATCAAGAGTTTGTTATTTTAAAATAGTGCTGGTATGTACTATTTACTCAGAAACAGAAAAGAGATGAAGATTTCTGTTTGTATGAGGAAAATGATTTTAGCAACCGTTACTAAAATCCATGGCTGTTCCACACAGGACTGTTGAGAGGAATTAACTTCAGTTGGGGGAACAGTGAGCAGTCTCTTGCTGCTTGAGGTATGACACATTCTAACAAGACGATGTAATGCTGGAAGCTGTCATTTTCCCTATGGGATCCGGTAAGCCATGTTTATTAAGATTGTAAATAAGGGCTTCACAAGGGCTTATTAAGACTGTAGACTTTTTCTGGGCTAAATCGATTCATTATTAACACATATTTAGCCTTGAGGAATCATTTAATCTGGGTATTTTGATAAGTTTATATCGGCAGGCACTTTTTTAGACACCTTTCTCTTTAGGGGCTTTCCCAAATCATAGGCAGAGCCTCATTTTCGCGCCGGTGTTGCGCACTTGTTTTTGAGAGGCATGACATGCAGTCGCATGTGTGAGGAGCTCTGATACATAGAAAAGACTTTCTGAAGGCGTCATTTGGTATCGTATTCCCCTTTGGGCTTGGTTGGGTCTCAGCAAAGCAGACACCAGGGACTGTAAAGGGGTTAAAGTTAAGAACGGCTCCGGTTCCGTTATTTTAAGGGTTAAAGCTTCCAAATTTGGGGTGCAATACTTTTAAGGCTTTAAGACACTGTGGTGAAATTTTGGTGAATTTTGAACAATTCCTTCATATTTTTTCGCAATTGCAGTAATAAAGTGTGTTCAGTTTAAAATTTAAAGTGACAGTAACGGTTTTATTTTAAAACGTTTTTTGTACTTTGTTATCAAGTTTATGCCTGTTTAACATGTCTGAACTACCAGATAGACTGTGTTCTGAATGTGGGGAAGCCAGAGTTCCTTCTCATTTAAATAAATGTGATTTATGTGACAATGACAATGATGCCCAAGATGATTCCTCAAGTGAGGGGAGTAAGCATGGTACTGCATCATTCCCTCCTTCGTCTACACGAGTCTTGCCCACTCAGGAGGCCCCTAGTACATCTAGCGCGCCAATACTCCTTACTATGCAACAATTAACGGCTGTAATGGATAATTCTGTCAAAAACATTTTAGCCAAAATGCACACTTATCAGCGTAAGCGCGACTGCTCTGTTTTAGATACTGAAGAGCATGACGACGCCGATAATAATGGTTCTGAAGGGCCCCTAAACCAGTCTGATGGGGCCAGGTAGGTTTTGTCTGAGGGAGAAATTACTGATTCAGGGAACATTTCTCAACAAGCTGAACCTGATGTGATTACGTTTAAATTTAAGTTGGAACATCTCCGCATTCTGCTTAAGGAGGTATTATCCACTCTGGATGATTGTGACAAGTTGGTCATCCCAGAGAAACTATGTAAAATGGACAAGTTCCTAGAGGTCCCGGGGCTCCCAGAAGCTTTTCCTATACCCAAGCGGGTGGCGGACATTGTAAATAAAGAATGGGAAAGGCCCGGTATTCCTTTCGTCCCTCCCCCCATATTTAAAAAATTGTTTCCTATGGTCGACCCCAGAAAGGACTTATGGCAGACAGTCCCCAAGGTCGAGGGAGCGGTTTCCACTTTAAACAAACGCACCACTATACCCATAGAAGATAGTTGTGCTTTCAAAGATCCTATGGATAAAAAATTAGAAGGTTTACTTAAAAAGATGTTTGTTCAGCAGGGTTACCTTCTACAACCAATTTCATGCATTGTCCCTGTCGCTACAGCCGCGTGTTTCTGGTTCGATGAGCTGGTAAAGGCGGTCGATAGTGATTCTCCTCCTTATGAGGAGATTATGGACAGAATCAATGCTCTCAAATTGGCTAATTCTTTCACCCTAGACGCCACTTTGCAATTGGCTAGGTTAGCGGCTAAGAATTCTGGGTTTGCTATTGTGGCGCGCAGAGCGCTTTGGTTGAAATCTTGGTCAGCTGATGCGTCTTCCAAGAACAAGCTACTTAACATTCCTTTCAAGGGGAAAACGCTGTTTGGCCCTGACTTGAAAGAGATTATCTCTGATATCACTGGGGGTAAGGGCCATGCCCTTCCTCAGGATCGGCCTTTCAAGGCCAAAAATAAACCTAATTTTCGTCCCTTTCGTAGAAACGGACCAGCCCAAAGTGCTACGTCCTCTAAGCAAGAGGGTAATACTTCTCAAGCCAAGCCAGCTTGGAGACCAATGCAAGGCTGGAACAAGGGAAAGCAGGCCAAGAAACCTGCCACTGCTACCAAGACAGCATGAAATGTTGGCCCCCGATCCGGGACCGGATCTGGTGGGGGGCAGACTCTCTCTCTTCGCTCGGGCTTGGGCAAGAGATGTTCTGGATCCTTGGGCGCTAGAAATAGTCTCCCAAGGTTATCTTCTGGAATTCAAGGGGCTTCCCCCAAGGGGGAGGTTCCACAGGTCTCAGTTGTCTTCAGACCACATAAAAAGACAGGCATTCTTAAGTTGTGTAGAAGACCTGTTAAAAATGGGAGTGATTCATCCTGTTCCATTAGGAGAACAAGGGATGGGGTTCTACTCCAATCTGTTCATAGTTCCCAAAAAAGAGGGAACGTTCAGACCAATCTTAGATCTCAAGATCTTAAACAAGTTTCTCAAGGTTCCATCGTTCAAAATGGAAACCATTCGAACAATTCTTCCTTCCATCCAGGAAGGTCAATTCATGACCACGGTGGATTTAAAGGATGCGTATCTACATATTCCTATCCACAAGGATCATCATCGGTTCCTAAGGTTTGCATTCCTGGACAAGCATTACCAGTTCGTGGCGCTTCCTTTCGGATTAGCCACTGCTCCAAGGATTTTCACAAAGGTACTAGGGTCCCTTCTAGCTGTGCTAAGACCAAGGGGCATTGCTGTAGTACCTTACTTGGACGACATTCTGATTCAAGCGTCGTCCCTTCCTCAAGCAAAGGCTCACACGGACATTGTCCTGGCCTTTCTCAGATCTCACGGATGGAAAGTGAACGTGGAAAAGAGTTCTCTATCTCCGTCAACAAGGGTTCCCTTCTTGGGGACAATAATAGACTCCTTAGAAATGAGGATTTTTCTGACAGAGGCCAGAAAAACAAAACTTCTAGACTCTTGTCGGATACTTCATTCCGTTCCTCTTCCTTCCATAGCGCAGTGCATGGAAGTGATAGGTTTGATGGTAGCGGCAATGGACATAGTTCCTTTTGCGCGCATTCATCTAAGACCATTACAACTGTGCATGCTCAGTCAGTGGAATGGGGACTATACAAACTTGTCTCCGAGGATACAAGTAAATCAGAGGACCAGAGACTCACTCCGTTGGTGGCTGTCCCTGGACAACCTGTCACAAGGGATGACCTTCCGCAGGCCAGAGTGGGTCATTGTCACGACCGACGCCAGTCTGATGGGCTGGGGCGCGGTCTGGGGATCCCTGAAAGCTCAGGGTCTTTGGTCTCGGGAAGAATCTCTTCTACCGATAAATATTCTGGAACTGAGAGCGATATTCAATGCTCTCAAGGCTTGGCCTCAGCTAGCGAGGGCCAAGTTCATACGGTTTCAATCAGACAACATGACAACTGTTGCGTACATCAACCATCAGGGGGGAACAAGGAGTTCCCTGGCGATGGAAGAAGTGACCAAAATCATTCTATGGGCGGAGTCTCACTCCTGCCACCTGTCTGCTATCCACATCCCAGGAGTGGAAAATTGGGAAGCGGATTTTCTGAGTCGTCAGACATTGCATCCGGGGGAGTGGGAACTCCATCCGGAAATCTTTGCCCAAGTCACTCAACTGTGGGGCATTCCAGACATGGATCTGATGGCCTCTCGTCAGAACTTCAAAGTTCCTTGCTACGGGTCCAGATCCAGGGATCCCAAGGCGGCTCTAGTGGATGCACTAGTAGCACCTTGGACCTTCAAACTAGCTTATGTATTCCCGCCGTTTCCTCTCATCCCCAGGCTGGTAGCCAGGATCAATCAGGAAAGGGCGTCAGTGATCTTGATAGCTCCTGCGTGGCCACGCAGGACTTGGTATGCAGATCTGGTGAATATGTCATCGGCTCCACCATGGAAGCTACCTTTGAGACGAGACCTTCTTGTTCAAGGTCCGTTCGAACATCCGAATCTGGTCTCACTCCAGCTGACTGCTTGGAGATTGAACGCTTGATCTTATCGAAGCGAGGGTTCTCAGATTCTGTTATCGATACTCTTGTTCAGGCCAGAAAGCCTGTAACTAGAAAGATTTACCACAAAATTTGGAAAAAATATATCTGTTGGTGTGAATCTAAAGGATTCCCTTGGGACAAGGTTAAGATTCCTAAGATTCTATCCTTCCTTCAAGAAGGATTGGAAAAAGGATTATCTGCAAGTTCCCTGAAGGGACAGATTTCTGCCTTGTCTGTGTTACTTCATAAAAAGCTGGCAGCTGTGCCAGATGTTCAAGCTTTTGTTCAGGCTCTGGTTAGAATCAAGCCTGTTTACAAACCTTTGACTCCTCCTTGGAGTCTCAAATTAGTTCTTTCAGTTCTTCAGGGGGTTCCGTTTGAACCCTTACATTCCGTTGATATTAAGTTATTATCTTGGAAAGTTTTGTTTTTGGTTGCAATTTCTTCTGCTAGAAGAGTTTCAGAATTATCTGCTCTGCAGTGTTCTCCTCCTTATCTGGTGTTCCATGCAGATAAGGTGGTTTTACGTACTAAACCTGGTTTTCTTCCAAAAGTTGTTTCTAACAAAAACATTAACCAGGAGATTATCGTACCTTCTCTGTGTCCGAAACCAGTTTCGAAGAAGGAACGTTTATTGCACAATTTGGATGTTGTTCGCGCTCTAAAATTCTATTTAGATGCTACAAAGGATTTTAGACAAACATCTTCCTTGTTTGTTGTTTATTCCGGTAAAAGGAGAGGTCAAAAAGCAACTTCTACCTCTCTCTCTTTTTGGATTAAAAGCATCATCAGATTGGCTTACGAGACTGCCGGACGGCAGCCTCCCGAAAGAATCACAGCTCATTCCACTAGGGCTGTGGCTTCCACATGGGCCTTCAAGAACGAGGCTTCTGTTGATCAGATATGTAGGGCAGCGACTTGGTCTTCACTGCACACTTTTACCAAATTTTACAAGTTTGATACTTTTGCTTCTTCTGAGGCTATTTTTGGGAGAAAGGTTTTGCAAGCCGTGGTGCCTTCCATCTAGGTGACCTGATTTGTTCCCTCCCATCATCCGTGTCCTAAAGCTTTGGTATTGGTTCCCACAAGTAAGGATGACGCCGTGGACCGGACACACCTATGTTGGAGAAAACAGAATTTATGTTTACCTGATAAATTACTTTCTCCAACGGTGTGTCCGGTCCACGGCCCGCCCTGGTTTTTTAATCAGGTCTGATAATTTATTTTCTTTAACTACAGTCACCACGGTTTCATATGGTTTCTCCTATGCAAATATTCCTCCTTAACGTCGGTCGAATGACTGGGGTAGGCGGAGCCTAGGAGGGATCATGTGACCAGCTTTGCTGGGCTCTTTGCCATTTCCTGTTGGGGAAGAGAATATCCCACAAGTAAGGATGACGCCGTGGACCGGACACACCGTTGGAGAAAGTAATTTATCAGGTAAACATAAATTCTGTTTTTTTCATTCATTTGATTTCCCCACTGAAACCAGTCACATCTGCTTTATGAGAAGCCTTGTGTGTTTTCTTTAAAGGTTAATATACCTAGAATCTACATCACTACACAATGAGGGAGCTGTTGCCCTTATCAGTCAGCTGGAGACAGCCAAAGCCCAGCCTGCTCATATTGCTCTTATTGAAGTGCAATACTCTTGTGAGTAAGCAATTGTTGAAACCTGTTACTTACTGATTCTCACCTTGGATAACTGCACTATGAGGCGCTCTTCTTTATTCCTTCTTCTAATAAAAGTTTCCCTTTGGCAGTGTTTGTGCACAAGCGAAAGCGATAAAAAGCGCAACACTTGTAATCTGGCCCATGGTTAGACAGGGGCTAGCATAAATAATAAATTATACAGAGAATTAAAGGCTGTGTTAAATATTTTTTTCTACTATCTGAGAATTATTTTATTTTTTTAATTATGGTGAATTTAGGATATAGTAACCCTTTAGTTGCTTTAGTAATTACAATTGCTATGCTTTTTTATGTGTGTTTTTATGTGTCATATTCACTCCCCAATCATTCTTAATGTATTTTTTATTGCAAGAACATTACTTAAGTTACATAATGAGAAAAAAGTTTTGAAATTTAAACATATGGTTTTAAGATCAGAAATAAAAAAAAAATATTTCCATTTCTAAATAGTATTAGACATGAGAAACTGAAAAACTTTAAGCTATACTGGAATGGCTCTGTATTTTTCCTAGTGCTAGGTAATACAATATATTTAACCTCTTCACTACTGGGAATTTCAGAGAAAAACTTGCCTAAAGTACCAGAACATGTTTATCTTTGTTTTGTTTATTAACCTTGAAAGCTAAATATATTGTTAAAGGTATTCATCTACGCCCATTTTGGTAAATTTGATGCCACTATTTGAATATACGATCATATAAAAAAAAGTTAATTATATGCAGAGTCTGGGTTTCTCACTAAAATTAATTCCACACAACTACTGTAGTCATAAGACAAATAGTTAAAAAAGCTTCTCTGGGACCGCTTTTTTTCTTCCAGAAATAGCAGACATGCAAGGCTTTGCTATTTGTTTTTGGCAATTAGAAGGCAACTAGCTGCAACTGTGCACCACACTTCTGAAATTCCCAACAGTTAGCTTGTAAGGTTACTTTCTTTCCTAAGATATGGAGAGTCCACAATGTCATTCAATTACTATTGGGAATATCACTCTTGACCAGCAGGAGGAGGCAAAGAGCACCACAGCAGAAGCTGTTAAGTGACAACCCCCTACCCATAATCCCCAGTCATTCTCTTTTCCTCTGTCAATGGAGGAGGTGAAGTTTGGTGTCTGAAGAATTTCTTTTTTTTTTCCGGGTACTTTTACCTCCAAGCAAGGATTTGGGTTTAGCTGAGTCCATGCCAATCTCTTCAGTAGAGTAGTGGTTGATTTTAAGCAATTAGGAAGTTGTGAGGTAGTCTTTGCTTTGTTTCCTAACACATTGCTGCCCATGGTACAGAAAGCCAGAGTTGGTTACTCTGTTTTTTCTTTTTCTACAGGTCTCTGTAAGGAGTATATGTCCTTTCACGCCTGAGCTGTCTTCCTGCCGGACAGCTAGAATGCAGGTAAGTGCTTTTGTCTTCTAGGTCTTGGAGACTTGCACTTAAAGGGACACTGAACCCAAAAATTATCTTTTGGTGATTCAGATAGAGCATGCAAGCGACTTTCTAATTTACTCCTATTATCAATTTTTCTTCGTTCTCTTGCTATCTTTATATGAAAAAGAAGGCATCTAAGTTTTTCCTGGTTCAGCACTCTGGACAGCAGTTTTTGATTGGTGGATGAATTTATCCACCAATCAGCAAGGAAAACCTAGGTTGTTCACCAAAAATGGGCCGGCATCTAAACTTACATTCTTGCATTTCAAATAAAGATACCAAGAGAATGAAGAACATTTGATAATAGGAGTAGATTAGAAAGTTGCTTAAAATTGCATGCTCTATCTGAATCACAAAAGAAAAAATTTGGGTTCAGTGTCCCTTTAAGAAGAATATGTCATATGCAGTAGATGGGGACATTTTTAAAATCCTTTATGCAGGATTTTCTTTGGCAGTGGGAAGGCACATTATGTATGTTGAGACTAGGGGGCATATTTATCAATATGCCAGCGGACATGATACGAAGTAGCGTATCATGTCAGCCACACATCGATAAATGCCGCAACAGTTATTGTGAACTGCTTGTGCAATGCCGCCCCCTGCAGATTCGCAGACAATCGGTCGCTAGGGTGTCAATCAACCCGATCGTATTCAATAGTGTTGATTTCTGTCCGCGGTCTCAGAGCTGGCGGAAAAGTTATGGAGCGGCAGTCTTCAGACCACTGCGTCATAACTTCTGTTTCCAGCGAGCCGAAACAAGGGGCATCAAACTCCATACAGAGCTTGATAAATATGCCCCTAGGGGTTAATCTTCCCATTATTGGGATGTGTTTCCTCTTTGGGCTAATATTATTGAAATACTTTATTAGTATGTGTGTGGCTTATGTTTTATACAGGGATTTATGTATAAACTTAAAATTTGGCAGTTGGTTTTCTTTGCTTGCTTAGCTAGAACAGGCTAACTGACAAACTGCTTGAGTTTGAAACCAGCTGCAGATACTTGCATCTTATGTTGTAGGCAGAGGGAAATGCGCGCCTTTTACTTGCATAGTTTCCTCTCTCTGCCGGTCATGTGACTTCTCTCTGCTGTCGGATATTCACGGAGTGGAGGGGCGTCATTGAATTTCAGTCTCTTCAGAGTCGATCTACTATCTGATCGTTTTAGAGATTTCTGGCAGCTAAATTGTGGTATTAAAAATTCTTAAAGTGACAGTGTATTTGAAAAATTTCTACAATTTGTGGGGATTTTTTATTTAGGGTCTAGGATTCTATTCAAATCTGTTTGTGGTTCCCAAAAAAGAGGGAACTTTTTGACTCCTTTTAGACCTAAACTGCCTCTACAAGTTTCTCAGGGTACCGTCCTTCAAAATGGAAACCATTCATTCCATTCTTCCTTTGGTCCAAGAGGGGTCAGTTCATGACGACAATAGACCGGAAGGACGCGTATCTTCATGTTCCCATCCACAGGGATCATCACAAATTCCTGAGATTCACCTTTCTAGACAAACACTTTCAGTTTGTGGCTCTTCTGTTTGGCCTTGCCACAGCCCACAGAATTTTCTCAAAGGTTCTGGGGGCTCTCTTGGCAGTGATCAGGTCTCAGAAATTGCAGTGGCGCCCAACCTGGACGACATATTGGTTCAGGTGCCATCTTTACAACAAGCAAACTCTCATACAGAGATCTTGTTGTCTTTTCTACGTTCCCATGGTTGAAAAGTGAATCTGGAAAGAGTTTCCTTATTCCAGCTACAAGGGTGGTTTTCTTAGGGACCATAATAGATTCCCTATCTATGAAAATTACAGACAGAGGTCAGAAAATCCAAAATTCTCTCCTCTTGCCTCTCTCTTCAGTCTACTGTTCGGCCATCAGTGGCTCAATGTATGGAGGTAATTGGTCTGATGGTTGCTTCCATGGACATCATTCCCTTTGCTCAATTATATTTGAGAGCTCTGCAATTATGCATGCTCAGACAATGGAACAGAGACCATTCGGATCTGTCTCAGAGAATAGATCTAGACCAGTCGACAAGAGACTCTCCCGTGGTGGCTTTCTCAGGACCATCTGTCTCAGGGCACATGCTTCCGGAGACCTTCCTGGGTGATTGTGACCATGAACACCAGCCTGCTAGCCTGGGGAGCAGTCTGGGACTCGTTAAAGAAACATAATGGAGTTGAGAGTGATTTACAGTGCTCTGATGGCTTGGCCTCAATTGTCCTTAACCCGGTTTATCAGGTTTCAGTCGGAAAACATCACCTTAGTGGCTTACATCAACCACCAGGGCACGGATTATTCAGTGGGTTGAAGCTCACAATTTTTGTCTATCTGCCATCCACATTCCTGGAGTGGACAACTGGGAAGCGTATTTCCTGAGCAGACAGATATTTTATCCCCGGGAGTGGGCTCTCCATCCGGAGGTCTTCTCCAGGTTAATCCTCAAATGGAGGGTGCCGGAGTTGGGTCTAATGGCGTCTCGGCAGAATGCCAAGCTTCCAAGGTACAGTTTAAGGTCAAGAGATCCTCAGGCCGCTCTGATAGATGCTCTAGTGGTTCCTTGGGATTGCTCATATCAAACAAGACAGATCATCGGTAATTCTAATAGCTCTTGCATGGTCTCGCAGGATCTGGTATGCAGACCTAGTGAAGATGTCTTCTCAGCCGCCTTGGAGGTTGTCTCTGAGGAAGGACCTTCTAACTCAGGGTCTATTCCTCCATCCAAATCTCGTTTCTTGGAAGCTGACTGCTTGGAGATTGAACGCTTAGTTCTGTCTAAGCATGGATTTTCTGAGTCGGTCATTGAGACCATGATCCAGGAACACAAGCCTGTTACTCGAAACATTTACCATAAGGTATGGTGTAAATACCTTTATTGGTGTGAATCTAAGGGCTGTTCTTGGAGTAGGGTCAGGATTCCTAGATTTTTGTCTTTCTTCAGGAAGGTCTGGAGAAAGGGTTGTCAGTCAGTTCTCTGAAAGGTCAGATTTCTGCATTATCTATTTTGCTAAATGTTAAATCTTTTTGTCAGTCCCTGGCCAGAATCAGGCCTGTGTTTAAACCTGTTGCTCCTCCTTGGAGCCTTATTCTTGTTCTTATAGATTTGGAGCATGCTCCATTTGAGCCAATGCATTCCATAGATATTAAGTTGCTATCTTGGAAGGTTTTGTTTCTTATTGCTAGCTCTTCTGGTCGGAGAGTTTCGGAACTCTCCGCTTTGCAATGTGATTCGCCTTACCTTATCTTTCATGCAGATAAGGCGGTTCTTTATTCTTGGTTCTTTATAGGTGCTCTTCTTTATTCCTTCTTCTAATAAAAGTTTCCTTTTGGTAGTGTTTGTGCAAAAGCAAAAGCGATACAAAGCGCAACACTTGTAATCTGGCCCATGGTTAGACAGGGGCTATCATAAATAATAAATTATACAGAGAATTAAAGGCTGTGTTAAATATTTTTTTCTACTATCTGAGAATTTTTTTTTTTTTTTAAATTATGGTGAATTTAGGATATAGTAACCCTTTAGTTGCTTTAGTAATTACAATTGCTATGCTTTTTTATGTGTGTTTTTGTGTCATATTCACTCCCCAATTATTCTTAATGTATTTTTTATTGCAAGAACATTAATTGAGGTACATAATGAGAAATACGTTTTGAAATTTAAACATATGGTTTTAAGATCAGAAATAAAAAAAAAATATTTCCATTTCTAAATAGTATTAGACATGAGAAACTGAAAAACTTTAAGCTATACTGGAATGGCTCTGTATTTTTCCTAGTGCTAGGTAATACACTATATTTAACCTCTTCACTACTGGGAATTTCAGAGAAAAACTTGCCTAAAGTACCAGAAAATGTTTATCTTTGTTTTGTTTAATAACCTTGAAAGCTAAATATATTGTTAAAGCAGACAAACCAAGGTATTCATCTAGGCCCATTTTGGTAAATTTGATGCCACTATTTGAATATACGATCATATAAAAAAAAGTTAATTATATGCAGAGTCTGGGTTTCTCACTAAAATTAATTCCACACAACTACTGCAGTCATAAGACAAATGGTTAAAAAAGCTTCTCTGGGACCGCTTTTTTTTCCAGAAATAGCAGACATGCAAGGTTTTGCTATTTGTTTTTTAGCAATTAGAAGGCCACTAGCTGCAACTGTGCACCACACTTCTGAAATTCCCAACAGTTAGCTTGTAAGGTTACTTTCTTTCCTAAGATATGGAGAGTCCACAATGTCATTCAATTACTATTGGGAATATCACTCTTGACCAGCAGGAGGAGGCAAAGAGCACCACAGCAGAAGCTGTTAAGTGTCAACCCCCTACCCATAATCCCCAGTCATTCTCTTTTCCTCTGTCAATGGAGGAGGTGAAGTTTGGTGTCTGAAGAAATTAATTCCTTTTTCGGGTACTTTTACCTCCAAGCAAGGATTTGGGTTTAGCTGAGTCCATGCCAATCTCTTCAGAAGAGTAGTGGTAGATTTTAAGCAATTAGGAAGTTGTGAGGTAGTCTTTGCTTTGTTTCCTAACACATTGCTGCCCATGGTACAGAAAGCCAGAGTTGGTTACTCTGTTTTTTCTTTTTGTACAGGTCTCTGTAAGGAGTATGTGTCCTTTCACGCCTTGTGAGCTGTCTTCCTGCCGGACAGCTAGAATGCAGGTAAGTGCTTTTGTCTTCTAGGTCTTGGAGACTTGCTCTTAAGAAGAATATGTCATATGCAGTAGATGGGGAAATTTTTAAAATCCTTTATACAGGATTTTCTTTGGCAGTGGGAAGGCACATTATGTATGTTGAGACTAGGGGGCATATTTATCAATATGCGAGCGGACATGATACGAAGTAGCGTATCATGTCAGCCACACATTGATAAATGCCACAGAAGTTCTTGTGAACTGCTTGTGCAATGCCGCCCCCTGCAGATTCGTGGACAATCGGTCGCTAGGGGTGTCAATCAACTCGATCGTATTCAATAGTGTTGATTTCTGACCGCTGCTTCATAACTTCTATTTCCAGCGAGCCGAAACAAGGGGCATCAAACTCCATACAGAGCTTGATAAATATGCCCCTAGGGGTTAATCTTCCCTTTATTGGGATGTTTTTCCTCTTTGGGCTAATATTATTGAAATACTTTATTAGTATGTGTGTGGCTTATGTTTTATACAGGGATTTATGTATAAACTTAATATTTGTAAGTTGGTTTTCTTTGCTTGCTTAGCTAGAACAGGCTAACTGACAAACTGCTTGAGTTTGAAACCAGCTGCAGCTACTTGCATCTTATATTGTAGGCAGAGGGAAACATGCTCCTTTTACTTGCTGCATAGTTTCCTTTCTCTGCTGGTCATGTGACTCTCTGCTGTCGGATATTCACGGAGTGGAGGGGCGTCATTGAATTTCAGTCTCTTCAGAGTCGATCTACTATCTGATCGTTTTAGAGATTTCTGGCAGCTAAATTGTGGTATTAAAAATTCTTAAAGTGACAGTGTATTTGAAAAATTTCTACAATTTGGGGGATTTTTTATTTAGTGCCTAGGATTCTATTCAAAATCTGTTTGTGGTTCCCAAAAAAGAGGGAACTTTTTGACTCATTTTAGACCTAAACTGCCTCTACAAGTTTCTCAGGGTACCGTCCTTCAAAATGGAAACCATTCATTCCATTCTTCCTTTGGTCCAAGAGGGGTCAGTTCATGACGACAATAGACCGGAAGGACGCGTATCTTCATGTTCCCATCCACAGGGATCATCACAAATTCCTAAGATTCACCTTTCTAGACAAACACTTTCAGTTTGTGGCTCTTCCGTTTGGCCTTGCCACAGCTCACAGAATTTTCTCAAAGGTTCTGGGGGCTCTCTTGGCAGTGATCAGGTCTCAGGAATTGCAGTGGCGCCCAACCTGGACGACATATTGGTTCAGGCGCCATCTTTACAACAAGCAAACTCTCATACAGAGATCTTGTTGTCTTTTCTACGTTCCCATGGTTGAAAAGTGAATCTGGAAAAGAGTTTCCTTGTTCCAGCTACAAGGGTGGTTTTCTTAGGGACCGTAATAGATTCCCTAGCTATGAAAATTACAAACAGAGGTCAGAAAATCCAAAATTCTCTCCTCTTGCCTCTCTCTTCAGTCTACTGTTCGGCCATCAGTGGCTCAATGTATGGAGGTAATTGGTCTGATGGTTGCTTCCATGGACATCATTCCCTTTGCTCAATTATATTTGAGAGCTCTGCAATTATGCATGCGCAGACAATGGAACAGAGACCATTCGGATCCATCTCAGAGGATAGATCTAGACCAGTCGACAAGAGACTCTCTCCCGTGGTGGCTTTCTCAGGACCATCTGTCTCAGGGCACATGCTTCCGGAGACCTTCCTGGGTGATTGTGACCATGAACGCCAGCCTGCTAGCCTGAGGAGCAGTCTGGGACTCGTTAAAGAAACATCATGGAGTTGAGAGCGATTTACAGTGCTTTGATGGCTTGGCCTCAATTGTCCTTAACCCGGTTTATCAGGTTTCAGTCGGACAACATCACCTCAGTGGCTTACATCAACCACCAGGGAGGAACTCAGAGTTCCTTAGCCATGAAGGAGGTGGCACGGATTATTCAGTGGGTTGAAGCTCACAATTTTTGTCTATCTGCCATCCACATTCCTGGAGTGGACAACTGGGAAGTGTATTTCCTGAGCAGACAGATATTTTATCCCGGGGAGTGGGCTCTCCATCCGGAGGTGTTCTCCAGGTTAATCCTCAAATGGAGGGTTCCGGAGTTGGGTCTAATGGCATCTCGGCAGAATGCCAAGCTTCCAAGGTACGGTTTAAGGTCAAGAGATCCTCAGGCCGCTCTGATAGATGCTCTGGTGGTTCCTTGGGATTTCGGTCTAGCATACCTGTTTCCTCCATTTGTGCTTCTTCCACGAGTTATTGCTCATATCAAACAAGACAGATCATCGGTAATTCTAATAGCTCTTGCATGGTCTCGCAGGATCTGGTATGCAGACCTAGTGAAGATGTCTTCTCAGCCACCTTGGAGGTTGTCTCTGAGGAAGGACCTTCTAACTCAGGGTCTATTCCTCCATCCAAATCTCGTTTCTCGGAAGCTGACTGCTTGGAGATTGAACGCTTAGTTCTGTCTAAGCGTGGATTTTCTGAGTCTGTCATTGAGACCATGATCCAGGAACACAAGCCTGTTACTCGAAACATTTACCATAAGGTATGGTGTAAATACCTTTTATTGGTGTGAATCTAAGGGCTGATCTTGGAGTAGGGTCAGGATTCCTAGAATTTTGTCTTTTCTTCAGGAAGGTCTGGAGAAAGGGTTGTCAGTCAGTTCTCTGAAAGGTCAGATTTCTGCATTATCTATTTTGCTAGATGTTCAATCTTTTTGTCAGTCCCAGGCCAGAATCAGGCCTGTGTTTAAACCTGTTGCTCCTCCTTGGAGCCTTATTCTTGTAGATTTGCAGCATGCTCCATTTGAGCCAATGTATTCCATAGATATTAAGTTGCTATCTTGGAAGGTTTTGTTTCTTATTGCTAGCTCTTCTGGTCGGAGAGTTTCGGAACTCTCCGCTTTGCAATGTGATTCGCCTTACCTTATCTTTCATGCAGATAAGGCGGTTCTTCATACTAAATTGTGGTTTTGGATAGAAATATTAATCAGGAAATTGCTGTTGCTTCTCTCTGTCCCAAATCCTTCTTCTCATAAATAACGTCTGTTGCACAACTTGGATGTTGTGCGTGCTCTAAAATTCTACCTACAGGCGACTAATGATTTTCGCCAGTCTTCTGCCCTGTTTTTTTGTTTTTCAGGAATTAGTTTCAGTCAGAGGAGGAGCTGAATCACTTTATGAGCCCACATCCCTCATCCCCTTTATACATAATATAAGGAGGTCACATAAAGATCGTTTGCAAACAGGATTTTGCCCTCCCTTCTGATACGGTTAATCTTCTGTTGGGGAGGTGAGGACTACACCTGCAAGAAAAGAAAGATTGGGTGCTTGAGGGAAACGGAGCTGAGATCTAAAGTGGCTACATGCCATACAGTGCTCTATCCATACCTCATAAGAGCTGAAGTTGTTACACGTGAGTGTTCATTTGGCTACACTGTTTTGAACTACTTTCAAGTTATCTGATAAACTACGCTAGGAAGGACTTTTTTGCTGTGCGCCCTTCCCTCTTCTGTTTTAGATTTTGCCTTGGAGGATTTTCCTTGTGACACTAATGGTATTTAAAAGTGGGTTATCTACATTTAATAGCGCTGTATTGACTCTGTCTTGGAATATATATATATATATATATATATATATATATATATATATATATATATATATATATATATATATACACATACATATATATATATATATATATAGCCACAAAATGTATATAATATATACAGTATATACACACAGACACCAGTAGGAAATTTCAGCTTAGAAATTAGGTTATTTTTTTTTCTATATCTAACTTGGAGTTGATTAGTATCATGTTTCTGCTGACTGGTAAAATGTAGTGACATTTATCTATCTATCTATCTATTTATCTATCTATCTGTATATATATATCCTCTATCTATCTCTCTATCTATTTATCTATCATCTATCTATCTTTATTTATCTCTCGCTCTGTATACATATTATCTATATATATCTATCTATCTGTATATCTATAATCTATCTATAGTCTATCTATCTATTTGTATATCTATAATCTCTCTATCTATCTATCTATCTATCTATCTATCTATCTATCTATCTATCTGTATATCTATAATCTATCTCTCTATCTATTTATCTATCATCTATCTATCTTTATCTATCTCTCTCTCTCTGTATATATATTATCTATATATATCTATCTATCTGTATATCTATAATCTATCTATAGTCTATCTATCTATCTATTTGTATATCTATAATCTATCTATCTATCTGTATATCTATAATCTATCTATTTATCTCTCTATCATTAAGCTCTACTGGCCTAATTATTGAAGAATATTTCACAGCTATAAAAAAAAAACACGTCCTCGGGTCATGTTTATGAGAAATTCATACATCTGGTTTTCCACTTATAGAGGGGAAGGGAAAATGCTAGATCACTTCAAAGTTTTAGCTCTGTGTCTGCAACTGTTTAAAATGAAATATAATTCCCACCCCAGGAAGCATCTGCTACACACATGGAGTGGGGATAAATGTCATGTATATGGTGTGTGTTTCCGTGGCACATTTTGTGCTGTGTGTTCACGCAGAATGAATATTATGACCTTGGCCAAGACAGAGTTAATTTAGTTTCTGTTGTGAAATTTTTGAAAGAAAAGTGTTTGGCTTGTCAGCTACTATTAGACAGAGGTTTATGATTCATAACTGTTTTGAGGAGGGTATAAATAGTAAAAAAAAGACGGAGAGTTATAGTAACAATAGAGACAGTAAAAGGAAATTCATAATGGTAAAGAAAACTAACATAAAGCAAACCTTAGTAAAATAATAATAATAAAAGATCAAATAGAAATAAAGCATGGTTAGGCAACAATATTAACATAAAAGGGACAGAAACAGGGCAAAGGAAAGAGAAAATGAACAGATGCAAATATAATTGTGAGCAGAGGCTAAACAGAACCCATTAGTCTGGCTGGGAGATATTTAGCTGAAGTTCCTTGAGGGATAGGAGGGGTGCAAAGATCTGGCATCTTACCAAAACAATTTCCTCTAAACTGGCTGACTGCTGTAGCATGAGAGATTTACAGCTCACGACTTTAAGGGGGGTTGTAAATCTAAGTATAGAGACATGGATGGATAGATAAATAAATAAATATAGATACATGTCAAATAAATAGTTCTATAAGAAGATAGTCAGACAAGCAGATATATGTATATATATATATATATATATATATATATATATATATATATATATATATATATATATATATATATATATATATATATAAAAAGATGGGTAGGAAGTTAGACAAAAAATATACTGGCATACTGATAGATAATAGATAAATGGGCATAACTAAAAGGGGCATAACTAAAGGAACTCAAATGTCTCAATCTACACCAGGCCCACACCACTAGGAGGGGCATGTTGCCCTGCAATTAGTATTGGTTTTGCTAAGTACTGGGCTGGGGCTGGACTCATTCTGCATTATGCCTGCCCCTCTGTGTGCCCTCCCTGCAAAATTGGGTTTAAGGGTTAAGAAAAGTGTATGGATTTTCCTTTATAATTATGGTGCAGGGTTTCCAAGATGGCGTCACAGTATAGTTGTATGGAAAAAACTGCCACCATGTTTGTATGGGAAGGCTGCACAGGTGCATATCTTTTGCTGCAGACAAACCAACGGGAGAGGAGGAATCAGAATCATTTCTATGTAGCTTCTGCTAATTTAAAACAGTTAAAAAGAGAACTTTTCAATTGGGGGGTTTGACCCTGTTGAAGCCTTTGCCCTGCTGCCCAGTGGGGTTTAGTAAGGCGACTGAATACAGGTATAGATAAATGTCAGATAAATAGGAAAATAGATAAAAATATACATATGATAAATGAATAGTATCATACACAAACACACATGCACAGGCTATATATCCTTACCCAGGCCTTTTTTTTATATCAAAACAAACTCTTTTTTATTCAAAATGTTCTTTGGAGAAGGCTTAAAGTTTAAGTTTAAAAATTCCATTAATCAAAATATCAAATGTAGAAATGTCAAAGTTTCATATTTTTTAGTTTGCTAAGCTCTGGCACTAATTGAACATTGTCCCGTGTTCCAAGCATATACATAGGGGTAGATTTATCAAGTGTTGGATGGACATCACTAAATGCCATCAAAATACACTGTCAGGAATTTATCATTGCACAAGCATTTCTGGGAAATGCTTGTGCAATGCCGCCCCCTGTACATTTGCATCAAATCAGCCGCTAGAAGGGGGTGTCAATCATCCCAATCGTATTCAATGTGGATGACCTCAGAGGTGGCGGATAAGTTAAGGAGCAGTGGTCTTACGACCACCGTTCTGTAATCAGATCTCTCAGTAAGTTTTTGTTTGCATATACCAATTGGACATATTGGATTAATTTGGGATTTATATTTTGCTGTATTTATACGGACATCATTTGACCTTTCTGTGGTTCCCGAAAGGAAAAAGGAAAAGAAACGGAGGATAACAGGAGATCTGGTGATATATGTTGGTGCTCATTATATGCACTACCTGCACATATATGTTATTTATCTTGTGAGTTTTATATTTTATGTTAGGGGCTTATTAAAGTTGGTTTTAATATGGCACAGAGATCTGGTGTCTTGCGCTTCTCTCTCACATACTGCAGTTTTTTAACCCCAGTGGATCGTTGTGGGAAAGCTTCCCCTAGAAGAGCGGCATAACACCTTATCCTCTACCATACCCCTGGAGAACTAACTATCACTGTGCAACCTTGGGGATATCCATGGATTACAAATAAGGACAGTATCATTTTTTGAATGTATATACATACATATTAGTTATATAGGTTGTAACTATAATTTAATAGTGTTCTACATAGTGTTCTTAATCTATCAAATTCTGCATTGCATTTTTATATTGTATAGGTGAGATATATACATTTACCTATTATATCTAATATATATATATATATATATATATATATATATATATATATATATATATATATATATATATAAAATCCTCCATTTAATATATAGCGCTGAATATTTATTACATCCAGATATATATTCTCTATTCACAATCAGCCAATTATATTAATGTTAGGTCTTATATTAGCTTAGATAAACAATTGGGATCCGTTAAAAGTTTATAATATCCATAGGTCCCACACTGATATTTTCTGTGTGGCAAGCTCCTGTCTATATACATATATTACACGTAACCGCATTCTATCCTTCTGTTACCTTTATACAGCTATTAAAAGTGGCATATTAAGAGGGTGATGCGAACAGAAAGATTTCTCTTTCTTTATGATTATATATATTCGTCCTGCATTATCATAGTGTATCGATTTAGTTACAACCAAAGTTACAATGTGTGTCTAACAAGCTTATCATACCCTAAATGACCACAGGTATTAGATCCATAGTTTATCTTCTTTATGGATATCAGGGTCACTTACTTAACATTTGGTGTCATACCTTACATACTTTTGTATACATGACTCCGGAGCACCCGTACCAATGTTTCTACGCATAATCACAGTGATTCTGCTAACATCAGGGTTACACTATATTAAATACACAGATCCTACCATGATCAAGAGCCTGAATCTCATAGGATACCCTAATGTCCAAAATATAGTCCACTGCTTAGCATAGAGTCTTATAAAAATTAACTGGCAATGTATATTTGCATTACTCTAAATAGCATTACTTAAAGAAATACCCAAACATGTATTGTTTTCATTCATGCCATAAGGCATGATGCAATTGAGTCTAAATATCCACTTTGTTTCTCTCTGCAGCAAAACGGTCTCATTATCTTAACCTTTCTAGTCCCCAACATTTTAAAGCATTAGTGTTGCCATTGTGGTACTGTAAAAAGTGCCTAGCCACACTTGTAATTTGCTTCCCTTTCTCAACATCTTTTTTGGCAGTTCTTATATTGCTTAAATGTTCAGTGACCCTAGTTCCCAAGCTTCTTGTTGTCATACCAACATAAAACAGATTACAATTGCATGACAGACAGTAGATGACATTGTCACTTTTGCAGTTGATGTGGAGACATCAAAAGCGACAATGTCATCTACTGTCTGTCATGCAATTGTAATCTGTTTTATGTTGGCATGACAACGATAAACAATAATTATTGGATATTTCTTTAAGTAATGGTATTTGGAGTAATGCAAATATACATTGCCAGTTTATTTTTATTAGACTCTATACTAAGCAGTGGACTATATTTTGCACATTAGGGTATCCTATGAGATTCAGGCTCTTGATCATGGTAGGATCTGTGTATTTAATAAAAGGTTATGTTTTAGCCTAAATTATAATAACTATTAGGGTTAAGTGCTGTAAGCCCCTATCTCTTTTGTTCTCTCCTGTCTATAGGAGGGTTTTTTGTTATGATTTTGTATATAGTGGGGTAGCACCAGACCGTTTGGTTCATTCCCTTAGTTTAATATTTGTTGCAGTGCCAGGATTAATTTTTGATTTGAGATTAGCTCTCAACAAAGAATACCAAGAAAACAAAGCAAATTGGATGCTAAAAGTAAATTGGAAAGTTGTTTAAAATTACATGCCCTATCTGAATCATGAAAGTTTAAATTTTAAATATACTGCTCATTAACATAGATTTAAAGGGACACTTTTCTCCAGAATTTTTATTGCTAAAAAGATAGATAGATCTTGTTATTACCCATTCCCCAGTTTTGCATCATCATTACGGTTATATTAATATACTTTTTACTTCTGTGATTACCTTGTATCTAAGCCTCTGCAGACTGCAGAAAGAAAAAAAAATCAGAAGAGTCATAATGTCCATAAACTGTCCAGTATGCTCCCCAACCTCCTATTTCTTGTCTGATGCTGAGATACAGGGGCCTATCTATCACGCTCCGTATGGAGCTTGATGCCCGTGCTTCTGGCGAGCCTGCAGGCTCGCCAGAAACAGCAGTTATGAAGCAGCGGTCACAAAGACTGCTGCTCAATAACCTGTCCGCCTGCTCTGAGCAGGCAGACAGACATCGCCGGAAATCAACCCGATCGAGTACGATCGGGTTGATTGACACCCCCCTGCTGGCGGCCCATTGGTCGTGAGCTGCTGGTGCAATGCTGAATACGGCGAACGTATTTCTCGCCGTATTCAGCGAGGTCTGGCAGACCTGATCCGCACTGTCGGATCAGGTCCGCCACACTTTCTTAAATAGGGGCCAAAGAATGTTAAACATGGAGATGCAGAGAGAAAAAATAGAAAAATTTAAAGAAAAAACAAAAGTAAAAGGTGAACATTTTAAGGAAAATTTGATAAGTTGATGAAGTGGGGAAGAAGGCTTATTTGAAGGTTGATAGAAGATTCAATAATCTTTGACCTCTTGACTGACAATAAGGTATTAGTAGCAAGGAATCCACTTAAGAAAAAGTGCTTCATTGCTGGTTGGTAACTGTAATACAAAGAAATTATTAACACTAAAACGACAAGGGTGGGAAAAAGAAAAAAAAGAGGGGGAAATATTAATCTCTGTGTGTTTAATAAAATCTAGATTATTATGTCACAAAGATATGGGAATTTTATTACAAGACTAGAGACTGATATTTTGTTAGTTTAAAGCAAAATAACAAAATAAATGACTGGATGGATGTCTAATGGGCTTGAAATAAAACTGTTGCATTCAAAATTTTTGGCAACTGGGCAGCTTTTAAAAATGCTTTGGAAGCTGCTGGGCCTCTAAGTGAGGGAGCAGAAAAAGAAGAAGGGGCATATTTATTAATGTGCAAGTGGACATGATACGAAGTAGCGTATCATGTCCCCCGCACATCGATAAATGCCGACAGTATACGCTGTCAGCATTTATCATAACTTCTGTTTCCGATGAGCCTTCAAGCTCCATACAGAGCTTGATAAATATGCCCTGAAGTGTCAAAACCAGCTTCTTTCATAACCCATATAACCCAATGATTTATAGTAGTAGCGGTAATAGGAGCATGAGGGGGAACATAAGAGAAGAGAAGTTAATTAAAGGAGGAAAGTATAAAAGAAACAGTTTTAGATTCATATTCTTTAAAGGGACAGTCTAGGCCAAAATAAACTTTCATGATTCATATAGAGCATGCAATTTTAAACAATTTTCCAATTTACTTTTATCACCAATTTTGCTTTGTTCTCTTGGTATTCTTAGTTGAAAGCTTAACCTGGGAGGTTCATATGCTAATTTCTTAGACCTTGAAGACCACCTCTTTTCAGAATGCATTTCACCACTAGAGGGTGTTAGTTCATGTATTTCATATAGATAACACTGTGCTCGTGTACGTGAAGTAATCTGGGAGCAGGCACTGATTGGTTAAACTGCACGTCTGTCAAAAGAACTGAAATAAAGGGGCAGTTTGCAGAGGCTTAGATACAAGATAATCGCAGAGGTTAAAAGTCTATTTATATAATTGTGTGGGTTATGCAAAACTGGGGAATGGGTAATAAAGGGATTATCTATCTTTTAAAACAATAAAAATTCTGGTGTAGACTGTCCCTTTAAGACATTTGACAAAAAAAAGAGAGGGTTCAGAAGACAAATATGGATAAAAAAATGAAGAAGATAAAGTTTTTGTTTTGAAAGATAAAAGGAAAGCAACACCTTTGGGAGAAAAACATTTAGAGTTAAAATCTAAAGCTCTAACATCAGAGACTCAACAGAAAGAGATAAGAGATAACAAAGTAGCTCATTTAGCAGAAAGTTGTTTAAGGGATAAAGAATTAGCGCAGTGGAATCTGTTGGCGCTCTACATATAACTGATAATAACTATAATAATTATTGGAGGGCCAATATTTAAATAAGGTAATGATTAGATCTACATCCTAGAATAACTAATATTTAGGTGTAGGAGGTTATCATAGAAGAAAAGCTTTTAAGAGTCTACAAATTAAGAGATATTGGTCAATGGCAATGTTGTTAATAAGATTGTGTTTAGCAGAAATAGCCGAACAGTATACATTAATAGATCTATAAGCTAGACCCAACTTAAAGGGACAGTCTACACTAAAATTGTAATTGTTTAAAAATAGGGTTAAAGGGGTCAATTTATCATACCAGCGAGCCTTCAGGCTCGCCGGAAGCAGAAGTAACCCGCTGCTCCATAACCTGTCTACCTGCTCTGAGGCGGTGGACAGAAATCAACCAGATCTAATACGATCGGGTTGATTGACACCCGGCCGCGAATATGCAGGGGGTGGCATTGCACCAGCAGTTCAAAAGAACTGCTGGTGCAATGATAAATGCTGACAGCGTGTGCTGTCGGCATTTATCGATGTGCGGCATAACATGATAAGCTACATCACACATTAATAAATTGACCCCAATGCCTTTACTAACCATTCCCCAGGTTTGCACAACCAACATTAATATATTAATATACTTTATAACATTTAAACCTCTACGTTTCTGCCTGTTTCTAAACCACTAAAGACAGCCTGTTATCACATTTTTTTTAATTTGCTTTTCACAACAGGAGACTGCTAGTTCATGTGGGCCCTATAGATAACATTGTGTTCATGCACAAGGAGTTATTTAAGAGTTAGCACAACACAGTACTAAATGCAAATCAATAAACAATAAATTAAAAGTCATGTGATCATAGAGCTGTCAGAAGATGCTTAGATACAAGGTAATCACAGAGGTAAAATGTATATTAATATAACTGTTTGCTTATGCAAAACTGGGGAATGGATAATAAAGGGATTGTCTATCTTTTAAAATAATAAAAAATGTATTGTAGACTGTCCCTTTAAGTAATAAAGTTAAAAAAGTAATAATGTGATTTAGATCTGTTGCAATGGGATCCGAATTCCTGACCATGCACCAGTTAGTCTATCTGGTCTGTGCAGAAAAATAACACCTGCAGGTACCTAGAGCCCAGGACTCTTGCATGAGGATCATAGGGGCCTATGTAACAAAGGTCTTGCGAACCTGATCCGACAGTGCTGATCAGGTCCGCAAGACCTCGCTGAATGCGGAGAGCAATACGCTCTCTGTATTCAGCATTGCACCAGCAGCTCACAATAGCTGCTGGTGCAACGCCACCCCTTGCAGACTCGCGGCCAATGGACCGCCAGCAGGGAGGTGTCAATCAACCCCATCACACTCGATCGGGTTGAATTGTGGCGATTCGTGTCCGCCTGCTCAGAGCAGGCGGACAGGGTTTATGGAGCAGCGGTCTTTAGGCCGCTCCTTCATAACTGCTGTCTCTGGCGAGTCTGAAGGCTTGCCAGAAACACGGGCCCACAAGCTTCATATGGAGCTTGATAAATGGGTCTCTTAGCCTCTTCCGAAAGACCCTGGAGAAACCAAGAAAACCCGAAATTGTCCATGCTACTAAATGAAAGGAGTCTAACTGAATGAGGTAGTGGAAATTTCTGTCCGAATTTAAGAAAGAAGGATAGGGTTCTTGAAGGACATCTTTAGAAGAGAGGGATACCAGGGTTTGGGTCGCCAACTAACTATGAGGAGGGAGACCTTGTCTCTGCAAACTGCAAAATCATTAAAAACAGGGAAAATGCATAGGATTCCTGAAGAGGCCAAACTTGAAGAAAAACGTTAGGGGTTGAGATCTTGGTCTAGAGCATTGACCTCTTTGGTTCTATAGTCTGGAACATGTTGGAAAGAATTGTGAAGTAGAGGGAACTTGAAACGATAGTTGGAACTGCTCTTGATTGAAACTGAGACCTTGAGTGGTAGGCTGCATGGCCTGGAAAGCGGCCTTAACCTTTTCCCCGCCTTATCAGAGAAATTAGAGGGATCAAATGTTTTTCTCTATAAAGTTCTCAGTTCCTTTAGGTTAGCAAAAGTATTGTAATTATTTAAATCTTTAAGAAAAGCCATTAGAATATGAATCTAATTAATTTATGGCATTGCCATAAATTTTAGGGTCTATTTTAAAAACAATGTTCTTCCACCGTCTTTTATTGGAGATGGCTGCATTAGCATTACCAACAAAACAAAGTATTCTTTGAGCCCATTGTCTAACTAAAAATGGGTTAAGTAAGGATAATTATCCATGACTGCTTTCTCAGATAGCTCAAATAGCTTGGTAATAGAACCCACTGAATTTTGAAGTTTGTCTTGATTGTCATGATTTCCAAGCTCTGTCCATGCCTTTTTTCACTTTGCATCCCTTAGAGCCAACAAATGTAGCAATCTTAAGGTCAACCTCAAGAATCACACAGGCCTTTTTTGGTAGTTTTTTCAGCTCTTATTTTATTGCGGGCTGTTTTTTAAGGGTTTTTCTAATTTAAAAAGATGCAATATCAAGAGAGGGACACCATTCAGATGATCTGAGATACTGTTATTCGACATGGGTTAAATCTGGGATTACCCATGTAATCAAAAAATGTAATCTGGTCATATTCTATTTGTTTTGATTTTTTTTATATATTTTAAAATGTTTTAGGCTTAGTTGAGTCTGATTCAGAGGAAGGATTTTGAAATGAAATATTTTATGAGTTTGAAAACTCATCTGAAGAATTATCAGCATTAGAGGAGGAAGATATGACTTGTTTAGATTTTGTCTCAGCAGAGTTAGATGCTCCCATATCTAACCCCTTGGGAGTAAGGGAAACTTTTTGTGGATGTCTAAGTTTTTACTTGTTTTGACATATACAGAAATAGGTATCTTTCTTTGCTTGACTGCTCAGACAAAAGATTAGTCATGTGTGACATAAGGTTAATTAAAGGGACATTAAACACTTAATAAATGCTAGATAGATTGAAGTATTCAAAGAAAAGATTAGTCTGAGAATAACATGTAGATGTATTTTTTTAAAGTTTCATTAGCTGTTTAAATATTGACTAAATAAGTGTAAAGTTTTACAGGCCCATTTATCAAGCTCCGTATGGAGCTTGAAGGGCCGTGTTTCTGGCGAGTCTTCAGACTCGCCAGAAACACAAGTTATGAAGCAGCGGTCTAAAGACCGCTGCTTCATAACCCTGTCCGCCTGCTCTGAGCAGGCGGACAGGAACCGCCGGAAATCAACCCGATCGAATACGATCGGGTTGATTGACAGCTCCCTGCTGGCGGCCGATTGGCCGCGAGTCAGCAGGGGGCGGCGTTGCACCAGCAGCTCTTGTGAGCTGCTGGTGCAATGTTAAATGTGGAGAGCGTATTGCTCTCCGCATTTAGCGAGGTCTTGCGGACCTGATCCGCAGTGTCGGATCAGGTCCGCAAGCCCTTTGATAAATGGGCCCCTTTGTGTCTATAAAGCAATGGGAGCTGCCATGTTGTAACTTAGGTTATCTTCTCTGCTATGGACAATTAGGAACAGTTATAAATAGGTCACTAGAGTGTGCAGCCAATGGCTGTGTGGAACATAACAGTGTTCTGAACTTCCATTTCTAACAGGAACTTGAAAGCTCACAATTTCAAAATGGAATTACAGTAAAAGAGAACAAAATAAAAAATGAAAGTGTATTGCAGAGGTTTTTTATATATACGATTTATCATTTTATGTTACCATCTCAAAGTGTTTAATGTCCCTTTAAGGAATTGTCAATCATAGTTTGAACAGACTGTTCTGTCAAAGGAGTTGTATTACCAGCGTTCTAAGACATGACTCATACAATGGGGAATATGTATCAAAGCGTCAACTATATTGCATTCGCGGGTGTCAATACGCTCGCCTAACATCGCCGAACATTGCGGCCGCAGATCTCAATACGATCTCCATATTTATAAATAAAGCCATCAGAAACACGCGCACCAAGTACGGGGCGATAAGCATTGGACTGTTGTTAACTAACAGTCATCGATGACGCTGCTATTCGTGTTTTTCAAACTTCATTTATACCTTTTCACTAAACGCCGCCACTTTACTAAAAGATTTAACCCCTATCCCGCCACCGCCGCAACCTAAATAAAGTTATTAACCCCTATCCCGCCACCGCCGCAACATATAGTTATTAACCCCTATCCCGCCTTTGCCCGACATCGCCGCAATCTAAATAAACGTATTAACCCCTAAACCTCTGGCCTCCCACATCACCACCACTAACTAAACCTATTAACCCCTAAACCGTCAGCCCCCTACATCTCAAAAACCTAAATTAAGCTATTAACCCCTAAACCTAACAACCCCCTAACTTTAAATTAAAATTACAACATTCCTATCTTCAAATAAATTAAAACTTACCTGTAGAATTAAAATAAACTAATTTAAACTATTAATTAACCTACCCTAGAATTAGAGCTTAATCAAATTGGCTGATTGGAACAGCCAATAGGATGAGAGCTCAATCCTATTGGATGATTGTAACAGCCAATAGGATTTTAGCAGCTCTAATTCCTATTGGCTGATTGAAATCTTTCTAGATTAGGTGTAATTTTTTTATTTTTGATCATTTGTTTTTTCCCCCCGTAATGTAGTGTTTGTTTGTTTTTTGTAACTTGGGGGGGGTAGTTATTAAGCCGTCTACTTTTCTGCCTTCGCCGGCCCAATACGCCCGCCTAAGCTCGCCTACCTTCGCCGCCGCGGACCTTGAATACGTTTGCCTAAGTTATCAAAAAAAGCTGTCAAAAAGCCGCGGGGCGATGAGCAGCGGACTGTGAGAGTTATCACTCATCCGATCTCGCTGCCCTTCGGCTTTTTCCCAGCTTTATTGCTAGCCTGTCACTAAGCACCCACACTAAACTACACTGTTCTACCCCCTATACCGGCGCCCCCGGAGCCCCCCGCAACTCAATAAAGTTACTAACCCCTAAACCGCCGCTCCAAGACCCTGACGCAACTCTTATAAATGTATTAACCCCTAAACCGCCGCTCCTAGACCCTGCCGCAACTCTTATAAATGTATTAACCCCTAAACCGCCGCTCCCGTACACCGCTGCCACCTACAGTATACCTAGTAACCCCTATCCTGCCCCCCCTACACCGTCGCCCTCTATAATAAAGTTATTAACCCCTATCCTGCTGATCCCGCACCTCTCCGCAACTAAATAGTTTAACCCCTAAACCGCCGCTCCCTGAACCCGCCGCAACCTATATTAAACCTATTAACCCCTATCCTGCCCCCCCTACACCGTCGTCACCTATAATAAATTTATTAACCCCTATCATGCCCCCCACTACACCGCCGCCACTGTAATAAAATTATTAACCCCTAAATCTAAGTCTAACCCTAACGCCCCCCTAACAAATATTAATTAAATAAATCTAAATAATATTTCTATTATTAACTAAATTAATCCTATTTAAAACTAAATACTTACCTTTAAAATAAACCCTAATATAGCTACAATATAAATAATAATTATATTCTAGCTATCTTAGGATTTATTTTTATTTTACAGGTACCTTTCAATTTATTTTAACTAGGTACAATAGCTATTAAATAGTTATTAACTATTTAATAGCTTACCTAGCTAAAATAAACTGAAATTTACCTGTAAAATAAATCCTAACCTAAGTTATAATTACACCTAACACTACACTATACTTTAATAAATTATTCCTATTTAAAACTAAATACTTACCTGTAAAATAAACCCTAATATAGCTACAATATAAATAATAATTATATTGTAGCTATCTTAGGATTTATATTTATTTTACAGGTAACTTTGTATTTATTTTAGCTAGTTAGAATAGTTATTAAATAGTTATTAACTATTTAATAACTACCTAGCTAAAAGAAATACAAAATTACCTGTAAAATAAATCCTAACCTAAGTTACAATTAAACCTAACACTACACTATCATTAAATTAATTAAATAAACTACCTACAAATAACTACAATTAAATACAATTACATAAACTAACTAAAGTACAAAAAATAAAAAAAGCTAAGTTAAAAAAATAAAAATAAAATAAGTTACAAACATTTTAAAAATATTACAACAATTTTAAGCTACTTACACCTAATCTAAGCCCCCTAATAAAATAACAAACCCCCCCAAAATAAAAAAATGCCCTACCCTATTCTAAATTAAATAAAGTTTAAAGCTCTTTTACCTTACCAGCCCTTAAAAGGGCCATTTGTGGGGGCATGCCCCAAAAAGTTCAGCTCTTTTGCCTGTAAAAGAAAAATACAACCCCCCCCAACATTAAAACCCACCACCCACATACCCCTAATCTAACCCAAACCCCCCTTACAAAAACCTAACACTAATCCCCTGAAGATCATCCTACCTTGAGTCGTCTTCACTCAGCCGAGCAGCGATGGAACCGAAGTGGACATCCGGAGCGGAAGAAGTTAATCCTCCAAGCGGCGCTGAAGAAATCTTCCATCCGATGAAGTCATCATCCATGCGGCGCTGAAGAAGTCTTCGATCCGGGCGATGTAATCTTCCAAGAGGCGCTGAAGAGGTCTTCTATCCGGGCGATGTCATCTTCCAAGCCGGGTCTTGAATCTTCCTCCCGCCGACGCGGAACCTCCTTCTTCACCGACGGACTACGACGAATGAAGGCTCCTTTAAGGGACGTCATCTAAGATGGCGTCCCCTCAATTCCGATTGGCTGATAGGATTCTATCAGCCAATCGGAATTAAGATAGGAAAAATCTGATTGGCTGATGGAATCAGCCAATCAGATTGAGCTCGCATTCTATTGGCTGTTCCGATCAGCCAATAGAATGCGAGCTCAATCTGATTGGCTGATTCCATCAGCCAATCAGATTTTTCCTATCTTAATTCCGATTGGCTGATAGAATCCTATCAGCCAATCGGAATTGAGGGGACGCCATCTTGGATGACGTCCCTTAAAGGAGCCTTCATTCGTCGTAGTCCGTCGGTGAAGAAGGAGGTTCCGCGTCGGCGGGAGGAAGATTCAAGACCCGGCTTGGAAGATGACATCGCCCGGATAGAAGACCTCTTCAGCGCCTCTTGGAAGATGACATCGCCCGGATCGAAGACTTCTTCAGCGCCGCCTGGATGATGACTTCATCGGATGGAAGATTTCTTCAGCGCCGCTTGGAGGATTAACTTCTTCCGCTCCGGATGTCCACTTCGGTTCCATCGCTGCTCGGCTGAGTGAAGACGACTCAAGGTAGGATGATCTTCAGGGGATTAGTGTTAGGTTTTAGTAAGGGGGGTTTAGGTTATATTAGGGGTATGTGGGTGGTGGGTTTTAATGTTGGGGGGGTTGTATTTTTCTTTTACAGGCAAAAGAGCTGAACTTTTTGGGGCATGCCCCCACAAATGGCCCTTTTAAGGGCTGGTAAGGTAAAAGAGCTTTGAACTTTATTTAATTTAGAATAGGGTAGGGCATTTTTTTATTTTGGGGGGGTTTGTTATTTTATTAGGGGGCTTAGATTAGGTGTAAGTAGCTTAAAATTGTTGTAATATTTTTAAAATGTTTGTAACTTATTTTATTTTTATTTTTTTAACTTAGCTTTTTTTATTTTTTGTACTTTAGTTAGTTTATGTAATTGTATTTAATTGTAGTTATTTGTAGGTAGTTTATTTAATTAATTTAATGATAGTGTAGTATTAGGTTTAATTGTAACTTAGGTTAGGATTTATTTTACAGGTAATTTTGTATTTCTTTTAGCTAGGTAGTTATTAAATAGTTAATAACTATTTAATAACTATTCTAACTAGCTAAAATAAATACAAAGTTACCTGTAAAATAAATATAAATCCTAAGATAGCTACAATATAATTATTATTTATATTGTAGCTATATTAGGGTTTATTTTACAGGTAAGTATTTAGTTTTAAATAGGAATAATTTATTAAAGTATAGTGTAGTGTTAGGTGTAATTATAACTTAGGTTAGGATTTATTTTACAGGTAAATTTCAGTTTATTTTAGCTAGGTAAGCTATTAAATAGTTAATAACTATTTAATAGCTATTGTACCTAGTTAAAATAAATTGAAAGGTACCTGTAAAATAAAAATAAATCCTAAGATAGCTAGAATATAATTATTATTTATATTGTAGCTATATTAGGGTTTGTTTTAAAGGTAAGTATTTAGTTTTAAATAGGATTAATTTAGTTAATAATAAAAATATTATTTAGATTTATTTAATTAATATTTAAGTTAGGGGGGGTTAGGGTTAGACTTAGGTTTAGGGGTTAATAATTTTATTACAGTGGCGGCGGCGTAGTGGGGGGCAGGATAGGGGTTAATAAATTTATTATAGGTGGCGACGGTGTAGGGGGGGCAGATTAGGGGTTAATAAATTTATTATAGGTGGCGGCGTGTAGGGGGGGCAGATTAGGGGTTAATAAATTTATTATAGGTGGCGACGGTGTAGGGGGGGCAGATTAGGGGTTAATAAATTTATTATAGGTGGCGACGGTGTAGGGGGGCAGGATAGGGGTTAATACATTTAATATAGGTTAATATGTATAGAGTAGCTTGCGGTGGGCTCCGGGAGCGGCGGTTTAGGGGGTAATAACTTTATTTAGTTGCGGCGGTGTAGGGGGGGCAGATTAGTGGTGTTTAGACTCGGGGTACATGTTAGGGTGTTAGGTGCAGACAGCTCCCATAGAAATCAATGGGATGTCTGTCAGCAGCGAACTTGTACTTTCGCTATGGTCAGACTCCCATTGATTCCTATGGGATCCGCCGCCTCCAGGGGTGGCGGTTTGAAAACCAGGTACGCTGGGCCGTAAAAGTGCCGAGCGTACCTGCTAGTCATTTGATAACTAGCAAAAGTAGTGAGATTGTGCCGCACTTGTGTGCGGAACATCTGGAGTGACGTAAGAATCGATCTGTGTCGGACTGAGTCCGGCGGATCGAAGCTTACGTCACAAAATTCTACTTTTGCCGGTCTCGAGCCTTTGATAACTAAGGCGAATCAGCCTCGTCACAAATACGCTGCGGAATTCCAGCATATTTGAGGTTGACGGCTTGATAACTACCCCCCTTAGTGTTTTGTTTTGTTTTTGTAACGTAGTACTTTTAATAATGTTTAATAGTATATTTAAATAATTTTAGTAGGGTTAGGTTTTTTTAATATGTAATTTAGTTTATTTCATTGGTAGTTTAATTTAATTGTAGTATAATAGTTAGGGTAGGTTAATTAATAGTTTAAATTAGTTTATTTTAATTCTACAGGTAAGTTTTAATTTATATTAAGATAGGGATGTTGTAATTTTAAATTAAAGTTAGGGGGTTGTTAGGTTTAGGGGTTACTTACTTAATTTAGTTTTTTGCGATGTGGGGGGCTGACAGTTTAGGGGTTAATAGGTTTAGTTAGTGGTGGTGATGTGGGAGGCCAGAGGTTTAGGGGTTAATAAGTTTATTTAGTGGCGGCGAGGTCTGGGAGCGGCGGAATAGGGGTAAATAACATTATGTAAGAGGCGGCGATGTCGGGGGCGGCAGATTAGGGGTGTTTAGACTCAGGGTTTAAGTTAGGGTGTTAGGTGTAAACATAACTTGTTTTCTACCATAGAAATCAATGGGGTATACTTAATTCTCTGGCAGCATCGAACATAAGCTTTCGGTTCTTTCAGACTCCCATTGAATTCTATGGCATCTGCGGCCTCAAGGGTGGTGGATTGAAAACCAGGTACACTGTGTCGAAAACGAAAACTATTTGATAAATGGCAAAAAGTGTCAAATAGAGCCGAATGTGTATTCGGAACATCTTTAATGACGTAAGCATCGACTTAGCATCGATTTAGTTTATTTCATTGGTAGTTTAATTTAATTGTAGTATAATAGTTAGGGTAGGTTAATTAATAGTTTAAATTAGTTTATTTTAATTCTACAGGTAAGTTTTAATTTATATTAAGATAGGGATGTTGTAATTTTAAATTAAAGTTAGGGGGTTGTTAGGTTTAGGGGTTACTTACTTAATTTAGTTTTTTGCGATGTGGGGGGCTGACAGTTTAGGGGTTAATAGGTTTAGTTAGTGGTGGTGATGTGGGAGGCCAGAGGTTTAGGGGTTAATAAGTTTATTTAGTGGCGGCGAGGTCTGGGAGCGGCGGAATAGGGGTAAATAACATTATGTAAGAGGCGGCGATGTCGGGGGCGGCAGATTAGGGGTGTTTAGACTCAGGGTTTAAGTTAGGGTGTTAGGTGTAAACATAACTTGTTTTCTACCATAGAAATCAATGGGTTATACTTAATTCTCTGGCAGCATCGAACATAAGCTTTCGGTTCTTTCAGACTCCCATTGAATTCTATGGCATCTGCGGCCTCAAGGGTGGTGGATTGAAAACCAGGTACACTGTGTCGAAAACGAAAACTATTTGATAAATGGCAAAAAGTGTCAAATAGAGCCGAATGTGTATTCGGAACATCTTTAATGACGTAAGCATCGACTTAGCATCGATTTAGTTTATTTCATTGGTAGTTTAATTTAATTGTAGTATAATAGTTAGGGTAGGTTAATTAATAGTTTAAATTAGTTTATTTTAATTCTACAGGTAAGTTTTAATTTATATTAAGATAGGGATGTTGTAATTTTAAATTAAAGTTAGGGGGTTGTTAGGTTTAGGGGTTACTTACTTAATTTAGTTTTTTGCGATGTGGGGGGCTGACAGTTTAGGGGTTAATAGGTTTAGTTAGTGGTGGTGATGTGGGAGGCCAGAGGTTTAGGGGTTAATAAGTTTATTTAGTGGCGGCGAGGTCTGGGAGCGGCGGAATAGGGGTAAATAACATTATGTAAGAGGCGGCGATGTCGGGGGCGGCAGATTAGGGGTGTTTAGACTCAGGGTTTAAGTTAGGGTGTTAGGTGTAAACATAACTTGTTTTCTACCATAGAAATCAATGGGGTATACTTAATTCTCTGGCAGCATCGAACATAAGCTTTCGGTTCTTTCAGACTCCCATTGAATTCTATGGCATCTGCGGCCTCAAGGGTGGTGGATTGAAAACCAGGTACACTGTGTCGAAAACGAAAACTATTTGATAAATGGCAAAAAGTGTCAAATAGAGCCGAATGTGTATTCGGAACATCTTTAATGACGTAAGCATCGATCTTCGTCGGATTGAGATCGCCGGTTCGTATGTTACGTCACAAATTTCAACATTTGCCGATCTTGAGGCTTTGATAACTAGGTTGGATCAATCTCGCAACAATTACGATGCAGAATTCCGCCGTATTTGCGGTTGACACTTTGATAGATAGGCCCCATTAAATTAATTGAAATATATAAACCATTTATACAATATTAAACAAATATGAAGTTTTACAGGAATAAAAATAATATATTTTCAAACTTCCCACAGCTGGGATAAAACCTGTGGCCACAGGGTGTAAGGCAGTACAAAAACAACTGAGCCACCAAAGTATATAAAAGTTAATTTGTACAAGAACATTTTGACTAGAAAAAACTAAGTAACATTTATAAAATATATAATATAGCAAACAGAAATAAATTATATGTGAGGGGTGGAAACCTGTGATGTAACCAAAGTAGACAGGAGGAGTCGACAGGCTGACGTTGCCTTGGAAAGGGCGGGAAAACAGGCGAGGAGACGGGAAAGAGTGAAGTTTGTCATACCAAGATGGTGAGGAGCTGTACTTAAATAAGAAAATGCGGAAAAGGGAAGAAAGAATATATATGAAAGTATATGGAGAAGGAAAGATAGAAAGATCGACAATAGAATAAATACAACAAAAGTGTATTTAATATGAGAGTGATAAACAATTAAACTTATCTTCATCTTTCATATTTCTTTCTTAGTAACGCAAAGAACCATTCAGAATAAAGCTTTGATTAAAACCGCAATTTTGATGGCCAAGCAAATGATCCTGAGAATTTGGAAAGATAAAAAAGCTCCTAGTATATCGGCCTTCATTAACAACATGCTACATCAACTAGTGCTAGATCAATTTGAACCAATAATATACTCTGATACTAAGATAAAATCCTTAATGGCCAAATAGGATAAAGTTTTCTTATCACTACCCCCTGAGACCCAAATTCAAATTATCCATCCCTTACAACCTGCTCCCCTCTTTCTCCAACTTATCCAGCTGAATGCCTATCCTCCATGAAATAGATGTAAAATAAATAGATGTAAAAGGGCCTTGTAGGGCATTGCCCTGAGATAACCAGCTCTTTTACTTTAAAAAGAATACAAACACCCCCTAACACTATACAAACCCCCACCCCCCAAACTACCAAGGGCCCTTAAAAATTAGGGCTGCTAAAATCCTATTGGCTATTCAAATAAGCCAATAGGATTTAAGCAGTTCTCATTCTATTGGCTAATTTGAATTAGCCAATAGACTGAGAGCTGCTTAAATCCTATTGGCTGATTTGAATAGCCAATAGGATTTTAGCAGCCCTAATTCCTTTTTGCTGATACAAATCTTTCAGCCAATAGGAATGCAAGGGACGCCATCTTGGATGACGTCACTTGCATTGAAGTTCCAGTTTACGGCGGAGACCGTATGAAGGATGTCTTCAGGATGGACCTGCTCCGTGCCGGCTGGATGAAGATCGAAGAGGCCGCCTGGTTTAAGAATTCTTGGCGCATAGATGAGGACTTTGCTGGCTGGATCAAGATAGAAGAGGCCGTCTGGATGAAGACTTCTTGCCGCATGGATGAGGACTTCGCCAGCTGGATGAATACATCAAGCGGGACTTCAACATTTGAAAGTGGATCGTCTTGGTGTTAGTGTTAGGTTTTTCTAAGGATTTTTTGGGTTGTTTTTTTTCTTAGTTTACGGTATGGGCAGTAAAAGAGCTAAATGCCCATACAAATGCCCTTTTCAGGGCAATGGTTATCTTAGGTTATTTTAGGGTTAGGGTTTTTATTTGGGGGGGGGGTTGGTTGTGGGGTTGGTGGGTTTTACTGTTGGGGGGTGTTTGTAATTTATTTTACAGGTAAAAGAGCTAATATCTTTGGGGCAATGCCCCACAAAAGGCCCTTTTAAGGGCCATTGGTAGTTTATTGTAGGCTAGGTTTTTTTTTATTTTGGGTGGGCTTTTTTTATTTTGATAGGGCTATTAGATTAGGTGTAATTCTTTTTTATTTTTGATAATTTATTTGTCATTTTAGTAATTTAGTGTTTGTTTTTGTAATTTAGTTAGTTGGTTTTTTTGTAATTAGATACTTTTTGTAATTTTTAGAGTAGTGTTAGGATTTTTTATTGGTAGTTTAGTTTTATTTAATTGGTAGTTAGATTAATTTTAGTTTAATAATTATAATAGTTTAATTGTTAGTTTAATTTTTTTTTTTTTTTATTTGACTGGTAAGTCTAGGGAAATTATAATTTTAATATAAAGTTAGGTGGTCGTTAGGTTTAGGGGTTACTAGTTTAAATAATTTTATTTCATTTTGGAAGGCTTTCAGTTTAGGGGTTAATATCTTATTTTAGTATATTTTGTTGTGGGGGGCTTGCGGTTTAGGCGTTAATAGGTTTATTATAGCGGCAGTGTGGGCGGAGGGCAGATTAGGAGTTAATAATATTTAAATAGTGTTTTTAATGCGGGGGTGCCGGTTTAGGGGTTAATAAGTTTAGTATAGTGGTGACGATGTCGGGGAGTGGCGGAATAGGGGTTAATAAAAAATTTTAGTGTCGGCGATATCGGGAGCAGCAGATTATGGGTTTAATACATTTATTATAGTGTTTGCGATGCGGGAGGGCCTCGGTTTAGGGGTTAATAGGTAGTTTATGGGTGTTAGTGTACTTTGTAAAACTTTAGTTATGAGTTTTATGTTACAGCTTTGTAACGTAAAACTCATAACTAGTGACTTTAGATGGCGGTACAGATCTTGTCGTTTTAGGCTGTAACGCTTGTTTTTTAGCCTCACCGCAAAACTCGTAATAGCAGCGCAATGGGAATCCCATGAAAATACGTAATTTTTACTTGTGCGGGACTGACGTTGCGGTACAGGCTAAAAGGTGTGCGGTACACCTATACCGACAAGACTTGTAATGGCTGCGGTGCTGTTTTTATGCTGAAAATACCATATTTTCAGCGTTGCAAGCCGCAACCCAAAACTTGTAATCTAGCTGAATAAAAGAAAACAGTAAAAAAAAGGAATAAAAATAAATGTTTTTGCTTATGAGTGTAGAACTACTATTTGCAGTGCATTGCATAGCAGTGCACTACAGCTTTATCTGGCAGCCCATGGGTTTACTACCTGGGCCATCTATATACTACAGATGTGAGTGAGATATTGTGTAGGTTTATCTTCCTAACCTTGTTTGCCCGCACAATTGTAAATGAAGCTCATAGAGGCAGATAGTAGTGTCCTTTACAAGGGTTGGTAAAAAAACAACAAAATAAAACAGTGACAATCTTTCTAAATCTAAATGAATGCTGCTATTTTAACATCATTAAGTCCCCAATCACCATATGTTTTAAGAGTATTTATCCACCTTAATTCGGTTTTTAATAATGCTGTATCTAAGTTTCAACTTCTCCAATATGTAGAAACCTCTATACCTATATAATGAAAAGATTCCAGCAAATATTTGCCACAGGAGTTACAAAATACAGGAACTCTGTGATTACCATGGTTACAAATGAGTTTATTAAAATGCTTATGGATCCTGTTTATTTATTTTTTTAGAATTCTTGACGTTTGAGCAAGGTATTGGATGTCACACTTACACTGCAATAATATATTCTTTGCCTGTATTTGTAAACTTGCAGACTTCTCCCAGTCAACCAATTTATTTCAATGTCAGTATTTCTGATGGTTTAATTCCATAAATTAGTGAAGGTTCCAAACTGTATTTAAGATTTTTACTAAAGTGTCTGGATATACAATAGTAGGTTTATCAGGGATAATGTACGTTAGGCATTCCCCTTCTTTTAGGATATGCCAATGCTTATATATTTTGTTACTGATTTTTTTAAATCTTGATTATATATTGTTTTAAACGAAAGAAATCAAATCTATTTGAGACCATATTTGGTTTATCCCTTAGAAGGTCTTGTCTACTTATACTTCTGTTTTTTGTCTTTCTTCCTCTAAAGTGTTCTTGTCATATCCCTTTTCACAAAATCTATTTTTAATTACTTATGACTGACTGCTAAAATCTTTTAATTCAGTTGCAGTTCCTCTTGATTCGAAGAAACTACTGTTTGGAACTACATTTACCCAAACAAGATGCTGACAACCATCATTTCTGATATATGTATTTGCATTGCAGGACTTTAAAAAAGTCTATTTTTATTGTAAGATCAAAAACTCAATCACCTAGATTACGAGTTTTGCGCTAAACAAAGCTAAAAAAGTTGCGTTATTTCACCCTCCATAGCGCTGCCATTATGAGTTACTGAAAAGCCTCCTTGTGCGTGCAATATGGTTGCGTTAAGCTGCACACCCCACAAAAGCCAAGGGCTGCTTTGATGTGCTTGTGCACGCTTTCCCCCATAGACATCAATGGGGAGAGAGTGTTAGAAAAAAACCTAACACCTGCGATCGTGGAATGAAAATTCTCCATAACGCAACCCCATTGATGTCTATGGGGAAATACACCTTAACATAAACCCCAAGTCTAAACACCCCTAATCCACCGCCCCTGACATCGCCGCCACCTAAATGTTCAAATCAGCCAATAGGATTTCAGTAGCTCTCATCTTATTGGCTGTTTAGTGTTAGGTATTTTTTTTATTTTTTGGGGTGTTTTTTTTTCAGATTAGGGTTTGGGCTTTTGAAAAAGAGCTAAATGCCCTTTTAAGGGCAATGAAAAAGAACTGAATGCCCTTTTAAGGGCAATGCCCATACAAATGCCCACAAATGGGTAGCTTAGGCTTTTTTAGAGTTAGGTTTTTTTATTTTGGGGAGTTGGTTGGGTGGTGGGTTTTACTGTTGGGGGTTGCTTTTTTTTACAGGTCAAAGAGCTGTTTAACTTAGGGCAATGCCCTACAAAAGGCCCTTTTAAGAGATATTGGTAGTTTATTGTAGGCCAGGGGGTGTTTTTATTTTGGGGGGGCTTTTTTATTTTTAAAGATTAGGTGTAATTGTTTTTATTTTTGATCATTTCGTTTATTATTTTTTGCAAGCTTAGGCCTAGATTTGGAGTTCGGCGGTAGATGGGTTGTTAACGCCACGCGTGTTTATGTCTAACGCACGGCATTGTTTGACTCCGGTATTTAGAGTTAAAATAAGACCATCTAACGATGCTCCTAACGCGTGTATGTCACACGCGTAATACTGCCCGCGTTAGACAGTCTCCCATAGAGATCAATGGGAAATGCAAAAAATTGCTTTTTTCACCTAACACTCGATCTCGCGAGAATACGTACAGCTCGGTCATATGACGCATACCACATCATGCACAACAATAACACGCCGCAAATGTCACAACAACAATCAATCAACAAAGCACACAAGCATTACACATTCACAAGCGGGGGATGTTTTAATACAATTTTATACGGGGAATACGCATATACTTTAAGATGCGGAAAATCGCAAAATAACAACAAGGATTAAAAAAGATATACATACACTCGAAACAAAATCGCATTCAATATCACTATATATTATGACAAACATACATATACAACACTTCACGAAGAACACACCATCGCAAATTCACATTTAAAAAGAATACTTTTGGACAATGAAAGCTAAAACGAACACTATGACATCATCGCATTCTACACATTCCACAAATACCAACTCTAAATGAGCATGCGCAAATTCACACACTTAATACACATTGCAATAATATTAATTGCTAATAAAGCACACCTGAACACTATTTACAACGGAAATTGGGACATCATTAAACATTTACACAGGGTATATAAGCACCACACAAGCAGGGCTTCTTTGACTGTGTTGCTGTTGGGTCTTTGGAGATTGGAGGTTTAAGAATAGAGAGTTTGAGAATTTTTGAGAGTGAGTTAGTGTTAGCGTGAGAGAGTGAGTGAGTTAGTGGGAGTTAGTGGGAGTGGGAGAGAGTCTGTTAGTGGGAGCGTGAGTGAGTTAGTGGGAGTTATTAGTGAGAGTTGTTAGTGGGAGCGTCAGTTAGTGGTAGTTAGTGAGCGTTAGTGGGAGTGTTTGTTAGTGATAATTAGAAGTAGTGTGAGTTAGCGAGCGAGTGATTTTTCTGTACACTTAACACATTTACACGCAAACACATTCAATACATACATACACTTATCAATAACACTACATACACTCCATACCCCCTACCCCCTCATACTACACTCCATACCCCATTACTTGTAGTCCCATTCCCTTTCATCCCATTTACTCTTATCCCATACCCCATACCCATCCCATACCCATCCCCTAGTTACATTTAGTTTACATATCCTCCTTTTAGTCTTATTCTTTTCGTTTATTTAAATACTCCTTACCCTCTTTGTTTTTTAAATCCCTCTCACACTTTAAGCACCTTTTTTGTCTTTTTAGTTCTTTATTTTGCCCCCCTTTAATTTCATCACACTCACTTTTTGTTTGATTATTTGGGGTTTAGTTTAGGGAAGAGATGGAGGCCAGGCAGGGGACAGGTAGAGGGGGGAGTAGAGGGAGGGGGAGAGGAACAGGGCAGGAAGGGGGGCAGGAAGCGGGGGTGGAAGCGGTGGGTGGACCCAGCCACTTGGTTCAAGATGACCAAGTGGCTGGGCCCAGTCGCGGTCAGAGTAGGGCTTCACAGTCCGGGAAACAGAGGGCATCGTCACAGGGGAAGGCCAAGGCGACTAGGGAGGCGAGGTTTACGATGGAGGAGAAGGAGGCCCTCGTAGAGGCCTATATGGCCAGGCATAGGATGCTGCAGCACCAAAAGACCACCCCGACTGAGAAGAGGAGGCTCTGGAACGAGATCAGGAATGCAGTCAATGCAGTGGGTGGCCGGAACCGAGATATGGATTTGATCAAACATCGCTACCGGGACTGTAAACTGGAACTGAAAAAAAAGTTAAGCCTGGAGGCCCGACATGCCGCAGGAACCGGTGGCGGCCCTGCCATTGAAATCGAGTACTGCCGATGGGAGGAAATGTTGCGGCCCAGCATCTCCGAGGTGGAAGTAGTCGGTATCGGAGGAATCGATACCGGGAACCTGCCACTCTCATCTGACGGTAAGCTCATTGAACAATAATTTCACATACGAATGTATTTCAATGGACACTATACGCAAACATTTACTTTCATGATTGAGGTAGCGAATACAATTTGACAAAACATTCAAATGTACTTAAATTACCTAATTTGATTCATTCTTGAGATATATTTTAATGAAGAAATAGCCATGCACACGGTAAAACAATCACAGGAGGCAGCTATATTCAGCTAACAATCAGCATCTTAGAAGCATATTTAGATATGCTTTTCAGCAAAGAATATCCAGAGAATTAAGCGAATTAGATAAGAAAAGTACATTCGAAAGTTGATACAAAATGTATGCTTCTATATCATGAAAGATAAAACATTGGGTTTCATGTGTTAAGGATCAGATTAATGCTATAACGTTGTTTACACGCATTCAATTACTTTGCGGTTACATCAGTATCTAGGCTATAGGTTAGGTGTGCATTTAAACAGACTGAAAACAAACGCAAAAACATTCACATTGACCACAGATATCACAAACACGGTTTAGAAAAAGCGGAAATCGTATTGATTGTTTGTTAGATTTCAAAGTGGATTAATGATTCTGCATTTGTAATTGTATCGTAAGCTAAGTCATTTAAACCTTTATTTGCAAATATGCTAATATATACATTTCTTTTTTTCTTTTTTTTTTAATATACAGAGTCTGGGGACGAGGCAGCATAGCCTCCTGCATCTCCCCGGGATGAGAGTGGTGGTGAGGAATTTCCACTTCGGAGGGAAGAGGCCCCCCGTGACGAACAGCGCACGGGAGATGATGAAGAGGCCCCGGAAGCACAGGAGGATCCTGCGGAACCCGCGGAACCCGAGGTCCCTCAAAGACCCGCACTCCGCCGTGCACGGGCACCCCGCCGTGCACGGGTACAACAAGCACAACAAGAGGAAATAGCGGAGGTGCGGGTTCTACTGGACTACATAGACCAGATGCGTACCTCCCGGATAGAAAATATAGAAGGACGCAACAGAATACTTGATGGCCAAAATCAAATTATTCAAGGACAAAATGAAATCATCAACATACTGAATCGAATAGAAGAAGGACAAACCAGAATGTTTCAGCTTCACCAAGAAATGTTCACTTTTTTCCGGGAGGCGCATGCTGGTCTACCTCCTGTTGCTGGGCCTCTTGCTGCTGGGCCATCTCCTCCTGCCGGCCCATCTCATCCTCCTCAGCCATCTACTCCTCCTCCTCAGCCATCTACTCATCCTCCTCAGCCATCTACTCCTCCTCAGCCATCTACTCCTCCTCAGCCATCTTCTCCTCCTCATCCATCTTCTCCTCCTCAGCCATCTACTCCTCACCTTGGTCGTCCCAGTACTCTTCCTTCCACTCTTCCCACAACAGCTCCAAGGAGGACTCTTCGGAGTCGGCAGTTGCCTCTCCCAGAGCCTCAGCCCCGTGGGAAGAGGGGAAGGAAGAGGAAGTAAGTATTTTTTTTCATCTTCACTGGTTTTTTTAATTTAATGTGTAATGGATAGGTATGTGATGATGTGGTTTTCATACACTTGTGGACCACACTCTGTATATAATCTACTTCTATGGGACCGGGTCCATGGAGGCAGATTGTTTGCAGAGTGTGGGTTATAAGTGTGTGAAAACCACATCATCACATACCTATCCTTGTTCATGATATTGATTGGTTTCTGTGATGTGATGTCCAAACTGTTTCCCGAATCGCTAACTAAATTACCATAACAATTATCCATGATGGCATATTACTGTTTGAATGCCAATAACACAGCTTAAAGGGACAGTCAGAAAATTATTGATTACAAAGAAAACACTGTATTACGCATTATAAAGTTTGAAACAACAAAACATGGAGAAATACATGTGTGACTTATGTGCTTACCCTTGTATCTATGACTATGAAAAATGACCACTTATTTGTTGTTCATACATAACAACATTTTAGATATCAATGATCAATACATGGTCAATAATATGCTGTATGAGCACAAGGTTTTACATATACAAATGCTATCCAAATGCCCTCTAGTGCTCAAATTGTATAATGATTACAAGCACTCTTCAAGATTGAAGAAATGAGCACACCAACCTCATAGGTTTAGATAGCAAATTTAAATAAACCCAGACAAATGTTCAATTGTTGAGAAACATTTGATATCCTTGATATTACATAATTGACTTTTAGAATAATGAAAAACATTATTTTTTTTCTAAACTGTCCCTTTAACAACATTACATATGCTAACACATATTTGAAGCTTGTTGGTATATCTACATGTACTTTGTTAAAAAATAAATATTGAAATCACATTTATATTGACGTGTTAAATAAAGTCTATTTTCTTTAAGAGTCATTATTGTGTTAATATTTTATTGTAAAGACATTTTTTTTTAACAATGAATATGGTTTAAAGTCCTTTTAGGAGTGGGGGGGGGGGTGAAAATATGCTAACAATAATATATTTGAAGATTAAACTATGTGGATCTCATACATGATACAAAAAACAACATTTGCATTCAAGGGACAGTATCCTATATTTTTAACATAACTGTATGTAATAGACACTACTACAAACAACAAGATTAACATATACTGATATCAATATTAAAAAGCTTCAAACACTTGAAAATAAAATAGGGTTAGCTATATTGAAAATATAGATGAACCCCCATTACAACCGTAAAACAACACAATACCCCATCATTAACATATGAAAAGACCCTTTACACAAACTGGAGAAAGCTGGAGATGGTACTCACATGAAACTCAGAGGCTTTGCGAGGAGTCAGAAAATTACTTACATTTTCTTAGAACAGAAGAAAAAATAAACGTATTGGTTAAACAATGGACTATCTAACTAGAGACAAAATCAAAGCTTTTGATTTATAATGTGAGTGTCTAATGAACCTTTAATAAAATATACAACGAAATTACATTTAGAAGAAGTCGGCATCATATATTTAGCATATGATAAAGATAAATGCATATTGATTACTTTATTCAAACACAATAGCGCATATTTATTAATTAGATATATTCAACATTAAACACAACATTAATTTTTCAGAAAAAGGAACATATTGTTGACAAACATATTAAACATGGACTATAGAGATTTGCACTTGCCTAGAAATATCCTATGCATGAAAACATTTTGCTTTCGTTCGTTGATTCAACCAGACATCCAGCAAAAGAGAATGTGGTGGTCTTTATCAGCTACGGGTCAACAATGTAACATGATGCAAATAATACATATTCGCAAGCTTTTTAAAATTGGCTGCAGTCACAAACGTTTTTAACGTGCACAAATATTGCGGGACTACGTAATCCAATCAGACGTTTTTTTACCTTTACATGTGCCGTCTTAACATGGCGCTTCCTTGATCACGTAAGAACGCCATCCAATGAAAGGCACATTATTGATCACGTAAGAACGCCCAAAAAAAAAGGCGCATCCTTGATCGCGTCAAAACGCAATCCAATAAAAGGCATATTCCTGATCACGTAAGAACGTCAGTCAATACAAGAAATCATTGGACAGCCTGGCAGGTGACGTCTTAAGCAACATGGCGCATCCGAGATCGCTGAAAAACCGCAGACAATACAAGGACTCAGTGACATCTTGGCATATCACTAAGAAACGTATTTATATTTTAGGAACTAGTATGTGTGTAGATTGCTATCTAGGAATGACAACAAATCATGAATCATCTTTTCGGACTTGACTGTCCCTTGAACTATAGCTATGGTGTATATCTTTAACATTTAAAAGATACACATGAGAAATACATATGCCATTGATGTTTTAAGATATGTTTGGATTGTTGTTGAATAACAATAGTTATACATGTATTGATTAAACGTGTCATTTATTCAAGTTTAATTATTGTCAGCCTACCTATAGCCATATATGGGAGGAGATGTATTTTGTTAACATATTAGTTAACTAATATTCATCATCTTAATTATTTGCATTACACACAGAGATTTATTTGGTTACACTTTTACAATAATATAGATTTGAAAATGAAATACAGGTGCTGTCAACATTACAATAAGATTGTTTATTAATAAAATGATATGTCCTTGTTCTTGTAAAAAGGACAAAAACGCTTTACAAATGGAAATACATTCATTAACAATTGTGATCAACATCACTTAAAGGGACATTATTTTGATTTTTAAAAAGAGCATACACATAGACAATACTATTTCAATAAAATTAACACTTTACAGGGATTATATCATTGTATCAATACTCAGATCATTTGGTAAAGGTGCATCAATTCATGCAGAGTTTCTAAATACACACATGGATCTGAACATTGAAATATACATATATACACAAATACCAATCTATATATACATATATAAAGAAATTACTATGCTAATCATAATCAGGCAATGATAAAGCTAAGAGAAAATAATATAAAGACAAATAATAAGATTACATTGGAGATGTTAATCTTAAAGTCATTTACTATTGTCTTACATATATGATTTTATTATAACAAATATATTTGGTAGGTCCCTTTAAGGATCAACAACATAAACTAGAGCTTTCAAAAAATAACAGGAAGAATGAGGACAAAGATTTGTGAAATAAAATGTATTTTATTAGTATGTAAGAAAACATACACAACGTTTATAAATAATCTTGTAAAAATAAGGAATATATGAGCCATATGACAAGGTAACACAGTGCATCACAGTCCATGAAGAGAGTTGCCAAGGGCCAGCATAGCCCCATTGGAGACATATGACAAGGTAACACAGTGCATCACAGTCCATGAAGAGAGTTGCCAAGGGCCAGCATAGCCCTATTGGAGACATATGACAAGGTAACACAGTGCATCACAGTCCATGAAGAGAGTTGCCAAGGGCCAGCATAGCCCCATTGGAGACATATGACAAGGTAACACAGTGCATCACAGTCCATGAAGAGAGTTGCCAAGGGCCAGCATAGCCCCATTGGAGACATATGACAAGGTAACACAGTGCATCACAGTCCATGAAGAGAGTTGCCAAGGGCCAGCATAGCCCCATTGGAGACATATGACAAGGTAACACAGTGCATCACAGTCCATGAAGAGAGTTGCCAAGGGCCAGCATAGCCCCATTGGAGACACATGGCAAGGTAACACAGTGCATCACAGTCCATGAAGAGAGTTGCCAAGGGCCAGCATAGCCCCATTGGAGACATATGACAAGGTAACACAGTGCATCACAGTCCATGAAGAGAGTTGCCAAGGGCCAGCATAGCCCCATTGGAGACATATGACAAGGTAACACAGTGCATCACAGTCCATGAAGAGAGTTGCCAAGGGCCAGCATAGCCCCATTGGAGACACATGGCAAGGTAACACAGTGCATCACAGTCCATGAAGAGAGTTGCCAAGGGCCAGCATAGCCCCATTGGAGACATATGACAAGGTAAAAGAGTGCAACAGGCACAACAATAAACTTTTAAAAAGGCCAAATGGCAACAATAAAAATACAAATTCAACATGTGGACGGAGGATTCTTATCTGCCACCATGGAGCATATCCAGATCCTCCACTTACTGGTCATCCTCTTCATTGTCCTGTGCATGTCCAGCTCCAGATTCAGGCCTTGAACTTAATCGCATAATTGCACGCAGAGTCAAGTCCTGAACCCGGAGCTGGGCCTGCATGGTGTCGTTCATCCCTCTCAGGACAGCTGCGTTCCTCAACACGGCCTGCTCTACTCTTGCTATACCTTCTAGCATGAGCCATGCTGAGTCACAGCCTAAAATAAAATAAAATTAAATATTAAGGATAATTACACAACAGACTAAAAATTTATACTACATACATTGTCATCATAAAGACAAATAATTCTTTACATCAATTAGTTTACATTTATTCTTTACACATGAATTAGGTTATTCAGACAGACAGAAATCATTAAAGGGACATGTTACTCAAACATGTTGTCCCCTTTAATTGGTTTTAGATGATCCACTTATACAGCTTGAGTGTATCAAATCTTGTTAAAGGATTTACATTGTACTTACATCAGCAATTTAAAAATTAAATTTAGACTGTGGTAGGCACACCTATCCTTAAACATTTTGGCATTGAGGACAAGCTGTGTAAACATAGCAACCTGAAGAAATTACATTCCCACTGGGTTAGACAAGAGATAATGTATCAACATTTGTACATAAATAGTTGGATCCAAGTAGTGGTGTTTGGTATATGTAGTGATATCCAATTAAAGGGACACTGAACCTAAATATTTAATGGACTGATTCAGATAGAGCATGACATGACAAATCTTTATAAATTACACATATTCATTATATGTTTTAATTCTCAAGCTATATTTTGAATGCAAGAATGTTGCTTTTTATGGAAGCCAATATTTGTTTATCAACTTTGTTTGTGCCTGCTGGTTGATGGATACATTCATCCAACAATAAAGAAATGATGGCCAGATTTATTTTATTGTTTAAACTAATTATAGGAATTACTTTGTTTAAAAAAATATATCAAGAGAATGACGAATAATTCATAAGAGTATTAAATTATAAATTTGATTAACATTGCATGCTGGATTTGAATCACAATTTAACAAATTTAACTTCACTGTACCTTTAAGTATCTTATAACGTGTATTTAGAATGATACTTACAGCTGTGCCTGGGAAGGACAATCCGACACCCAGGACAATGAAGGTTGAGACAGGGGGAAGGGATGGGATTGGCTTGGGGAGGGATGGGAGTGGCTTGGGGAGGGATGTTAATGGCTTGGGGAGTGGTGAGCTGCCGCTCCGGGGTAGGCCGTACAGCTGGGGAGTGGGGAGTTTGGGTCTGGGCAGCTGTACGGGCCAGAATACGGGGAGAGCGGCGAAGGGGGGTGTATGGGCGTTTTTTGGGAGGGACAGGATATGAACTATGGGAAGGGCTGGCAGTGGTCTGGGCATGGTCAGGAGTTTGGTCATGGGAAGGGCTCTGGGTCTGTGCAGGGGTCTGGCCATGGTCAGGGGTGTGTGCATGGGGAGGGGTCTGTGACTGGGCAGGGGCGGAAACCAGATGACCAGAAGTGGTGGATCCATCTGAAAATGTAAAGAAAATATATTAACATCTCATACATCCTGACATCAAATCAACGCATTTCAAATTGATTATGTTTTCAATATACTTTGAAGTGTGTTTGAATTTGTAAACAATTCTGAAATGAGGATATGGTATGTATATAGGCACTCAGATGAATATCAATGACTGTCTGTACAATTTTAACCTTATTATTGTGTTTTGGCCTGGAATATGCATGTGACATAATGATGGCATGAATTATAAATTTTTAAAAAAAAATATACAAGCAGATTTTCATGCTGCCTGATATAGAAAGGGGGCAGTAGTGTATTTGAACAGACATATAATATTCCTTTTTAAAGGGCAAAAGCTGTAGACTTTGAATGTCTTCAATAAAATGATTTCCAAAAAAGAAACATGTTGGAAACATGATAGATATATTTCACATACCATCAGACTCCAAGGCAGCCTCTTCCTCCTCCGTCCCACATGTGACATCAATCTCTGTAAAACATAACATGTTGTGTACACGTTAAGATCAGATATTATAACATATGTTACTGTTGCTCAAATACGCACATCAATGTTGCATTAAAGATATACACACACAAAGTTATGATTTACATCATTTTGATGGAGCATACAAATGACAATAGATTTGTTATTGTCAATGAATCTGATTTTAAATGTATTGTTTGTATTAATGTTAAATTCATAAAAGCATAGTACATAGAACATTTAAGATTTCTCATGTGTGTATCACTTGATGACTGTTGTCAAAAAATCAAATGGAAACAAACATATGTTATACATCTTATGAATAACAAATGTGTAGACTAATAAAGTTGAAATTATTAATCGTTCAATATTAAAAGAAAATTAATATATAATCAGAAGAGAAATATTTTGAATTTTTATAATGTTATGCTTCATCAGAATCATGATCATAATATTGATTAGCAATACACCTTCAATTACATATAAATGAGTCAATGGACTTACCAGGAGACCGCAAAGGCGGCTCTATCAGGCCCATTTATCAAAGGTCTTGCGGACCTGATCCGACACTGCGGATCAGGTCCGCAAGACCTCGCTAAATGCGGAGAGCAATACGCTCTCCGCATTTAACATTGCACCAGCAGCTCACAAGAGCTGCTGGTGCAACGCCGCCCCCTGCTGACTCGCGGCCAATCGGCCGCCAGCAGGGAGCTGTCAATCAACCCGATCGTATTCGATCGGGTTGATGTCTGGCGATTCCTGTCCGCCTGTTCAGAGCAGGCGGACAGGGTTATGGAGCAGCGGTCTTTTGACCGCTGCTTTATAAGTTGTGTTTCTGGCGAGTCTGAAGACTCGCCAGAAACACGGCCCTTCAAGCTCCATACGGAGCTTGATAAATGGGCCTGTGTGTCACTGCTGGATTCCTGTGGGCTCACCACACCAACTCTCTCTATGAATGATATAGATATATATTATTAAACACATTTGGGATATCACTAAATCACATCTGTCTCGAATTTTAATATTAATCAACTTTAAAATGTGAAGAATAGAGCAGTCATTACACCAGAAAATGCTTGATTGAATCAAGGGGATTCTGTTAAAATATCTGTATTGAACATATGTTTAATGTCAGACTACATTAGACATCAAATTCATCTCAGATGCTGCTATTGCATATCTAAATATACCCATTGATCAATGTTCTTAACCCTTTAAGGACACAGCTTTCACTTTGCTCAATTGTTTTATGACGGAATAATTCCGTCATATGTCCTTAAGAAGTTAAAAGAATACACACAAACCACATATTGAAGAGCATCTGTTGACAAATCTAAACAAACACATGTGTCACATCGAGCCATTTGTGCAATGTACAGTAATCTTGTTTAGGACACAACACATATTTATCACAATACAAAACAAAATTGATTATTACAAATATGTAATCATGGTGCTGTTAGAGTATGCAGATATCTATAAAGTAACTCCAACAGAGAATGTGAATTATATATCAATAGTTTTTAATAAAAATAATGTAAAGATTAATGAATCTATTTTGTCTTAAAGGGACACTGACATGATTAATTTAAATAATTGATTTCTATGTTCAAACTGTTCAAAATGATTTAACATTGACTCCTATTATAATTAGAATGTTGCTCGATTTTAATCTTAAAGGCAGATAAGCAATATTGGATTCAATAAATATTGTTTGTTGAAGGTATCCACCAATCATCAATAAAAACCCAGGTTGGTCAACCAAAATTTAGATGCACATAAACGTACTTTCTTGATTTTAAAATACATTTAGCAATAGAATATGTCACATATGATGATAGTATTATATTTTTATGTTTATTAATATTGCATACTGTATCTGAATGACAATATTAATAATTGTAGCTCAGTATCCCTTTAATCTAAAATTAAATTGATTCCACAATGTTGCTGTTAATGAATTATCTACTCCATATGTTGATGTAATGAATGGTATTGAGCATGCAATTCAAATCTAATATGTTATTTAAGGATATCCGAATAATTATTTAATTTTCATCTATTAAATAGACATTACATATAAATATTGAACAATGTGTATTTAGTATGTAATGTTCAGTCCATGTTTCTAAGACAAATGTCAATTAAAAAGAGACATACCATACTGTGACAAGCCCTGGCTTGAGGATCCAGCAGCCACATCCATATCTGTAATATATTAAATGAGGATTGCATATCATTAATACTAATCATGCCATGTTAAAAAACTTTACATTAATAACAAATCAATTGAAAAATATTAATCCTTTGGTAGTCCCATGAGTTAATTGTTTCCTCAATTAAATTAATTATAAATATATCCTGGACTCTTATTTTCAATCAGTTGTGTTGTTTACTGTATCTTTAATAATATCTGCTTGTTATTTCATAATCATCAATTGATGGCCATATGTTATAATTTATTTGTATTCTTCGTTTTTTATTAGCTATAATATTGAAAATAAGAATACTGTATTCTTCACTAATCTAAGAATTCCTATTTAATTTTGAACAACATGTATAAAGCAATGCCACTTACAGCAAAGCCATGTTAACGTGGATGAGAAATGCCATTTTCGCGATCATTGCGCAATGATTCCAAGCGGAATTACGCATCCGTCATTTCACCAACATGTATAAAGCAATGCCACTTTCCGCAAACCCATGTTAACGTGGATGATAAATGCCATTTTCGCGATCATTGCGCAATGATTCCAAGCGGAATTACGCATCCGTCATTTCACCAACATGTATAAAGCAATGCCACTTTCCGCAAACCCATGTTAACGTGGATGAGAAATTACATTTCCGCTCTGTGACGCATATTCTGTAGAGCGCAAGAAACATCATTCCTATTTCATGTGTCAATAATCTAAAATAAGATATCTAAACATCATATGTAGTGTATGTTGTGAGATCTGTATAGGTTTAGTATCTGACTATATACACATTTTTTGATTAAAAAAAAATATTAAGATATTATATGAAGTTGGATAATTACCTGGTTCAGATTCTCCATCTCCTCCCAGGCCACCGGACGGAGAAGCATCTGCCCTGGCCCCCGCGTCAGGACTTTCAGATCCCGCAGCTGGGAGGGAAGAAGAGGAGGCCGAGGATGGCGAGGATCTAAATCTTTTGGGGACCCGGAGATTGAGGAGCTCGCATAAAGTCACCTCATAAGGGAGTAGGTACAGTTTCCGCGGGGCCTTTCTTTGGCCCCCTCTTTTACGGGCTTGTACCCAGTCCCTTATGAGGTTGACTTTTTTCGATAAACGCAACCTCATATCTCCGAATCTCCTCATGATCTGATCCTGGGTCCTCTGGACGTCACACACCAATCTAACCGCATTGGTGATAGACTCCCAGAGGGCCTTCTTAACAGGCGCATCTGTCGAGCTCCTCTTGTTCCCAAACAGCTGGGGATAAAAGTCCTTGACGGCGTGGACCAGTGCAGCGCTCTCCTCCTTGGTGAACCTGGGAACTGACATGCCTGCTGAGTTGCGTATATATAATATATATTTAATATATAAAAACAAATACACCAGCAGGCATTAGAGAACTGACAAAGATGGCAACGTGTAATGGACTTTTATATGGTGAAGTAAACATGAGATGCACCATGGGACAATTTATCTGTACATCTGATTGGATAAAAGTTTGAAATATTGTTATAATGTCTGTGAGACCATCCTGACTCAAGTTGTGTTTGTGTGATGAACTCTGATTGGCCGTTCCTTAATGTTTCATATCTTAGTAACTTCCTTACACATACCGCTTGGTGGTGCTGTGACTTCATTTTTCATGTAGACTTATTTGTAACTCATGGGCCTGTCATGCGGATATGTGTGACGCAGATTTAATATCCGTGATCCGTTAAATATTAATGATTAAATACTCTTTAAAATCTAATACTGTCACATTATTAAATGTTGTCGACATTTCTCGGTTTAATAACGGTCTGTTTCTTTAATACAAATACACATTTAATATTGTATGTCTTTATTGTTCTTTAAATAAATTTATTGTGAAGTATTGACATTGCTCTATTAAATGTCTTTATAATGCACATTGATTGTGTGCTATTGCGTGACATTAGACTAATGTTTAAAGATGCTAATCTGGTGTTTCAAGATGCGTTTCCCACGCAATATTTCTTAATGTTAAAATTCAGGTTAGAATGTCAGTAACTTGGATAATCTGTTTATAAATATTAAACTACAGCTTTGTTATTAGCAAATAAACCTTGAGCTTGTATTTGTCTGAAGTGCTCATATATGTTATTGTGCAATGGCGTCTTTAGTTTTAAAGAGACATTACAAACAATTGTATCAAATGATCTGTAGAGATAGAAGATTGTTTAGACTTTAAAATGTAAATCATTTTCTCTTAGTATTTATATATCCTCAACAGAAGAAATTTAAATGCACATGGTTGAGACAATCACATAAGGCATCTCTGTGCATCCACCAATCTTCATCTACTGAGCCGATCTCGATATGCTTTTCAAGCAAAGTATGTCAAGATAGGAAGATAAGTAAATACCCTCTTTAAATATCTTAAAGGGACACTGTCCAAACAAATTTAGCATTGGTGATTGAGCATGAAATGTTAATGAACTTTATTATTTAATCCGATTATCAAATGTTAACAGTTATCTTGTTATGTTTCTTTGCAAATCAATAATGATATTTTATATTACGGACAATTGTTTAATAAAAACCTGGGTTGTCCTTGACGATTGTTGTATCAATTATTCCAAACAATCAAGTTCTGTCCAGAGTACTGAAGCAAATAAATTAGCTATTTACTGCCTTATTTTTAAAGTAATGATAGCAACATCACAAGGAGCATTCATAATATGAGACAAGTTTTAAAGTTGATTAAAATAGTATACTCATTCAGAATGTATAAATCAGTATTTTTTTAACTGTCTACCATTAAGTATATTTTGAGTTCATGCCCCTTTAAAGAAACATTTCACAATAATGCTTAAAATATCATAAAACTAGGCACCTTCCTTTTGCTAAATTAGTCTAACATCTGAGTAAAGCAAATTTAGATTAACTTCTAGATTGTTTTACACACTGACTGAAATATATTTATTAAATGATGTCTTTTTGAGCCTTCAGCTTAGAGGGACATTAAGCTATATGTTATGTATGCATTTTGTATAATATTCTTATATTTGACCAACTTAATATGTTTTGTTATTCAATCATTATATTGTAATTATATATATTCTTGGATTAAATACATCTCTACATAGGCTATTTTGATGCTGATTGTTGTTTGCATATATATGCCTTATATAATTGACTAAGATATGTGCATTGTTGTTTTTTTTAACAAGTATATTTAAAGACTGAATGTAATTCTATAGTACTTTCTAAATATGTTTAAATTCTTGTATGATATTTGTAAAAATCTATACACAATATACTTTGTGAATGTCCCTTTAAGGACCCAAACATTTTGTATTTTGATTTAACATTGACAAAATAAACAAAAGGCGAATTAACATTCTATATAGATATTTGATGTCTAACCCAAGAGGTAAGATTGTAATAAATACATAATATTACTAAGTATAGTTAAATGACTCCACTAGAAAATTACATAGATTAACCTGGCATCCAATAACTAGTTTTGGAAAAATATCAAGTTAAATGACCTACCATTTATAAATGTAATAATTTAAATAATTTTTCTAATAATGTTTTGAGATACCTAAGGAAGATACAAGATCTTATACAATTATTTTTACATTCAACAACACTGTCACTTTCATGTAATTGAACCACTTCACCTTATTAAAAGTTTAAAAAAATTTTTTTTTACTACATATCCAAAATAATTTTAATATCTACATTTTCAATAGAAAAGCATTGAAGAATCTGACTCCCCAATTAATGTTATAACATATATTTTAATTTAATATTCTCGGAAGCATTTTATTTTCTAATATGAATGCATTATTTTATCTTATGCATGTGCTTGTCAAATAGCCAACTACCAGTCATGGGAGTCCAAGTTTTATTTATTTACAGATTATATTGATATTTAGTAGAATCTGTTCAAAATAATGTATTTAATAATAAAATGTTTAGTATTAACATGTAAAAATAAATTTAATAGAAAATAATTAAATATTCCTGGAAGTCATCAGATGCCAATCTGAAATGACAAATAATAAAAATGGAACAAAGTTAATACACACGTTGTCAAATATTCATAAAATACATTTAAAATCATATGGTGTCTATGCTCTAACTTTGATCAACATTTTTTAAAGATAATTCTTAAATTGATTTAAAATTAATGAAATACATACACCATTATATTGTTGATTCAAAATTCTATTTAAATATCCAAAATTCAAATTATACATAATAATGTATATCACATTTCAACAATATATGTATGCTGAACATAAATGTAATATTTCATGTCCATTCAAATACCTCTATATCAACTATAATATGTATTCATTTTTCGGATTGTGATCCCTAAATATCTAATGATGAAATAAATATGACTAATGTATGTAAGCTAACAGTAATCAACATTCTTCATGTGATTCTTAACTAGCATGCACCAACCTGGACAATGCATGGTCTTTGAAAGTCAATTCAGGGGTAAACAGTTGATCTTCAATAGGTGTCTTATTCATCAGTTCATTAAATAGAGGACTGGGAAATACCATCTACAAAATAGAAAATCATCTAAGTGTCTCCAATAGGATGTCTCCACAGCCTTATTCTATCAAATAGTTTGCACTTACCATGTGAACATGTCTTTGTATGGTTTTCAAGGTCAGCAGAATTGAAAGATAATGCCAGACATGATCCCATTGGTATACTTCAATTTCAATCTTGGCTTTTTCCCCACTGTCAGTCTGGGCAATCTTCACTGTCAGGCTTCAAATTGTTCCCTTTCAGTCTTTAGATTAAGTCATCTCCCTAATGGAAGAAATATTTTCAAAAGAATTCATACAAGTGTGTGAATCAGTTCTGTACCCCTCTCCCACCCCCCATTTCATAATACATTTCTGTCACTAGCTTACTAAGTCTGTGTATGAACCTGTGTTATTTTCTATCAAGTGTGAAGATGAGTCATATTGAGCAGAACAAACCTCTGTGTGACATTGAACCATAGTCATTCTAGAGTATCCCTTTCTGATTATGTACATTTTAAGTAATGTGTAAACAAAATTATATTTTTGAAAATGTATGCCATATGATGTATTTGTGTACAATTCATGCCAGCAACAGTCCATACATTTCTACTTACCATCTGATGTCCTCTTTAAAAACCAGGTGGCAAAGACTCGCTATAGGACCCAATGCCCAGAGCATCACCTATATTAATAAAATTAAAAATTATTCTAACATTTGATCAATCCTAACATGTTTGCACAATTCTCTACTTGTCATTTCCATAGAGTTCACATCTATTGAAAATACTCCAGTGTAACTTCTATTCTTTACCGTCTAAAGTGGCGGTTGATGACGTCTGCTCTGACATCAAGTCCCTCGTCCTGGAATTCCCCCTCTAGAACAGGATCATCCTCCTCATCTCTGAGGAGGTCTCTGTCCACCGGGACGGCCTGCAGCATCCCAGCCCGCTGTGCAATATTATGCAGGACGCTACAGGCTACAACGATCTTAGCCACCTTCTTTGGGTTGTACTGGAGTGCTCCTCCAGAACGGTCCAGGCACCTGAATCTCATCTTCAGGAGCCCGAACATCCTTTCAACCACCGCCCTGGTTCTCTTATGAGCCCTATTGTAGCGCTCCTCAGACACATCAGTCGGGCTACGCAAGGGGGTAATGAGCCAAGGCCGGCTCATGTACCCAGAATCACCTATAAATTTTGAACAGAACATAATTCAAACAGAATCCTTAAACTAGTATATTGTTTTATAAATATTTTTTGGGAAAACGATAATCCATATTAAAAGTTGTCAGAAATATCCAAAAAATAACTTTCTATATTATTCTGTATCTTCCCATTTCAGCTAAGACATGCTACATATGCGTATTTTTCTGAAAATAAACCTTGTGTAAAATGCTAACTACATGGTTACATTGCATTCTCTATCTGAACACTTAAGGTAAGACATGCTACATATCTGCATTTAAATAAAACTTGACATTAGCGGAAAGAGACAATGACAGGGTTAAATTGCATGAGATAATATCTTCCCATTTCAGCTAAGACATGCTACATATGCGTATTGTTCTGAAAACAAACCTTGTGTAAAATGCTAACTACATGGTTACATTGCATTCTCTATCTGAACACTTAAGGTAAGACATGCTACATATCTGCATTTAAATAAAACTAGACATTAGCGGAAAGAGACAATGACAGGGTTAAATTGCATGAGATAATATCTTCCCATTTCAGCTAAGACATGCTACATATGCGTATTGTTCTGAAAACAAACCTTGTGTAAAATGCTAACTACATGGTTACATTGCATTCTCTATCTGAACACTTAAGGTAAGACATGCTACATATCTGCATTTAAATAAAACTAGACATTAGCGGAAAGAGACAATGACAGGGTTAAATTGCATGAGATAATATCTTCCCATTTCAGCTAAGACATGCTACATATGCGTATTGTTCTGAAAACAAACCTTGTGTAAAATGCTAACTACATGGTTACATTGCATTCTCTATCTGAACACTTAAGGTAAGACATGCTACATATCTGCATTTAAATAAAACTAGACATTAGCGGAAAGAGACAATGACAGGGTTAAATTGCATGAGATAATATCTTCCCATTTCAGCTAAGACATGCTACATATGCGTATTTTTCTGAAAACAAACCTTGTGTAAAATGCTAACTACATGGTTACATTGCATTCTCTATCTGAGCACTTAAGGTAAGACATGCTACATATCTGCATTTAAATAAAACTAGACATTAGCGGAAAGAGACAATGACAGGGTTAAATTGCATGAGATAATATCTTCCCATTTCAGCTAAGACATGCTACATATGCGTATTTTTCTGAAAACAAACCTTGTGTAAAATGCTAACTACATGGTTACATTGCATTCTCTATCTGAGCACTTAAGGTAAGACATGCTACATATCTGCATTTAAATAAAATTAAACATTAGCGTCGGTAAATAACAAATGGTTAAATTGCATCCTATAGCTGAACATGACGCTAACAGTTAAAAAATACCGGGGCAATTGTCAAACTAATTAACCATGTTGTGCACAAATACTCACCAACGAGATAACCAGGGGGCATTTGTCTTTCCTCAAACTGTCTCCACAGGGACGACAGAGAGAGGATGCGGGCATCATGACAAGCCCCTCCAAAATTCGCATACACATGCATAATCCTCATCCGTGCGTCACAAACATACTGCACGTTGAGGCTATGAAAATGTTTGCGATTTCTGAAGGGCAAGTCATCAATTGGAGCACGCAGCGCAATGTGGGTACAATCTATGGCTCCCAAGACATTGGGCAATTGAGCAATATCAAAGAATTCCCGCTTCAGGCGCCTCCAATCACCATCATTCTGTGGGAATCCTATGTATTGCTTACTGATACGTACCATGGCGTCCAGAAAGTTATCAAACACCACAGAGAATGTACCTTGAGCCAGGCCATGCATGTACAGTTCTCCGGATTGAAAACTCCCGGAGGCCAGGACGTATAGACAGCTTAGCATCTTACTCATGGGGGGAACAGCAGTCCTTATTTGTATACGTGGCTCCAAATGAGGTTTAAGAAGCTCGTAAAGGCCAATGAGCTGTTCGCGATCGAGCCGATACTTATCAAAAACCTCAAAGTCGCTCATGTTTTCCAAAGTGGGTCTCACCCTGTAGACAGGAGGACCTCGAACCAGACGACCCCTTCGTCTCGGTCTGAGCCGCCGAGGCTGCCTGATTCGACCAACAGCTAGTTCGCCAATAGCAGCACCAGCAGCGTCTACCATGTCATCGTCATCCATCTTTCAAAACAGCGTAACAAGGTAAGCACTTGATCTGATGTGGATCACAAGTGATGCTTTGGCCATGTTGTTTGGGGGATTTATAGTATGATTAGTCCAATGGTAGTGAGTTTGTAATGATTGCTGATTGTATTCACCTGTTTGTATGTGAGCGGCGCGAATGCTTTCACAGTGGGCGTTTTTTTGTTGTTTGCTGAAATGTTGTTTTCCCCAAATGAATCTCAATGTGAAAGTGTCAAATATCACACATACAGTGCATGTTTGTAATGTTTGATCATATGCGTAATCAATATTTCTTAAACGCGATGTTATAGTAACAAGCACACGTCCAGGCTAACATGAATGAAAGTGCATAGTTGTGTATAATGTGCATATAATGTGATCGATCAATGTTGCTGCAATATTGTTTGTAAACGATAAAGTAACAGCTGCCATCTGTAGTATTGTATATATAAGTGATTGCCGAGCTGTCAATATTGTATGTGTCCCTTTAAAATCGCAATAATAATTCAGAACTTCCCGTCTGCCATCTGTAGTATTGTATATATAAGTGATTGCCGAGATGTCAATATTGTATGCGTCCCTTTCAAATAGCAATAATAATTCCGAACTTCCCGTCTGCCATCTGTAGTATTGTATATATAAGTGATTGCCGAGCAGTTAATATTGTATGCGTCCCTTTCAAATCGCACTAATACTGAATAACTTCCGGCTGTCATCTGTAGTATTGTATATATAAGTGATTGCCGAGATGTGAATATTGTATGCGTCCCTTTAAAATCGCACTAATAATTCCGAACTTCCGGCTGTCATCTGTAGTATTATATATATAAGTGATTGCCGAGCTGTCAATATTGTATGCGTCCCTTTCAAATCGCACTAATACTGAATAACTTCCGGCTGTCATCTGTAGTATTATATATATAAGTGATTGCCGAGATGTGAATATTGTATGCGTCCCTTTCAAATCGCAATAATAATTCCGAACTTCCGGCTGTCATCTGTAGTATTGTGTATATAAGTGATTTTAGATCTGACAATATTGTATGCGTCCCATAAAAATTGCACTAATACTGAATAACTTCCGGCTGCCATCTGTAGTATTATATATATATAATTGATTTGCGATCTGACAATATTTCTTAATTGTCCCATTGAAATCTCCATAATAATGCTGTTCAAAAGTGTGGTTTACGTATATGTTGTATTGTAGTATTGAGTGTTAAAGTTCCTAAAGGGGCGGTACAGTGGTGAATCTGTGATGTGTATGGTTGAATCTTCTATGACGTCATGATATTATTAACCTGCCTATGTAGTTGTGAAATCCTCATTGTGTTGTTGTATTGTGCTACATTGTTATTGTGTGCTGAATAAAATCTAAATGTGTGCTTTGTGGTTGCGTCATGGGTGATACGTGTTATGTACATGTAGGTATATATTGTGATTGTGTCCCACATATGCTGACTTCTATATAGCGGTCTGGCATTGTTGTTCCTTCCCATAAAGTGACATCTGTAATCTGGTGTAATGATGTATTTTTTGTAGGTAATTCCTAATGGTTTATTGTGATGGAATCATGATGTTAAAAGTACAGTCAAATCCATATGTTGTGTTTTGTGATTCCTGTAGAGAATGTAATGTGTTTTTCCCCCATCATTTGAATGCACATGTATGAGTGAATGTTAAAAGTAATATATGTGCATCCATGAGTGATTATGTGTTAAGCCTATGTAGATATTTTTTTGTTGCAAGCATATGAGTTGAATAACTGAAATGCAATAATAAAGGTAAATGAGAGGTGTTTCCCATTGTGTAGTGTTTGTGAATCCAGAAATGTTTATTGAATTTTATTTTAATTTTAAATGTAATTTTATTGAAATAATAATGTGTTACTAGTGATGTGGATTTGTAGTTGATGTAATCTAAAAGTGTGAAACAATTTTATGGTGTTGTGAATATTTAATAATTAAAAAACATAAGTCCACCATAGGGAAATAGTCATTTCTTAATCTATTTATCATAGCTGGGTCTAACGCATGAAATCATGTATTTTCTAGCGCTGGTATTTGGAGTTTTTCTGTCTACACTATTTGCGTGCGTTAGGGAAATGAGGGTTTCGCGTGCACGAGCACGTCTTCCCAATAGAAGTCAATGGAGGCTCTAAAGATTTCTAATTTTTTTTTTCTAAGACTGGTTTTCCTCGTAAAGTGAGTGACGTCATGAGCTTGTGTGAAAAAGTAACTAAATCGTGTTCTTTTTGTAATAAATAAATATTTTGTGTATGTCATGTGGTGTATATTGTTTGTATGCATCGATGAGTGTATGTTTGTGATAATGTTATTAGTTAGATGTAGGTATATGAGGGTCTTTTCCCGTATGTCCATGTAAGTCAATGGGAAAATGGATTTGTGTGGATTTTTTTCAAACACCCGAGATCTCGCAACTTTAATCCTTTGTATTTTGCAGAAAAAAAAAAAAATATGAAAAATAAATATAGTGTAGTGTTTGTATGAGTGTAAGTGTACTTTGTGTAATATTTGTTTTGTGATTCGTGGATGTTTTTTTTGTCGGTATATGTTTACTACTGGGTCTGAGGTGGCGGTAGAAATGTGAGCGTTAGGTGTATTTTGAGTGGCGGTAAATAAACTCGAAATACCGGAGTGCGTAAGAAACCCGCGTTAGGAGCCTCTAACGCTGGTTTTCACGGCTAACGCCGAACTCCAAATCTAGGCCCTAGTGTTTTTTATTTTTCGTAATTTAGTGTTTACTATTTTTTGTAATTTTAGATTTTTTAATTTTTCTCGTAGTGTTTTTTTTAATTTGTCATTTAGATTTTTTAATTGGTAGTTTTTGTTATTTTATTAGAATAGTAAAGTTACGTTAATTTATAGTTTAATGCTAGGTTTATTTTTATTTCACAGGTAGGTTTTTATTTATATAATTATAGCTATTTTGTAATTTTAATTTAAAGTTAGAGGGGTGTTAGGTTTAAGGGTCAATAGTTTAATTTAGTGTTTTGCAATGTGGGGGGCTGGCGGTTTAGGGGTTAATAGGTTTATTTAGTGGCAGAGATGTGGGAGGCTGGAGGTTAAGGGGTTAATAGGTCTCTTTAGTTGCGGAGATCTGGGAGCCTGGAGGTGAAGGGGTTAATAACTAGTGTTGGCGATGTCGGGTAGCAGTGGAATAGGGGTTAATAGCTTTATTATAGTGTCGGGGAGCAGCAGAATAGGGGTTAATAAATTTATTATAGTGGTGGTGATGTCAGGGAGCGGCGGAATAGGGGTAAATATTTTTTATTAGTGACGGCGATGTCGGGAGCGGCAGATTAGGGGTTAATAAATGTATTTAATAGTCACGATGTGGGTGGGCGGCAGATTAGGGGTTAATAGGTTTAATATAGTGTTTGCGATGCGAAAGAGTAGAGGTTTAGAGGTTAATAGGTAGTTTATGGGTGTTAGTGTACTTTGTAACAGTTTAGGTCATCTCTACACGCTGAGTGCACAGGCAGACTGAGCTCCTAACATGAATGAAGACAGTAACATTTCAAATTGTTCTCCAAAACAATGAGATCACAATGAGATACCTGCTTTGAAACCGGTTTTGCACTGTTCAACGAATCTAGAATTGACCACTTCACTACCAAAACAAGCTGCCACTCATCGCGCTCACTATGCATTAAAAAAAATGGTTGTAACTGGTTAAAACACACTTTATATGAAATGGAATTGCCCTCAGCTTCAGTACTACCATGAGGCTTACACAGTATAAGGATACTCTTACCCTCTTAGCTCTGGTTAGGGTCTCCCCAGACACAGCCAATGCTTTGTAAATGTCAGCTGTTTTGTAACACTCCAAGGCAATGTAAGGGTCAGCTTTGTCACAATCTCTGTATATTGCTTGATCCAGGGGGAGAGGTATATTCTTACTTGTGCTGCAGTTTTTTCAGATGTCTAAAAGTCATAGCGGACCAAATAACCACCTACACCTTACAGGTTGTCCCAAGCTTGCTTAACACTGAGGCAGGCCCCTGGCTTGAAATTAGATTAGCAGCTCAGCTCTGTCAACTATTTCTCACCCCTTTCTACAGACTGTAACTATTTGCTGTGCGTGGGCTTCTTTTCCTGCTCTCGTCTCTGCCCTCACTACCACCGCACCCCCGCTATTAAAATAAGCTAAATATAAATAATAATTAAAAAATCACCTTGTAAATGATGTGAACTATTTTAATGCACCTTAGAGGGAAGAGTGCTGATGCCCCCCCCCCCATGTAATATGAAATCCTCCTTCACAAAAAAAGTAGCCATCGCACTGGCAGAAGGTAAAATTTTAGCCATCTTAGTAAAACAGTCTGCCACAACCAGAAAAGTGTAAAATTCATTGGAAAAAGGAAGGTCAACAATAAAGTCCATTGAAACAGGCCAAGGACTATCAGGAACTGGCAAAGGATGCAGAGGACCCACAGAAGCCAAAGTGGAATGTTTCATTCTAACATAGGTATCACAAGACAGAACAAACTTGCATACATACTCAGAAAATCCAGGTTACCAAAAAGTTCTTAAAATTAATTCCAAAATCTTCTTGACCAGCAGCAGGTAAATCATGATAAGCCTGAAGAACATCCAAAGGAACTTCAGAAGGGATAAGTTAAAAGGAGGATGAAAACTGAAAGCCTTGATTTTGTCCAACAAAGAGCGATGCATCAGAAGGAAATTAACCTATTGAAGAATAATCTCAACATGAGGAGGGACAGGGTATGAGGAGACATCAGGAAGCCTAGACAAAGCATCAGTTTTTTTATTCTTTGAACCAGGCCAAAAAGTAATTGCAAAATAAAACCTGGAGTAAAACAACACTGGCTTTTTTGGGACAAGGTTATCTAGCTGCTCTAAAGTATTCAATATTATGAAGGTAAGTAAAGGTAGTAATAGGCTGGAAAGCTCACTCCAACAAATGCCTCAATTCCTCCAAAACACATTTAATAACCAACAGTTCTCTGTCTCCAAGATGATAATTTCTCCAACATAGGTGTGTCCGGTCCACGGCGTCATCCTTACTTGTGGGATATTCTCTTCCCCAACAGGAAATGGCAAAGAGCCCAGCAAAGCTGGTCACATGATCCCTCCTAGGCTCCGCCTACCCCAGTCATTCTCTTTGCCGTTGTACAGGCAACATCTCCACGGAGATGGCTTAGAGTTTTTTAGTGTTTAACTGTAGTTTTTATTATTCAATCAAGAGTTTGTTATTTTAAAATAGTGCTGGTATGTACTATTTACTCAGAAACAGAAAAGAGATGAAGATTTCTGTTTGTATGAGGAAAATGATTTTAGCACCGTAACTAAAATCCATGGCTGTTCCACACAGGACTGTTGAGAGCAATTAACTTCAGTTGGGGGAACAGTGTGCAGTCTCTTACTGCTTGAGGTATGACACATTCTAACAAGACGATGTAATGCTGGAAGCTGTCATTTTCCCTATGGGATCCGGTAAGCCATGTTTATTAAGATAGTAAATAAGGGCTTCACAAGGGCTTATTAAGACTGTAGACTTTTTCTGGGCTAAATCGATTCATTATTAACACATATTTAGCCTTGAGGAATCATTTATTCTGGGTATTTTGATATGATTATATCGGCAGGCACTGTTTTTGACACCTTATTCTTTAGGGGCTTTCCCTAATCATAGTCAGAGCCTCATTTTCGCGCCGGTATGGCGCACTTGTTTTTGAGGACAGCATGGCATGCAGCTGCATGTGTGTGGAGCTCTGATACATAGAAAAGTCTTTCTGAAGGCATCATTTGGTATCGTATTCCCCTTTGGGCTTGGTTGGGTCTCAGCAAAGCAGATTCCAGGGACTGTAAAGGGGTTAAATATAAAAACGGCTCCGGTTCCGTTATTTTAAGGGTTAAAGCTTCCAAATTTGGTGTGCAATACTTTTAAGGCTTTAAGACACTGTGGTGAAATTTTGGTGAATTTTGAACAATTCCTTCATACTTTTTCGCAATTGCAGTAATAAAGTGTGTTTAGTTTAAAATTTAAAGTGACAGTAACGGTTTTATTTTAAAACGTTTTTTGTGCTTTGTTATCAAGTTTATGCCTGTTTAACATGTCTGAACTACCAGATAGATTGTGTTCTGACTGTGGGGAAACCAAGGTTCCTTCTCATTTAACTATATGTATTTTATGTCATAAAAAAAAAAAAAAAAAAAAAATTTAGTAAAAATGATGCCCAAGATGATTCCTCAAGTGAGGGGAGTAAGCATGGTACTGCATCATCCCCTCCTTCGTCTACACCAGTCTTGCCCATACAGGAGGCCCCTAGTACATCTAGTGCGCCAATACTCCTTACTATGCAACATTTAACGGCTGTAATGGATAATTCTATCAAAAACATTTTAGCCAATATGCCCGCTTATCAGCGAAAGCGCGACTGCTCTGTTTTAGAAAATTCTGTAGAGCATGAGAACGCTGATGATATGGTTTCTGAAGGGCCCCTACACCAGTCTGAGGGGGCCAGGGAGGTTTTGTCTGAGGGAGAAATTTCAGATTCAGGAAACATTTCTCAACAAGCTGAACCTGATGTGATTACTTTTAAATTTAAGTTGGAACATCTCCGCGCTCTGCTTAAGGAGGTGTTATCCAATTTGGATGATTGTGATTATCTGGTCATTCCAGAACCACTATGTAAAATGGAAAAGTTCTTAGAGGCCCCGGGGCCCCCCGAAGCTTTTCCTATATCCAAGCGGGTGGCGTACATTGTTAGTAAAGAATGGGACAGGCCCGGTATACCTTTAGTACCTCCCCCCATATTTATAAAATTGTTTTCCTATAGTCGACCCCAGAGGACTGATGGCAGACAGTCCCCAAGGTCGAGGGGGCGGTTTCTACTCTACACAAGCGCGCCACTATACCCATAGAAGATAGTTGTGCTTTCCAAGATCCTATGGATAAAAAATTAGAAGGTCTGCTAAAGATGTTTGTTCAGCAAGGTTCCCTTCTACAACCAATTGCATGCATTGTCCCTGTCACTGCAGCCGCGTGTTTCTAGTTTGATGAGCTAGGAAAGGCGATTATTAGTAATTCTTCTTCTTATGAGGAGATTATGGACAGAATTCGTGCTCTTAATTGGCTAATTCTTTCACCCTAGACGCCACCTTGCAATTGGCTAGGTTAGCGGCGAAAAAATTCTGGGTTTGCTATTGTGGCGCAGAGCGCTTTGGTTAAAATCTTGGGCAGCGGATGCGTCTTCCAAGAACAAATTGCTTGACATTCCTTTCAAGGGGAAAACACTCTTTGGCCCTGACTTGAAAGAGATTATCTCTGATATCACTGGGGGCAAGGGCCACGCCCTTCCTCAGGATAGGTCTTTTCAAGACCAAAAATAAACCTAAGTTTCGTCCCTTTCGCAGAAACGGATCAGCCCCAAGGGCTACGTCCTCTAAGCAGGAAGGTAATACTTCTCAAGCCAATCCAGCCTGGAGACCTATGCAAGGCTGGAACAAAGGAAAGCAGGCCAGGAAACCTGCCACTGCTACCAAGACAGCATGAAATGCGGGCCCCCGATCCGGGACCGGATCTGGTGGGGGGCAGACTCTCTCTCTTCGCTCAGGCTGGGGCAAGAGATGTTCTGGATCCTTGGGCGCTAGAAATAGTCTCCCAAGGTTATTCTCTGGAGTTCAAGGGGCTTCCTCCAAGGGGGAGGTTCCACAGGTCTCAGTTGTCTTCAGACCACATAAGAAGACAGGCATTCTTACATTGGGTAGAAGACCTGCTAAAAATGGGAGTGATTCATCCTGTTCCATTAGGAGAACAAGGGATGGGGTTCTACTCCAATCTGTTCATAGTTCCCAAAAAAGAGGGAACGTTCAGACCAATCTTAGATCTCAAGATCTTGAACAAGTTTCTCAAGGTTCCATCGTTCAAGATGGAAACCATTCGAACACTTCTTCCTTCCATCCAGGAAGGTCAATTCATGACCAAGGTGGATTTCAAGGATGCGTATATACATATTCCTATCCACAAGGAACATCATCGGTTCCTAAGGTTTGCATTCCTGGACAAGCATTTCCAGTTCGTGGCGTTTTCTTTCGGATTAGCCACTGCTCCTAGGATTTTCTCATAGATACTAGGGTCCCTTCTGGCGGTACTAAGACCAAGGGGCATTGCTGTAGTACCTTACTTGGACGACATTCTGATTCGAGCGTCGTCCCTTCCTCAAGTAAAGGCTCACACGGACATTGTCCTGGCCTTTCTCAGATCTCACGGATGGAAAGTGAACGTGGAAAAGAGTTCTCTATCTCCGTCAACGAGGGTTCCCTTCTTGGGAACTATAATAGACTCCTTAGAAATGAGGATTTTTCTGACAGAAGCCAGAAAAACAAAACTTCTAGACTCTTGTCGGATACTTCATTCCGTTCCTCTTCCTTCCATAGCGCAGTGCATGGAAGTGATAGGTTTGATGGTAGCGGCAATGGACATAGTTCCTTTTGTGCGCATTCATCTAAGACCATTACAACTGTTCATGCTCAGTCAGTGGAATGGGGACTATTCAGACTTGTCTCCGAAGATACAAGTAAATCAGAGGACCAGAGACTCACTCCGTTGGTGGCTGTCCCTGGACAACCTGTCACAAGGGATGACCTTCCGCAGACCAGAGTGGGTCATTGTCACGACCGACGCCAGTCTGATGGGCTGGGGCGCGGTCTGGGGATCCCTGAAAGCTCAGGGTCTTTGGTCTCGGGTAGAATCTCTTCTACCGATAAATATTCTGGAACTGAGAGCGATATTCAATGCTCTCAAAGCTTGGCCTCAGTTAGCGAGGGCCAAGTTCATACATCAACCATCAGGGGGGAACAAGGAGTTCCCTAGCGATGGAAGAAGTGACCAAAATCATTCTATGGGCGGAGTCTCACTCCTGCCACCTGTCTGCTATCCACATCCCAGGAGTGGAAAATTGGGAAGCGGATTTTCTGAGTCGTCAGACATTGCATCCGGGGGAGTGGGAACTCCATCCGGAAATCTTTGCCCAAGTCACTCAACCGTGGGGCATTCCAGACATGGATCTGATGGCCTCTCGTCAGAACTTCAGAGTTCCTTATTACGGGTACAGATCCAGGGATCCCAAGGCGGCTCTAGTGGATGCACTAGTAGCACCTTGGACCTTCAAACTAGCTTATGTGTTCCCGCCGTTTCCTCTCATCCCCAGGCTGGTAGCCAGGATCAATCAGGAGAGGGCGTCGGTGATTTTGATAGCTCCTGCGTGGCCACGCAGGACTTGGTATGCAGATCTGGTGAATATGTCTTCGGCTCCACCATGGAAGCTACCTTTGAGACGAGACCTTCTTGTTCTAGGTCCGTTCGACCCACTCCAGCTGACTGCTTGGAGATTGAACGCTTGATCTTATCAAAGCGAGGGTTCTCAGATTCTGTTATTAATACTCTTGTTCAGGCCTGAAAGCCTGTAACCAGAAAAATTACCACATTATTTGGTATATCTGTTGGTGTGAATCTGCAGGATTCCCTTGGGACAAGGTTAAGATTCCTAAGAGTCTATCCTTCCTTCGAGAAGGATTGGAAAAAGGATTATCTGCAAGTTCCTTGATGGGACAGATTTCTGCCTTGTCTGTGTTACTTCACAAAAAGCTGGCAGCTGTGCCAGATGTTCTAGCCTTTGTTCAGGCTCTGGTTAGAATCAAGCCTGTTTACAAAATTTTGACTCCTCCTTGGAGTCTCAACCTAGTTCTTTCAGTTCTTCAGGGGGTTCCGTTTGAACCCTTACATTCCGTTGATATTAAGTTATTATCTTGGAAAGTTTTGTTTTTGGTTGCAATTTCTTCTGCTAGAAGAGTTTCAGAATTATCTGCTCTGCAGTGTTCTTCTCCTTATCTGGTGTTCCATGCAGATAAGGTGGTTTTGCGTACTAAACCTGGTTTTCTTCCAAAAGTTGTTTCTAACAAAAACATTAACCAGGAGATAGTTGTGCCTTCTTTGTGTCCTAATCCAGTTTCAAAGAAGGAACGTTTGTTGCACAACTTGGATGTAGTTCGTGCTCTCAAATTTTACTTAGCAGCTACTAAGGATTTCAGACAAACTTTGTCTTTGTTTGTTGTTTATTCTGGTAAACGGAGAGGTCAAAAAGCAACTTCTACCTCTCTCTCCTTCTGGATTAAAAGCATTATCCGATTGGCTTATGAGACTGCCGGACGGCAGTCTCCTGAAAGAATCACAGCTCACTCCACTAGGGCTGTGGCTTCCACATGGGCCTTCAAGAACGAGGCTTCTGTTGATCAGATATGTAAGGCAGCGACTTGGTCTTCACTGCACACTTTTTCTAAATTTTACAAATTTGATACTTTTGCTTCTTCTGAGGCTATTTTTGGGAGAAAGGTTTTGCAAGCCGTGGTGCCTTCCATTTAGGTGACCTGATTTGCTCCCTCCCTTCATCCGTGTCCTAAAGCTTTGGTATTGGTTCCCACAAGTAAGGATGACGCCGTGGACCGGACACACCTATGTTGGAGAAAACAGAATTTATGTTTACCTGATAAATTACTTTCTCCAACGGTGTGTCCGGTCCACGGCCCGCCCTGGTTTTTTTAATCAGGTCTGATAATTTATTTTCTTTAACTACAGTCACCACGGTAACATATGGTTTCTCCTATGCAAATATTCCTCCTTAACGTCGGTCGAATGACTGGGGTAGGCGGAGCCTAGGAGGGATCATGTGACCAGCTTTGCTGGGCTCTTTGCCATTTCCTGTTGGGGAAGAGAATATCCCACAAGTAAGGATGACGCCGTGGACCGGACACACCGTTGGAGAAAGTAATTTATCAGGTAAACATAAATTCTGTTTTTCCTCAGCTAAAGTCAACAATTGGGAAAAGAAAGCTACTGAAGTTCAGTTGACCTTTTCCCTCCTCCCACTGAGACAGAACAGCACTTAAAGTCACAATAGAAGCATCCACTTCCAAAAAGAAAGGTTTCTTTATATCTGTCTGAAAGAGTATAGGTGCAGAAGTGAACAGAGTCTTGAGTTTATCAAGAGCCGCCTGTGCCTCAGATGTCCAGAAAAAAAAATTGTGACTCTGAGTCAGAAGAGTAATAGGATCACAGACTTCAGAAACATTTATTATAAAGCGTCTTTAGAAAATTTTAAAGCCAATAAAACCCTGCACAGCCTTCTTATTAGTGGGAACTGGCCATTCTAGAATTGCAGAAACTTTCTTGGGATCCATGATCTCAATATAATCAGGAGAAAGAATAATTCCCAATAATTCAACCGTAGAAACATAAAATTTACATTTCTTCATCTTAGCAAGAAGACAATTCTTCCTCAGTCTTAAAAACAGACATAAACAACATTAACTTCTTAAAAGGGAAAGCAAAATCAGAATATCATCCAAATATATAACAATGAATTCATCCAACAAATTTTGAAACGTGGTAGTTGCATTACACAACCATAACAGCATCCCTAAATATTCAAAATATCCATATTGGGTGTGGAAAGCACTCTTCAATTCATCACCTTTCCTAATTTGCACCAAATTATAGGCCCCTCTCAGATCAATTTTCATGAACACTAAAGCCCCCTAAAAGGGGCAGTCTACTGCAGATTTTTTTACTGTTTAAAAAGATAGATTATCCCTTCATTACCCATTCCCCAGTTTTGCATAACCAACCTGGTTTTATTTTAATATACTTTTTACCTCTTTGATTACCTAGTATTCAAGCATCTGCAGACTGTCTCCTTATTTAAGTTCTTTTGACAGACTTACATTGTAGCCAATCAGTGCTGTCTCATGAGTAACTCCACGGGAGTAAACACAAGGTTATGTATATGGTGTCTATTTTCTAAAAAACTGTCAATTGCATTGAGAAAAATGGCAGCCTTCAGGCGCTTATAAATTAGCATATGAGCCTACCTAGATTTAGCTTTCAACAAAACGGACACAAAGGAGAAAGTGGTCTGCCCCCTTCTTTTCTTCTTAAATGGAAAGAGTCCACAGCTGCATTAATTACTTTTGGGAAATAAGAACCTGGCCACCAGGAGGAGGCAAAGACACCCCAGCCAAAGGCTTAAATACTCCTCCCACTCCCCTCATCCCCCAGTCATTCTTTGCCTTTCGTCCCAGGAGGTTTAAATAAGCAAAAGGTAGGGAACAGCAACCAAACAATTAGGCACAAGAGCCAGGAGGCAGCCACCTTATCCAGATCAAATTAGACTCCACAAGAAAGGGTGCTCCAGCCTGTGCAGTTTAAAGTAAAATGACCTTTATTGTGCCATGGTCCACAAAACAAACAACGTTTCAGACCTACATTAGGTCCTTAATCATGTCTATCTGTGTATGCAGAGAGACTGCCTTTATATATGTACACAGGTGTAAAATAATTACACAGGTGCAAATCAGCTGCACATTAATTGTACAACAGCGCCATCTAATGCAGACAATTTTTATAACATTCAAAGATGGTATTTCTTACCTTAAACAAGCACCGTGTACAATGTGTATTGACAAAATGGCAAAAAAAAGCACAATTAAAACATATACATTTAGTCCCTATGTATATAATTAAAAAATGAGAAGCTACATTTGTATAATTAAAGACAATCATAATAAAATAGAATCCAGAAGTAATCCTAGCAGCAGAATAGCAACCATCATATACACAAACATGCAGTTACAAGAGATATGAACAATGCAAGGATATATACATATAACCCAAAAATATATGTATGTAATTTATGCAAACATCCTGAACACCTGGGGCTCCATTACATATGCAGCGTCGCCCGCAAAAGCCGGCGCCGCCAGATTTTACGCGATTTTGGTATTACATATACGGCGTAGCATACAAGTTACGCGTGTATTTTTCACCCTTCGGACGTATTTTTTTTTAGCCATAGACTAACATAGAACAGACGCGCAATTTGGTTTCCAATCTACTCCATTCTTATCTCGCCACATATTGCAGGTGCAGGAACCCTTGCACTGACTAGAAAAGCAACTTAACTCCCTGAAGGCCTAACAAACGCATGCGTAATCACATACATATCAGCCGCAAATCTCAAACAATTAAACTTCCTCTAAGCATTTATTATTCCTGCCCCTGCAAGTGTGTCAAACCAATCACAAACAGCACAACCTCTCAACCGGAAGCCTTAAAACACCTGCCAATGCACACCCTCATTAGCCACCATGTTTCCCCTGCTTTACATAGAGAAACAGCATTGTGGGGCACAAGGGGCGCTGGAAGCCCTACAAACCCCTGTTGTTCATGATATACCCTCTGATGCTCTAGTTGCTGCTGAGGTCCCTGGTCATGGTGCTGTAGCCATCCCTGCTCCTGCTGCTGCTGTCCCTGCTCCTCACGCTGCTGTCCCTGTTTCTGGTGCTGCCCCTGCTGCTGTTGTTGCTGCAGCTGGTCATAGAATTACATACTGCGTATTTCCACTGCATGTAAGTGAAACTACTACATCCCACCCCCCTTCCCTTAACCACCCTAATTACTGAAAATATCTCATTTGTTCATGTTTAGGTCACTATGATTTATTGACTATCATTAAGAAGAATGAAAATGGATGTTTATACATTATGTTCACACCTTCTGTAAATACATTATTATTTATATATATACCCATGTGTCAATTTATATTGTATGTGAGAAACCTTGATCTACATCTTAGAAGTGAATATTACTATATGTACCCTTCATACACAACTATGTGATGTGGTTTATAGAACATGAATATGTCATAAACATGATAATATTACCTTTTTTGGGCCATTTCCACACAGGTCTTATTATATGTTTTATCAATATTACTGTACTAAAACACACCTCACATGGATGTGTATGACAATTATATGGTAAATAACAGAGGACAAGATTTATGGTGAGCTATAAGAATTTTTATTTCTTCTACAAGATACGACGAGTCCACGGATTTCATCCTTACTTGTGGGATATTATCCTCCTGCTAACAGGAAGTGGCAAAGAGCAGCACAGCAGAGCTGTATATATAGCTCCTCCCTTCCCCTCCACCCCCAGTCATTCTCTTTGCCTGTGTTATACTGGAAGAGGTAAAGTTAGGATTCCCAGTCGGAGGCCCACTCTTGTTATCTGTCGGCAATCTATATCCCAGGAGTAGAGAACTGGGAAGCGGATTTTCTAAGTGGACAGACCTTTCATCCGGGGGAGTGGGAACTCCATCCAGAGGTGTTTGCCTCACTGATTCTACAATGGGGCAGACCGGAATTGGATCTGATGGCATCTCGACAGAATGCCAAGCTTCCAAGATATGGATCCAGGTCGAGGGATCCTCAGGCCGAACTGATAGATGCCTTGGCAGTACCTTGGTCGTTCAGCCTAGCTTATGTGTTTCCACCGTTTCCTCTCCTGAACGCTTGATTTTATCGAAGCGAGGATTCTCTGATTCAGTCATCAATAATTTGATACAGGCTAGAAAGCCTGTCACTAGAAAAATCTATCATAAGATATGGCGTAAATATCTTTATTGGTGTGAATCCAAGGGTTACTCATGGAGTAAAGTCAGGATTCCCAGGATTCTGTCTTTTCTCCAAGAAGGATTGGAAAAAGGGTTATCAGCAAGTTCCTTAAAGGGACAAATTTCTGCTTTGTCAATTTTGCTTCACAAGCATTTGGCAGATGTGCCAGATGTTCAGTCTTTTTGTCAGGCTCTGTCTAGATGTAAGCCTGTATTTAGACCTATTACTCCTCCCTGGAGTTTAAATTTAGTTCTTCATGTGCTTCAAGGGGTTCCGTTTGAACCTATGCATTCCATAGATATTTAATTGTTATCTTGGAAAGTTCTGTTTTTGGTTGCTATTTCTTCTGCTCGAAGAGTTTCTGAGCTGTCAGCATTACAGTGTGATTCGCCTTATCTCATATTTCATTCTGATAAGGTGGTTTTACATACTAAACCTGGGTTTCTTCCCAAGGTTGTTTCCAATAAGAAATTGTTGTTCCTTCCTTGTGTCCTAATCCTTCTTCTAAGAAGGAGCGTCTGTTACATAATCTGGATGTAGTCCGTGCCTTAAAGTTTTACTTACAGGCAACTAAGGATTTCCGTCAATCATCTTCATTATTCATTGTTTTTTCTGGAAAGCATAGGGGTCAGAAGGCTACTGCTACCTCTCTTTCTTTTTGGTTCAGAAGTATCATCCTCCTGGCATATGAGACTGCTGGACAGCAGCCTCCTGAAAGAATAACGGCTCATTCTACTAGGGCTGTGGCTTCCACATGGGCCTTTAAAAACGAGGCATCTGTTGAACAGATTTGTAAGGCTGCGACTTGGTCGTCCCTTCATACTTTTTCCAAATTTTCCAAATTTGATACTTTTGCTTCTTCTTAGGCTGTTTTTGGTAGGAAAGTTCTTCAAGCAGTGGTGCCTTCCGTTTAGGTCTCTGTCTTGTCCCTCCCTTTCATCCGTGTCCTGTTGCTTTGGTATTGTATCCCACAAGTAAGGATGAAATCCGTGGACTCGTCATATCTTGTAGAAGAAAAGGAAATTTATGCTTACCTGATAAATTGATTTCTTCTACGATACGACGAGTCCACGGCCCTCCTTGTCAATTTTAGACAGATTATATTTTTATTATTTACTACTTCAGTCACCTCTGCACCTTTTAGCTTTTCCTTTCTCTTCCTATAACCTTCGGTTGAATGACTGGGTGTGGAGTCAAGGGAGGAGCTATATAGACAGCTCTGCTGTGGTGCTCTTTGCCACTTCCTGTTAGCTGGAGGATAATATCCCACAAGTAAGGATGAAATCCGTGGACTCGTCGTATCGTAGAAGAAATCAATTTATCAGGTAAGCATAAATTTCCTTTTCTTTTTAGGCTTCTTGGATGAGGGAGCTGAGGTGACTGTAGTGGATTTCCTTGTTCTCCTGGTTTGAGAAGATTCTGATGTTTCTGCTGGTGTGCTGGCCACAGATGATAGGCTGGAGGCAGTGTCCTGCTGGTGTGTAAAGTGCTCAACCAACACACCCAAGAGTTTATTTTGTTCTCGCTATTTATTGTCCATCTGCATCTGCATATCAGACAGAATTTGCATCATCTGTGACTGGTTTTGAACACATCCCTCTGCAGCTCTATGCTACATTTGTGTAACCTCTCTTGGCTCCTGAAGAACCTCTCTTGGCTCCTGTGGAACCTCTCTTGGCCTCTTTGTCTGCTCTCAGAGCTTGTTATGAGCCTCCTCTGGAGTGCAATGTATTCCTCACCCAGGGGAGAATACAATGCATCCACAGGCTCTTGAGCAGCAGGGCTTCTAGTTGCTTGAGGTGCAGGTTCAGCTGCATCTGCTGGTTCTGGTTGGACAGATTCAGCTGCATCTGCTGGTTCTGGTTGGACAGGTTCAGCTGCTTCTGCCGGTTCTGGTTGGACAGGTTCAACTGCATCTGCTGGTTCTTGTTGGACAGGTTCAGCTGCATCTGCTGGTGCTCGAGTACTTTCAGCTATATTTTCATCTGCAGATGGTGGAGCTCTCCCAAGTGATGAGGATGGTGGAGCTCTCCCAAGTGATGAGGATGGTGGAGATCTCAGGGTGGATTGATAGTCCCAGTGAAGACCAGTGTGTGACCACTCAGCCTGTCCAGTTGGCACTTCTTGTGACATAGTCTGTGTGAAAAACCATGAGATTGTGTTGGGGGGGGGGGGTAAATACATGAACCCTTTGTGGCTGTCTTGGCTCCCCCTCAAAGCCAAAAGAAGAATATTCCTCTGGCCAGGAATCTTGCCAGGGGTCATATGGCAATGGTGGTGGCATCACTCCCGGGTCCTCAACTGAAGCCATCCAACCCTGCTCATGCCTGGGAGCATACTGTTCATGTGTTTGCCTGAAGACTGGTGGTGGTGGCTGCATGCCTGTTTGTATCCTCGTGACAGGAGGTTCTGTGGAGGAGTCAAATGATGAGAGGGATTAGTACAGTTATATATATGTCCATGTGGGCATACAATGTACATTGATACATGCTAGGGCCTATACTGATTCTCATGTCAAACTCTATATAATGCATGTGCACATTGTGATTTGTGATATGAGGGATTTTAATATGCACAGTATACAGGTATGTGTTTCATACAATAGTAATGTGTACATGTCACTGATGGAAAAAATGTGTTCTTTAAGTGACACTATAGGTCACACAATTTACTTTAGCCTGATGTAGGCACAGAACCTGCTTTCTTGAACTAAAAGTATTGTGATGGCTATAGTGTCCATTTACTGAAAACTCTACATGTGGCTTGTGGCCTGTGTTATTCTGAGACATCTTAGTATTGCACTATTCCACCTCATATCATGAATTGCATTGTGTTAAGTAGCATTAATGTCAAATATAATGTTTTTGTTAGTAGGCCAAATACCATGCTCCTCATTCTGTACATGAATGTGTGATATTAAAGGATGTTATATCTCAAATACATATAATACTGGTGTGTGGGATGTTACTCACCAGCATGATGTGCTGTGGTTGCAGCCCCTGAGTAAATTGGCTCTCTCACAAGCAACTTATCGGAGTATGTGGACCAACATTTACAGAAGTACGTAAGGGCCCTCCCGTCATATCTAAGAGACTCAACACAAGTCTTAAATATCTTAGACAACACACCATGGGAAGAAGGCTATATCCTTGCAACCTGCAACGTAGCAGCATTATACACCAGCATACCTCATAAAGAAGGACTTGAGGCAATCAAATGGTTTCTGGATAAAGATCCACTGATGTTAGAAGATCAGGCCAAATTCATATTGGATAGCATCCAGTACATTCTTACACATAACTATTTTAACAATGAGGGGATGTACTACCAACAAATTTGCGGGACAGCTATGGGGACCAGGTTCGCGCCCAGCTATGCTAATTTGTACATGGGAAGATGGGAGAGCATCTTCTGGGATTCATGCCCAGCGAGCGCGGACCTGGTCCTATACCGCAGATATATTGATGATGTCCTAATAGCCTGGAAGGGCTCAACAGAAGATCTCTTGTACACAATTGAGGTCATGATTTAAAACCATCAGAATTTGAAGTTCACCTACAACTGGAACTTTAAGGAAATCGTTTTCTTGGATCTAAAAATAGAAGCTCTAAACGGAAAATGGGAAACATCTACGTACTTCAAATCGGTTGACAGTAACAGCTATATACACTATGAGAGCTGCCACCATGAGAAATGGAAAGAAAATATCCCAAAGAGCCTATTCCTAAGGGTCCGAAAGAATTGTTCAAATATCGAAACCTGGGAAAAACAAGTGAGACGACTAAAAGAGAAATTTGTGGAAAGAGGTTATAAGGAGGAACATCTAGACCAAAAAATAGAAGAAGTACGACAGGTGGAGAGGAAAGAGTTAACCAAATACAAAGATCATAAGCAATATGAGACAGAGGATGCTATAAATGTACCATTAATAACAGAATACAGCAGCAATCGATACATCATTGAAAATATCTTTAAAAGACACTGGCACCTTCTAAAAAATTACGACATTATTGGAGATAAACTCCCCAACCAGCCAAAATTCGTTTATAGAAAGACAGGAAATCTCAAAAATAGATTAGCACCAAGTCTACCCAAGAAGAAGAAGACCAATACACATGATGCAATGGGGAGACCAGTAAAGGGATTTTTTCCATGCCCCACCTGCAAAGCATGCAGAAGAGGGGTAAAGACTAAAAAATTCAAGTCCAATCAGACTGGAGAAGAATTTACTATCAAAGATCTGATTAGATGTCAAAATACGGGGATAATCTACCTTATGGAATGCTCATGTGGGCTCCAATACATCGGCCAAACCTCTAGAAGCCTCAGAGATCACATACTGTTGATCGAAAAACAAAATAAAGAAACAACACTTTATAAACATTTTGCCACGAAGCACAATGGTAGAATACAAGACATGAAATTTATAGGTATACAAAAAGTTGCCAAGAACTGGAGAGGGGGTAATTTTGAAAAGAGCCTCTTAAAAGCAGAATCCAAATGGATCTTCTTATTAGACTGCTTACACCCGAAAGGTCTAAATAATAGGGAGGATCTTACCTACCTCTTCAATTTATGATATGTATCTGCCAATGTCCTCATAGGACAGTATAAAATTCCTCTCCAAAGACTTTTTAAAAAAACAAAAAGACCTTTGAATCATCTGGGCTATTGAACAACTAGTCTATATAAAGACACAAGCTAGACTTATAAGATAGTGCTGTATCATTTAGAATTCTATAAACCCGCTGTTTTAAAGCTTCTGGGTTATTACACAATTTAGCCTTTATAAAGACCTAAATTTATAGAAGGTCCGGTATCGTATATATCCAATCCAAAGTCTCATTATATAGGCATTGTAGCCCTCCACCCAAATATATAGAAGTTCATCCATTTTTACTCATTAATTGCGTATCAATTTTTGTCTGCTTAAGGTTACCCTTCACCCTACCACATATTTGTTTACCATCTTCTGTTTGATCTTCTGATCACCATTAAAATCTAAGCTCCACAATACTATATAATTGTGGGTTAGAATGATTTAAAAGTAGGTTTTGCAGATTCAATCTTCAAAGCAATTAGTGTGGACATCTATACAGTTATCCTATTAACATAAGAAGAAGGCTTTTTCCTCTATTTTCCTCTATTGTTCTAGTTCTCAACTATTAAACAGCAAATGTAGACTGTTTCCTATTTATATACCCTTTTATATATATATACCCTTAATTACATTCATGAGCATACACTTGAATGTTTCTTTCTCTGACATAGAAATTTATACACTGGACTTGTCCAGCTATCACTAGTTTCCTTATTCAATTACTATGATGGCGTTGTAATCTAATATATTTATGCGACCAGAATCAGGTACATATCCCTTTTATTTCTCGCTAAATATGAGATACCATGTCCTGGTTTTATCTATATCTTTATATACATATAACTAATTATACATATCAGATAGATGGACAACTAAGTCCAAATTGTTTCTATTGGGACTTTGTATTCTCTATGCTCAAATTTTGGAGCAAACGATATATATATATATATATATATATATATATATATATATATATATATATATATATATATATATAAAAATACATTCTAGGACTTTTTTAATAACTAAGCAGTTTGCCCTCTGTAAATAATTCATCACAGGTTAATTTCTTCCTCCTCTCACTATGATTCTGATCTTTTATAAAATAAATTAAAATAACTTTATTTCTTATAAATATGCGAGATCTTACCATCTGAGCATGGCTCAATGACATTGAAGGATCCATAAAAGTAAATACAACTTCTCTTCTCTTTATGAAATGTCAAACATATCTCAAAATATTTTAACAATATGTTAACACATATTATAATATTTAAGATCACTTAATCCACTACCAGTGTATCTTAAACACACTTTGACAATATGTTAACACATATTATAATATTTGAGATCATTCAATCCATCTACTAGTATAATGATGGATATATAAAATATGGCTATAGAAAGAAAATATTATCTGACCCCTTTGGACTTAAGAGAAATAGATAACAAAACCGTTATTTCATTTCCAAAAATACTTGCCGTTATTGTTTTTATTGTTTCCTTTGTCCCACTGACATAAAATATGTGTTAGTTTTTTGTAAATCTCAATGTTTGTGATTACATAGCCTTTATCTATCGTTATAACGTTTGGGGGCCAATAGTGCCTTGACACTTATCCCCTTTATTGACACATTGGTGGGCATTGTTCTGACATCTTTATCCCCAGGGCTCTCTAAGGATTTAATATACTAGATGGGAGGCGTAACTGACAGCCGCATATATTAGCATTTTACAGCATGCTAATGTTGCTAGCGGCTTGTCTATGTAATATCGCCGGACCGGAAGTGACGTCAACGGTTACGTCACTACCGGGTAGCTCCGATATTGGGCTTGAAACTGGTAAGCCAAAACAAAGATACCGGCAATTGAGAAAGAAACAACTGGATAAATCTAAGGCCATATACATGCCTTTTGAATGACCTATATATTTAGATATGTATAAAATTAATCCGGGAAAATTTATATACTTCCGGTTTGCCATATGGGGGAATCTTTTAGATGTTACACAGGAAGTGATGCTACACTTTATGGGGGAATCTTTTAGATGTTACACAGGAAGTGGAGGGGAATCTTTTAGATGTTACACAGGAAGTGATACTACACTTTATGGGGGAATCTTTTAGATGTTACACAGGAAGTGGAGGGGAATCTTTTAGATGTTACACAGGAAGTGATGCTACACTTTATGGGGGAATCTTTTAGATGTTACACAGGAAGTGGAGGGGAATCTTTTAGATGTTACACAGGAAGTGATGCTACACTTTATGGGGGAATCTTTTAGATGTTACACAGGAAGTGGAGGGGAATCTTTTAGATGTTACACAGGAAGTGATGCTACACTTTATGGGGGAATCTTTTAGATGTTACACAGGAAGTGGAGGGATTTGGCGCCCAAACAATACAATTAATCAATTAAACTACCATATAGGCTACTTCTAAACTGTATATAAGGCCAGCTGCCATTACCAATATTCTAGTCTTGAGAAAGGCCCTTTTTTGAGGGCAGAAACGCGTTGACATATTGGTAAGCATTACTTTAATCTTTACTTCATTCTCATATTGGATACACTATGTTGTGAATTTCTTTTTTTACAGGGACACTTTTTAGGATACCATAGGAGCAGCTGACAGGTGCTAGGATCCAATCAGCTACTTCAGCAACCACACTCAGGAATTTGGATCTGTTAAAGTAACTAACTATCGGCTAGATTTAGAGTTCGGCGGTAGATGGGTTGTTAACGCCACGCGTGTTTTATGTCTAACGCACGGCATTGTTTGACTCCGGTATTTAGAGTACAAATAAGACCATCTAACGATGCTCCTAACGCGTGTATGTCACACGCGTAATCCTGTCCGCGTTAGACAGTCTCCCATAGAGATCAATGGGAAAGCCAAAAAATTGCTTTTTTCACCTAACACTCGATCTCGCGAGAATACGCACAGCTCGGTCATATGACGCATACCACATCATGCACAACAATAACACGCCGCAAATGTCACAACAACAATCAATCAACAAAGCACACAAGCATTACACATTCACAAGCGGGGGGATTTGAAATAAAATTATATACGGGGAATACGCATATACTTTAAGATGCGTAAATTCGCAAAATAACAACAAGGATTAAAAAATATATACATACACTAGAAAAATATTTGCATTCAATATCACTATATATTAGGACAAACATACATATACAACACTTCAATAATACCACACCATCGCAAATTCACATTTAAAAAGAATACTATTGGACAATGTTAGAGCAAACGACCACTATGACATCATCGCATTCTACACATTCCACAAATAAGAACTCAAAATGAGCATGCGCAAATTTACACACCTAATACACATTGCAATAATACTAATTGCTAATAAAGCACACATGAACACAATTTACAACGCAAATCGGTACATCATTAAACATTTACACAGGGTATATAAGCACCACACAAGCAGGGCTTCTTTGACTGTGTTGCTGGTGGGTCTTTGGAGATTGGAGGTTTAAGATTAGAGAGTTGGTGCATTATTGTGAGTGAGTTAGTGTTAGTGTGAGAGAGTCAGTTGTTAGTGTTATCGTGAGTGAGTGAGTTAGTGTTAGCGTGAGAGTCAGTTGTTAGTGTTATCGTGAGTTAGTGGGAGTGGGAGAGAGTCTGTTAGTGGGAGCGTGAGTGAGTTAGTGGGAGTGGGAGTTGTTAGTGAGAGTTGTTAGTGGGAGCGTCAGTTAGTGGTAGTTAGTGAGCGTTAGTGGGAGTGTTTGTTAGTGAGAATTAGTAGTAGTGTGAGTTAGCGAGCGAGTGATTTTTCTGTACACTTAACACATTTACACGCAAACACATTCAATACATACATACACTTATCAATAACACTACATACACTCCATACCCGCTACCCCCTCATACTACACTCCATACCCCATTCCTTGTAGTCCCATTCCCTTTCATCCCATTTACTCTTATCCCATACCCCATACCCATCCCATACCCATCCCCTAGTTACATTTAGTTTACATATCCTCCTTTTAGTCTTCTTCTTCTTTTGGTTTATTTAAATACTCCTTACCCTCTTTGTTTTTTTACATCCCTCTCACACTTTAAGCACTTTTTTGTCTTTTTAGTTCTTTATTTTGACCCCCTTTCATTTCATCACACTCACTTTTTTTTGATTATTTGGGGTTTAGTTTAGGGAACAGATGGAGGCCAGGCAGGGGACAGGTAGAGGGGGGAGGAGAGGGAGGGGGAGAGGAACAGGGCAGGAAGGGGAGCAGGAAGGGGGGCAGGAAGCGGGGGTGGAAGCGGTGGGTGGACCCAGCCACTTGGTTCAAGATGACCAAGTGGCTGGGCCCAGTGGCGGTCAGAGTAGGGCTTCACAGTCCGGGAAACAGAGGGCATCGTCACAGGGGAAGGCCAAGGCGACTAGGGAGGCGAGGTTTTCGATGGAGGAGAAGGAGGCCCTCGTAGAGGCCTATATGGCCAGGCATAGGAGGCTGCAGCACCAGAAGACAACCCCGACTGACAAGAGGAGGCTCTGGAATGAGATAAGAAATGCAGTCAATGCAGTGGGTGGCCGGAACAGAGATCTGGATTCGATAAAACATCGCTACCGGGACTGTAAAATGGATCTCAAGAAAAAGTTAAGCCTGGAGGCCCGACATGCCGCAGGAACCGGTGGCGGACCTGCCCTGGAAATAGAGTACTGCCGATGGGAGGAAATGTTGCGGCCCAGCATCTCCGAGGTGGAAGTAGTCGGTATCGGAGGAATTGATACCGGGAACCTGCCACTCTCATCTGACGGTAAGCTCATTGAACAATAAATTCACATACAAATGTATTTCAAGGGACACTATACGCAAACCTTTACTTTCATGATTGAGGTAGCGAATACAATTTGACAAAACATTCAAATGTACTTATATTACCTAATTTGAATCCTTCTTGAGATATATTTTAATGAAGAAATAGCCATGCACACGGTGAAACAATCACAGGAGGCAGCTATATTCAGCTAACAATCAGCATCTTATAAGCATATTTAGATATGCTTTTCAGCAAAGAATATCCAGAGAATGAAGCTAATTAGATAAGAAAAGTACATTAGAAAGTTGATAATAAATGTATACTTCTAAATCATGAAAGATAAAACATTGGGTTTCATGTCCCTTTAAGGATCAGATTAATGCTATAACGTTGTTTACAAGCATTCAATTACTTTGCGGTTACATCACTATCTAAGCTATAGGTTAGGTGTGCATTTAAACAGACTGAAAACAAGCGCAAAAACATTCACATTGACCACAGATATCACAAACACGGTTTAGAAAAAGCGGAAATCGTATTGATTGTTTGTTAGATTTCAAAGTGGATTAATGATTCTGCATTTGTAATTGTATCGTAAGCTAAGTCATTTAAAGCTTGATTTGCAAATATGCTAATATATACATTTTTTTATTTTCTTTTTAAATATACAGAGTCTGGGGAGGAGGCAGCACAGGAAACACAGCCTCATGCATCTCCCCGGGATGAGAGTGGTGGGGAGGAATTTCCACTTCGGAGGGAAGAGGCCCCCCGTGACGAAGAGCGCACGGGAGCTGATGAAGAGGCCCCGGAAGCAGAGGAGGAGCCCGCGGAACCAGAGGACCCTCAAGGACCCGCACCCCGCCATGCACGGGCACCCCGCCGTGCACGGGTACCCCGCCAAGCACAACAAGAGGAAATAGCGGAGGTGCGGGTTCTACTGGACTACATAGACCAGATGCGTAACTCCCGGATACAAAATATCGAAGGACGCACTAGAATACTTGATGGCCAAAATCAAATAATTGAAGGACAAAACCAAATAATAAACATACTCAATAGAATCGAACAAGGCCAAAACAGAATCTTTCATCTGCACCAAGAGATGTTCAATTTTTTCCGGGAGGCGCATGCTGGTCTACCTCCTGGTCCGCCTCTTGCTGCTGGGCCTCTTGCTGCTGGGCCTCTTGCTAATGGGCCTCTTGCTACTGGGCCTCCTCATGCCGGCCCATCTCCTCCTGCCGGCCCATCTACTCCTGCCGGCCCATCTACTCCTGCCGGGCCATCTCCTCCTCTTCAGCCATCTCCTCCTCTTCAGCCATCTCCTCCTCTTCAGCCATCTTCTCCTCCTCAGCCATCTTCTCATCCTCAGCCATCTTCTCCTCCTCAGCCATCTTCTCCTCCTCACCTTGGTCGTCCCAGTACTCTTCCTTCCACTCTTCCCACAACATCTCCAAGGAGAACTCTTCGGAGTCGGCAGTTGCCCCTCCCAGAGCCTCAGCCCCGTGGGAAGAGGGGAAGGAAGAGGAAGTAAGTATTTGTTTTCATCTTTAATGTTTTTTTTATTTAATGTGTAATGGATAGGTATGTGATGATGTGGTTTTCATACACTTGTGGACCACACTCTGTATATAATCTACTTCTATGGGACCGGGTCCATGGAGGCAGATTGTTTGCAGAGTGTGGGTTATAAGTGTGTGAAAACCACATCATCACATACCTATCCTTGTTCATGATATTGATTGGTTTCTGTGATGTGATGTCCAAACTGTTTCCCGAATCGCAAACAAAATTACCATTACAATTATCCATGATGGCATATTACTGTTTGAATGCCAATAACACAGCTTAAAGGGACAGTCAGAAAATTATTGATTACAAAGAAAACACTGTATTACGCATTATCAAGTTGGAAACAACAAAACATGGAGAAATACGTGTGACTTATGTGCTTAACCTTGTATCTATGACTATGAAAAATTACCACTTATTTGTTGTTCAGACATAACAACATTTTAGATATCAATGATCAATACATGCTAAATAATATGCTGTATGAGCACAAGGTTTTACATATACAAATGCTATCCAAATGCCCTCTAGTGGTCAAATTGTATAATGATTACATGCACTCTTCAAGCTCGAAGAAATGAGCACACGAACCTCATAGGTTTAGCTAGCAAATTTAAATAAACACAGACAAATGATTAATTGGTGAGAAACATTTGATATCATTGATATTACATAATTGACTTTTAGAATAATGAAAAACATTATTTGTTTTCTAAACTGTCCCTTTAACAAAATTACATATGCTAACACATATTTGAAGCTTGTTGGTATATCTACATGTACTTGTTCAAAAAATAAATATTGAAATCACATTTATATTGACGTGTTAAATAAAGTCTATTTTCTTAAAGAGACATTATTGTGTTAATTTTTTATTGGAAAGACATTTGTTTGAACAATGAATATGGTTTAAAGTCCTTTTAGGAGTGGGGGGTGAAAATATGCTAACAATAATATATTTGAAGATTATACAATGTGGAACTCATACATGATACAAAAATCAACATTTGAATTAAAGGGACAGTATACTATATTTTTAACAGAACTGTATGTAATAGACACTACTACAAACAACAAGATTAACATATACTGATATCAATATTACAAAGCTTCAAACACTTTCAAAGAAAATCGGGTTAGCTCTATTGAAAATATAGATGAACCCCCATTACAACCGTAAAACAAGACAATACCCCATCATTAACATATGAAAAGACCCTTTACACAAACAGGAGAAAGCTGGAGATGGTACTCACATGAAACTCAGAGGCTTTGCGAGGAGTCAGAAAATTACTTACATTTTCTTAGAACAGAAGCAAAATGAAACGTATTTGTTAAACAATGGACTATCTAACTAGAGACAAAATAAAAGCTTTTGATTTATAATGTGAGTGTCTAATGAACCTTTAATAAAATATACAACGAAATTACATTTAGAAGAAGTCGGCATCATATATTTAGCATATGATAAAGATAAATGCATATTGATTACTTTATTCTAACACAATAGCGCATATTTATTAATTAGATATCTTTAACATTAAACACAACAGTCATTTTTCAGAAAAAGGAACATTGTTGACAAACATATTAAACAACATGGACTATAGAGATTTGCACTTGCTCGAAATATCATATGCATGAAAACATTTTGCTTTCGTTCGTTTATTCAACCAGACATCCAGCAAAAGAGAATGTGGTGGTCTTTATCAGCTACAGGTCAACAATGTAACATGATGCAAATAATACATATTCGCAAGGTTTTTAAAATTGGCTGCAGTCACAAATGTTTTTAACGTGCACAAACAAATATTGCGGGACTACGTAATCCAATCAGACGTTTTTTTACCTTTGCATGTGACGTCTTAACATGGCGCTTCCTTGATCACGTAAGAACGCCATCCAATAAAAGGCACATTCTTGATCACGTAAGAACGCCCAAAAAAAAGGCGCATCCTTGATCGCGTCAAAATGCAATCCAATAAAAGGCACATTCTTGATCACGTAAGAACGTCAGTCAATACAAGGAATCATTGGACAGCCTGGCAGGTGACGTCTTAAGCAACATGGCGCATCCGAGATCGCTGAAAAACCGCAGCCAATACAAGGACTCAGTGACATCTTGGCATATCACTAAGAAACGTATTTATATTTTAGGAACTAGTATGTGTCTAGATTGCTATCTAGGAATGTCACCAAATCATGAATCATCTTTTCGGACTTGACTGTCCCTTGAACTATAGCTATGGTGTATATCTTTAACATTTAAAAGATACACATGAGAAATACATATGCCATTGATGTTTTAAGATATGTTTGGATTGTTTTGGAATAACAATAGTTATACATGGATTGATTAAACGTGTCATTTATTCAAGTTTAATTATGGTCAGCCTACCTATAGCCATATATGGGAGGAGAAGTATTTTGTTAACATATTTGTTAACAAATATTCATCATCTAAATTATTTGCATTACACACAGAGATTTATTTGGTTACACTTTTACAATAAGATAGAATTGAAAATGAAATACATGTGCTGTCAACATTACAATATGATTGTTTATTAATAAGATTATATGTCCTTGTTCATGTAAAAAGGACAAAAACGCTTTAGAAATGGAAATACATTCATTAACAATTGTGCTCACCATCACTTAAAGGGACATGATTTTGTTTTTAAAAAGAGGATACACATAGACAATACTATTTCAATAAAATGAACACTTTACAGGGATTATATCATTGTATCAATACTCAGATCATTTGTTAAAGGTGCATCAATTCATGCAGAGTTTCTAAATACACACATGGATCTGAGCATTGAAATATACATATATACACAAATAACAATCTATATATACATATATAAAACAATTACTATGCTAATCATAATCATGCAATGATAAAGCTAAGAGAAAAATATATAAAGACAAATAATAAGATTACATTGGAGATGTTAATCTTAAAGTCATTTACAATTGTCTTACATATATGATTTTATTCTAAAAAATATTTTTGGTAGGTCCCTTTAAGGATCAACAACATAAACTAGAGCTTTCAAAAAATAACATGAAGAATGAGGACAAAGATTCGTGCAATGACATGTCTTTTATTAGTATGTAAGAAAACATCAACAACGTTTATAAATAATCTTGTAAAAATAAGGAATATATGAGCCATATGACAAGGTAACACAGTGCATCACAGTCCATGAAGAGAGTTGCCAAGGGCCAGCATAGCCCCATTGGAGACATATGACAAGGTAACACAGTGCATCACAGTCCATGAAGAGAGTTGCCAAGGGCCAGCATAGCCCCATTGGAGACATATGACAAGGTAACACAGTGCATCACAGTCCATGAAGAGAGTTGCCAAGGGCCACCATAGCCCCATTGGAGACATATGACAAGGTAACACAGTGCATCACAGTCCATGAAGAGAGTTGCCAAGGGCCACCATAGCCCCATTGGAGACATATGACAAGGTAAAAGAGTGCATCACAGTCCATGAAGAGAGTTGCCAAGGGCCAGCATAGCCCCATTGGAGACATATGACAAGGTAACACAGTGCATCACAGTCCATGAAGAGAGTTGCCAAGGGCCACCATAGCCCCATTGGAGACATATGACAAGGTAACACAGTGCATCACAGTCCATGAAGAGAGTTGCCAAGGGCCACCATAGCCCCATTGGAGACATATGACAAGGTAACACAGTGCATCACAGTCCATGAAGAGAGTTGCCAAGGGCCACCATAGCCCCATTGGAGACATATGACAAGGTAAAAGAGTGCATCACAGTCCATGAAGAGAGTTGCCAAGGGCCAGCATAGCCCCATTGGAGACATATTACAAGGTAACACAGTGCATCACAGTCCATGAAGAGAGTTGCCAAGGGCCACCATAGCCCCATTGGAGACATATGACAAGGTAACACAGTGCATCACAGTCCATGAAGAGAGTTGCCAAGGGCCACCATAGCCCCATTGGAGACATATGACAAGGTAACACAGTGCATCACAGTCCATGAAGAGAGTTGCCAAGGGCCAGCATAGCCCCATTGGAGACATATGACAAGGTAACACAGTGCATCACAGTTCATGAAGAGAGTTGCCAAGGGCCACCATAGCCCCATTGGAGACATATGACAAGGTAACACAGTGCATCACAGTCCATGAAGAGAGTTGCCAAGGGCCACCATAGCCCCATTGGAGACATATGACAAGGTAACACAGTGCATCACAGTCCATGAAGAGAGTTGCCAAGGGCCACCATAGCCCCATTGGAGACATATGACAAGGTAAAAGAGTGCATCACAGTCCATGAAGAGAGTTGCCAAGGGCCAGCATAGCCCCATTGGAGACATATGACAAGGTAACACAGTGCATCACAGTCCATGAAGAGAGTTGCCAAGGGCCACCATAGCCCCATTGGAGACATATGACAAGGTAACACAGTGCATCACAGTCCATGAAGAGAGTTGCCAAGGGCCACCATAGCCCCATAGGAGACATATGACAAGGTAAAAGAGTGCATCACAGTCCATGAAGTGAGTTGCCAAGGGCCAGCATAGCCCCATTGGAGACATATGACAAGGTAGCACAGTGCATCACAGTCCATGAAGAGAGTTGCCAAGGGCCACCATAGCCCCATTGGAGACATATGACAAGGTAACAGAGTGCATCACAGTCCATGAAGAGAGTTGCCAAGGGCCAGCATAGCCCCATTGGAGACATATGACAAGGTAAAAGAGTGCAACAGGCACAACAATAAACTTTTAAAAAGGCCAAATGGCAACAATAAAACAAAAAAATCAACATGTGGACGGAGGATTCTTATCTGCCACCTTGGAGCATCTCCAGATCCTCCACTTACTGGTCATCCTCTGCATCGTCCTGTGCATGTCCAGCTCCAGATTCAGGCCTTGAACTTAATCGCATAATTGCACGCAGAGTCAAGTCCTGAACCCGGAGCTGGGCCTGCATGGTGTCGTTCATCCCTCTCAGGACAGCTGCGTTCCTCAACACGGCCTGCTCTACTCTTGCTATACCTTCTAGCATGAGCCATGCTGAGTCACAGCCTAAAATAAAGAATACATTAAATATTAAGGATAATTACACAACAGACGAAAAAAATAGAAAAGATACATTGTCATCATAAAGACAAATCATTCTTTACATCAATTAGTTTAAATTTATTCTTTACACATGAATTAGGTTAAACAGACAGACAGAAATCATTAAAGGGACAGTTTACTCAAACATGTTGTCCCCTTTAATTGGTTTTAGATGATCCACTTATACAGCTTGAGTGTATCAAATCTTGTTAAAGGATTTACATTGTACTTACATTAGCAATTTAAATATTTCAATTATACTGTGGTAGGCACACCTATCCTTAAACATTTTGGCATTGAGGACAAGCTGTGTAAACATAGCAACCTGAAGAAATTACATTCCCACTGGGTTAGACAAGAGATAATGTATCAACATTTGTACATTAATTGGTGATTGGTATATGTAGTGATATCCAATTAAAGGGACACTGAACCTAAATATTTAATTGACTGATTCATATAGAGCATGACATTACAAATCTTTAAAACTTACACATATTCTTTAAATGTTTGAATTCTATAGCTAGATTTTGAATGCAAGAATGTTGCTTTTTAGGGAAGCCAATATTTGTTTATCAACTTTGTTTGTCCCTGCTGGTTGATGGATACATTCATCCAACAATAAAGAAATGATGGCCACAATTATTTTATTGTTTAAAATAATTATAGGCATTTCTTTGTTTCAATAAAGATATCAAGAGAATGAAGAATAATTCATAAGAGTAGTAAATTATAAATTTGATTAACATTGCATGCTCTATTTGAATCACAATAGAAAATATTTACCTTCACTGTACCTTTAAGTATCTTATAACGTGGATTTTGAATGATACTTACAGCTGTGCCTGGGAAGGACAATCCGACACCCAGGACAATGAAGGTTGAGACAGGGGGGAGGGATGGGATTGGGTTGGGGAGGGGTGAGCTGCCGCTCCAGGGTAGGCCGTACAGCTGGGGAGTGGGGAGTTGGGGTCTGGGCAGCTGTACGGGCCATAATACGGGGAGAGCGGCGAAGGGGGTTGTAGGGGCGTTTTTTGGGAGGGACAGGAAATGATAAATGGGAAGGGCCGGCAGGGGTCTGGGCATGGGCAGGAGTCTGGTCATGGGCAGGGGTCTGGGTCTGTGCAGGGGTCTGGGCATGGGGAGGGGTCTGTGACTGTGCAGGGGACTGGGCAGGGGCGGAAACCAGATGACCAGAAGTGGTGGATCCATCTGAAAATTTAATAAATATATATTAACATCTCATACATCATGAAATCAAATCAACGCATTTCAAATTGATTATGTTTTCAATATACTTCGAAGTGTGTTTGAATTTGTAAACAATTATGAAATGAGGATATGGTATGCATATAGGCACTCAGATGAATATCAATTACTGTCTGTACAAATATAACATTATTATTGTGTTTTGGCCTGGAATATGCATGTGACATAATGATGGCATGAATTTTAAATATTTTCAATTCAAAAATTTTCATGCTGCCTGATATAGAAAGGGGGCAGTAGTGTATTTGAACAGACAAATAATATTCCTTTTTAAAGTGCAAAAGCTGTAGACTTTGAATGTCTTCAATGAAATTATTTCAAATAAAGCAACATGTTGGAAACATGATAGATATATTTCACATACCATTAGACTTCAAGGCAGCCTCTTCCTCCTCCGTCACATATGTTAAATAAATCTCTGTAAAACATAACATGTGTACACGTTAACAACAGATATTATAACATATGTTACTGTTGTTCAAAGACACACATCAATGTTGCATTAAAGATATACACACACAAAGTTATGATTTACATCATTTTGATGGAGCATACAAATTACATTAGATTTGTTATTCTCAATGATTCATATTTTCGATGTATTGTTTGGATTAATTTAAAAATCATAAAAGCATAGTACATAGAACATTTAAGATTTCTCATGTGTGTATCACTTGATGACTGTTGTCAAAAAAGAACATGGAAACAAACATATGCTATATATCTTCTGAATAACAAATGTGTAGACTAATAAAGTTTAAAGTATTAATCGTTAAATATTAAAAGAAAATTAATATATAATCAGAAGAGAAAATTATATGTTTGTTTCAAATGTTATGCTTCATCAGAATCATGCTCATAATATTGATTACCAATACACCTTCAATTACATATAAATGAGTCAATGGACTTACCAGGAGACCGCAAAGGCGGCTCTATGTCACTGCTGGATTCCTGTGGGCTCACCACACCAACTCTCTC